>NC_054468.1:17366254-17966254 GCF_017639515.1 Carcharodon carcharias | reverse complement strand
AGGATATATTGGCCTTGGAGGGAATGCAACGTAGATTTACCAGATTGATGCCTGGGCTCACAGGGTCAAATTATAAGGAGAAATTACACAAGCTAGTGTTGTATTCCCCGGAATTTTGAAGGTTAATTTGATGAAGTTGTCAAGGTATTAGGGGAACAGCTCAGGTAGATAGAAACCACATCCGCAGTTTGGGGAATCTAGGACCAGGGGCCGAGTTTAAAAATTAGAGTCAGGCCTTTCAGGGGTGAAATTAGGAAGCACTTCTACACACAAAGGGAGGCAGGAGTTTGGAACCCTCTTTCTTAAATGCCAATTGATACTAGCAATCAATTATTAATTTTAAATCTAAGATTGATAGATCTTTGTTAACCAAGGGTATTAAGGGATATGGGGCAGAGGCAGGTATATGGAATTAAGTTGCAGATCAGCCATTATATCATTGATGTGTGGGTTAGGCTTGATGGGCTAAATGGCCTCACCTTGTTCCTACATTCCTATTCAATGTATAATATTGATTTCAGTAATGTGTAAGCAGATTCTTTCAAATAAATGTAAACGTTTTTGATCTCAAATCTGTTGTGGTTACATATATTTAACATGGCCGGATATCACCGTTTAAATTGTTGCAGTGTTTCAGCAAGTTGTGGATTGAAGCTCCCCACCAGGACTTCGGTGTTTAGTCTGAGCTGACCATCCAGTGCAGTACTGAGGACATGTTCCATTATAGGAGGGTATTTTGACAGAGTTAGATGAGGAGAAGGTGGAAAGAGGTTCTTCTGGACCATAAATGTTGGCACAGAACAGCTGGGCCTAATAGCTTGACTCTGCTTTGTAAACTCGATGTAAATCTCTATAATTACCCGTACAGGAATCTAATTTGCTCATTCAGGTGGATATTAAAGACACTAAGGGCAGATTTTATGCTCCCTTGGGGGTGGGTTGGCAGGTGTTGGGGGATGTGAAATTGGGCCTAATGCCATAGAGGCCTTTCTTGTTGCCTATCCATCCCCACTGCAATTTTACTTATGGTGAGGGGAGATTTTGGGTGGCCCACCAGCCCTTGGGCCAATTGAGGCCTTTGAGTGGCCATTAGTGGCCAACTTAAGGGCTTATTCCCGCTAATGCTGCAATTATTCCCTGAGCCATGTTTGAAGCCTGGCAGGTCTCACTCTTCAGGCTATTAACAGTTAAGGGGGGGTGGGGGGGAACCTCCTCTACATGGCCCCTAGACCCATTGGAAGCCGACCACCTACCCCAACTCCATTGTCCCAGTTCTGCTCCCACCTCCCCACCAAATGTGTTTCTTGTCCCACCTGGCCTGAGCACCTGATCTCACCCCTCTCCTGCATCTCCCTCACTGGGGCCTTCCACCCTTGACCTGCTGAGAACCTTCCCCAACCCACCTCTCCACCCAGCTCTAGCGATGGTCTCTGGAGGCCTGCTGCAGTTCCAGCAGCGGCCACAGGCTCCCAGTGATGCTGTTGGGCCTGGAGAGCTGCCAGCCATTTGATTGGCCAGCGACTCTTGGCCTTTGAGCTTCCTCGATCCTCTGATGGGGGCAGAAGCCTCACCCTGGGCCAATTAATGCGCCTCCGAGAATTAACTGGCTGCAGGGCAGCCCACCGGAGCAAGGGTGGTCCCTCCACCGACATTTATGTTGGGGAAGGGGGGGTGGGGCGTTGGGGGGGTGGGTGCAGCAACCTCAGGTGAAATATAAAATCCTGCCCCATTGCACTAGTCTCCCAATGTCTTGGCTAACATTCCTCCCTCAAATTACATCCAGTGGACTCAAGGTCAGCCCAAAACAAATAAACTGTTCATTCATCTTACTTATGTTGCAGGATGACTGTTACTTTTGCCTACCCAACGGCACTCAGCGCACATCAAAAGTAATTCACAGTGCAAAGCAATGTTTGAGGTCCTGACAATGTGACAGGGTGCCATATGAATGCAAAAATCCCCTTTTCCAAACGCACCATCCCTGCGAAACAAAACTCTTCTCCTCACATCTCGCAGAGGGTTTGTACAGATCCAAGTCCTGGGCAAGGGAGGAGGAGGAGGAGGAGGAGGAGGATGGGGTGGTGGTGGTGTTGGTGTGTGGGAGCGGTGGGGTTAGGGAGCATGGGGTCAGCCCATCAAGAGATAATTGTGATCTCAGAAGTGGGGAAGGTGCTTTTCCAGCATGAAGGACCTGAAGATGGGCTAAGGAAGGATGAAGAGCAAAGAAGTGCGATGATACCCATCTGGACGGTAGGTGAGCGGGTGGGTGCAGGAAGAGCTTATCTCCTCATTCTGGCCCCTACCAATGTCATTAATATTAATTCTGGCCCCTAATATTGTATCAGGGTTCTCTGTTTGCCAGAGGTCTCTGATTCATATCTAACAATAAGGCTCTTGTTTGGCTGTAACAGGAGCCTTGATCACCTAATCTCTGGGCCTAGATGACAAGAGGAGAGCGGAGTGGAGTTGAGAGAGGGATACGTTTTCTTGGTCTAGCTGTCACCAGGAAAAAAATCCTTCCCTGGTCCACATTTTGAACTTGATTCACCAAATGATTAATACCTCATTCCCAATTTTCTTATTTATTCTTTGGAACCATAGGCAGATTTCTGCCTGTCGGGTGAGCTGTGTGGGAGCAGGCGGGTGTGGACTCGGTCGCTGCCCACGATCAGGTCCACGCTGCCATTTTACGCGGGCGGGCCAATTAAGACCCGCCCAGCGTGAATCGCGTCTCCCGAGGACAGTGGGAGTGGGCGGGCGATGGCGGTAGGACTGCGGTGACTGTTGGGTCCAATGGTGACCCCGGGCGGCCTGTTTTAAAAAGCTGCTGCAGCCTTTCAAAGGTTGTGAGTCACGGCCAGTGGGAGGGCTTCCCAGAGCTGCTGCTGCTGAGCAGGCCGGGCAGGAGGGGAGGGCAGGGGGGGCACTGTGCCCCTCACTTTTCAGACAATTGCCTTGCTGCCCTCCTCGAGGAGGTGGCAGCGCGGGGGGAGGTCCTCGTTCCCAGGGACGGGAGGAGGAGGTCCCTCCACCCAACAGGACCAAACATGCCTGGGAGGAGGTGGTGGAGGGGGTGAGCTCCCATGATGTGGTGCGATGCACCTGGATCCAGTGTTGCAAGCGCTTCAATGACTTTTTGCGCTCGGAAAGGATGAGCATCATGTTGGCATTGACCACTTAACCCAGCAGGTAGGCTTTCCCCTCTGGTGCCCGCCCCCCCCCACCACCCCACCCCCCCCACCCCCACCAAGTCTGAGTGTAGTGATCGTCGGCATGTGTCCTTCACTGGGAGGACCAGCAGATATTACTCATGCCCGAGGTCACTCTGAGAGGGTGGTGATGAGATGGGTTCTGCCCCCACAGCATGTGGTACACTGAGACCCACATGACTGTTTTGGGGGCAGTCTGGTGGATCTATACCTGGGTGCAGTGCTGGAGCTCCAGGACATGTCAAAGTCAGGGTGATGACATACTGGGAAGGGAGCTTCCAGGTGGCGTGGCATCGACCCATCTGCTGCCCTTTGTGCTCCATTTGCTTGCCCCTCCTTGCTTTGCAAGGTTGGACTGTGTGGTGCCAAATGTGATGTAGACTGCAGGTGGGATGGGGCAGACAGACCTGGCATCTTTGTGTGAGTGTTTGGCAGCAGCGGGGTGAGGAGGCACTGGAGCCCTGGACTGTCCCACTCTGGTTGGGGTGGGACGGCATCGAAGATATTCCAGGTACAAGTTGCACTAATCAATACTCTTTTCTCCTTTTCAGGAGAAGAAGGCTTATAATGCTGCTGAGCAGTTGAGGACTGGCGGAGGGCCAGCCCAGTTGGCCATCATTACCAGGTTCGAGCAGGAGGCCCTTGATCTGGAGAGGCGCCATGTGCCCAGGTCCACCGGTGTCGGTGAGGCTGGGGTGCCACGGGCAGGTATTTATGCCCAGCAGTTAGGTCACCATTGTTCTCCCAACAGCCATGGCAGTGCTGAATGTTCAGTGATTGAAGTTTGCAACACGGCTTGACCATTGCTTATGGAAGGATGAGCACATAACGATCCGGGGGACAGGGATGCACATGGACATTGTCTCCACGTTAACTGATCCAATGTCCTTGTTCTTCCTTTCAGCATCAGTGGAGCAGGGCCAGGAGGAGGAGGCACAAGGGCCCCCCTCTCACACCTGAGGGGCCTGAAGCCTCACCAGCGTCACACCATCTCTGCCAGGTAGGCACCAGGGCAGACACTAGCACCTCGGTGAGAATTAGAACATTGGTGAGTGTCCCGGGCACAGCAATGAGGGCACTTCACAGTCACTGGAGAAGCTGGCAGAGACAGAGAGTGCCCATGGTGCCAGCAGCCAGAGGACTTCAGGGGGCCAGGTACATGCTCAGTTGGTGGCAGATGATGGGCCTCTGGAGTCATTCATGAGGCAGCAAACACTGGAGGTCCAGCAGGGTGTGCAGGAGGATCTGGCGGAGATACATGAGGCAATGCTTGGCTTGGTCTCCATGGTGGAGGAGTCTATGCGGATGCTTGCCGAAGCAATGAGCCTCATGTCCAAGCGCCATGCGTCCTCCATGGAGAGACTTGCGACTCTCGTGGAGAGGCTCCACCAGGAGACCAATCAGGGCTTCCTGTGGGTGTGCTCGGAACAGCAAGCCCTCACACCAGCACCGACTTCAGCTGGTCAGTGCCAGTGTGGGAGATGGTCTGGGGACCAAGTTTCCCATCCATCCACAGTGAGCAGGGAGGTCCAAAGCGACCTCATGTTGGTATAGCAACTGCCTGTCATCTCTGCCTCTCAGGGTGCTCTGGATGAGGGCAGCAGCTCCTCCATCTCTCTGCCAGTGACTGTTGCATCCGGTGAGGCTCCGATGACTGGGGAGATGCCAGCTGTGGAACTGGCCACACCCTCCCAGGCGGGGCCAGCACTGGCTCCACAGGCCAGAGGACGGCCACCAAGGTCATCGAGGCCAACAGGACAGCAGAGTGATCAGGCTGGCTCATATGCTAGTCCCAGTGATGGGGCAGCACCAAGACATAGCACCCGAAAGCACGGTTTCTCGCTGGTGCTTTTGTGTTGCCCCACAATGAGGTCATGATTAGTTGGTGTGATGTTTAACATCTTTGTAATGTTGTTTTCTTAAGCTAATTTTGTTATATCAATTAATATAGACATGTGACCACGGCTGAGGGTGTCTCTTTTCTTCTGCAGGTGGATGGTTACCAATAATGTAATGAGTGATTTGTGGGACATTCAGCTTTATTGACAAGGCCCTCAGTTAATTTTCCTATCCAGGCAGATTTAGCACTCAGGTATCGAGTATGGAGCCTGCAGCCCAGGCTTGTCCTGGAGGTCCATCTGTGGTGTGCTCGCTGAAGTTTTGTTGCATTAAAGACTCCCAGGTGTCCCTGCCTCCCTGGAGGATGCCTGGGTCAGCGTCTATCCCCTCAGCGTTTCCCTGTGCGTGCTCATCCTCGGACTCACTGCTGGACTTATTGTGTGCAGCTGCGTCCCCCCTTTCCAGTGCAAGATTGTGGTGAGTGCAGCATCTGGGGGGTACTGGAATGCACCCCCTGAACAGTCCAGGCATCGAAAGCGCATCTTGAGAAGGTTGATGGTTCTCTTCACCACAGCCCTTGTGGATGCATGGCTCCTATTGTACTGCTGCTCAGTTTCTGTTCTTGGATGGCGGAGAGGCATCATGAGCCACCTTCTGAGGGGATAGCCTTCGTCACCCAGCAGTCATCCATCCAGCCGGGCTGGAGCACTGAAGAGCCCCGGCACCTGGGAGTGTCTGAGGATGTAGGCGTCGTGGGAGCTGCCTGGGTACCTTGCACAGACTTGTAAAATCAGCATCCTGTGATCACACACTATCTGCACGTTCATGGAGTGAAAGCCCTTCCTGTTGACAAAGGCACCGGGCTCACCTGCTGGTGCCTTGATGGCCACATGTGTGCAGCCTATTGCACCCTGGATGCGGGGGAAGCCAGCAATCATCACGAAGCCTCTGGCTCGCTCTGTCTGGCTTGCCTGATTGCAGCGGTAGAGGATGAAGGTCAATGCCCGTCTGAACAGAGCATCTGTAACCTGCTTGACACAAGTGTGGACAGCTGATTGGGAGACACCGCAAAGATCACCCACCGAGCCCTGGAAGGAGCCAGGCATAGAAGTTGAGGGCAGCTGTGACCTATAGAGCTAGTGGCATGGGGTGTCCACCCACACAGTTAGCAGAGATCTCAGGGCCAATCATCTGACAGATAGAGTTGACTGTCTCCTTTTAGAGACGGAGCTTCCTTTGGCACTACACCTCAGATATATTGAGGTAGCTACTTCGCCGCCTGTATACCCTGCAGCAGGATAGTGGCGTCTTCTGCGGCCCCTTCTGCCTGCCCCCAATGCCAATGGGAAAATTCTGCCCATTGAAAAGTTACCGCATAGAAAGAGGCCTTTCAGCCCATCATGTCTGTGCTGGCTGAAAAATAAAACATAAAAACACTAGTTGCCCATTTTAATCCCACCTTCCAGCACATGGTCCATAGCCTTGCAGGTTGCAGCGCTCTAGGTGCAGATCCAGGTGCCTTTGAAATGAGCTGAGGGTTTCTGCCTCCACCACCAAACCAGACAGCGAATTCCAAACACCCACCATCCTCTGGGTGAAGAAGATTTTCCTCATGTCCCCTTTAATCCTTCGACCAATCACCTTAAATCTGTGCCCCCAGTAATTGACCTCTTTGATAGGGGAAACAGGACATCCCTGTCTACTCTATTCAGGCCCCTCATAATCTTGTATATCTTAATCAGTTCACTCCTCGGTCTCCTCAGTTCCAAGGAAAACAACCCCATCCTATCCAATCTTTCCTCATAGCTGCAGTTTTCCATCCCTGGCAACATTCTTGTAAATCCCCACTGCCCTCTCCCCAGAGCAATTATGTCCTTCCTATAATGTGGTGCCCAGAATTGTACACAAAATTCCAGCTGAGGCCTAACCAGCGTTTTATACAGTTCCATCATTACATCCCTGCTTTTGTATTCAATACCTCCCCCAATAAAGGAAAGCATTCCATATGCTTTCTTTACCACCTTATCCACCTGTCCTGCCACCTTCTGTGACTTGTGGACATGCACACCGAGGTCCCTCACTTCCTCAACCCTCCCAATGTCCTCCCATGTATTGAGTATTCCTTTGCTTCTCTGGATCGAATTCCATTTACCACTTTTCCACCTGTCCAACCAAACCATTGATATTATTCTGGAGACAACAGCTATCCTCTTCACTATCCACTACATGGCCAATTTTTGTGTCATCTGCAAATTTCCCAATCATGGGATGTAGGCATAATTGGCAAGGCCAGCATTTATTGCCCATCCCTAATTGCTCTTGAACTGAGTGACTTACTAGGCCATTGCAGAGAGCAGTTAAAAGTCAATCACATTGCTTTGGGCCTAGAGTCACATATAGGCCAGACTGGGTCAAATTTCCTTCTCTAAAAGGACATTAGTGAACCAGATGGGCTTTTATAATCAATGATTCTCACTGAGAGTGGCTTTTAATTCCGGATTTTTATTAATTGAATTTAAATTCCACTAGCTGCTGTGGTGGGGGGGGGGTGGATCTGAATCCCTGTCTCCAGCGTCTGGGTCTCTGGATTACTAGTCCAGTGGCATTACTACTACGACATCATCTCCCTGTTTAAGAGGTTAAGAGAGGCACCATCTGTGTGCAAACAGGTTGCCAGGTACATTATAACACTTCAAAAGAACCTCATTGGCTGTGAAGGGCTTTGGGATGTGTCAAGGTTGTGAAAGGTGCTATTTAATGCAATTTCTTTTTTTATAATCATAGAAACAGATTGTTCACTGCCAGCTACAGATTTATTGGAAAAGCAGAATATAAAGGACAAACCTAATAAAATTCACTGTTTCTCTGCTTTTACAGAGAGAACAACAGAAGTGCAACAAATGTACTGAGGCACTCTGTTAAACAGTAGCATCGGGCTGGTAAAACAACAACAGGTGCAATGGGTTACTAGTTACGATAAAAGGCTTTTAGCTGTTGCTTTAGTAACCTGAGAAGTTCTGTGAACACATTGCATTGCGGCTTCATATCCAGAGATTTAACATGGATTTCCTCTGGTTCACTTTGAAACAGGATAACTTTTTCCAGCTTAGAATTGGAGCTATTCCTGCCACTTCTTTTAATTTCTTTTTATTCTTTCACAGGATGTGGGTGTCACTGGCTAGGCCAGCATTTATTGCCCATCCCTAATTGCCCTTCAGAAGGTGGTAGTGAGCCGCCTTCTTGAACCGCTGCATTCCATGTGGCATAAGTACACCCGCAGTGCTGTTGGGGAGGGAGTTCAAGTGACAGTGAAGGAACGGCGATATATTTCCAAGGCAGGATGGTGAGAAACTTGGAGGGGAACTTCTGGGTGGTGATGTTCCCATCTATCTCTGCCCTTGTCCTTCTAGATGGTAGTGGGTGTGGGTTTGGAGGGTGCTGTCTAAGGAGGCTTGATGAGTTCCTGCAGTGCATCTTGTAGATGGTACACACTGCTGCTACCGTGTGTCGGTGGTGGGGGGAGTGAATGTTTGAGGATGGAGTGACCAATCAAGCGGGCTGCTTTGTCTTGGATGATGTCAAGCTTCTTGAGTGTTGTTGGAGCTGCACTCATCCAGGCAAGCAGGGAGTATTCCTTTACACTTCTGACTTGTGCCTTGTAGATGGTGGAGAGGCTTTGGGGAGTCAGGAGGTGGGTTACTCACTGCAGGATTCCTAGCCTCTCATCTACTTTTGTCACCATACTATATTTATGGCTAGTCCAGTTCAGCTTCTGGTTAAATGTAACCCCCAGGATGATGATAGGTGGATTCAGCGATGGTAGTGCCATTGAATGTGAAGGGGAGATGGTTAGACTCTCAAATCTGTCATATCCTAATTCATCATTATTATTTAACTCCAAGATTTTCTGAAAATACTGCCATGTTAAGATTGTCCATTAAAATGCATATTTTTGAAGTCTGTGTAAGTGACTTTTCTTTGGCAGCCATCATTCTAAGCTGCAATAATGTGTGTGTGTGCTCTTCACACCTGCAAAGTACTCTACCATGCTTTTTGTGAGTTTTCTCTGCCATTCCAACTTTCTTCTCTCTCCTCTGAGGATGCTGTCTTAATTCACCTTCATGGTATCAGGAACTGTCTGGCGCATAAATGGGACTTTTCTTCTTTTATGTTGAAGGTGAGCGATGTAATGCTAGGGAATGATACTTAGCATCAAACATTCCCAGCTCAGGTATACAGCCCAGCCAGTAGAGTATATCTCCCTCTGATCTACTTCAGTAACGTGCTCCAATCCAACCTCAGAAGATCACCCTTTGCAGTCTGATATTTTTCCAATCCCCACACCAATTATCCTTTGGTTTTTCTGGTGAAACTGCCCGCTGTTGCAGAATTAGGGACAACTTTGTATTAATGAATGTCCATGTCCACTTGCAACTGGATTGAAGCTACCTGAAAAATTCCACTTCCCATCAAGCCTGGGCTTTCATGGGATCTGGTCGTCACTGACAACATTTAACACCTATCCCTAATTTCCCTTGTCCATGCCTTGGTACTGTATTCTGATTACCCTCCTTTACAGTAGCGAGGCGTGGGTAACTTATGAAAGCCAAGAAAAGCTTCCACCTCCACTGTCTCAGATGAATAGTGGGCATGTTCTGGTAAGACAGAGTGCTGAATATGGAAGTACAGCAGCTTGCAGGGATCCCCAACATGTTTGCCCTCTTGAGTTGGCAGTGACTCTGTTAGCTGGATCATGTGAGCCAAATGGATGATGGCCGCATCCCCAAAGACATGCTCTATGGCGAGCTTGCTTTTGGCATGAGACCAATAGGTTACCCGTGTTTGCGATACAAGGATGTCTGCATGTTGACCGGGATTGGAGTCAATGCATGGCAAGACCTTGCTGCTGACCAGAATGCCTGGAGACAAGCAGTCAGGAAGGGCGTGGAAATAGCACAGGACAAAAGAAATGAACAGATGGCAGAAAAGAGAGCCTGTCATAAGGAAAAAAAATCAGTCGACCTTGAATCAACTATGCCAGCTGTGGAAGGGACTGCCACTCACAATCGGCCTCTACAGCTACAGCAGACAATGTTCAGTCCAGATATGACATACACCCTGGGCTCAGTCCATCATCCCCCGAGACAGAAGAATGGGAATACATACAGTTACCCTTGTGGAGGTGTTGGTGAATCACCGCTTTGAACATATGGGATAGGCACACCCACAGTGCTGTTAGGAAGGGAGTTCCAGGGTTTTGACCCAGTGACAGTGAAAAATCAGAAATATAGTTCCAAGTCACGCTAGTGTGTGATTTGGAGAGGAACTTGCAGGTGGTGGTGGTCCCATGTGTCCCTATCCTTCTAGGATTGGATTTGCACTTTGTTTCAGAGGTGAAAGGCCATTGTTGAACTCATTCCGTTCCCTGCATGGACATTTATCAGGTCTTAATCTTGTGACTGTAAGCGGACATTTGACCTTGAGTGTGTCCCAACTGAGCTCTGTCCTGTACTCACTCAGTATCTGTACACATGCATAATCCAGTATGGGTTATAGGGTAGCGTTATAGGGTAGCAATCTTGCCTCTCGATTAGAAGATTGAGAGTTCAAGACCCTGCTATACAAAATCCAGGCTGACACTCAAGTGTAGCACTGAGGGAGTGCTTCTCTATTGGAAGTACTGTCTTTTGGATGAGATGTTAAACCAAAGCCAGCCTGTCCTCTCAGATGGATGTAAAAGATTCCATGTTGTAGAAGAGCAGGGGAGTCCTCAGCCATCAACACTGAAAGAGATTATCCAGTCATTATCAGATTTCTGCATGTGGGAGTTTGCAGTGCAAAGACTGACTGCTGCAATTCCTGCATTGCAACAGCGATTACACTTCAAAAGCAATTAATCAGTTGTAAGAATGCTTACATTTGTCCTTAGATTGTGGGAGGTAATTGCAAGTCTTTCTTTCCCCTGGTCATATTTACATTCAGAGAATTGCAAAAAGATGCAATGAATGTGTTGCCAATCGTAGTTGGCATCTGAGGTTGTTTTATGATATTCTGGATAACACCTGGGATAAAGATTATCAACACAAGTTGGAAGAGTTCAGATTGCAGGTGATAAAGTATCTGCTGCATTATTAACATACCATGGCACTTAACATGCCAGATTTTATGTAGTTTATGGTCCAAAGTGTGCCAAAAGCTAGTGCTGCCAGAAAAACTCTCCACTATAGCATAAAAAAGCCAGTTAAACCTCTCATCATCTAGAACCCAATGGAAATCGCAGTTTATTAAAAGAGGCATTTAATTATTTTGAAAATCTCTCTCCTGGTGAAAGTAAATTGACAAGATTTACCTCAAAGTCTCAACTTCCTTTGAGTTATAGGTCACATGAGGCGATTCAGCAGATAGGGATTAGAAACTGAATGGGTTTTGAATGGATGGTTAACATTGTGTCTAGTTGAGTGTGGTCTTCAGTCGGAGATTCTCCGCCAATGCTGCCAGACCTGCTGAGTTTTTCCAGGTAATTCTGTTTTTGTTTTGGATTTCCAGCATCCGTAGTTTTTATGTTTTTATGTGGTCTTCAGTCAGCCTGGGTGCTGGTGCTCCCTGTTAGTTCATTCCATAAACCTCTTTGTTTGCTTGTGGTCTCCCATGCATAAGTGTTGGCTCAAACCTGAGGCTGAGACTTTCCAGAATACATCAGTTGCTACTGTTCACTACAACCTGTATAATATTAGAGGTTTAGTGCATCAAACCATTTTTTTAAAGAAAGGAAACCACCCCCAACCCTCTAATGGTCTTTCTTCAAGGTGTTGTATTCTTAAATGTTCCTTTCTTTCAATCGAGGACCTCTTCCTTCACATTGGTCAGATAATATTAATGCCTGAGGAACTGTCGGGGAATCAAGAATATGGGGTGTGGGTGGAAAATGGAGTTAAGTCCTAAACCATGATTGTTTTGAACGGTGGATTAGGCTCGAAGGGCCATATGATCTACTTCTGGTTCCTATTTCTTATGTTCTTATATAGAACTTATAAACTGGATCAAAAGTTCACCCGATTGGCTATCTATATGGCCAATCATGACTCTGTTATCTCTTTGAACCAGTATCCACTTAATTCTTGTTGTATATTCAATGGTTTGTTGTATACTTTATATATCTCAGAGCAATGCAGAGATAACACTAGTTTCTAAGTATACAACAGGCTTATTTACAAGAGTTTTAAAATATCTCTGCAATCACAAAATATCTGCACCATGCTTAACTTCTAATAGTTTCTGTGGTGTCGGCTTACTTTGCTCTGAGTCAACACCCAGTTTTAACCAATCAAACACAGTGAACATAGATCAGTTACCAGAACTCACATAATCAAACACAGAACAGTTGAACACTATAGTTGAGTTCATTATTGCCCTCCCACAGTACTCTTTCAGAACTTTATTTATTTTCTCTTAAACCTGTCTAAGAAACTATTTGGATAGCCAATTCAATATTGCTCCATGTACGCTCTCACCAAAGGTTAAAATCTTCAACCATGGACTGTGACACCATATCTGCCTGCTATCATTTATACTGGTTGTGAGCCATGTCCACGGCCCACTCTTGAGAGGTGGGACACCTTATTTTAATATATAAGTCAGGCCCCCTCCATGAAGTTGGAGGACTGATATATATTTAATGCTAGCACATTCGTTTAGATAATATCACCAACTTTAACTTTAACACCTATGTGTTCTTTTGTTCTATTGTTGTTGACATCTTTTGATGATCTGCTTCTATCACTGCTTGTTTGTCCCTACAACCACACCAACCCCCTCCACCTCTCTGTCTCTCTATCTCTCCGCACCCCCACCCCCCACCCCCCCCCCCCCACACACACCTTAAACCAGCTTATATTTCAACTCTTTCTTGGACTCGAACTCAAGTTCTGTCGAAGGGTCATGAGGACTCGAAACGTCAACTCTTTTCTTCTCCGCCGATGCTGCCAGACCTGCTGAGTTTTTCCAGGTAATTCTGTTTTTGTTTTTGTATATTTAATGCTGACTGGCCAGGTTTCCAGATTTAGGAAGGGTGGGCAGATGGTGGCTCTGTGGTGGTAATGTCACTGGACTAGTAATCCAGAGGCCCAGGCTAATGCTCTGGGGGTACGGGTTCAAATCCCACCATGGCAGCTGGTGGAATTTAAATTTAATTATTAAATCTGGAATGTAAAGCTAGTCCCAGATGACAACTATTGTTGACTGTCGTAAAAACCCATTCGGTTCACTAATGTCCTTCAGGAAGAAAATCTGGTCTGGTCTACATGTGACTCCAGGCCCACAGCAATGTGGTTGACCCTTAACTGCTCCTCTGAAATGGCCCAGCAATCCAGTCAGTTCAAGGGCAATTAGGGATGGGCAACAAATGCTGCATTGCCAGCGCCACCCACATCCCATGAAAGGAGAAAAAAAAGATTGGAATTGGCTGACAGACACCAAACTTTGAACTGAATGAGCGCCAGTATAGAAGCAATTTTAATTGGTGCATTTGCCAGCTGATACCTGCTTTGAAATAACAATGAGTTGGTTATCATTTAGCAGTTGGAGGTATAAATCACTGCAAAGTTTGCTGGCAACCACTTCAACAGGAAGAAAGTTGATTGGCGTATTTAGACTGTACCCCATTTAACTGGCTGTCAGATGTGCAGTTGGCCTTCGTCCCACATCCTTTAGACACAATGGCAATGTCTGTGTTGACATTGTACTGAATACCAAATCCCTTAGATTGATAAACATCCAGGCTACCACAGCTCTATTAATTCCAACATAAAGGGTTGCTCCCATTCTCTAAATTAAGCAAGTTATATGATAATTATTCTTAACATCATTTTGGTCATAACAGTGAGTAATTTATTTCACTAAAGCCTTTGGAATACCTCATTAAACTTCATGATTCCATCTGATTTTTTTTTAGCAGCTACTGAGGGTTATTGTTCTTGATATTTTCTTTCAAAATTATCTCAGGAGCAATTTCAGTATGTCTTTGAAGCCTCATTAATCAATTATTATCACAGTTAAGTCCATAATGAAGAAGTTTTCTCAATGAAAGGATAAACTTTGAATTGACGCATAACTCTCAAGAAGTTCGAAACCATCCAGGACAAAGCAGCCCGCTTGGTTGGCATCCCATTTACCACCTTCAACATTCACTCTCTCCACCACTGATGCAGAATGGCAGCAGTGTGCATCATCTACAAGATGGTAACAACTCACCTACTTCAACAACAACCTCAACCACAACCTCTACCAGCTAGAAGGACAAGGGCAACAGATGCAAGGGAACTCTATCACTTGCAAGGCCCATCCCAACCCACACACCATATTGCCTTGGAACTATGTTGCTATTCCAATACTTTCGCTGGGTTAAAAAACTCCCTTCCCCTCCTGGGTTTATCTACATCAGGTGGACTGCAGTGGTTCAAGGAGGCAGCTTATCATGACCACTTCAAGGGCAATTAGGGATGGGCAACAAGTGCTGGCCATGCCATCGAAGCTCACATCCCATGAAAGAAAAAGAAAACTCCTAAGCAACTTTAACAGATCAAGAGTGCATTATAATAGTACTGAAGCCTTTAGAGATGAAGAAGCAATTCTTAGCCTTCCACATAGGATTTTAGCCAGAGCAGTGTAGTAACATTGCACAGCTTAAATGAGGCAGGGTTCCTGGATGATGTTCTTTGGTAGAACGTTAGCCAGGAGACAATAGTTATCTTCCTCCAAGTTGAAACTTGCACCTTGGGATCTCCACCTTCCACCAGACTGGTCAGACAGGATCTCACTCTGTCATCTTATTTGGAGGATAATGCATCCAGCAGTGCAATTTCCCCTAACTATTACATTAAGATTATAGTTATTATGTATATGCCAAAGTATGTCAAGTCAAACTTTAGTAGGGTACTGGCAGTTCACCAACAGAAATCGTTGAAGGTGGTAAGTTGGGTTGCTAAAGTAGTTAAAACGGTAAATGTGATAACTAGAGGCACTGAGCTCAAAAGCAAGGAAGTTATGGTAAGCCTTTATAAAAAATTGGTTCAACCTCAACTGGAGCATTGTGTCCAGTTCTGGGCCCCATACATTAGGAAGGGTGTCAAGACCATGGAGAAGATGCCGATGAGATTTGCTAGAATGGTATGGTATGTAGAATGGTATGCGGGTCTTCAGTTATGTGAAGAGGCCAGAGAATCTGGGTATATTCTTCTTAAAGCAGAGCATGTTAAGCAGAGATGTGATCAAGGTCTTCAAAATTATGAAGGTTTTTGTTAGAGTAAATAAGGAGAAACTGTTTCCACTGGCAAAAGAATTAGTAACCAGTGGAGACACAGTTGAGATGATTAGCAATGAACCAGTGGGGAGATGAGGAGATTTTTTTATGCAGGAAGTTGTGAGGATTTGCAGTACATTTCCTGACAGGTTGGTGGGAGCAGATTCAATAGTAGCTTGCAGAAAGGAATTGGATAACTCCTTGATAGAAAAATAAAATTTCCAGGACATATATACTTTGAGGCACCCAGCAAAACAATGGGCACGACAGCAAGTGTCTTCATTAGGTCCTTACTGCTTTGTTACTGCCTGAAATCACAGTGTGGCCACAAAGGTTCACAGACCAGGTAAAGATTCTAGTAATCTCAACAATTCCTGACCTGTCAGCCTGCTAAGCTGCCTTGGAAGATTGCTAGAGAGAGTCGTCATATACCCCGGCCATCAACATCTTGAATACTTTGGGTGGGAGTTGGTAATTTTGACTTTGGGCCATAGCACAGAATGAACAATATTGTTTCAGTGCCAATGATACAGCTGCCCCAGTTTTCATTTTCCTTAACCTACATAGAATGAAAGTTGGGAAAGCAGGCAGCTGAATTGGTGTCGCCTCTTTTGCAAATCGCCCAAAATCAAAATGATTCCCACTAACTTGTGGAATTCAGACAATATGGAACTGAGGAGAGAACGAAGCAGGAACTTGCTCTGGCTGTCAGAGTTTGCTCTCCGAGCCTTTAACAAAGAAGAGTACAAAGGCAGAGATCTTGGACATGGTAAAGGCTTTTTGACAAGATTCGGTCTGAATATTTAGGCCCCGATTGGGGCGGGCACAGAGGCAGGAAAGTGACGTTTTTCACCCTGCAAGTCAACGCCCAGATCCCTGGCTCCATTCTGCACCCCTCCCCACCCCAGGCCATTTTCCCAGAGGCAGGACTGGCGGGAGTGGGGGAGGGTGGGGCGGAAGGACTACCTGCCACTGCAAGTGACAGGTAGCCAATTCAAGTACTTAACGGTCACTTAAGGCCAATTGTTGGAGGTTGATGGGAATTTCCCGTTCGGCTTCCAGATTCCCGGAGGTGTCCAGGTGTAGCTGCCTGGAGGCAGCCTCCCAGCGGTAGGCCCTAGGACCAGCACTCCAAGCAGGCTTGGAGAGACAGCAGTCCGTGCAGGCCCTGCTTGCCTTGCTTCAGCTGCAGCTGCAGACAGCCCTATGGAGGAGGCCCTGTCCATGATGGTGCTTCAGCTGCTATGGGGATTTTTAAACTTTAGGTTAAGTTTAGGTTAAGTCCCCACCTTCTCATCTGCCTGAAAAGATGGCCTGCTGCATGTTCAGTATTGGAGGCCCTCCTGAGTTAAGCGCGGAGCCTGTCCTCTGGTCCCAGGGAAAATCACAGTTTGGTGACTAATCCCACCCAGTGCAGGCTTCTGACCCCCAGTTGACCCCGATGGCAGGCTTCCAAAGTTAGGGGGTTGCAGGAAATCTGCCGCTCCTCATCTCCCAGTTAGACATCCTCAGTTATTGAATGTTCCCGCTGTGCGCACAATTGCTGATAGAATGAACGAAGCAAACCCCATCCAATGGCAGGAGTTCCTTTCATACCATTTTTCAAATTAAGTCAATGGCATTGGAATACCTGAAGAAAGGATTTGCTTTTTAAAATTCATTCCTGCGATGTGGGCATCCTTGTCTAGGCCAGCATTTATTGCCCATCTCTAATTGACCTTGAGAAGGTGGTGGTGTGCTGCCTACTGCTGTCCATGTGGCGTAGTTGCACCTATAGTGCCATTAGGGAAGGAGTTCCAGGAATTTGACCTGGCGACAATGAATAAACGGTGATTTATTTCCAAGTCAGGACGGTGAGTGACTTGGAAGGGAACTTGCAGGTGCTGGATTTGGACCAGCAAATGCTAGATCAAGGTCACACTCAAGATGGATGGTGAGGGAGCAATCCTCCACCCTCCTTCCAGCTTCGCTATCGGGGGAAGCCATGGCTACTTTGTCTACGCTGGGCAGCCCAAACCTTGTCGCTCATGTGGCAAATCTGGTCATGTGGCGGCCAACTGCAGTGCCGTCCTCTGCAAGAATCGCATTCAGGAAGGGCACCAGACAAAGGACTGCAAACAGACTAAATGCTGCAACCTGTGTGGCGAGGCAGGTCACCTCTACAGGACCTGACCCAAACGCTGCCTCATTTATGCACAGGCTGCCAAAACCAACGAGGGGCCAATAGATGAAAGGGCCAGTGTCACTACCGCCAAGGCCACTTGCAAACCTCCACCCACCAAGGCCTCCAATGGGACAAAGGAGGAGACAGAGAGAGACAAGATGAAGGGAAACATTAAGGCAGCAGACAGACAAACAACTGCATTGCCCCCTGAACCTCCCGCTCCTCAGCAGAGCAAATCAATGGAGGAGGAACCAGCAGACAATCAGTTGGGGGAGTGGCAGCTGGTGAAGAGGACCAAAAAGAAGAAGGGGCTAAGAAGAGATCAAGCCACTTCCCAGACAAGTGGCAAGAGGCGTCTCCCATCTGACATGGATGACAAGGGCTACTGCTCTTCGGACGAAGAAGGGCAAGGGTGGCACTAACAGAAGAAACGGCAAAGCTCTAGGGAGCTGGAGGAAGAGACACCCGAGATCCAGAACATTGGAGACAATGAAGAGACCAGTGCACCCCAACTTCGTCCTCAACTTGAAGAGGCCAGTGCATCCCAACCTCAGGAAGCTGGGAGCAGTGAAGCGCTCAGCACACCCCAGCTCCGGGAAGCCAGTAGCAGCAACGCCTCAAAGGGACGATGGATCGGAGAGACTTCTCCAACAGAGAACAATGCAAACCTCACTCCTTGCATGAATCCACCAATGCCAGCTGAGCAGAATGTCTCCAGTGGGGCAGTTCAAGATGGGTTCCTCAGTCCATCCAAAGTGAGCCATTTTGCAAACACTGTGGGTATGCAGGAGCAGACCAAAGGTCTGGAAGTCTCAAAGACAATAGCTTTGGTAAGTGACAAAATGCTTTAGAAATGGGGATAAAGATTGTATCCATTAACATGCATAGCACATGATGTGTTGTGACCTTGGACTACCTTGCCAAGGTCAAAGCTGTTGTTTCTGCAGGAGTGTGCGATACTGCACCTCAGCTTCTACAGGCAATGGTCATGATGGTGGTCCCATGGGCCATCGATCTGGTCGGGAGGAAATGTCTCACATTCTGCCGGCCTGAGTATTCTGCTGTGCGTAGGCAACCTCACCATCTCTGAGGTTAAGGAGGTGGTGGGCGGGTGCCTCCTAGTAGCAGATGCTCCAAAAGAATGGTCCACTCCCGTTAATTAACGTGTATGCCCTGGATCAAAACAGCAAGCGGCTGGCCGTCTTTCAGCAGCTTCCACTGCTGCTGGCGACCTCCAGGCCAGTCATTCTGCCGGTGACTTCAACTGCATCATGGATGCGGCTGGACGATCTGGCAGGGCCGACAGCAGACTGCACTCCACGTTCAGACTTCTGATGGAAACAGTAAAGGATGCCAAGCTCCACGACATCTTCAGCAACCCTGCAGATGGAGCGCAGCGTAGGTACACCTGGTCACGGCTAGAAGGGTCCAGCCATTCCAGGATAGACTTCCTGTTTGTGTCCCGTGCGTTCACAGTCAGATCCACCAACGTCAAGCCAGTGTTTTTCTCTTACCACTGCCTCCTACTGGCTGACTGTCACTTACAGGAAGATCAGAGGGTTGGCAAGGGGTCATGAAAGCTGAACATGCAACTGCTGACCCCAGAGAACGTTGAGGAACTCAAGAGGGATTACAAAGGTTGGAGAACTGTGAAACCCCTCTTTGAGTCCTTGACACACTGGTAGAAAGCAACCAAGGAGAACATCAAGAAGTTTTTCATCCTCAAAGGTGTCCAGAAAGCTAGAAAAGAACAAAGGGAAATGTCCCAGCTCCAGAAAAATATGTAGAACCTGCTCTGGCTGCGGTCGACGGGGGTCGATGTCAAGGGGAACTCTAAGAGGTGAAGAGCCAGCAAGCCTTGCTCTTTTCCTTGGAGGCCTCCAAGATCATCTTCCAGTCTAGAGTCTGCTCCGTGGAGCAGGACGAGACGTGCTCACGTTTCTTCTTCCAAAAGATACACAGAGAGAGCTCTGTGATCAGCAGCCTGAAGGAAGAAGACGGCTCAGTAAGGTCATTGCAGTCCAACATTTTGAGGATCAGCAAATCCTTTTATGCCAGATTGTATGACGTGAAGTCCACAGACAGCGCAGCCTCCCAGTCCTTCCTTTCCTCTATCATGGATGCCTTGGATGACAGTACTCAGGAGCGTCTGGACAAACCGCTAACTCCTGACAAACTGACTAAGGCCCTTGAGTCCTTCGAGAAGAGTAAAGCTCCTGGAAGCGACGACTTACCGGCTGAGTTGCATTCGGCTCTGTGAGACTGGATCAGCCCAGACCTGCTAGAAGTGCACAAGAGTTTGCTTCTGGCCGACAGCATGTCAGAATCCATGAGTAAAGGCATCATCGCCCTCAGCTACAGGTGGAAGGGGGAAAGGGAGGAAATTAGAAATTGGCCACCCATCTCACTTTTGAATGTGGACTATAAGATTCTGTCCAAAGTCATCACCAATCGGGTCAGGTTATCTCTGAAGTTGTTGATCCATCCAGGTCTCTGCACTGTACCCGGCAGGAAGATCTCTGACAGCCTCATGCCACTCAGGGATATGATTGCCTATGTATGTGACAGGGGTGTGGATACCTGCCTCATCTGCCTGGACCAGGAGAAAGCCTTTGACAGAGTATCACACACCCACTTGGTGGATGTGCTCTCCAAAATGGGGTTTGGGGAGGGAATTCGCAATTCGATCCAGCTGCTTTACACAAACATCAGTAGCACAGTTTCAATCAGTGGGTGGGAATCAGAAAGCTTTCCATTTAAACCTGAAATCATGCAGGGCTGCCCTCCCTCCCCTGTCCTGTTTGTGTGTGGCACAGAATCCTTTGCTGAGTCCATCAGGAAGGATCCGGGCATAAGAGGAGTGACAATCCCAGGCAGTGGAGGCACTCAGGTCAAAGCCTTCCTGTACATGGACAATGTCGCCGTCTTCTGCTCGGATCCCCTGTCGGTGAGCAGACTGATCCACATCTGTGACCAGTTTGAACTGGCCTCGGGAGCCAAGGTAAATCGTGGGAAGAGCGAGGCCATGTTCTTTGGGAACTGGGCTGACCGATCCTTTGTCCCCTTCACTGTCAGGGCTGACGGCCTGAAGATGCTGGGGATATGGTTCGGAGGGACCAGGGCATGTGTTAGAAACTGGAAGGAGCGAGTGTCTATGGTGAAAAGGAAACTGGGCATGTGGGAGCGACGCTCCCCCTCCATTGCGGGTAAGAACCTGGTCATCAGGTGTGAGGCACTCTCGCTGTTGCTGTATGTGGCGCAGGTCTGGCCTATTCCTCACTCCTGTGCGGTGGCGATCACCCCAGCCATCTTCCGCTTTACCTGGGGGTTGAAAATGGATTGTGTTTGCAGGGAAGCGATGTACAAGCCTTTAGGTAAAGGCAGAAAAAACCTGCACAAAATCACCCGATCCTTATGGCTACCTTTGTGTGTGGCTGCATCAAGCTGTGCGTAGACCCTCGGTACGCAAACACCAAGTGTCACTATGTGTTGAGGTTCTACCTGTCCCCGGTGTTGCGAAGGATGGGTCTGGCCACGCTGCCGCGGAATGCTCCAAGTAGTGGGACTATGCAGAACCAGCTGTCCTTCATGGAAAAGTTTATGCAGAGAAATACCTTTGACCACAAGTCCATCAGGCAATGGTCGGCACGTCCTAGAGACACTGAGGGAAAAGGAGATCGTGGATCCTGTGGGATGGTTCCCCGAGCAGACTGTCAAAGTCATTTGGCAGAACACCTCATCGCCAGAACTTTCCAACAAGCACCAAGATGTAGCTTGGCTGGTGGTGAGAAAGGCCCTCCCTGTCAGATCCTTCCTACACGCCAGGAGTCTCACCCGCTCGGCACGTTGACCTGGAGGTGGCTGTGGTGGGGACAAGACAGTTGTTCACCTCTTTGTGGAATGTGCAAAGAAAGTCTGGAGAGAGATGTAATGGTTTTTATTTGCTTTAGGAAACTTCAACCACGGGCGGGATGAGGTTTCCTAAAGCAAATAAACATCAAATAAAAATGTTATTTTTGAATTAAAAACAGGTCCCAGCTCATGTGGCAGAGTCACGTGAGCTGGGACATGTTTTATGACAATTTTATTTCCTTTATTGTTTTTTTGAACAGCGCTTCTTCTCCCTGAAGCAGCTCCATGCCTCAAGGAGATCGAATCACCCTTTTGTGCTCGTATGTGAAGTTTGTGCTTGCCCCGCTTGTCCTCCCCCTCCCACCCACACAAGCGGTACTCGGCGCTGCCGCTCATGTTCCAAGCCGGGTGGGCCTTAATTGGCCCGCCAGCGTGAAATTGCAGTGCGGAGCCGATCGCGGGCAGCAGTCAGCTTCCCAACCACCCCCATCCACCACCACCAAGCACCACTGCTAAGGGCGAAATCCTGCCCTTTATGTCCATTGGAAAGGGCAGGCGGGGCTGGATTTTTGTCCTGGGTTTGGGAAACACGAGTCAGGGCAGTTCCCGACTCCGCCAACCTGAACCCATCATTTCCTCCTGCACCCACCATATTGTTGTCTCCTGGAAATGTGTATGTGCATGGTTTTGGTTTACATCCTCCTTAGGCAGTGTTGGAGGAGTGCTGATGTGGGCTGATTAGAAGGTCCACCTCAGTTCTCAGGGACATAGGTCCAGCTTTCCACAACATTCCTATGCCCCTAACCCTCACCACTCACATCCCCGCCCATCCCTCATGCCCCACTAAACCCTCCGTGTGTCCATGTCATCTCATGCCATCATAACGCCTCCATGTCCCCAAACCTCCAATGGTCACCATGTATCCTCCATAGCTATTTGCCCAGTATATCCACTGTGGACAGATTTCAGGAGCCATGTAATAACAATGGGAAATGGGCTTAAAAAATTAAACATCTCAAAAAATCCTTAAACAAGTTGTGAAAACAAACAAACACTCATTAAGGTTGCTTTTATGATATGACAAATTTTTAGAAAAACTGGTTTAAAGGTTACATTAAAAAAAAGTATTGGACTGAGTTTAAAGACCATCTCGAAATGAATCCAAGCTACTAGACAGAATTGTGGATTTTAGACTAGGTCTCCGCTTACGAGAGGCCAAAAGACAATCTTTAATTTCATTATGGTTCATTGTGGTCTGATCCAGGAGATAACGAAGTTTTGTTGATGCCTTATTGTAAGAATTGATCAGGAAAAGAGCCAAGAACCACAGGTGGGAGGGGGATTGTTTGATGTATTAATGCCTTATTTCGGAGATGACTTGGCATTTTGTGCAAATCACATGATAATCTTGCCTTACTTGCAAAAGGCACTGGAAAGGGCAGGAAGCAGGCAAATTCATAGAGAATCATTTCGAAGGAGCTTCAATCCAGGGAGAGACAGAGAAAGACACCTACAAACAGCTACGAACTATTTTCCGCTATGAACTAACCTTTTCTTTTTTTTAAGTAAAAAGGCTTTGCTGCTGGGTTATTTTAAATTGAATTTCTCACTCCACGGGTGAGAAAGTACGCACACACACAAATTGCTCATGGGTGACTCTGGTGAACCACCTTTTAAAGGGTCTGTGACATATCTATTCAGAAACCACATCAAAGACAGATAATCCTCATGAAGCCTCTTAAAACTGTTAATCAAATCATGATCTGCCTCCTGAACAACTGTGTAAACAACACCCCACTGAGCCAAGTGCTTTATAAATTTTTGAAACTCAGCCAGGCATTCATAATGGGCTCATCAGTCAAAACAAACCATTTAGCTCCAAGCAATAGAGCCCACTGAAAATGAAATATTTCAAAGTAGATGTCAATGAAAGGAGCGGAGCATGTGGCTTATTGTTCTAAGTTTAAAAACAGCAGGCCAATTTTTTTCTAAGTTAGAACATCCTGGGAATTTAAATCATTGTTCAGGTCAAGACAGGATGGAACCCAGGCACAACCTTTTTCAATTCATAATAGCCTAATGCATCTCAACATTTACATAACCCTGATCAACATAGTGGTCAACTTATCTTTGCAGGACAGAAATCTATGATCATTAAGAACACATCCAACTAATAATGGCATTTGTGGTTAACAAAACATTTAACACTTCTCTTTCAGAATGTACCCAACTCTTCAGCAGGCTTCCCTCAAGATTCTGGAACTCTCTTACCTGGAGGATTTTCCTCAGGCTTCCAAAATGCTTCTGACCCAAAGAAAATACTATGGAAGTTGAAATATAAATTTCCCCCTAGACCTGTCAATGGTGACCTTGATGTCATAGGCCTTACATGTGGGGACACAACCCAAACCTAAACTGCACACATTCCTGCCTCTGGTAAGTTTATATGAGGCTCTTTTTAAAGGGGAAACTCAAATTAAAAGTCCTGTGGCCACAATTTGGCCAAATCCTGCACCCATTCCCGACTTTTTGGGCACAAAAATCCAGTCAAAGTCCTCAGTTTACCATGACCGAACCTCCAACAATATACCCCTTCTTAAGTATCTCACTGAAAGCATAAGTCTAGACTTTGTACTCAGGTCTCCGGCTTGGGATGTGAACCCAGCACCTACTGGCTTAGAGACCAGGGTGGTACCAACTGAGTCACAGCTCACACCTCATGTTCTTCGGACTTGCAAGACAATGCATCAGCGACTTAGATTCAGCACAGTCTCCAGGATTTTCTTTTGCAATAGGTTCTACTGAAGTCTTTAAAGAGAGCAATCCTGTAATTATTTGTGTCACACTGATTTCAGACAAATAAACTAAAATGGGGAAGGTTTTTGTGCACCTATATATATGGCCTGTTGAATTCCCTGGATATTGTGAATACTCAGGCTATGAGGATGCAAGGCCCATTGGGAGTTCATGAATGAGTGGCAGCCTTATTTCCACCACCCAATTTTCCTGGATTCACTGCACCCAGGTGACGCAATGGCTTCAGACCCAAGAACAGGGAAATTTGCCATACAATTCTTGGAATTAAAAAAAAATGTTGTGATTGAATCATTAATTTCAAGCAATCTATTGGCATAATTGGCAAAATAATTGATGGCGTAGTCAGTTTCTGGGAAAAGCTCATTTAGCGAACATGGGTCTTAGAGAATGATTAATTACAGCTGAAAGGCTGGAAAACCTGAAATGCATTTTAAATAAGCAACTGAGATTAAATTGGAATGAATGTTTGGCTTAAAGCATCTTGATCCAAGGATCCAATATTCCATTTTACTCCGTTCTCATTATACACAACCTCTGTTGCAAGTGTAGCATTCCTTGATGAATTAGCTACAAGTTGATACGATTCAGATGCATGAAACATCCAACGCATCAAACAAGCACATTGAGTAAGGGTCTTTAAAGTTAGGTTATACTGTTAATTTAAAAACCCAATTTTATTTCTGGAGGCAGGAGACCAAAGGAGGCCCTGCGGGAAACTGCTGAAACCAGCTGGGAGTCTCTTTTTTAAATGATGTCGGCTGAGCAATAATTATTGGCCAGGATGCTGGGGAAAGCTCGTCTGCTATTCTTAAAAAAATTAGTGCCATTAGACCTTTAGCGTCCTCTGAGCAGTTTAATGACTCATCTGTAAGATGGCGTCTCCAACAATACAGCAACCCCTCTGTAATGCACTGATGTATCAGCCTGGAAATTGCACTCATATGTTTAGAGTGGAACTTGAATCCATTACCTTGTGACTTAAAGGCCACAGTGTTGCCCACTGAGCCACAGTTGGCATCTCAAGTGTAGCATCAGAAGGGCCCAAAAGATGCCTTGATGACTTGAATCAACGGACAGTCAGTCCAATGGGGAAAGTTGCAGCCCATTCGATCCTTCAAAGGGAACAAGCAGGAGGAACAGGGTATGAGGATTCAGCTTGTGTCAAAACTAAACGAAAGGAACAAAGAGTAGAACTTTCTGGCCGTAAATTTACATGAGGAATGTGGCTTGGACATAGCATATTGACAAAATCATTGCCAGGGCATCAGCCTGGCTAGGCCAGTTTCCTCAGGAAAGAAGCATAGCACCAGCTCCAGAACCTCCCTCACACTGTACCAACGTGGGTCAACCCTGGAACGGCGCTATTCAGCCCGGTTCACAAACAAATCAGTCACATTTCCTAAACACCAGGCAATAGGGGCAGCAAGTCATCTCCCTCACTTCATTTGCACGACCTACCTTGCACAGCCTCTGTGAGCTCCAAACATTGAAAGAAAGGCTTTGGATCATCCGCATGAGATAGGAATTAACCCGACACTAGCGCTGCTGACAGAAGAAGGGGAACAAGTCCAAACCTACAGATTAGGACTGCTGCACCATCTGTGGGCCTGCTGGGTGGTAGGTTTTCGCAACTTTCAGGCTTCTGCTGGAGGCTCAGCTGAGCCAGAGTGAGTAAAACCGACAGAAGCGTCAGAGTAGCTCCCAGTGTCGTTAACCAGCTAGATCCCAGTTACTACAACAGAAGCAAATTGCATTTATATAGCACCTTTAACAGTGTAAAGTATCCTAAGAGGCTTCAAAGGAACGTTAGCAACCAAAATTTGACAATGAGGCCCATGAAGAGAGTATGGGCGACCAAAAGCTTGATCAAAGAGGTAGGTTTTAAAGATTGTCTTAAAGGAGGAGACAGGGATAAGAGCGGTGTGGCCGCTTAGGGAGGGAAGTCCGGAGCTTAGGTAGCTGAAACCATGGCCGTGAATTGTGGAATGAAGAAATGCACGAGGGTGTGCAAGAGGCCAGGATTGGAGGAGCACAGATTTCCCAGAGGGTTGCAGGGGAAGAGGAGGCTACAGAGATAGGGACAGGTGAAGCCATGGAGGGATTGAATGATATGTTCATTTACAAATGAGGCATTGCCAGACCAGGAGCCAATGTAGGTCGTTAGGCCCAGGGGTGATGAGTGAATGGGATTTGTTACAAGTTAGGACACAGGCAGCCGAGTTTCAAATGAACTCGTGGTTATAGAGGGTGCAAGGTATTACAATAAAGGATCTGCAAATAGAATGCTAGCACTCCCTCCATCAGATGCTGTCAACTCTCTTGACTGGCATCAATATACCCCCAGTAATGTTAGTAATTTTTTCCATCCCAATTTATTTTCTCAGGTTTTCATGCACAAATTATCCTCACCTTTTCCCATTAAAAGTCTGAATGCAAAATAGAACTGGCTTCCTTAATGCTAGTGAAAGCAGCACGCTAGAACTGCTAAACACTACATTTCTGTTAGGAAAATCCGGTTTAATTGCATCCACATTTGGATATAAATTATACAGCATGCTGCTTGCTGGTTTTGGAAAGACTTCAGTGATTTTGATGCTGTGTCTCCATTTTCTTTGAATCCCATCCAATACTGAAGGAGAGCTATGTGGAATTGATTAGTGCCCTGCGCAACATGCTCGTGCAGCAGATTTCCATTATTCTAATCTCACACTTTACACCAAATACTTCACAAAGGCCAGATCAAACACATTGAAACAGCAACTGATGTGGCTCAAGTTGCTGACTACAGTGAAGTAATGTACAACTTGTACGAGCTGGCGTTTGATGGTCTTTAACGTTATGTAGTTTTCAATTAAAGGTTACAACACCAAGACAACCCTAGATAGAACAATCTATCAATCTTAGTTTAATTGAGCCCCAACATGCACAGTCTTCAGGTGGAGATAACTGTAGATTTTTGCTACCATCAGTCAGAAAACATGCCTCTTGTCTTCACTCCTAAATGACCCAGCTATAATTTTAAGATTATATTCCCTTCTCCTTCATTTCCCCACTAGATGAACTATCAAGTTCTTTTACTATTTAAAAACTAGTGATCAGATTAGCTCCCAATCTATATCCAAGGAAATAAAGGCCAGATTAATGCAACCTATGCTCATAATTTAGCCACATATTGCCACTCTCAGTAGCTCTGTACTGAAAGAATGGCATAACCTATCTTTAGTCACAACTCCCAGTGGCTCAGTTAGTAGCATAGAATGGCACAGGGAAACAACTGCATAGATGGATAAAGATAAAAGAAAGACTTGCATTTATATAGCACCTTTCACAACTTTAGGATGTCCCAAAGCTCTTTACAGTCAATTAAGTAGTTTTGAAGTGCAGTCCCTCTTGTAACACAAGAGCCAATTTGTGCACAGCAAGCTCCCACAATAACATTTTAAATTTTTGTTTCATTCATGGGGTGTGGGCATCACTGGCTATAGGTCAGCATTTATTGCCCATCCCTAATTGCCCTTGAGAAGTTGGTGGTGAGCTGCCTTCTTGAACCGTTGAAGTCCATATGGTGTAGGTACATCCACAGTCCTGTTAGGGAGGGAGTTCCAGGATTTTGACCTAGTGACAATGAAGAAATGGCAATATAATTCCAAGTCAGGATGGTGAGTGGCAGAGGGGAACTTGCAGGTTGTGGTGTTCCCATGCATCTGCTGCCCTTGTCCTTCTATGAGGTAGAGGTCATGGATTTGGAAGGTGCTGTCGAAGGACTCTTGGTGAGTTGCAGTGCATCTTGTAGATGGTACACATTGTTACCACTGAGCACTGGTGATGGAGGGACTGAATGTTTAAGATGGCGGATAGGGTGCCAATCAAATGGGCTGCTTTGTCCTGGATAGTGTCGAGCTTCTTGAGTGTCATAGGTGCTGCACTCACCCAGGCAAGTGGAGAGTATTCCATCATGCTCCTGACTTGTGCATTGTAGATGATGGACAGGCTTTGGGAAACAGGAGGTGAGTTACTCACTGCAGAATTCCCAGCCTCTGACTTACTCTTTGTAGAAAAAGTACTTATATGGCTGGTCCAGCTCAACTTCTGGTCAATGATAACCCCCAGGTTTTTGATGGTGGGGTACTCAGCAATAGTAATGCCATTGAATGTTAAGGGAAGATGGTTGGATTATCTCTTGCGGAGAAATGTGATAATGACAGCGTGATCTGTTCTTACGATGTTGCTTGTAGGATAAATATTGGCCAGGATTCCAGGATAACTCCCTTTACTTCTTTGAAATAGTGCCTTGATGGATTTAAATCCGCCTGAGAGGGAGGACTCAGTTTAATGAATCATCTGGAAGATGGCAGCTCCGATAGGACAGCACTCCTTCGGTGCAGCACTGGAGCATCAGCCAAGAAATTTGTGTTCAAGATTCTACAATGGCTCTTGAACCTCTGAGCACCTTGCATTGAACCACAGCTGACACCTGTCTTAGAAAACTGTTTCACTTATAATGAGCTCATTTCAAATCGAGTCGTTATTGCAGCCATGCAGCAATAGCAAGAACCCCCAAACAGTAATTAAATTGATAACCAGTTATTCTGCTTTTAGTGGTGTTGCTTGAGGAAGGAATGTTGACCTGGACACTAAGAGAATGTAGGACTGTTAAAGTCCAGTTGAAACCCTAGAGCAGGCAGAAGGGACACAGTTTAATTTTTCATCTGAGAGTTAACACCATCAGAATGCTGCTCTCCCCCCAGCATCAGCGTAGACTGCATGCTGAAAAGCTACTGTACAAAGTCACAACTTCCTGATTTGTTGGCACGAGTGATACCAGCTGAATCTAGCAAATTGGAGGCAGACTTTTTTTATTTACTCTTTTATTTCAGCATCATCCCAAACACTAGTGTTGCAGATAATAATTTGTTCTTTCTTTCCTTCCAATGTGCCCTTATTCTCTAGCATTTGCTCATTATTTCAATCTCTGGCAATGCCAGGAACATGGTGAGAAAATGCACCACAAGTGCTGTGCTCTGAAGAAGAGTTCCACTCGGAAAGTTAACTCTGTTTCTCTGTCTGCTGATGCTACCACGCTTGCCGAGTGTTTCCAGCACCTTCTGTTCTTACAACACAAATGTCTACTGGGGAAAGGCCATGGTGCATCAACATTTCTGGGGCCAGTTCTGGTGCTCTGGTTATAACTTGATGGGAAGCAGTGGGATTAACAACTCCCCACATTAGCCAGCATTGAGCTTGGTGGCACTTCTGAGTATAATTTAACTGGCATACACTGGGTGAGATGCATCAGGAAATCATTCGCTAATGCAGGTCTTAAAGAGCTGAACGCTTTTCGGGACTATGTGTGTTTTCAGACCAAAGAGGACAACTTGCAAGCCATTAAAGTTTGCAGTTGTAAGTGCTTTTGAAGTTTTTACTTTTACACAGAAATTTAGCGTTGCCCTTCGAGCAGTGAAAAGGGCAAGATACCACAATGGAGGTGTTAGGTGTTTTTCCCAAGTCTTGTTTTGCCTTGTGCAACCACTCATAGGCTAGAACACCTTGTAATCTTTAGAATGATCGACCCAAATGGCGTTGGTGTCTTTGGTGACTGCTTTGGTGCCTTCGGAGACGGCGTGTTTGGCCAATTCCTCCGGCAGCATGAGGCGGACGGCGCTCCGGATCTCCCTGGCCGAGATGGTGCGGCGCTTGTTGCAGTGAAAGAGGCTCGAGGCCTCGAAGGCGATGCGCTCGAAAATGTCGACAACAAAGGAGGTCATAACACTCACGGCCTTGGACGAGATCCTGGTGGAAGGGTGGAGCTGGGTCAGCCCCCTGCACAAGTGAGTGGAATAGCTCTGCTTGCAAGATTTCCTCCGTTTCTTGAGCGGCTTCTTGGTGATTTTAGTCAGCGACTGCTTCGATGTCTTGCGGGACGCACTGCCCTTCACCGCAGCCACCACCTCAGGCATTCTGCTCGACTTGGACCAAGGTTTTCAAGCTTGCTTTTTGCCAGTGATGTATATTACATACTGGTAAATGATATTTCCACCTGTGAACCATTAGCTTTTTATCTTCTTAATCATTTACACTCGTCAAGGATTACCCTTGAACTGAAAATAAACATGTATCTTATTGAAGCCATTTATTAGTTTCAGATTTACAATCTCAGTATGAATTTTTAGCGCAAGTTGCCATGGGGCATCAGCGTAGACTGCATGCTGAAAAGCTACTGTATGAAGGCACAACTTCCTGATTTGTTGGCATGAGTGATACCAGCTGAATCTAGCAAACTGGAAGCAGACTTTTTTTATTTACCCTTTTATTTCAGAATCATCCCAAACACTGGTGTTGCAGATAATAATTTGTTCTTTCTTTCTTTCCAATGTGCCCTTATTCTCTAGCATTTTCTCATTATTTCAATCTCTGGCAATGCCAGGAACATGATGAGAAAATGCACCACAAGTGCTGTGCTCTGAGGAAGAATTCCACTCGAAACGTTAACTCAGTCAGCGACTGCTTCGATGTCTTGCAGGACACACCGCCCTTCACCGCAGCCACCACCTCAGGCATTCCGCTCGACTTGGACCAAGGTTTTCAAGCTTGCTTTTTGCCAGTGATGTATATTACATACTGGTAAATGGTATTTCCCACCTGTGAACCATTAGTTTCATATCTTCTTAATCATTTACACTTGTCAAGGATTACCCTTTAACCGAAAATAAACATGTATCTTATTGAAGCCAAGAGGGAAATTTAAGTTGTTGCACAGTTCTTGAAATTCCTCCATGTGAATTTTCATGTCCAAAATTCCTTTGCCATTTTAACAGGTCATTTAACTCATTTAAATACATTTCTAGAGTGCAGCTCAAAAATAAACCTTATCCTTTCCTCTAAGTATTTGCAAACACTCCAATAGGTGATGGACCCACAGTGCAGTTAGGGAGAGAGTTCAGGATTTTGAACCAGTGAAGGAACGACGATATATTTCCAAGTCAGGTGTGTACTCTGAGGGGTGCTTGCAGGTGGCAATGTTCCCATCTGCCTGTTGCCCTTGTCCTTCTAGGCGGTTGAGATTGTGGGTTCCTTTAATAGTTGGTCTTTGAGTCATGGGATTTATTGCTGGAGATACTCTGGAAATGACTGTACAGACAGGAGTGAAGTCAAATTTGGGCAGCCCCATTCATCTTGATAACAAAGATGTTCTTCAGTAGGATGATGTGGTTGATGGTGTGAAAAGTAACAGAGAGATCAAAAAGGATGGACAGGATAGCTACATCAAAGTCACAGTAACAGAGGATGACATTTGTGACTTTGATGCAGAATCCTGATTAGAGAGATCCAAACAAATGTTATGTGTGAAGTTAGAACAGATTTGGGAGGTGAAAACTTATTCAATGGCATGACATTTGTGGTTGTAATGGTGGTGAAACTGTCAGTGCTCACCATCATTATTGTGTGAAGCCGGCAGCAACTTCTAGCATTCACAGTTGAATGCAGAAATTTGGAAGTTACAATCAGTGATACCCTCAACCTCCACAAGTTGTGCTGCTGCAGTCTACATTGATGAAAACAGAATCAGGGATATGATATGAATGTTAACTTTTTATGTACTATTCTCATTGTCTTATTGAATGAGATATAACTGAGATTTCAACAGAGTATCAAGTCAAACATACTGCTGAACAACCTCCCTGGCCTTGAAAAACTAATTTTACAAATGTAGTGTCATTTAAAATGTTGAAATTTGACTTATTTTAGAATTATAAATATAAATATACATTTAAAGCTTGTTTATTATTGTTTATTTCCTACCTTAATCCTATGTATTTCCCTATCTTTATTTTACCTCCTATAAAATGATTGAAAAGTGAATTATAATCTGTGCTTTTTATTTCCTGGTTTGATGGCTGTGAGCATCTTCAACCTGACAGCTCACTCTGCTTGCTTATCTGACTTCACTATTGTGAGATATCACGGCATCAGGACGGCATCAGATTGAAAGTCACATCTGAATAGGGGAATTTTTAAAAAAATCATTCATGGGATGTGGCTGTCGCTGGCTAGGCCAGCATTTAGTGCCCATCCCTTATTACGCTTGAGAAGGTGATGGTGAGCTGCCTTCTTGAACCACTGCAGCCCATGTGGTGTAGGTACACCCACAGTGCTGTTAGGGAGGGAGTTCCAGGATTTTGACCTAGCGGCATTGAAGGAACTGCAATATAATTCCAAGTCAGGATGGTGAGCGGCTTTGTGGGGAACATGCAGGTGGTGGTGTTCCCATCTATCTGCCACCCTTGTCCTTCTAGATGATAATGGCTATGGGCTTCGGCAGTGGAGGAAGCGAATATTTGTGGGTGTGGTGCCAATCAAGCGGACTGCTTTGATCTGGATGATGTCAAGCATCTGAAGTGTTGTGGGAGCTGCACTCATCCAGGCAAGAGGAGAGTATTCCATCACACTCCTGACTTGTGCCTTGTAAATGGTGGACAGGCTTTGGGGAGTCAGGAGCTGAGTTACCTGCTGCAGAATTCCTGGCCTCTGACCTGCTCTTGTGGGCATAGTATTTATATGGCTGACCAATTTAGTTTCTAGTCAATGGTAACCCCAGGATGTTGTTAATGGGGAATTCAGCGACAGTGATGCCATTGAATGTCTGAACCCCTCCCTGTCAACATCATGCTATCAAATCAATGCTATCTCTATAGCATAATCTTTTTGAGCAGCTTTGTTTGGTTTAGGTGAGGAAATAGAGGTTGAAGATGGGGCAGTAATTTGCAAGGGCTGAGGAGTCAAGTGGTCTCATTTACAGCACAGAAGGAGGCCAACAACCCATCGTGTCCACGCCAGTCGACAAAGATCTGACTACACTAATCCCATTTTTCATCACTTGGTCCATAGTCCTGGAGGCTATGGCAGCGCAAGTGAATATCTACATACTTCTTAAATGTTACTAGAATTTCTGTCTCAACCATGCTTTCAGGCAGTGGGTTCCAGACTCCCACTGCCCTCTGGGCAATAAAGTTTCTCCTCAATTCCCCTTTCAGCCTTCTACCTCTTACTTTAAATCTATGCCCCCGGTTATTGACCCTATCCACCCTATCTATGTCCCTCATAATCTTATGCACCTCTACCAGGTCTCCTCTCAATCTTCGCTGCTTCAAGGAAAACAATCCCAGCCTATCCAATCTTTCCTCATAGCTCAGACCCTCCAGATCAGGTAGAATCCTGATAAATCTCCTCTGCACCGTCTCCAGTGCAATCACATCCTTCCTACAATGTGGTGACCAGAACTGCACGCAGTACTCCAGTTGTGGCTTAACTAGTGTTTTATACAGTTCCAGCATAACCTCCTTGTTCTTCTATTCTCTGCCTCAGCTAATAAAGGCAAGTATCCAAATGCCTTTTTAACTGCCTTACCTACCTACCCTGCTACCTTCAGGGATCTGTAGAAATGCACACCAAGGTCCCTCTGATCTTCAGTAATTTCCAAGTTCCTACCATTCATAGTGTAATCCCTTGCCTTGTTTGCCCTCCCCAAGTGCATTACCTCCCATTTTTCTGGGTTGAATTCCATTTGCCACTGTTCTGCCCACCTGACCAGTCTAGTGATATCCTCTTGCAGTTTATGGCTATCCTCCTTATTATTTACCACCCTACCAATGTTCGTGTCATTCGCGAACTTCTTGATAATATCCCCTACATTTTAAGTACAAATCATTTACGTACACCACAAACAGCAAGGGCCCCACCACCGAGCCCTACAGAATCCCACTGGAAAAAACTTCCAGTCACAGAAACATCCCTCCACCATCACCCTCTCCTTCCTGCCTCTCAGCCAATTTTGGATCTAATGTGTCACTTTGCCTTGGATCCCATGAGCTCTTACTTTCTTGACCAGTCTGCCATAAGGGATTTTATCAAGAGCCTTGCTAAGGTCCATGTAGACCTCATCAAATGCATCACCCTCATCAACACTCCTGGTTGCCTCCTCAAAATATTCGATCAAATTTGTCAAACACGACATTGCATTAACAAATCCATGCTGACTATCCCTGATTATTCCGTGTCTCTCCAAGTGCAGGTATATTCTGTCCCTCAGAATTCTTTCTAGTAACTTCCCCACCACTGAGGTTAGACTGACTGGCCTGTAATTTCCTGGTCTATCCCTTCCTCCCTTTTTTTAATAATGGGACAACGTTAGCAGTCCTCCAGTCCTCTGGCACCTCACCTGTGGCCAGAGAGGATTTGAAAATTACTGCCTGGGCCCCTGATATCTCTTCCCTTGCCTCCCTCAACAGCCTGGGATACATCTCATCTGGGCCTGCAGATTTATCCACTTTTAAGGCTGCTAAACCTGCTAATACCTCCCCTCCCTCTAATTTCCTCTAACCTCCACCCTGATGTCTATACCTGTGTCGTCCTTTTCCATTGTAAATCTGCCCCAACAGCATTAGCAAACCTCTCCACGAGGATGTTGGTCCTGTTCCTGTTCAGATGTAATCCATCCAACTTGTATGTGTCTCACCAACCCCCGAAGTGGTCCCAATGCCCCAGGAATCTAAAGCCCTCCCTCCTGCACCATCTCTCCAGCCATGCGTTCATCTGCCCTATCTTTCTGTTCCTATACTCACTGCTGCGTGGCACCGGGAGTAATCTGGAGATTACATCTTTGAATTCCTGTTTTTCAATTTCCTACCTAAGTCTGCTTGCAGGACCTAATTTCTTTTTCTTCCTACGTCATTGATCCCAACATTGGCCACAATCTCTGGCTGGTCACCCTCCCCCTTCAGAATGCCTTGCAGCCGTTCTGTGACATCCTTGACCCTGGCACCCGGGAGGAGTCACGTCTATAGCCGCAGAAGCGCCTGTCTACTCCCGTCACTAATGAATCCCCTACCACGATTGCCCTTCCACACTTCTACCCACCCCCCCGCCACTGTGAGCAGCTGGACCACCCACAGTGCCATGGCTTTGGCTCTGATTGGCCACCACAGAGTAACCGTCACTCTCACCGTTTTCCAAGGCCAAGAAACAGTTTGCGAGCACGTTGCACTCGGGGGATTCCCTCAATACCTGCCAGGTCCCTTTCTTCTGTCTGGTGGTCACCCATTCCCTCTCTCTGCTTGTTCTTCCTTAAGCTGCGGGGTGACCACATCCCAAAGTGCGCTACCCACAAACGTCTCAGCCTCATGAATGCACCGTCATGCCCCCCAGCTGCCGCTCAAGCTCCAAAGCCCAGAGCTCGAGTTGCTCCAGTCGGAGGCACCTCCTGCACTCATGGTCACCCAGATCGCCAGGAGCATCTAGGATTTCCCACATAGCGCAGGACATGCAAATCACTGGTCTGAGCTCCCCAGACATATCTTAACTAAATAGAGTATGGACACTTGCTTTTATTTTACCCTCACTCCTACTTGAGTATAGATTAGATACTAGATCCTCTAGATAGACTAGATCCTCTAGGTGCTGCTGACTGCCTGTCACAGGGTCCTCCTCTCGCAATCTCCTCTAGGTGCTGCTGACTGCCTGTCCCAGTGGTGGCAGATTTGAACAGAAGGGGGACAGCATCTGAGGGGAGGGAACCATTTAATGCTGCAGCTCGTAGGAGAAACCGTAAAGGGAATTTAATGGTGAGCTAGTTAGTGGGGAAGGGGCTGTTAAAGAAGTGAAGAAAGGAACTTCATATGGATGGCTTAATATCTGAGATTGCACACCGTGATCTCACCTCATTATTTTTGTTTTAGGAATACTTTAATGAGGGAACATTTGCATTTCACAAACCTCTTGAGCTTTTAGTTCTACATTCACACTATTTTTTGAAACTGCAATATGTTTTATTAAGCCATTAAATGGTTGCGGGTACCTTCACAGATATATTTTTGGACTATCATTGTATATTTAGGCATAGCTAGTTTATGAACATGCATTCTGTTACAAGGCTTTGAATTCACTGTACATCCTGACTGCACAGTGCTTGCATGAGGAATGCATTACCTCACCAGGTTTAGACTGGGCACAGGGTAGGGACAAAGCACAAGGCACTTCATTTGGCCCTGGGTCTAGTTAGGCCTGCAGACAGTGGGGAGGAGTCATGCATCCTGGTGGTCATGTTGGCCAGCCTTAATGTCCCTCTTGGGCCAAGTGGGGCTGTGGCTGCTTTGAGAGCGGTTGCTTTGCTGCTAGCAACTCATGTTAAGATACGCTTACCCATCCCTAGATCCAATTGCATAAACCTAGAAAAATTGTGCCTTACAATTTTCTTATTTTTTAAATCAAGAACTTGCAGTGAATTTGAGCTCCTTGTAACGTTACAGAAGTAAATTTGACACAATGGTCATTATAATACCATTTTCATCAAAACAAGGTACAAAATCATCCTGCTTGTCAACTAAAATGTTCTTGGCTCTGGGCCGATTTATCAGAATAGACTGTGCTTTAATTATTTTCATTTAATTTGCAGATGTTGGTTGGGATTCCCCAGCTGGGTCAGAGGACTTGTTGGCAGTAATTTTATAATCTGCCATGGCTAATTTTTGCTCCTGGTTGGAATTAGCCTGTTTAAAGATTCCAGGGTTTTTGCCTCCTCTATGCTATTTTGAAGCCTAAATTGGGAGGCCGTGGGGCACAATGGGTAGGGTCCCTGCTTCCAAGCCAGAAGCTCTAGGTTTGAGTCCTACCCCAAGATTTGATCACCGTGGAAGGTGTGGTATGTGTTTGTGTTGTGGCCTAATGGGTTGATTATCACCCTGTAGATCCTTTTGATACACCTATGGCAGGCAGTAAAAGTGGGAGAGTCTCTGGTCAGCAGCGCAACAGCCTCCCAGTGTTAAAAGACTCCACAGTTCTTGCACGAGTTCTGTGCCAAGTATCCTCCTTGCTTTGAGGGGCTGTTAGAGAATTTAAAGTCTATTGCCTGATAAGTGGATAGTCTCATGCGGGCAAGAGTAACCCATTGAGTCAAGCCAGAAAGTCAAGGCCGGGTAAAAACACTGGGTCCAAAATTGCTGTCAAATAGTTGAGCATTACAAAGCCTTAAGTCTTTATTCGGTGCAGAAGATAGCACCAGTATGACAAGAGAGAGTGTTTTACGCATGTCTTTAGTCCGTGTGGTGTCAAGAGTTGCTTTATTTAATGCCTTTATCTTGGTTTCATGGGCTCCTCCATTGTCAGTGTTTCTCAGACATTGCATTGGCTTCTAGATCTTTACAGCGTTATTCAGAAATTATATGCAAGGTGGTGTGCGTGACTGCCTTAGTGTTACCCTTCCTCTAGTTTCCCCTCCTTGGGCAACATTTTCCCCCTGGCGGGGTGGATGTGCGGAAGCGGGCATGGGTGGGCAGGTTCCCGATTGGCGCCCCTGGGGCGCGCCGCCATTTTATGTGGGCGGGCCAATTAAGACCTGCCCAGCGTGACATCCGCCAGGAAGAGCTATGCGCTCCCTGTGCAGGCGGGTGGGGGGGGGGGGGTGGAGGGGGGAGGATTCCCTCACCGAGAGTGTGCTCTTGCGCGCACGCACATGAAAGAGCGCACAGATCTCCCTGGGGCAAAATGCTGCCTCAGGGAGATCGGCTCAGGTTTGAAACATTAAACAAAGATGAGAAAATGGTTTCGCTGCCATGTCCCCTCATGTGACACTAACACATGAGTTGGGACATGTCCATAACTTTTATTTTAAAATATTCTGAAATTTTTAAATCCCTCATGAAACCTCATCCCCGCCAGTGGATGAGGTTTTATGCTTTTTCTAATGCCCGCCAGGGCTCCCGGTTTGCCCACCAACCTTAAGGTTGGACGTGCAGGCCCATTAATGATCTCAATTACTTTTCTAATGACCTTAGTAGGCCGTTGACAGGTTGGCAGGTGCCGGCCTGAGAATATAAACGAATCCCGCCCGACGTCACCCTGCGTCATTTTATGCATTGGCGAGTGGGCCCTGCCCCTCACACCCCACCACCCCCCCGCCCCTACCGCTAGCCGACCGGAAGATGCAGCCCCTTGTGTGCGAGGGCTGCACAGCCTGTGTCTTGTGCCACCATGCAACATGACACCAGAAATAAAAACCTAACGCCTGATGGATCACAGGCACCAACCGCATGTTTGAGCTTCAAATTATTCCTCAATACATCAAACCTGATGCAAAGGCTTTAATTAGAGGAATTTGTACCTTATCTACTTGCCTTAAAGTTTCACAAGCAACTTATTATTCAATTCAATACCCAATGAACGGACTGCTGATTTTGGCATGTTAAGTATAAAGTTAATAAGAGGAAAATTAATGCAAGTCAAGGACTCGATTACAGAAGCGCCAATTCATCTGCAATATAAACTTGTGGCTTTTAGGGCATGGTATAAAATGATTTCTTCCTTCCTGCTGTTGGAACAGTGGCAAAAAGAAAAGGAAAAATTTCCCAGAAATGAAGTAATTGTTCTGACTGAGAGAAAATTTCACAGACCTATATTCTTTTCTGTCATAGTGGCAGTGCTGGCAAATGCTGTGTTGGTATTCTCTCAAATATATAATTTTGTTTAACCCCTGAGCTACCAAAATGACCATTCTACATGTCATAGAATTGCATTACCAGCTATGGGAACATAGGAACAGGAGTATTCTGCCCGCCTCATCCCACCGTTCAATTAGGCCATGGCTGATCTGTGTCCTAACTCCATCCATCTGACTTGTTTCCATATCCCTTGATACCTCTGTTCAACAAAAATCCCTCAATCTCAGTTTTTAAAAATTTTTAATTGACTCCCAGCCTCAACAGCATTTTGGAGTAGAGCGTTCCAACTTTCCAGTTAGTGGCAACTGTAGCTCAACTGGTAGCACTCTTACCCCCTGAATGTTAAAGTTCTGGGTTCCAGTGCTTGAGATTAACATTCCAATGTAGCACTGAGGGAGTGCTGCACTGTCAGAGTTGCCATCTTGCTGATAATCCATTGAATTGAGGTCCCTTGTGTCTGTTTGTGCGGATATAAAATATCCCGTGACGCTATTTAAAAAAAAAGAGTCCTGGGCTCTGGGCCAATATTTATCTCAATCGACATCACCCCCTGAATGTTAAAGTTATGTGTTCCAGTGCTTGAGATTGACATTCCAGTGTAGCACTGAGGGAGTGCTGCACTGTCAGAGTTGCCATCTTGCTGATAATCCGTTGAATCGAGGTCCCTTGTGTCTGTTTGTGTGGATATAAAATATCCCGTGATGCTATTTAAAAAAAGAGTCCTGGGCTCTGGGCCAATACTTATCTCAATCGACATCACAGAAATTGATTATCTGGTCATTGTCACTGTTTGTGGGAGTTTGATGTGCACAAATTGGCTGCCGTGTGGCTACATTTCAAAAGTACTCCATTGGCTGTAAAGTGCTTTGATACATCTGGTGGTTGTGAAAAGCCCTACATAAGTTCAAGTTTTTATTTTTTCGTTTTCACATTCTTTTGTGTGAAGAACTGCTCCCTGGCACCTTGCTGAATGGTCTAGCTCTAACTCTAGAACATAAGAACGTAAGAAATAGGAGCATGAGTCGGGCATTCAGCCCCTCGAGCCTGCTCTGCCATGTGATAAGATCATGGCTGATCTTATTGTGGCCTCAATTCTACCTTCATGCTTGACCCCATAACTCTTGACTCCCTTGTCAACCAAAAATTTGTCTGACTCAGTCTTGAAGATATTCAATGACCCAGCCTCCACTGCTCTCTAGGGGAGAGAATTCTGTACACTAACGACCCTCTGAGAGAAGAAATTCGTCCTCATCTCTGTCTGAAGTGGGAGACCCCTTAGTTTTATAGTACCCCCTAGTTCAGGATTCCCCATGAGAGGCAACACACTCTCAGCATCTAAGCCCTCTCAGAATCTTACATGTTTCAATAAGATCACTTCTCATTCTCCTAAACTGCAAAGAGTATGGGCCCAACCTGTTCAACCTTTCTTTTTAAGGTAATCCCAGGAATCAGCCTAGTGAACCTCCTCCTAACAGTTTCCAAAGCAGGTATACCCTTCCTTAAGTAAGGTGACCAAACTGTACGCAGTACTCTGGCCCTCGTTCAGACTCCCCCACAAGAGGAAACATTTTCTCTTTATCACCCCTATCAGCTTCTTTAATCCTCTTAAACTCAATTACATCCCCCTTTAATCTTCTATATTCAAGGCAGTCCAGGTAAACTGACTTCATAATTTAACTCTTTTAGCCCAAGTATTATTCTGATGAAGCTGCACCATACCCACTCCGAGGTTAATATATCTGTCTTGAGGTGTGATGCCCAGAACTGAAAGTGAACTTATTTAACACATTCAGTGTTTCTCATGATAGGTTTTCTTTTGTTAATGTTTTGCTTCATCTGGTGAATCTCCATTCTCTGTAAGCTCCTAAGACTTTGGTGGATTCTGCAAAACCATCGGCTCTGATGCTTATTGACAATTACCTAGGAAAGCAATAAGTGTCCCCTGATTACAAGATAAATGTGGCTGAGGAAAGTGCTAGCCAGGTCATCCATTCAAAAGCAACCTGTGGTGCCCTTTCCCAGTACCCAATTTCTACTGAAATAAAGATAGCATTATTGTTTCCATGGAAATCCACTTTACGCACTGAGCACATTTTAAAAGAAAAATTTCCTGACGTATGGTCGCAAGAACCCTTCATGAGTTTGAACTTGTGTCGTCCTGACCTACTCTTATGGTTTAACTAGAAGGTTTGCTTCAGATTTACTCTTCCAATACTGGTGACTCCTTCATGATTAAGTTTCTGAGTCATCTCCCTTCAAGGCTGATAAGCAGTGTAAAGGTCAATGTAGCTTGTCTTTTATCAAATGCGAGATCTATCTGATATTTTACCAATAAATTACATTACTCCATCATTTGCCAGGAGATGAAACCAACTTATATTTAACAAATGTCTCCAGTGCTCCATCCCATGCATTGCAGGCCTGTTGAACTACTCTTGCCTAACAAAAATCCATCAATCTCAGTATTGGCATCTTCAATTCAATCCTTCCCCCAGCACCTCCACAGTTTTTAGGTGAGTGAGTTCAGATTTCAAGTACCGTCTGTGAAAAGAAGTACCCTCTGTGAAAAGAAATACCTTCTGACATTGCTCCTGACTGGCCTGGCTCTAATTTTAGTATTAAGCTCCCTTGTTCTGGACACTCCTACCAAAGGAAATAGTTTCTCTCTATTGATCCTATCAAAACCTTTAATCATCTTAAACACCATGCTTATCTCGATGTTCCTTAATCATTCCAGCGTCAAAATCCTGGAATTCCCTGTCTCACCTCACATTATTAATGGTTACCACAAGGACTACAGCAGCTCAGAAAGGAAAACTAGCTCCTTCAGGAATTAGACCTAATTATGGCTATATAAATAGAACCATTTTCATGGCCAATTCTCACTTGAATCATATTGAATTGTCCAGACCTTTGGATAACTGTTTGGTTGGGTGGGGGGACGGACGTTGGGTGAAGTAGGTAGGAATCCAGCAACTCTTCCAGTGAGCACTGTTACAGTTCATTCAGGGTGTCTGCGTTGCCACTTTTACATGCATGTTGAAGTCTGGAGCTATGGATAGCGATAGTGGAGGCACCAATCTTCTTTCCATCACATGGCTGACCAGGAGCCTCTCCTGCTCTAACCGCCTGACATTGGCATGTGTTGGAAGGATTTGTAGGTTGGTACTCAACCTGTTCGGCTGTGTTTTGGGCACACCTTCCTTGGCCATCAAGTCCTGGGGTGGGTCTCAAACCCGGAGCTTCTGGCTCAGAGACAGGGACACTATCCATTGTGCCACAATGCTATGAGCCAAAATCTAATGGAAGGGGAGCTCTGGAGATTTCAGTGGAACAATATTTGTTGAAACACTCTTCCCGTTCCTACAATAATTCCAAGAACTTACCCAGTCTGTGTTAGGAATTGACTCCAGCAGTCTCTTGAAGGACCACTGGTTTGACAGATCTATTCTATGTCGGGGTTGTACAGATTTCCACCATCTGTAGTATTTTGTTCTGGTGCCACTCCACATGGAGTGCCAGTGCTGGCCATTTCACAGTAAAACTCCTTTGCTGTCCTAGCATGTCATAGGGTCCCAATCCACACAGATTCATGAACCCCTACCCATTTCTGCAGGAGTGCTAGGCAGCTATTTCCCAGACTATTTCAAAATTGCAGTGGTCTACACATTAGCCAGGGATGTGGTGACAAAGTATTGCAGGGTGGTTGTGGTCTCATGAATGCCCAGTTCCTGCCAAAAAGCAAGGTGATTTCAAGCTCAAACAGGCTTTATCCTCTAAATATGGCCTCGCTAGTGATCTCTACAAAGATTCAATTTTTGGGTCCTTTTAACTCTTCATACGCTAAATTATTTTAGCCTTCTAAATCCTTACATCACCTTCAAGGATGAATCCCAACCCTTCAACTTTGTCTCCTCGTGCCTGGAGATTTCCATAAGTTCTTTTGGCAATGCACCTGGATAAGTAAAGAGCAAGCCCTCTCTGATAACAGCTTTTAGCACCTGCACTATCTTATCAGATCGCCATTTTGTCTTCAACAAGGCTGTCACCACACATCGGACCTGGATGAAAGTTTAAAAATGAAGTCAATTTATGAAGCAAAGTAATAAGCAAAATACTGCAGCCAATCCAGGGAACCTGTGAGGAAATTGGCAAGCAAATTACATCCTCTTGGGATGTGCCCTTGTTATTTTAATCTGTTTTGGTAATAACACCTTCAGAGCGAAGAAGAATTGGACTAATCAATGATTATAGAATCTGACAGAAGGAGGCCAGTCTGGTTTTTGTGCCTGCTTGTTTTTCAACTGACTCCATCTTGCTTGCATTATCCTTTTTCAAATACTTACTCAATTCCCTTTTCAATGATGCTGTAAACAAAGCGTGATGAAACATTACACACTGTCAAAACTCTATATGAAAATATTTCTATTTATTCCTCCCTCTTTGTTCCTTCCATTGATAATCCTGAGTCTACTTCAGTCAGATCAATTAAAATGGGGAAGATTTTTGTGTACCTGTTAATGGGGGCTGTTGGATTCTGGGTGTGGTAAGTACAGGAAACTCAGACTGTAAGCTTGCAAGGCCCATTAGGGAGTTTGCGGATTTTTTTTATTCATTCATGGGATGTGGGCTTCGCTGGCTGGGCCAGCGTTTATTGCCTATCTCTAATTGCCCTTGGGAAGGTCGTGGTGAGCTGCCTTCTTGAACTGCTGCAGTCCAAGTGGTGTAAGTACACCCACAGTGCTGTTAGGGAGGGAGTTCCAGGATTTTGACCCAGTGACATGTTTCCAAGTCAGGATGGTGAGTGACTTGGAGGGGAACTTCCAGGCGGTGGTGTTCCCATCTATCTGCTGCCCTTGTCCTTCTAGATGGTAGTGGTCATGGGTTTGGAAGGTGCTGTCGAAGGAGACTTCGTGAATTCCTGCAGTGCATCTTGTAGATGGTACACACTGCTGCTACTGTGTGTCGCTGATGGAGGGAATGAATGTTTGTGGATGTGGTGCCAATCAAATGAGCTGCTTTGTCCTGGAATGCGTCAAGCTTCTTGAGTGTTGTGGGAGCTGCTTGCTACAGAAACATCTCTTGAACCCATTTATACATGTCCACATTGTCAATCTTAGGGAGATGGTGGTGTACTGGCATTGTCCCTGCCCTCGTAATCCAGCACTCTGGGCTAATGCTCTGGGGTCATGGGTTCTAATCCCACCATGGTAGCTACTGGAATTTAAATGCAACTAATGAATGTGGAATTGAAAAATAATCTCAGTAATGGTGGCTATGAAACTGTCATCAATTGTCATTAAAACCCATCTGGTTCACTAGTACCCTTTAGGGAAGGAAATCGGCCATCTTTTACCTGGTCTGGCTTACTGACTCCTGTAAGAAATGGTGTTTTTCAAAACTGTATGGAACTAGCAGACACAGCGTTTAATTCTCTCTTGCTCTGAAAAGAAAGTAAACAATTCCAAAGAGTCAGTTACCAGGGTAGAGATAAAGGTCACAAAGATTGAGGTCTCTAGACTGTACAAACATTCCTGAATTGTTAGCAGAAATCCTACTGGCACCTGTGTACCCCAGTGACCTCAAGCCTGTGGGGGAGGTGACCGGCCTGACATCTTGGGTACCTGTCCTGTACCCATTGGTCCAAAGGGTTTGAACAGGTGTGGATAAGGTACCAGCCCCCAGAAACAAAGTATATTAATGACTGCTCGTCCGGGGCCAATTCTTGTCAGGTTGCAGTGCTCGTCAGGCAGTTGCCTTCTTCAGCTGGAGGATGAAGCGAAGATGACCAAGGGAAGAGTTCCCTAACACTTCAACTAGAGAACAGAATGCTGCTACCACAAGCTACAGAGATCAACACACTCTGTGCCAACCGTCTGTTCGTCTTCTGGGACAGTGAACATTCTCACTTGTCATGGGTCATATACTTGTCCTGTCTATTTAACTATCGCATCACATCTAAACTGCTACTTCTCAAATAACTTAATAAACTACATTAGAATTACTTACAAATCGATGGTTGCCTACCTTGGGTACTTGTGGCTCCCAATCAAATGTCTTATATTCTGGACCCTCAGCAATGTGGTTGACTCTTAAATGCCCTCTGAAATGGCCAAGTTGTGGCACGTAGGGATTGAGGAAAGAATAAATGGAGTGATGAAAGAATTAAAGAGAATGTTCAAACCATGGCAGAAATGCATTAAGCTCCTGGTGTAATATAACAGTTTCAAGGTAACAAATAGGAGCAGAATTTGGTGTCCAGACCAAGTTGTTTTCTCCAAGATTGTTAGAAAGACACCCAGCTGAATTGGTGCTGGTGTGAGGCCCATTCCTGAGACGGTTCAGGGCACAAGTGCCAAGGTAATGCATGCAGCTTGGGTGAGACATAGCACATCACAAGTTGGGTGGCATTAAATTAGAAATTAATTGATCAAATGTTCTCAGCCATGTGGATTTAACAGCAAAAGTGAGAATATGAAAAATAGTTTGGTTACTTTACACAACTGGAAATAATATTGCATTACTCTATATGAGCTCATCAAAGAGAGATCACGCTAGGTTGAGCTAGATTTTGGCAACTGACACTCCTTAATGGATGGAGTGGGCCTGTGCTGATCTCTATGCCTGAATCATTGTTACACCTCTCTGTCACAACTCCATAAATACCCACCCTTCTGTGATTATTATGTTTACAGGAGCTGCATAAAAACATTACAATCACATTTTTTTCCCAGTTACTTCATACTCAGAAGCTAGACCCAAACTGCCAAAATCTACATTAACAAGATTTTCCAGTGTGGAGTTGAGGGAGTGCCACATTGTTGGAAGTACCGTCTTTCAGATGGAAAATTAAACCGAATCCTCATCTACTCGTTCAGGTGATAAGACATAAAAACAAAAAAACTGCGGATGCTGGAAATCCAAAACAAAAACAGAATTACCTGGATAAACTCAGCAGGTCTGGCAGCATCGGCGGAGAAGAAAAGAGTTGACGTTTCGAGTCCTCATGACCCTTCAACAGAACTAGGTGAATCCAAGGAAGGGGTGAAATATAAGATGGTTTAAGGTGTGTGTGGGGGGGGGGGGGGTTAAACCAGCTTATATTTCACCCCTTCCTTGGATTCACCTAGTTCTGTTGAAGGGTCATGAGGACTCAAAACGTCAACTCTTTTCTTCTCCGCCGATGCTGCCAGACCTGCTGAGTTTTTCCAGGTAATTCAGGTGATAAGACCCGTGTTCCTACTGGAAGTACAGGGAAATGTCCCAGTGGCCTGGCCAATATACCTCTTTCAACTTACACCGCCAAAAATTGATGATCCAGTCTTACATTCGCTGTTTACAAATTGGATGCCAATATAACAATAGTGGCATTGATTGTAATGTATTTTGAGACATGAATTTCATTTGACAGTGCCTAATGTTCTGGAGATGAGGAAGTCTCCATCTATTTTTTGTTAGAAGAGGAATTTCATCCTTCAAATGTCTCTTTGAAGTTATGGTGTGCAAAATCCTACACAATAATGGGATATGACAGAACACTTGGCGCACTTGCATCTATATGTTCTGCATGCTTTGTGAACATAAACATTAATCTTTCTCTCCAAACCTATCAATTATACAAAGTTTAATAACCAGTTTCCATCTATTATTAAATGCTCTTGCTGTGGATCCTAGTCATTACAGTGGGAATGACTGGTTAATGTGTGTCCTGGGAGACTGCACAGAAAGAAAGAGCCTGCATTTATGTAATACTGCTCATGATATCCCAAAGCATTTTACAGCCAATGAAGTATGGGCCTGAATCTTGCACGTGTCAGGCGCACGCAACCAGCGGACACAGAAGCGGGCGTGAAATGCACTTCCAGCCGTGATCGGCCCCCGAGCACGATTTCACAGTAGTTGGCCAATGATCGGGCAGCCGGTGTGAATCACACGCTGAGAAAGGCTAAGCGCCGCCAGGGGTGGGATATGGTGAGATGGGGGCAAGAAGAGGGTAGGTGCCAAGCTAAGTGAGTGTACGGGCGGGTGCTTTTGATGAACCCCTGAAGGCAGACTGCTGCTGTGGAGCTGCCTCAGGGAGCTGCAGACCTGGTCAGATTAAGTGTCAAGAAAAAATGTGGCAAACTGTGTTCATAGAACCATAGAACCATAGAACACTACAGCACAGAAAAACAGGCCATTCCGACCTTCTAGTCTGTGCCGAAATATTATTCCGCTAATCCCATTGACCTGCACCCAGTCCATAACCCTCCAGACCTCTCCCATCCATGTATCTATCCAATTTATTTTTAAAACTTAAGAGTGAGCCCTCATTTGCCACATCAGATAGTAGCTAGTTCCACACTCCCACCACTCTCTGAGTGAAGAAGTTACCCCTAATGTTCCCCCTGAACCTTTCCCCTTTCACCCTAAAGCCATGTCCCCTTGTGTTTACCTCTCCTAATTTAAGTGGAAAGAGCCTACTCGCATTTACTCTGTCTATACCTCTCATAATTTTGTAAACTTCTATCAAATCTCCCCTCATTGTTCTACGCTCCAAGGAATAAAGTCCTAACCTGTTTAATCTTTCCCTGTATCTCAACTCCTTAAGACCCGGCAACATCCTAGTAAATCTCCTCTGCACTCTTTCAATCTTACTGATATCCTTCCTGTAGTTAGGCGATCAGAACTGCACACAATACTCCAAATTTGGCCTCACCAATGTCTTATACAACCTCACCATAACATCCCAACTCCTATACTCAATACTTTGATTTATGAAGGCCAGTATGCCAAAAGCTTTCTTTACAGCCCTGTCTACCTGTGACGCCACTTTCAGGGAATTATGTATCTGAACTCCCAGATCCCTTTGTTCCTCCGCATTCCTCAGTGCCCTATTATTTACGTGTATGTCCTACCTTGGTTTGTCCTTCCAAATTGCAACACCTTACACTTTTCTGCATTACATTATGCAGCACATTCAAGCACCTGACAGCAGAACTCAAAAAACATCAGTCCCCCAGATATCCTTTTTTATTATATTTCACCCTGGGCATTTCACCCTGGATCACGGGTGTAGCGAATATGTGAAGGCTGTCTGTCTGATCGGCCTGCCCACCAACTGTAAAAGTTGGCGGGCCACATAAAATCACTTTCAATTGAGTCCTTAGTGGACTTAATTGCTCGCCTAATTGTTGGTGGGCGTGCTTCCGACTGCCGTGCGTGTCCGAGCGAAGTATCATGAGAGTGCACGATGACATCGGGATACACGCCTGACATCTTCTGGCACGATGTCAGGTGCTGTTGAGTCGGGCACCCGCTGGCTTAAGTGACGTAAAAGGCTGGCTCATGGTCTCTTTTGTAATGCAGGATACGTGGGGGGCCAACTGTGCGAAGCAAGCTCCCACTAACAACAGTGGGATAAGGTCTAGATAATCTGCTTTTAATGATATCCCTTAACTGGCCACGGAGGACACAAGGGAGAATTCCACTGTTCTTCTTTTAGGCCCATCCAAGAAGGCGGACGGATTTAGTGTCTCATCTGAAAGACAGTGCCTCCAACAGTGCAGCATTTTCTCGGTACTGCACTGACTCACCCTGGATTATGCTCTCAAGTTTCTGGAATGGTACGTGAACCGACACAGAGGCAAGACCGATTCCAACAGAGCCATGCCTGGCACTATTATCTACCTTCACAACTGGCTTCTTTATATGCTTATAATCTTGTAAGATATGCATTCAAGTGTTACTGATAATCGGAAACGGCTGAACTATTTCTGGTGTTCAGTTGCATATCTGGTAGCCTAGCATGTGTGCTAGTAGACACATTCTCCATGCCCAACAGTCTGGTGATGGAGGATTCAGCCACTGGTAATCAGAGTGGGGAAGGGATCCCAACTGTAGCCACTTATAGTCTATGGAATGATCCATATTTCTAGGTGATTGAGAATGACATGCTACCAAGTTAAGGTTTCAACTTCTGACTCTGAATATCGAGGCCTCTGAAGCTGAACTCTCTAAAGCCTTGACTATAACCGCATGCCAAGTTGTAACTTGTTGCAAAGAAAGGGGGTCAATTCACAAGTCGCAGCCTTGACAGAAGCTCTCCATAGTCACATTCTTTACTGTTCTCCAGATGTTACAAATCACTTAGTTTGTTCATCTTTCACTTTCCAAATGATATATCGAAATGTAATATTATGGACTGGGCTAAGTGGCATGCAATTTATTTGAGTCATTTGCATTGCCAAGTATTTTATCTGACCTGAATTTCAATGGATTGTACCTTTGTCTAAACCAATATCTTTAAATCCAGTTGATGGAGATTGTAATAATACCTCCAGCCTTCATCTTTTCATTACAGCCAACTGCTGCCAAGGTGCATATGGGACATAAGACATAGGAGCTGGAGGAGGCCATATGGCCCCTCAAGCCTGTTCCTGCATTTAATAAGGTCACAGCCTGGATTTTCATCCCCGAGGCAGATAGGGAGAGTCAGGAAATTCCTGGCTTGGCCCACTGATCTCGGGAGATAGTGGCAGCCAAGGTGGGATCTTCATTGGTGGGGGCCGGCGTGAGCTGGAGTTAGACCAGCCACCCCAGTAAAAAGTGCGGAGGTAGCCGTATTATTAGGGTTGAAAGGGTTAATGTGTCGGGCTGTGTAAACATAAACGTATGAGACATTTGACCAATAGTCGTGAGGGAGAATCTTTCTAACTTTAGCAGAGTAACACCCACGCCGGGATTTTCTGTGCCCGCCGGTGTTGGGCGTGTTCGGTGGCGAGAGCGGATAATGTGGTGAGAAGGCCAAAGGTTGGTTTCACGACGTCGTGAAACCAGTTTGCGATCATGCGCTCTGCCCGCCGATGGTGTGCCATGTTCCCCACCATCAGGCATCGGGAACCTCATCATATTACACCTGCATTATCATTTTCTGACTCTCAGCTCTTCGCAGAGATTGATAATCCAGCCATTTTGCAGGAAGGTTTCCAGGAGGTGGGGTGTGTGGGCTCACTGGCACCGAATACACATTGAAGCAATTAGACCAGAGAATGACAATGACTATTCATCACTTTGTAACACTGCTGAGAAGGTGGAAGATGAAACTCTAGTGACAGAATCCTCTGTTCCAATACCACGTTCAACAATATGAACTATGCTTGGCATAGGGCACACGAGGCACTTGAGGAAGAGGGTGGGGGTTATTACTTGGCAGAGGGGGCAAGTGGTGGACCCTTTGAACTTACCTTTTAGAAGGTCCCCCCCCCCCCCATGCACACTAGGGTTCATGACTCCTTTAAGTGGCCGTGAACCATGACTCTAAAAAATTGGCCAGGTTCCATGAAAATTGTGGAGGAGTAGGAGGTACCTATCTCCGCAATGGACCCAGCCAGGTCAGAAATGAAGGATGCGGGCTCCTGACAGGAAGCAGCCTGTACCCTTTAAAGGCACTCCCAAAAATCGTATAGCCTGGGAATGGGGTCGGGAACCGGTACCCATCCTCCTAAGGCCTCCTAAGTCAGCCGAACTTGGTGAAAATCTACGCCCATGGCTGAATGACCTCAATTCCACTTTCCCACCTGATTCTCATACCCCTCGATTCCCTTACTGCAGGTGTGGCCAAACCTCTTGTATGGTGGGCGGGGGGGGGGTGGTGGGGGGGGGGCACATTTGAAAATTTTTTTTCACTCAAGGGGTCAATGGGCAAATTTCGGAAAGATGAAGTTTGGCAAAACATGAAACATGAATTTAAAAAAAAACTGAAGTATAAAACGAAAGAACTTGCTGAGCAAAAGAAAAGGAGTAAAAATAAAGATGAGTGTCAGTGTGTGATAGGGTGAGAGTGTGTGTGTCCAGCTCACTCCCAGTCTCATGGTGCTCACTCATTCGCCCTCACCCAGTCTGAGCATGGATGAGGGTGCATGATGGTGTGTGTGGGTGAGGGTGAATGAGAGCACTGACACTGGGAGTAAGCCAGACTTATGGTCCCAGTCTGCCCCCGTGCATACATTCCCCTCTCCCTCTCCCTCTCCCCTCTCCCCCTCACACCCCCTCACCCACCACTCTCCCTCCCCCTCATACCCCCTCCGCCTTACATTCCCTCCCCCTCACACTCCCTCCCCCACTCTCTTTCTCCCTGCCTTCTCTCTCCTGCACTCTGTCCCTCCTCTCTTTCCCCGACTCTCTCCCCCTACCCTCCCACACTCCCTACCCCCTTCTCACTTTCTCTCTCTTGCTCCCCCTCTCTCCCCACTGCCTCTTTTACCCCCTCTCCCCACTCTCCCACCTTTCTCTCCCTCTCTCTCTCTCCCCTTCTCTCTTTCTGACCCCCCTCTCCATCTCTCCCTCCCACTCTCTCTCCTCCCTCATATTCTCTCTCCCCCCTCACATTCCCTTTCTTCCCCCACACACACACTCTCTCACCTCCTCCACACTCTCACCCACTATCACACACTCTCTACTCTCTCATACTCTCTTTATCCCCATCACACTCTCTCTCTCCCATCACACTCTCTCTCTCTCCAGCACACTCTCTCTCTCCATCACACTCTCTCTCTCCCCCTCACATTGTCCCTCTCTCTGCTCCACTACTGTCTCTCACCCCCACTCTCTCTCTTTTCCCCTCATACTGTCTTTCCCTCTCAAACTCTCTCCCTCCCCCCTCAAAGCCTCCCTCTACCTGCCCCCACACTCTCACTATCCCCACACTCCCTCACCCCTCACACTCTATCTCCTCCCCTCACACTTTCCCTTTCTTCGCTCCTGAGCCCTGGTCCAGCCCATCTGGGTCCCACTCGAACTTGCCTGAGCCCCGCTCTAGCCCACCTGGACCCCGCTCTGGATGCCTGGGCCCTGCTCCCTGGGCCCCAAACTCACCGCCGCTGGTGTTCGCTGCTCCTCCAAATACGGATTGTTTCTCTCCCACATCTGCTCACATATTAGTGAGCCTACCAGCAGCAAGCGCGGGAGAGAAACGGCCTGTGATTGGAGGAGCAGCTCCATGCAGGATCTTCCATCCAAACTTACCTGTCTGAGTGGCATTTTGAAAACTGTCTCCGGGGGGGGGGCCACATGGAGGGGCTTTGCGGGCCACATCCGGCCTGGGGGCTGTATGTTGGACAAGCCTGCCTTAGCACCTAAAAATCTATCAATCTCAGCCTTGACTATACTCAATGACTGAACACCCCCCACTGCTCTCTAGGGTAGCAAACTCCAATGGTTCGCAACCCTCTGAGTGAACAAGCTTTTCCTCATCTCGCTCCTAAGTGGCCGATCCCTCACTCTGAGACTTGCTCCCAGGTCTAGACTCTTGTGTCAGGGGGAAACAGCCTCCTAGCATCTACCCAGTAAAGCCCTTTCAGAACCTTATACATTTCAGTGAGATCACATCACGTTCTGCTCAATGCTAAAAGGATATATGGCAATGTCCATCTCACTTACATCTTCAAAATGGGGGGGGTCTCAGAATATTTTATTTTAAAAGACAGTGTTTGATTAGTGCTTGTGGTTTAATAATGACAGAGATCCTTTCATGATAATTTGGGAGTCAATAGATTGAAAGCCTGTGTTCTTTTGACTGTCCTGTGGTGGGTGACAATGGATAGGTTTGAACAGATATGGATGTCTAGGCAGCTTGCTAGAAACCCAGGAACCAGTTTTCCCCTATGCCAATGTGGGAAAGTAATGGGCCCCCCTTTCCTAAAGAACCATAAAGAGAGGCATAGTGGGCTCGAACCCACACCTTGCTACTCTTTAATAACACAGGGCAGTATGGGAACTGATGGGATCATTCTTCTCTTTCCCAGAAGCTCTAGAGGTGATAGATGCCAATGTACAATGCCATCTGCTGATCTCTGCTTCCTTGGAATGGATTCCTCATTAATGGTGCTCCATTAAAAACAGATGTGAGAGAAGGATTTGCTCCTGCCTGAAAACGGTTGCTTGGGGACTGTCAGAAATGATCCCTGCGCCCGAATGGAGACGTCCAACGCATGTCTAATTTCACCTGCCTGGAATGTTCTCCCAAACAGGCCGCTAGAGAAGAGGACTCAACGATTGGGCAGTTGTATCACCGGCAATGTTAAGTCCACAAAGGGGGGAGGGGGCCAGGGGAAGGGGGATTGGGAGGCTGGGTGCAGTGACTGAGGCTGGTGAAGATGGAAGCAACAAAGGCTGGCAGTAGTGATTGGGGTGGGCGAGTGCCTGAGGCCATGATGAGAATTAATTCACATTTGAAAGACCTCCTTGTGGCAGCGCAGCGTTCTCTCTGTATCGCACTGGAGTGCTTAGATTTTCTGAGCACAAGCCTTGGAGTGGGACTTGAACCTGAAACCTCGTGACTCAGAGATGAGCATGCTACCAACCGGGCAACAGTGGGCACCCTAAAATATGGAGCAACCTTCTAGATTGGGTGTGGAGAGAAAAACCTTAAAAATCCTCCAATACAAAGCGCAGAAACAGGCCATTTGATCTGACTAATCCGTGCCCATGTTTATGTTCCACCCTCCGCCCCTTCCCACCCCTTTTCATCTAACCCTGTCTGCATGTCCTTTGCTTCCTTCCTCCCTCTTTTTCCCTTGGAGGCATCTTTGTTACTCATCTCAACTATTCCTTGTGGTTGAACGTTCCACATTCTTGCCACTATCTGGGTAAAGAGTTTTCTCTTGATTTCTTTATTGGATTAATTAGTGACTATCGTATGTTTATGGCTGCCAGTTCTGGACTCCCCACAATCATTAACAAGTTGGTGGGAACGTAAAATTCTTACTGCAGATGGCTGAGTGAAGAGGGGTCGGTGTCCATCTTGTCAACCGTTAATGTTGAAGAAATCCTGACCATAAGTTAATGGTAGGAAGAAGACATGGAAGGAATGTGCTGGCCCTTAAATATGAGTTGCTGGGAGCCTGGATTCTTCCTTTGACTAATGCCAATGAAAATAATTACGGTGGTATGTGGGGGAAGAGGGTCATGCAAGCTGTAAACATGAATAAAAGCATATTGTATTTGCCTTTGGCCTGGTGATAACTTTCTGTTAGCATTTTGGTGGGAAACGTATAATCAGGGAACCATACCAGTTAATTCAATTTAATGTTCATGCTAATACTCATCTGTGGTTTTTATTTGATTTGGGTATTTCTAGAAAATAGGATGAGTCAGTAAGTATCATCACTTGTATTGCACATTATAGTGTTTTTTTTTGTATTAGGTGCATAGCTCTATAGAAAAGGGTTTAAACTCCAGTCTGATGTAACTGAGACAAAAACAGAATTACCTGGAAAAACTCAGCAGGTCTGGCAGCATCGGCGGAGAAGAAAAGAGTTGACGTTTCGAGACCTCATGACCCTTTGACAGAACTAGGTGAATCCCAGGAAGGGTTGAAATATAAGCTGGTTTAAGGTGGTGGGGTGGGGGGGGTGTGGTGGGGAGGGGTGGTGGGTTGGTGGGGGGAGAGGGAGAGAAGTGGAGGGGGGTGGTGTGGTTGTAGGCAAAAGCAGTGATAGAAGCAGATCATCAAAAGATGTCACAGACGGCAGAACAAAAGAACACATAGGTGTCGAAGTTGGTGATATTATCTAAACGAATGTGCTAATTAAGAATGGATGGTAGGGCACTCAAGGTATAGCTCCAGTGGGGGTGGGGGGAGCATAAAAGATTTAAAAATATTTAAAAATAATGGAAATAGGAGGGAAAAAGAAAAATCTATATAATTTATTGGAAAAAAACAAAAGGAAGGGGGAAGAAACAAAAGGGGGGGTGGGGATGGAGGAGGGAGGTCAAGACCTAAAGTTATTGAATTCAATATTCAGTCCGGAAGGCTGTAAAGTGCCTAGTCAGAAGATGAGGTGTTGGTCCTCCAGTTTGCGTTGGGCTTCACTGGAACAATGCAGCAAGCCAAGGACAGACATGTGGGCAAGAGAGCAGGGTGGAGTGTTGAAATGGCAAGCGACAGGGAGGTTTGGGTCATTCTTGCGGACAGACCTCAGGTGTTCTGCAAAGAGATCGGCCAGTTTACGTTTGGTCTCTCCAATGTAGAGGAGACCGCATTGGGAGCAACGAATGCAGTAGACTAAGTTGGGGGAAATGCAAGTGAAATGTTCATCCATTCTTAATTAGCACATTCGTTTAGATAATATCACCAACTTCGACACCTATGTGTTCTTTTGTTCTGCCGTCTGTGACATCTTTTGATGATCTGCTTCTATCACTGCTTTTGCCTACAACCACACCACCCCCCTCCACTTCTCTCCCTCTCCCCCCACCCAACCCCTCCCCCCCAACCCCACCACCTTAAACCAGCTTATATTTCAACACTTCCTGGGATTCACCTAGTTCTGTCGAAGGGTCATGAGAACTCGAAACGTCAACTCTTTTCTTCTCCGCCGATGCTGCCAGACCTGCTGACTTTTTCCAGGTAATTCTGTTTTTGTTTTGGATTTCGAGCATCCACAGCTTTTTGTTTTTATCTCTGATGTAACTGAGGTTTGATCTTGAACGCGGATATGGGAGGAACTGTTGATGAAAGAAAATAGGCAGCAAGCATTTCAAGTTGAATTAATTGAATAATGCATTAAAAAAAGCCCTCTGCGTTAAAGAGGCTAAATGGGATTTAAAGCGTAAGTACGTTGTAACCCAGTGCCTCATCGCACCTCTACTTCTCTAAAATTCTTGGAATTTGGGAAAGCCAGTGTTTACCGTCCAATCCTGGCTGCCCTTGAGAAGGTGGTGGTGAGCTGCCTTCCTGAAGTGCTGCATTCCGCGTGGTGCCAACCGGTCTCCGGTTCCGTTCCTATTTGGGTTGGAATTTCTGCCCTTGGCTCCTCGATTAGATGATTCTCGGCACAGTAAGATCCCCCAAGCAGCAATGTGACAGTAACCTGATGGTCTTTTTAGGGGCTGGATCTGACACTTCCCCCGCCGTTGAATTTGAAGACGTAAAATTGGGTGGGCAGCCTGCCCGTGGCCTACCCACTCTCCCCTGCCCCCACTGCAATTTTACCAGCGGTGGGGTTGGTACCTGGCTACCTGTCTGACAGTGGGACATTTGAGGCCCTTAAGTGGGTAATTAATGCCCACTTAAGTGCCTCATCCAGCCACCAGGATTTAACCGACAGTGGGAGAGGTTAATGCCGTTTCTCTGCACGGGCTGGTGCTGGGTGGTAGTGGGAGGGTTACCTCCTTAATAAAACTCCTGGGCCCATTGAAGCACCCCCCCCAACAAGGTGTTACCAGCCCCGCCAAGTTCCCCCACCCCCATTGCCCTCAAACTTCAGCCCCCCCACCACCCCCTCACCGAGGCCTGCCAGTTTGGCACCCGGCAATACCACCCCCCCCACCCGAAACCCCCCCCCCCCCCCCCCCAACAAGACCTCCCCGCAAACACTTACAAAGTCACAATCCAAGTTCAGTTGAATCGTTTTAACCTCAGTTTGAGTCACTGAGTCTATAACAGGCTAGACGGTCCAGAGACTCCAAAATGTATGAACTCAAACATAGGACAGGAAAAGACCATTGACTTCTGCAGACCTGCCCCAGCCAGATAGTTAACTTTCCCTTAACCACGTCATCTCCTGAGGAAGCCAAAAAAAAACATCAGAAACTGTGAATTTTGCAAAAACTCTGGGAGATGTCCAAGAAGAAAGATCTACTAAAGATATAACATCTTCCATGGCCTCAGGATGCCTCAAAGTGCTTTACAACAATTTAGTGTCTTTGAATGGAGTTGCTTTTGAATGTAGGGAAATACGGCAGCTAATTTTCATAGAGCAAGAATAATTAAATGACTTGCTAATCTCTTTGAAGATGTAGGTTGAGAGATAACTATTGACCATGACACCAGGGAGAACTCCCCTACTCTCCTTCAATGGACTTTAATAGATCCACCTGAGGGGGCAGGCAGGAGGCACCCACCCGCTGCCAGTTTGGTTCATCCCTCGGCTCTGCTCAACCCCCACCCCCACACCAGCACCCCCTGGTTCCTTAGTCCCGCCACTGTCAAGCAGAACCTGTGGTGTTGGGGCAAACGGGAGAGGGGTGAGCCGAGTTGGGAGGTGATGGGGGGACTGTGAGCAGATTTGGGAGGTGATGGGGGGAGTGTGAACAGAGTTGGGACTTGACGGGGGGAGTATGAACAGATTTAGGGGTGACGGGGGAGTGTGAACAGATTTGGGAGGTGACAGGGGAGTGTGAAAAGATTTGGGTGTGACGGGGAGTGCGAACAGATTTTGGAGGTGATGGGTGAGTGTGAACAGAGTTGGGAGATGATGGGGGGCAGTGTGAGTAGAGTTTGGAGGTGACGGGGAGAGTTTGAACAGATTTGGGAAATGACCAGGGAGTGTGAACAGAATTGGGAGGTGATGGAGAGAGTACGGACAGAGTTGGGAGGTGATGGGTGAGTGTGAGTAGAGTTTGGAGGTGATGGAGAGAGTATGGACAGAGTTGGGAAGTGATGGGTGAGTGTGAGTAGAGTTTGGAGGTGATGGGGAGAGTGTGAACAGAGTTGGGAGGTGATGGAGGGAGTTTGAACAAACCCCGAGATGACATGGTGTTGCCACTTGCTTACCTCTTGTTATATCCTTTCTTACCATGGAAACAGTTTCATCCTTAATCATTAAGGAAATCCCTCCCTCTCTACCATTTTCTCTGTCTTTATTGTGGACTCTATAACCTGATATATTTTGTGTCCAGTACTGACTGTGAGACAGTCATTTCTCAGTAATGGTTACTATGTTATATCCTCCAAGTTGGATTTTCTCCAGCAATTCATTCAATTTGTGGTGAATAATCTGTGCATTTGTATAAAGAACGTGTATTAGGTCCACACACCTTAACTTGTGCTCAGCTCCTAACATTTTACTCACAGGTTTCTTATTTCTCTCACCTGGTTTAGTCATTTTGCATCTTTTATTCTTCCCTTTACCTGTAGTGGCTAAAGCCCAATTTCTTGTTGTCACTCTGGTAAGGTCTGTATTTATTGATCAGTCCCTAAGTGCCCTTGACAGGGTGTTGATGAATTGCACTCTGTGTGATGAAGATACTCCCACAGCCCAGTTAGTTTGCAATTCCATCATTTTGACTCAGCGACAGTGAAGGACCGATGATTTATGTTTCCAAGCTAGATTGGGTGTGTGACTTGGAGATGGCGGTGTTCCCAGGTTAACTAGAATTGGAGGAAGAGAAAATGGCTAAGCTACTAGCCTGTATTACTGTCTAACATTCTTCTATCTTCACCTGCTGAGCAAATGTGGAATGAGTAAAAAAAGCCAGGGGGTAGATGAGGAGATTTTTCTTTACCCAGTCTATAGTTATGATATGGAAGTTAACTGCCTGAAGGAATGGTAGAATCAGACTCAGTTGTAAATTTCAAAAGAGAATTGGCCATAAACTAAAAAGGAAAAAAATGATAGGGCTATGGGGGAAGAGAGGGCTATGGGATTAATTGGTAGCTTGTTAAAATAGGCAGAATGGTCACCTTCTGTATGATTGTATGAACACTAAAACCACAATCCCCATGATGTTGTTCATGCTTTGAAGGTTTTTTTTAAGTAGTAAAACTTGCCATACGCTAAATGCAGAAATGGTGATTCATGGTTGGTAGTGATTATTTGGTCGAGGTATTGCACTCTAATTTTAAAATAATCTATCAAACATGTAGGAGACTTTATACAATGTGTTTATTCTGTCACTAAAAACAGTATTCAGCAAAAATATTCCTTCCCTGGATAATGAATAGAGAGAAAATCTCCCTTACCCTTCCAAGATGAGCATCACCCTGAATGCTCCCACTCCTCGACAGAGTTACATTCAATTAGAAGAGCTTGCATTTATATAGCACCTTTCACAATCTCAGGATCTCTCAATGTGCTTTATAGCCAGTGAGGAGTGTTTTTGTTCAGTATAGTCACTGTTGTGACAGCCATATGTGCATGGCAGGACCCAAAAAACAATAGATTATCCACGAAAAGGTAGGAGCTACAATGGCGTGCAGTTTTGGCTGTTTGTTTAAATTGGCCATTTTGCCTTCTTGGTTTTTCATTTTCCGCCCACTACAATTCTAAAATGAAGCATTGGGCTTAAGCATTGTGCTGTGTCATTGGAGGGAACTTCTTGAGCACTGTCAATCAAAGTGACCACTGAACTCAATTCACATGGGTTTCAATGAAAGGCTGGGAACAAGTTGTGTCAACTTAGGCCGAAAAGCACTAAAAGGAACTAAATAGGAACCCCCCCGATCGGGTCTGCGCCGCCATTTTACGTGGACAGGCCAATTAAGGCCCGCCCAGCATGATGTGTACCTGGAAGCGCTGTGCACTCCCTGTGCGGGTGGAGGAGGCGGGGGGGGGGGGGAATTCCCTGAGTTGGTGAGTGCGCTCTTTCACGCATGCATGCGAAAGAGCGCAGAAATCTCCCTGCAGCACGGAGCTGCCTCAGGGAGATTAATTTGAGGTTTAAAAATATTTAATAAAGAAAAGAAAATATTTTAAGACATGTCCCCTCGTGTGTCAGTGTAACATGAGCTGGGATATGTCAAGGAACATTAATGAAAAAATTTATTTAATTTATATACCCTCCATGAAACCTCATCCCACCCAGGGATGAGGTTCCATGAAAAATGCAAAGGCCGCCTTGGGCTCTTTGCCTGCCCCTCGCCAACTTTAGGGTTGGATGGGCAGCTCAGTTAATAACTTTAATTGATATTTAAATGACATTACTAGGCCTTTGACAGTTCGGCGGGGTGCAGCTGAGTCGGCTGTGCACCTGCCGAACTGAAAATCCAAATGGCGCGCGATGACGTTGGGACACATGCCCGACATCGTCCCGTGTCATTTTACACCTCGGCGAGCGGGCCCCACCCCTGCTTGCCAAGCCAAAAATTCTGGCCTTGGAAATATATCGCCATTCCTTCACTGTCACTGGGTCAAAATCCTGCAACTCCCTCTCTAATAGCGCTGTGGGTGTACCTACACCACATGGACTGCAGCCATTCAAGAAGGCAGCTCACCACCACCTTCTCAAGGGCAACTAGGGATGGGCAATAAATGCTGGCCCAGCCAGTGACGCCCACATCCCATGAGTGAATTAAAAAAATCTGGCATTATTTTCTTTAGAGAAGAGCAGGTTGAGAGGAGATTTGATCGAGGCATTCAAAATTACAATGGGTCTGGACCGAGTAGATAAGGAGAGACTGTTCCCATTGACATAAGAATCGAAAAACAATTTAAAGCGATTGCTGAAATAAGTAATGGGGACATAAGGAAAAACTTTTTTAATGCACTGAGTGCTTAGGATCGGGGATATATGGCTTGAGGTTGCTCTGGAGGCATATTCAATCATTACTTTCAAAAAGGAATAGGACAATTATCTGAAAAGAAAATATTTACAGGGCTACGGGGAAAAGTCAGGGGAGTAGGACTAGCTGAATGTCTCTTTCATGACATGGACACAACAGGCTGAATGGTCTCCTTCTATGCTGTAACCATTCTATGATGCTGTCCTTCTAAGAATCCAGTGAAAAGTGTTTGCCAGATGGTATGGGGAATTCTTACATCCATCGAGAGAAGACCCATCAATTACCAAAACAAATTTTAACTGTTCTACTTGTCCTGACATAGATGTGGAACATTTATTTTGGAAGGGAAGCTGCAGTAGTGGAGAACTGAAGTGCTTCCTCTATTTCGGTACATGTCAGAGCACTGAAAACCAAGGCTTTGTTAATTTGTTGGCCAAAGGCTATAAACTCCTTAAGAGAATTAATCTTCCCATTGTGGATGGAGTAGTTTTAACATCTGTGAGATATAATCACACATTAGGTTTTTTAGCTGCAATATATATTTTGTTGAGTAACTGCTATCACTGCTCGAGTGTCTTCCCGACTCGAGTCAACCCGACAGTAAAAATGATGATTGTTTAAACTCAGCATCTGCAGGGAATTAGCAAACAACTTGGCAGCAAAGTTTCTGGCAGGAAATACCTTCAATTATGATCTATTGAATTGTGGTAGTGGTATTCAGACTTTTATTAAACACATTGAGCACAAGCTGAAATCCTGAGGGTGGGTGTGTAGATGAAAATCCTATTATGTTACGATGGCTGGGTTAATTAACACCTTATGGTTGGCTCTAAGTATAAAATATATTTATATTTTGGCATAAGGCTATTAGACTCCATGGCTGGGATTTTCAGGCCCCACCCACCGCGGGACCGGAAATTCCCACCCAAAGTCAATGGGCCTTTGGCTGGTCCATCGAATTTTCCATCCCGCCCTCAATGATTACTTCACTTTGGTTGGTTTATTCTTCATTGGACTATATGTGGTTGGGAGGTGAGTTGTTGAAGAAGCGGCCCCCATAGAATTTAATTAGTTATTTTTGTTGCTACATGAGATACATTGCAATCAGGCTGAGCCGCAGAAGTGATGCTGGACGGGTGGCCATTCAACACGCTGTGCCCATTCTAGCTCATTTGTGCAGCAGTCAAAAACTAACCCATCTATTCTGTGCTATTCTGTCGATAGCCTCGAATCTTTCCGTTTCAAATACCTACCCAAGTTTCCCTCTATAGCTGAAATGTTCTCTGCCTCAAACACTCACTGTGACCAAGCGTTCCTTCCTCCAACGTCCTGCTGCTTAAAGAAATGTTTCTCCTCATTTAGTTTGGGAATGCTTTTGGATTATTGGCCCCTTCATCACTGAATTTGGAGGTACTTCAGAAGAAGGCTTACTCGATTGATATCTGGAATGAGTGGGTTGTCTTATGAGGAAAGGTCAGACAAACTGGGCTTGTTTTTCACTGGAGTTTAGAAGAGCGAGGGGTGACTTGGTTGAAGTATATAAGACCCTGAAGGGTGTTGACAAGGTGGACATGGAAAGGATGTTTCCTCTCGTGGGTGAGTCCAGAACTGGGTAGCACTCTTTTAAAATTAGGGGTCGCCCTTTTAAGACAGAGGTGAGGAGAATTTTTTTCTCTCAGAGGGTTGAGTGACTTTGGAACTCTTTGCCTCAGAAGGCAGTGGAGACGGGTCATTGAATATTTTTAAGGCCAAGGTAGATGGATTTTTGTTAAGCAAGGGAATCAAAGGTTATTGGAGATAGATGGGAATGTGGAATTTGAAACACAAACAGATCAGCCATGGTCTTATTGAATGGCGGAGCAGGTTCAAGGGACTGAATGGCCTACTTCTGCTCCTATTTCATATGCTCCTGTGCTCATGTGACTTCCGAACCGGAGGAAATAGTCTTTCCTCAATTCATTCTATTGAAACCCTTCAGAATTTAAAACACCTCTGTGAAATCTATTTTTAGCCTTACCTGAGCCAATTAAAATAGTTCTCGTATCTTATCTTTTCTTATAATCATGCCCTCCCATCACTGCAATCACACTAGTGAATTTACACTGTATCGTGTTTAGGAATTTAATATATTTTCTTTAAAGAGTGAGTAAACAGGTGTTAACAGCGGCTTAAGGACAGGTCATCTGCCCACACTTGGTTGATATGGCAGTCATGACGCTTTTTTTCAAGGTGTTAACACAATGGAATCATGAGTGAGCTTTTTTTTTAATATTCATGCTGTTCTGAAACAGTTACATTTTTACGTATTCATTTATCTGTTTTTTTGGTGTGGGTATCTTCTAAAATTTATGTTAAAGTTGTTTCCCTACACTTTGCCATACATCTTGCAGCATTCCCACCTGCAAGAAGGTAAAGTTTGCAACAAGATAAAGGCCATTTGGCCCATCAGAGCCAATCCTCCCAAAGTCCACAAACAATAACCCAAATCGTGGGCTTCCGCACTGAATTTCAACTCTCGACCAAAACCCCAATTGGGCCGGGGAAGGTACAATTTTAATCTAACTTGCCTCACAGGAGACCAACAGGATTGGGTGGAATGGAGATCGAGCCCACTGAATATTGCTGTCCAATGTTGGGTGGGTGTAAAACCAGCATTGCCCTCAATCTCATTGGTTTCCCAAAGGGCATGTTTGATTAAAATTGCCTGCAGTAGCATGCGACATCAGTTTTGACAGGTGACTGCTCTTACTTCTCTTCTATTACCAGCTTTTAAGTTGTATGTTAGATTGACCCAGTGTAACTCTTCTGCTGTGACCTCCGCTCGACGCTTCAAGTCAAAACCAAACCAAAAGAGAAACTTCCATTCCAACAGTGCCTTTCATAATTTCCTCAGAATCTCCCAATGCACTTTACAGCCAATGAAGCACTTCTGAAGCGGTTGTGATAATACAGGGAACATGGAAGCCAATTTGCACATAGAAAGGTCTCAAAAATAGCAATGTGATAATAACCAGCTAATTTGTTCTATTTTTGTGGTGTGGGATGAGGGATAAATATTGGACAGGACACTGGGGTGAGCATAAATTCAAGAAAAGAAAGGTTTCAAATCAAACTCCCTTCTGATATCTCTCATATTTTCTTTCGTCTCCAGAACCATGAGATCTTCTGAAGGCAAAACCAAACTGGAGGCACTATACTTGCTGCAACATCATAAAAAGTTGCATGTCAGAATCAGTTTATATTGAATTTCACTTTATCCAAGTTGATTGACGAGAAGTTAATTGTAGCCAAATGGTTTACGATTGATGTAAAATGCATCAGTAAAGCAAAGCCTTCTTCAATTTTTGCATTTTATCAAATAATCTCCAATCTGCTGACCAGACTTGTTTCCAAAAGCTTTTAACCCATGTCTTTTAATGGTCAACTCTATAGCCCTTCATAAATACTGGTTTATCGTGGTGAGGATCATGTTTGGTGAAACTAATACTTATGGTGAGAGTTACTTTTTAAGGGACACCAGCGATTAATATTTATCTCTGCATCCCTCGAAAGAGTTCCCCACGTTGCAGTCGTATCGATTTTCCATTTCATACAACTTCTACCACCAAAAGAGGTCGACAGTTTTAGTGATAAATTATGGATAGTTATGTGTAACTGGACTGTACCCAGCTGAGAGTTATTGGGATGAATTTAATGCTCCACCAAAGGTGGCTTCAGAGGCAGGGGGATATTTGATCAGGCAGCAGGCTGTGGTGTAGGTACCCGGCCTCCCCACCTGCACCCGGTTAAGTCTGGGTCCAGAAAGCTCATGGATCATCTTCCCACCTAGATGTTACTTGAGGCCCTTATGTGGGCAGTTAATGGCCACTTGAGGGCCTCATCCCAATGCCACTTCTGTTATTTAGCCAGTGGTGGGCAGGAAACTCGCCATGGGAGGAGACTGACAAGCAAGCTCTGTTGGGATTAGCCACAATCTTATTGAATAGCGGAGCAGGTTCTAGGGGCCAAATGGCCTACTCCTGCCCCTATTTCTAATGTTCTTATACCTAATAGATTCCTTAAAGTAAAGGGTCAGTACAGAGGGTCATATTCAACAACACTACCTCGGCAATAATCTGGCAGAGTGGATCACCGGCTTCTTGTAGAGCCCGCTTGATTTCCATCCCAATGAAGTCAACAGCTGGGTAATCCACTCCACCTGGTTACACCCAATGCCTTTTCACTCCCGATTTAATTTATTTCCTCTGGTAGTACATTGATCACCATGTCAAAGAAAATTCCTTTAAGCACCATCTTGATCATTGTTAAAGCATTTATTTAAATCTTTAAGGGCATTTTCAGTTACTGTTATGACCTCTGATAAAAAATAACTTTTGAAAAGGGACTTGGATTTCCTGTTAATAGCCGAAAGAATAACACAGCAAGATTTTACATGTTAAAACTTTTACTGTAACAAATGGCTGAAAAAACTTATGGCTAAGCACCATTTTATTTTTTGCAGGGAACAAACTTTAAACTACAGAAAGGAACATTCCTTTTTCTACTTATCACCCAGTGCACTGTCCACGGAATTACAGTCCTTATAGCAACAGTCTACGATATTGCCCCTTTACCCCCTCCCTCTTCACTGTCCAAGACCCCAAACACTCCTTTCAGGTGAAGCACCGCTTCACTTGCATCTCCTTCAATTTGGCCTACTGCATTCGCTGCTCCCAATGTGGTCTCCTCTACACTGGGGAGACTAAACGCAGACTCGGTGACCGCTTTGAGGAACACCTTCGCTCAGTCCGCAAGCGTGACCCAGACCTTCCTATCGCTTGCTGTTTCAACTCACCACCCTGCTCTCACGCCCACATGTCTGTCCTTGGCCTGCTGCAAAGATCCAGTGAAGCCCAACACAAACTGGAGGAACAGCACCTCATCTTCCGATTTGGCACTTTACAGCCTTCTGGATTTAACATTGAGTTCAACAACTGCAGACTGTGAATTCTTTGCTCCATCTTTACCCCCTTTTTTTAAATCAAATTTATTTATTCATTTGTTTATTTGCTTATTTTTTTTTTTTAAATTATGCCCCCAACATTCCACACCACCTCCCCCCCCTCCCACCTCACTACAGGGCCATCTGTCACTGGCTTCTATGTTGCTCTTTCACAGAGTGCTGACCCTTGTTCTGCTATTAACACATTTTCTTATCTTACCTTAATGCCACTATCAGCACTTTCTTTAGTCTTTAACACTACCATTAACACACCCTGTGTCCTGTGTCCATGATATCTTTCCTTAGCTCTCACCTATCCCTGACCTTCTATTCTGCTCCAACTGCTCCACACCCTCTGAAACAGTATAAAATCCATCACATTTCTACTTCTGCTTAGCTTTGAAGAAGAGTCAGATTGGATTGGAAGCATTAACTCTGTTTCTCTCCCCACAGATGCTGCTGGGCCTGCTGAGCTTTTCCAGCATTTTCTATTTTTATTTCAGATTTCCAGCATCTGCAGTATTTTGCTTTTACTTTGGTCTACTGTTGCTCCCAGCGGGGTTCCCGTATCCCCACTTCATCGAGTGGTATCATCCAGTGGCTGTCTCCAGGCGCTTTCCTCAGTTTTTGGAGGCTTTCTTAAATCCACCACCAACAGTAAAGCTTGTTCTGATGATTCTCCCTACCTCTGGCCATGATAAAACAAACTTCCTGGAATCCTTTAGGATGCATCTCTTTGGTTAGAGACTGTCTCCCTTCCTCATCTGGTAGCTCACAAAGTCAAGCAGTCAAGATCGTGATGTATAAGTCCAAACGGTGTATAAGATGACCCTATGTTTTCAGCCCCAAAAGCCAAGATTTGGCATATGCTTGGCTTATAAATTGAACCTTGCCACCCCCCCCCCCTTTTCAGCCACAGCGATACTTGCATTAATTGTCAGCAGCCAATTTTTCACCCCAGAAATGATTGTTTTACTCATTGGTAACTTGTAACTGGGTGCAAGGGATCAAACAGGTGATACGGGCTGTGTGGCAAAGATATGCGGGAGTTTAAGACACCTCTACACAGAGCTGACCCTGCATGGTGAGGACAAAGATGGCGGCCACCCACAGCCCATGCCAAGCGGCTCACTTTCATACTCGACCCCGTTTTTGTAGGGGATTTTCAAGGCTTCAGAAGTTGTCTTATACACTGACATCGCGGGTAATTCATTTACTGAAGCTCTTTGAGACTTTTGATCAGCACTGTAAGCTCTGTGGATGTGAAATTTTCATTTGGAAAATGTTCATGTCTAGGACTGCATCAAATTATTGGGCTTCTACACTGCATCCCATTGTGGGTGGGGTATGTCACAAAAGCATTCTCAACAAACCCATTTTCTTGCGCAATGCCTTGGATCGTATCAAAACATTTTATCATATTATTTGCACATCACATCATAATAGTAAAAATGACAAAGAGCATTGCATGATCCTTTGGAGGAATTTCAACCCCCCCAAAAAATGGGTTTGTTTGGGTCAGGAGCCAACTCCAACCTGCCCCATTTTGGTTTTAACGGATGTAGGAGAGGGGGTGGGAAACCAATCCTCTCCCAGGAGGTGGGTTGGTTATTTAAATGTTATAAAGAGTCTGTGGGCCTCAGGTATAATTTCTCTTGGCCTGGAAAGGTCCAGGTTTCCCAGACCTCACGAAGACTGGCAGCTAAAGGGAGATGAGGACTGCCGGATCCAGCAGGTAAGCGTCTTTCCACTTACCTGCTGGATTGAACTTGCTTTCCAACTCCCCCCTCAGCAATTGGAATCTAATCCAAATCTCCCACTGACCCAACCCTTCCCCTTTATTCCTCCCACCCCTGTCTCTCCAATCCCTTTTCCTTGCTCTCTCTTCTGATCCTACTGGTCTCCCTCCCCTGACTCTTACAATCGTCCTGCCCCCTCTACTGACATTCTCAGCCCCTCATCTGGCTTCCCATCTCCACCCTCCTGCAAGGCTGCCTATCCCTCCCTCCCTTCACTCTGCTCCTCAGCCACAACCTTGTACCAAAAGCCCATCCTCCTAACAGCCATCCAAGCTCTCAGTTTGGATGGTTTGGGCCTGGAAGAAATGCGGCCAATAAATGTTAATCAGATCCTGCTGTTTAATTTGGCAGCACCTGAGGGAACCCGTGTTTTGGGGTATCCCAACCGCAAAACATCATCCCATCACTCTTGCTGTCTTTGAGTTAAGATTGGAGCCTTTGCTTTTCCCGAAGATAAAAATATTTGACACTTGTTTTTCATGAAGTTAGTGTGTCCTTAATAAAAATGTTTGTAGGTTATTCATTTGTTGGCGTGATATGAAGGGTTTTTGACAACGGGATTGGGATTTGACAACGCCCTTGTGCTGGACTGGAAGCTGGACTGGAATCTATCCCAAGCACATGGGTCCCGAGTGCAGTGTTTACTTCACTTCTGCAGTGATTCCAGACAGGGGATTACTCTGATAAATAGGCGACTGTAAACATTTAGCATTTTTAATAGATACAGCAAAGGCTATGGGCCCTGACAGGATTCCGGCAATAGAACCGGAGGCTTGTGTTGCAGAACTAGTCGCGTTCCTAGCAAGTGTTCCACTGCAGCTACAACTCTGGCATCTACCAAAGAATGTGGTCAATTGTACGGGTGTGTCTTAACCACAAAAAGCAGGAAAATTCAATCTGGCGAATTATCACCCCATCAGTCTACTCTTGATCTTCAGCAAAGTGATGGAAGGTGTCATCGACAGTGCTAACAAGTGGCACTACACAGCAATAACATGCTCACTGATGCTCAGTTTGGGTTCTGCTAGGGCCATTTGGCTCCAGACCTCATTCCAGCCTTGGTCCAAACATGGAAAAATTAACTGAATTGAAGACGTAAGAAGTGGGTGACTGCGCTTGACATCAAGGCTGCATTTGATAGTGTGGCTTCAGGGAGCCCAAGCAAAATTGAAGTCAATAGGAATCAGGGAGAAACTTTGTACTGGTTGGAGTTGTATTTAGCACAAAGGAAGAAGTTGTGGTGTTGGAGGTCAATCATTTCAGTCCTGGGGCATCGTTGCAGGAGTTCCTCAGGATAGTGTCCTAGACCTAACCATCTTCAGCTGCTTCATCAATGAACTTCCGCTCATCATAAGGCTAGAAGTGAGGATGCTTGCTGATCGTTACACAATGTTTATTACCATTTATGACTCCTCAGATAATGAAGCAGTCCATGCTCATATGCTGCAATTTTGATATGCTGGTTTTGAATTCAGTAGGAATAAGACCACCAAGTCTCATGGTTTTTATATAAAACTAAATTAAATATTTATTAATTTAGCAAAGAACTAAACACATACACATGGCTAAAAATTACTACTAAAATAACTTTTTAACAATCCCCCAAATTAATCATCCCCAGGTAAATCTTCACTAAGGCAACAGTAACCCATAGACTATAAATAGACATCAGGTAAATCACATTTGACCTTACAAATTCCAAATGAGGTTTCCTTGCAAGTTGGTTGGAGGCGTACAGCCTGGTTAGGTCTTAAATGCCTCAACTTACACACACAAACTCCTTTCTTTATATTCCTAGCTTTCCCTTTGAATGTAAATTTTCCATTGTATCACCAGATCTTTTGAACTTCGGGGCCAGGATTTCCGGGTCGGTGAGCACGAGGCGGGGCCCACTTGCTGACACTGAAAATGACGCAGGATGACGTTGGCTGGAACTCCTGTCACCGCGCCCCATTTCAATTTTCAGCAGAATCAGCTGTGCGCCAGCCGACTTGTCAATGGCCAATTGAGGCCACTGCCAAAGTTGCTAATCTAATTAATGGACCTGCCCGTCCAACCTTAATGTTGGCGAGCAGGCCAAGACCCCTGGCCGGCATTAGAAAAAGCATAAAACCTCATCCAGGGGCGGGATGAGGTTTCATGTAGGTTTTAAAAAATGTAATTAAAGTGTATTTAAAAGAGATGGACATGTCCCAACTCATATGACCATGTCACATGAGGGGACATGTCAGGGAAATTATTTTTTTCTATTTTGCACATTTTTTATTGTAGAGCCGATCTCCCTGGGCAGCACTTAGCCTCAGGGAGATGAGTGCGCTCTTTTATGCGCATGCTTGAAAGAGTGCACTCTCGGTTTAGGGATCTCCACCCCAGCCTGCAAAGGGAGCGCATAGCACTTCCTGGAGGATGTCATGCTGGGCGGGCCTTAATTGGCCCACCCATGTAAAATGGGAGTGCGCCCCCAAATGGGGGCACCAATTGGAGGCACGCCTCTGTGCGCCCGCTCCTAAACTTCCCCCCAAACGGGGGGAAAATTCTGCCCCAGTTCGTCTAACATCAAAACCCCTTTCATAGCACCAATTCTATTTGGAAGCTGAAAAAATAAATGCATTGTTTGGCTTCTTCTAGCTAGGTGCAAGATTTTACCCAGTCTTGAATGGTTTATTCAACAAATGCAAATGAACACTTTACCTTATTGTTCACCAAATTAACATTTCAGAACTACTATACATCAAAGCACCCAGACTAGCTGAATTCTACTTTAAAATATAATTTCCAATAACATTACAGGCATTAATCTCTTCATGACACAGTGTTTCACCATTTTTCCTATATCACTGTCTATACCTGGCCACCAGACATAACTTTGTGTGAGCATCTTCATTTTCAAAGTACCAGGATGAACACCATGTCTTCCAATAATGGCTCTCTTCCATGCACAGGGATAATGACTCTTGCTCCCCATAACAAGATACCATCTTAACAACTCAGTTCGGATCTACAGACAAAGAATGTTTTAAATTCTTCAGGAATTTGTGCATTTGACCATCCTTGTAATACTTGTTCTCCGACTCTTGCTAAAATTGGATCCCACTTCATCCATCTGTCATGGGCAGACTGATGAGGAGTCCAGGAAATTCTACCTCTTGAGGTACTGGTACGTGTATAATACTATTGGGTAAAGGGAGATGACTGAGGGCGTTAGCATTTGCTACATCACGCCTGGACAGTGCATAAAAGTGCGCTTGTCTGCCAACAAAGTTAAAGCCTATCTTTGATTTCTAGCAGAGGCTGGAATCAGTGGGATTACCTTATCTTCACTAAGCAATCCTAACAGTGATTTGTGATCTGACACTGGTGAAATGTTGACTGTGCAAATATTGATGGAACATTTTTACTCCAAGTACGATAGATAAGCCCTCTTTTTCAAGTTGCGAGTATCCTTTCTCGGCTGCAGAGTGGGTTCTGGATACATATCCTATTGGTCTTTCAGATTTGATTTATGTTTCTTCTTTTTGTGTTTGCCACAGGGTTTTATCTAGCCCTTCATTCTGATACCACAGTCGGCCACATTTCTCTCTGGTGAAATCTTAATTTGGTTCAGTACGGGGGTTGAGTTACACATTCGCATCTTGGAAAGTTCCATGACTTTTCCTTCTCATGTCTCTTTTGTTTCAATCAACTGATTCTTCAGTTCTTCTGTCTCTCTTTTGTATCTTTAGGCTTCCTCATTGAACATTGAACACTGTTGTTTATGTTCTTCCAACTGTGTCTTCAGTTGGTTCAGAGTGGCACTGTTGTCATTTCGTTTCTTTTCTTGCTTCCTGTGGAGGTCCCTCTGTTCTATCTCATTCCAAAAGACACCACCATGTTCTCTTCTCAACTCAGGATTTCGTCTTATTCTGACCTGAAACATTTCTGACCAACTTAGTTTGATTTCTTTCAACCAATCACAGCCCAGAAGGCTAAGCCCTTCTACGGTTACAACAAGTACTGACAGCTGAGTCGTCTGTTGTCTGTATGGTACAGGTGCAGAGGTGATGACTTTTACCTGTATTGCCTCTCCTGTATATGTTTTTAACTGAACAGCAGTTTTGTCCAAACTCAGTGGCTGGGTACCTTCTCTGAGGTATTTAAAGATGTGTCTTCCCACCACTGTGGTTGATGCTCTTGTGTCAATCTCCATGAGCAGAGGCTTTCCTTTTACTTGAAGGGTAACAGTGATTGGTTCAGTTTTCCTGGCCTTCGGATTGTGAAGGGAATAAACGTCAGTCTCAGAAACCTCTGACTCATCTACAGTGTGTACTTCATTTAACTTGATCTGATGTCTGAATGGCTGGCTTGACCTAGTCCTGCGTTGTTGAACAACATGCCCTTTTTTATGGCAGTAGTGGCATTCTAACTCTTTAAATCTACAGACTTCAGATGCATGATTTCCCCCACAATGGTAAAACTTTAGCTTTTGGATTACTGGTGAGCTGCTCCCAGTATTTATTTTTATTTTTCTAGCGGTAGGGACCGTGTCTTGCTTCGCGGTAGCCTCCCTGATCTTCACGCCATGTCTGACAGCAGGTTCCTGCCCTAGCTGCAGAACGGCACCATGTTGCACACACTGTAACCCCCTCTCAGCACTCTCTATTGCTAGCGCTATCTCCATGGCGTGCTTCGAATCTATCTCAACTTCTGCAAGCAAACGGCACTGAATGGTGTCATCGTTTATGTTGCAAACCAAATGATCACGCAACATGGCATTTAAAATATCACCAAAGTCAAAGTGCTCTGTTAACTATTTTAATTTCACGATGTACATTGCGATAGACTCACCGGGGTCCCTTACTCGAGAGTTAACCTTGAATCTTTCCATGATCACTGGGGGTTTAGGCTGAAAATGTCCTTTCACGAGGTTGGTTACTCAGTGAAGGGTGTGGCATTTAGTGCGCTCGGAGCTGTCAAGCTACGGATTACATTATGCATTTTGCTCCCACAGACACTTAGGAGAATTGCCTTCTGTTACTCCTCCACTGTTATATCGGTTAGCTAGAGAGTAGAAACCTGATCATTCAATGCACTGACCCCAGTCCTTGACGGGTGAGTTGTATGGGTCAATTCTGCCAAAGAGAGGCATTGCTGGTATGCTTCTTTTATCCCTTCCCTTAAAATATCGGGATACTCACAGCCACGAGGTGAGGTGCTACGTCAGTGCTCTTTATCCTCGTCGCCAATTGTAATAAACTTGGAGTGCAGGACTAGTTTCTTGTTAGAAACAATAAACTTTATTTAGACTCCAGATGAGGCTAAATGCTTGTTCCCAGCTCCGCCCCGAAGATTCCCCAAGCTTGGGGCTGATTCGTCTGCACAGTTACATGATGCCCATAAGAGTAAGAAATGGTTTAACTTACAATCATTACACCATTGGATGAAGGATGAAAAGGAGAGTCCTTTATGCGCTGGATACCATTCAGGTCTGTAAATCTCTGAAATTCCACACTGGTGAAAGCTGTTCCATTATCAGAAATAATAATCTCAGGTAAACCATCTATACTGAAGATATGATGCATCTTTTCAGTAATTGTGGCTGAAGTTGGCATTTTTACTTCATAGACATCAAGCCATTTTGGATGTGCATCGATGATTAATAAGAACATGAAGCCTAGAAGCAATTCCACATAGTCAATGTGCAGTCTAACCAAAGGTCAACCAAGCCATTCCCATGGGTGAGGAAGAGTTGAAACAGGTAGCTCCTGGTGTTGCTGGCCAAGGGACCATGCTGTCAATGTCATTATCTATTCCTGGCCACCAGATGTAGCTACGTGGCAGCATCTTCATCTTCAATATGCTATACAGGAAATGTGCGGGGCAGGTTTTTTACGCAGTGGGTAGTGAGTGTCTGGAATTCGCTGCCAGAAGAGGTGGTGGAAGCAGGTAAGATAGTGGTATTTAAGAGGCAGCTTGACAAATACATGAATAGGATGGGAATAGAGGGATACGGACCCCGGAAGTGCAAAATGTTTTAGTTGACGGGCAATATGATCGGCACAGGCTTGGAGGGCTGAAGGGCCTGTTCCTGTGCTGTACTTTTCTTTGTTCTTTGTTCTATGCCGGGATATGCACTGTGGAGCTCTGCCAAGAGTGACTGTCTACCCTGTGATGTGACCATGATTCTTGAACCCCACAGCAAAACTCTGTCTTGACAACTCGGTTCAGTGTTTCTGGAATAAAATGGTGGTAAGTCATCAGACAGACACAAGTGTTCTTGGTCATCCTTGTAAAACAAAGTCTTTGACTTTTGACAGTACTGGGACTCTGTTCATCCAATCCTTGATCTGTGACAGATGATGAATCCAAGAAATTTAACAATAACACTAACTCTGGTGGAACGGATAGATTCACAAGACTACCCGGTAATGGAAGATGACTAAGTGCATCTGCATTGGCTATATGTGAGCCAGGGCAGTACATGAATATGTACTTGTAAGCTGATAGCATCAAAGCCCAATGTTAGATTCTTGTTGAAGCTGTAGGCGGAATGACTTTGTCTCTGCTGAACAAATCTTTCAGCAGCTTATGGTCATACAGCTATGTAAAATGTCACCCGTGTAGATATTGGTGAAACTTCTTGACACCAAATACAACTGATAATCCTCCTTTTTCCAACAGAGAGTAGCCTTTTTCAGCTTGAGGACATGTTCTTGAAATGTAGCCAATGGGTCTTTCTGATCCGTCCTCCATTTGATGTGATAGAACGGCTCCTACGCCATAAAGAGAAGCATCACATGTCAACACTAGCTCTTTAGATGGGTCATAATGTACCAACAAGCATGGTGACTGAAGCAATTTCTTTGCTTTTACAAAGGCTTTTTCTTGCTGTGAACTCCATAACCAATGGTGCTTCTTCCTCAGCGACAAATGTAGTGGTGCCAGTACAGTGGACAGATAGTAATTAATCACACCTCGGAAAGATTTAAGCTCTATCACATTAGAGGGTGACGGTGCATCTTTAATTGCTTGGATCTTGTCTTCAACAGGATGCAACCACATAGACCCACCCTGTGACCCAGGTAGGTTGCCTCCCATACTTGAAATGTGCGTTTTTCTCATTTCAAATGGACACCTGCTTCCATAAATCTTTTCAGCGCTTCCTCAAGGTCAGCTAAATGTTCAGCTTCAGTCAGTCCTTTGATGAGAATGTCATCATAGTACATGGCCACATGTGGTGTATTTTCAATAAAAATCCGGTGAAGACCATGAAACAATTGTTGTAAAAACCCATCTGGTTCACTAATATCCTTTAGGGAAGGAAATCTGCTGTCCTCACCTCTTCTGGCCTAGCCTGAACTCCTGACTCACAAATGCCCTCTTGAGCAAGGCAATAAACGCTGGCCTAGCCAGTAATGCCCACGTCCAATGAATAAAAAGGAAAAAAAATTGTATGAATTGATTCTTCCAAACAGCGGCATGACTGGTAAGTATTGTTCAACTTCATTTTACTCACGTCAACCAGGGCAAAGTACGCAGAAGTCGGTTTTATCCTCATCACCAAATAACTTATATAAGACTATAATAACTATTACTTATATAACATATAGCTAATAACTTATATAATAACTTAAATTGTAACTTGATGGAGCAGCAGGTTTGGTGAAGAAAAGGTTAAACGTTATTTAGGAGACATGTAGAGGTGCCTGCACGCTAGATGTGATCTCTCTGTGTCAGAAGCCCCACAATTACCTACGCAATAAGCCCCCTGTAATTGCATCACATAATGAGTGATTGACAGGAGGGAGGGACAATATGTCTGGTTACTATTACATTTCAAGATTACCTCCGCTTGAGTCCAGTTTTTTTTCTTGGGGTAAATTATGCACACCACAAATGATTGTGAGAGATTTCCCCAGGTAGAAATTAATTTGAATAGAATTATCTTGTACCATGTGTGATACAATGTGTGACACTGAACACATAGTGCTTACATGACAGGAAGTGAGCACATACTGATTTTACCCGATAGGCTTGAGATATCCACAATACAAAAATCAAAATCCTCTTTCTTTTTTCATTTTTTGTTAAAATGGAATAATTTATTTGGGTGGATGTTTTGCTCATCCAACTGTAAATGTCTGGGGGCCAGGCAATGGAAAATTGCACCTGAAATCAGAATAAAATATTCTTATTGAGTCATAGAATGATTACAGCATAGAAGGAGGCCATTCGGCCCATTGAGCCAGTTCACTGCAACAGCAATTTAGTTACTCCCACTCCCTCGACCTTTCCCTGTAGCCCTGTGATTTATTTTTCCATTCCGTGCTTATCCAATTTCCTTTTGAAAGGCATGATTGAATCTGCCTGCACCAGTCTTTCAGGCTGGGCATTCCAGATCGTAACCACTAAATGGGAGCAGTTTCTCTCTATTCTCTTCAGGCCCTTCGTGATTTTGAACACTTCTGTCAAATTTCTTGCCCGCCTCTCTTTTGTTCAATTCTTTTGCTAGATATGGGTGTCACTAGCTAGACCAGCATTCATTGCCCATCCCTAATTGCCCATGAGGAGGTGGTGGTGAGCCGCCTTCTTGAAATGCTGTAGTCCATGTGGTGTAGGTACACCCACAGTGCTGTTAGGGAGGGAGTTCCAGGATTTTGACCCAGCGACAGTGAAGGAACGGCGATGTATTTCCAAGTCAGGATGGTGAATGTCTTTGAGGGGAACTTCCAGGTGGTGTTGTTCCCATCTATCTGCTGCCCTTGTCCTTCTAGATGGTAGAGGTAGCCATGAGGTTGCGGATTGTGGTTGTGTACAATTTTGCAGCTGCTGATGACCCATGGCAGCAAGTTTTGAATTGCTAGATATGTCCAAAATCTATCCCATTTAGCACGGTGCTAGTGCCACGCAACACAATGGATGGCTCTTCTCTCAATTTTCTTTTCTCCAAGAAGATCAGTCTCAACTTCTCCAACATTTCTATGTAACTGAAACTACTCATCCCTGGAACCACTCTCGTAGACCTTTTCTACACCCTCTCAAATACCTTCACATCCTTCCTAAAGTGGTGCCCAGAACTGAACGCATCAGCCCAGTTGAGGCAAAGCTAATATTTAATACAGGTTCAACCCAACTTGCTTGCTTTTGTGCTCTATGCCACAACTGAAAAAAAACCCAAGATCCTGAATGCTCTATTAACCACCCTCTCAACCTGTCTAGCCATTTTCAATGATTTATGCAAATCTATACCCAGGTCCTTCCCTTTTTCCATCAGGGACCTGATGTCGAGGGTATTACATACAGCACTGCCATGCAATTGTAGGTTAATGTGGTTGACAGGATCCCAGGCCACATGTGTTTTCTGCAGCCAAGGAGAGCCCATGTTCCAGGTGTACATAGACTGCCTGAGGCAGGAGCCCCTTTCTCATTTTTTGAAGGGGCTACTCCTCAATATTTGGTTGCACTTCAGCCCCGCTCTCCTGATCTTTGGTCACCTGGTGTGGAGGGGAGTGGAGGAGGGGTGGAGAAGGAAGACGTCCTCATAAGCCTGCTCCAGAGCCCAGCCAAGTTGGTCATCAGCAGGCCCAGGCAGTGGGCAGTTGATAGGGTGGTCTGACTGGACTGTCTGCTCCTCTACCGCGGCTACAATCGTGGCTGGTGGCCCTGGAGAGAGAGAGCATGTGGTGTCCGCCAGTGTGGTAGACGCCTTCTGCGATTGGTGGGCACCGCGGGGGCTGGGGTACATCATCACCCCTGGGAATGACATTTTGATTTGATTTCATATGTTTCCTTTGAAGTTGTGTTTTAATTACAACGCCTCACCAGGGACTGTCACCCCCTCTGATTCATTGATTTTTATTTATTGATTTTTGTTTGTTTCTTCAAAAGAGTATACCCAGGCCCTTCTGCTCCTGCACCCCCATTAGAATTGTTCCTTCTATTTTATATTGTGGGTGGAATCATCCCAGATTCGCACTGTGTGTGGGTAAAATGACATTTTACCTGCCGGCCGCAATGGCGGCTTTTTACGCTGTATCAGCCCAAAGCTGCCGCATTAATTATGCATTCCCGGAAGACACGCCATTTCCATGGGGGCGGGCTCTCGTTCGCCCTCCGCGCCTTTACCTGGCTGCTTCATCACACTGGGCACCACATTTAAAGTGCAGCCACGAGCACACCTCTCAGTGCTCCGAGCCCGAGACTGCTGCACAGAAGTTAGGATGGCCCCGAAAGGCAAGGAGACTGCAGCGCCCCCCCCCCCCCCCGCTTCAGTGACATGTCCTTCGAGCATCTTTTGAACGCTGTGGTGGCTCGCCGTGATGTCCTCTACCCTGGTTCTGGCCGCAGGGTGGGCAGCTACATCACCAATCCAGCATGGGAGGTGATGGCAGCAGTGGTCATCAATGCCCTGCAAAACAGGACAGCCACCCAGTGCCGCTGCAGAGTGAATGGTCTCATCCATTCCACCAGGGTAACTCACTCTTCTCATCACTCCCAACTCACGCACTCCCAAAACCATCACATACCCAAAGGGATCTCACACCTCAAAGGACAACATTACTAACTCTCACCCACAGTCTCCCATCTCCATCAGCTCATACCCTCTCGAGTTCCCATGCTCACCCATGCTGTCCAGTGCCATGTGCCCTGCTCACACTCTCTCCATCTGTTTTCATGCAGGAGAAGCTGGCTCACAACAGCAGGGAGAGGTCCCAGACCAGGGGTGGAGTGGCCCATATTAGGCCCCTCACTCACTTTGAGGAACGTGTCATCATGCTGACTGGTGAGGACATGGACTGTGCCTGTAGTGAGGGTGAGGTCAGCGGCAAACACCTCGTGAGGATCCTACACAATACCATCCCTCTCCCAACACAAATGTGAGTGCTCTCCCTGCTGCTTTTGACTGTGCTGCATCATCTCTACTTTGGTTCACAGGGAGCGATACCCTCAGCCAGCCAGTCTCTCAGCTCCATCCAAGTCCTCACCTCCAGCCAAGAGGACACCTCGTCCATTGAAGACCCGCCATACCCTCCACCAGTGCAGAGACACACACCTTGGTGGGACCTAGATCGAGAGTAGGCTTGGGTTCACAATCTGGTGGTCACCACCTGGACACATGTCTGTGGCAGGACAAGGCAGGTTCGCCTGAGCTCCCTGGCACTCCCTGACTGCTGGGGATCAATCATCTGTGAGGTCCGAGTCAGATGACGACCCCCTGGATTTGGCCTTCCAATTCATCCTGGAGAGTCAGCAGAAGGCGGGGAAGCATCATACAGAGCTGTTAGAAACCCTCTGCAGAGTGGCACGTGAGTTGGAGGAGTGCGCCCACCTGCTCTCTGATGAAGTGGTGCCCACATGTCCGTGTTTGGAGGTCTCCATGGGGAGGATGGTGGATGCCATGGAGACTCTGGTCCAGCAGAACGTGGAGATGTGTGCAGACCGGCACTCCATCGCGGGAGCCGTGGGTGAGTTTCTGCAGTGACAATGTGAGAGGGAAATGGGAAATGAACCTCGATGTCCCTCCAGGTGCTTCTTCCACACAAGGAGTCAGGTCTGGGCCCTCAGGCACCTGAGGGGAGGAGGAGCATCAGCTGGACACCTCTGGGTCATCCACTCAGGAATCTCACAGGCTGTCCACTCCCTCTGAGTCCCCTTTGCCTCTGAGCCCCTCACCCTCGCCCTCTGTCACCGCAGAGGGAGCAGCCGGCCCACGAGTGATTCTGGAGTGGGAAGTGTGTGTGTGCGGTGGGGATTGGGGAGAGCCTTTCGCAGCCTTGTTGCAAGCACTCTCCCATGTGGATCCTTCATGTATCACACTCACCTCAATGCCCTGTGCATTTTGAATGCTGCCTGCTGGGGTTGACTTTCAGTTGTCCATCTGAGCTGACCTGCATCTCCGCTTACCCAATGATCACACTCGCATGCAGCACCTGATCTCACCCACCATGACTCTCATTTCACTTTCGATTTGGACAGCATGGTCTGGGATTTGGTTTTTCATGTGCTGCCCCGTCTTTTGCCCTCCCCTGTCACCCATTTCCTTTCCCCTGTCACAGCTGACCCCCCTGACATCACATTCCACCTCCCCTCCACAACCTACCAGCCACAACTCTTTTCCTTCAACAATGTCCAGGTGAACGTGCATGTTCCCTTCCTTCCCGAAAGTCCCACCCCCATCCATATTCACCTCCCCGACCTCCTCCTTCCCACCCCAGGTTCCGTGTCTACCTCCAAGACCCTACCACCTCACTCTGCCCTCTGTCATTCTCACCATTCCCTCGTACCATGCCTACCCTCAGTTCGCTCCCCAGAAGGCAGTCATGGACTCCTCAGAGCCCTCCCTTGCACTTTCACTTGGGACATCCCCTCCTCCGGATCCCTTTCTCCCTCTGGAACATTCCCCCCTTGGAATCCCTTTCCCCTCGCCACCTCCCTTGGTCCTCCCCACTCAGGACTCCATCCCCATTTAATCCTTCCCCCTTCCTGACTCCTTCAGACACCCTTATTTCTCCCTCCACCCTTAGCTCTTCCCTCTTCCCAACTCCTTTTCACCCTTACTTCTTTGTCCAGCCTCATTCCCTCCCCTCTCCACACTCCTTCCCCTCCACGTACTCCCTCCCCTCTCTTCACTTCTTCCCCACTCCGAACTCCTTCCCTTACACTTTCCACCACCCCTCCTTACGCCTACCTCCCCAGTAGTTATCTTCTCTCCTGTTGCTCCCTCCTCCCTCTGTACTCCCTCCCCCAACCTCCCCGCAACACCTTCATTCCCCCCGCAACCTCACCCCATCCTGACACCTCTTCCTCTCCCAATTGATCCTAGACCTTCCTCCCTCATCCCCCGGTACGTCTTCCTCTCCCAAACACAGCTAGACATTCCTCTCCACCCCCTTGATCATCATCCATGGTGAGTAGGCCCTCAATGGTGACTTTCCATCTTCCATGAGCTGCTTTGCAGGACAGCCATGTCCATGAGAATCCACCCAGCATGCAATGGGTGTTCCTCCAGTGTGCTGTTGGTGTTGGTCTCCAGCATCTTCTGCTCCTCAGATGTCTGCGATGTGAGCAAGGCCCTGACGATAAGTCCCGACTTCTGCACATCACACTTGTCAAGGCATGTTCTGCACTGATGTGTTTTCTTGCTGACATGGATGAACGATTCAGCGGGGGCGGTGGGGGGTGGGGGGGTTGATTCTGACGGGCTGGCCTCATGATGACACGCAGGTGTATTACAACGAGGTTCCTAACGTCCGATGGTAGGGAACATGGCCTGCCATCGATGAGCTGAGTGGACAATCGCAAACTGGTTTCACAATGTCATGAAGCCAATTTTTGGCCTTCTTGCCAGTTTGTCCGCTCATGCCACCGAACATGCCAACGCCAGTGGGCATGGATGATTCCACCAGCATTCACCCTACCAAAATGAATCACCTCACACTTATCTGCATTAAATTTTATCTGCCACTTGTCCACCCATTCCACCAACCTGCCTACGTTCTTTAGAACTTCTACACTATCCTCCTCATAGTTCACAATGCTTCCAAGGTTTGTACCATCTGCAAATTTTGATATTTTGCCCTGGATACTAAGGTCTAGGTCAAAATTATAAAGAATTCATGAGAAAGACATGTCTACCAAACATTTTCTAATTCAATGCAATGCCAGCCACTATCCCAAGGACATCTCATTTCTTTTACTTTAAATCATTTCTTGGATATGGGAGTCACTGGCAAAAGCAATATTTATTGCAAATCCCTACTTGCCCTTGAGAACTTGGCGGTGAGCTGCCTTAAACCATTGCAGCACACATGGTGGAGTTAATCCTAAGTGCCATTCGGTAAAAGGTTCCAAGAATTTAACTCAGCAATGATGAATGAGTGGTGATATATTTCCAAGTCAGGGTGGTGCTTTTGGAACTAGTGGTGTTTTTCTGTCCTTGTCCTAGGTGGTAGATGTCATGTGTTTGGAAGGTTCTGTCCAAGAAGCCTTTGAGTTGCTGTAGTGCATCTTGTAGATGGTACTTTGCAGCCACAGTGCACCGGTGATGAAGGGAGTGAGTATTTAAGGTATCTTTAATATAAGGGACTCTGTTATTGATTTCCCAGCACTACTCGATTGCTAGATTTCATATACTCTATACAAGCAAGTTTGAAAGTGTGTATTTCCTGCTGATTATTGTCAATTGTCAAATGATGTGGAGCTAAATGCCATATCAATCGAACATGACATTAGTTCAGAGCTTTGATAAAATATAGTTAGGTATCAGGGAGACCTGCAATAGTGGTAGTTGTGGATCGTTACATTATAAATGCTACCTCGAACAGCAATGCCAGAAGAACGTCATAATGTGGCAACATATCCTGATGTCCCAGTTATTGACTTACTAAAGGCTTACGTTGTGTGACTGATTTTACATGAAATGTGAGTCCTTGAGGAGGGAAACGAAGGCGAAAGAAAAGTATAAAGTAACAGAAAGAGGTGCAAGAATGAGGATGAAAGAAGACATTAAACATTTGTCCTTTTCATCAGTGTGTTTGAGACAATAGGTGTTCTAATTCAGTTGCTAAATCTAAACTTAAATTTTGAATGTAGGCTTTTACCAGAGTGGAAAAGCATGTGTATTGCCAGGAACCTGAAGTGCCGATGAAAATTGTTGAGAGTTTGATAGGCTGAGAGAATTGCAGATTGGAAATGGTTTTCAAAATAAATTTTGCCAAATTTCCCTCCTTGTCATAATATCCATGTCCGTTACTACACATTCCTTGCCTAAGCTATCACAAGTGCCTTTTATAAATTGACTACTTCCATGCTGTTAGATAGTTTGATTTAACAGCTTGCATTTATACAGCACCTGAAATGTAATAAATGTCTCAATGTAATTTACAAAGGAGAAATGGATAGTGAGCGATAATGGAATGGTTCAGGAGAGTGAGCAAAGGCCTGGTCAATGTTTGTGAACACCCTATTATCTCTATAGGACCCTGATAGCTTTTTAACTCCTTACATACGGACATACAAATTAGGAGCAGGAGTAGACCATTCAACCCTTCGAGCTCCACCATTTGATAAGATCATGGCTGATCTGATTGTGATGTCTCCTTTCCTGCTTACCCCCTATACCTTTTGACTCCCTTGACAATCAAGAATCTATCTAACTCAGCCTTAAAAAAATTTATATAAAAAGATTGGAATGATCCAAAGACGTGCTGTATGATTCTGCATGAATCTGTATGGGGAATACACCAGTGTCACATCCTTGATCAAAGATTTGGAATGGGAATTGTTACAAAAAAGGAGGGAGTAAAATAGACTAATGGTGTTCTATAAAATAGGGAATTGGCTGGTGGGAATTGACAGATACAAATACCTGGTGCCCTCCAGCAATGACAAAACACAAGGTAGCCATTCACACAAACTCCTTGGAAAATCATTGTCTAAATGGGATAGATGAACAAAAGGATCTGAGTGTCCAGATACAAAGGTCACCGGATGCAACGATGCAGGTTAATGAGGCCATAAAAAAGGCAAACAAAGCTATGGAGTTCATTTCTAGAGTGATGGAATTGAAAAGCAGAGAGCTTATGTTAAATTTGTCCAGAGTCTTGGTTTATCCACACTTGGAATACTGTAGAACTGAGAGGTTATAGCTATCAGGACAGAATGAACTGGCTGGGGCTCTTTTCTGTAGAAAATAGAAGACTGAGGGGTGACCTAAAATGAATCTATTAGATTATGAAAGTGCCTGATAGGTTTCACATAGAAAAGATGTTCCACTTGAGGGTAAGTGCAGAACTAGGGGCCATAGATATAAGATAAACACTGATAAATCAAATAAGGAATTTAGGAGATTTTTTTTATCTAGAGCGTGGTGTGAATGTGGAACTCGCTACCACAGGGAACAGTTGAGGTGGATAGCAACCAATTAAGAAGGTGAATGCTATGTTAGTGTTTTATCGCAAGGATGTTAGAGTATCAGAGTGAGGACGTCTTGCTATCACTATATGGGAATTTGGTGATGTAGTATATTGAAAATTAAATTGTACTTTTTGTCCACATGAGGCTACCATACACATGCACCAGCAGAGGGAGTCTGCTACAAAGAGATAATATGGGATTCATGGGACAGAATTTTGCCCTTGTTGGCTGGGCCCAGCAGGGGTGGGCAGGGGCGTTCGGGAAGCCGACTGCTGCCCGTGATCGGGGCCGGACCGCGATTTCACGCTGGTGGGCCAATTAAGGCCCACCCAGCGTGAAACACATGGCTGCAGCACTCAGCGCTGCCTCTGTGGAGGGGGGAGAGGGCAAATGGGGTGAGTGGGGCGAGCAGGGAACTTCACGCATGTGCGCGAGTGCGCGCTGGAAAAGCTCCATGGGGCACGGAGCTGCCTCAGGGAGATGAAGAGTTCTGAAAAACAAAAAATTAAGAATTTTTAAATGTTAAAAAAACATGTCCGCTCATGTGACTCTGTCATGAGCAGGGCCATGTTATGAATGAGATGTAAAACTTTTCATTTTATTTTTATTTGCTGTTGGAAACCTCATCCCGCCCATGGATGAGGTTTCCTAAAAAATGCAAAGGGCGCTTGGTGAAAAATTTAAGTTCAATAATACCTTAATGGCCTTAATAGGCCTTCTAATGGTTGGCGGGCACACTGCCCGATTCTCCTGGGCGCCCGCCAACTGAACTGTCGCGCGACTGTGCATTGACATCGGGACGCTCGCCCGAGGTCACCGCGCGTCATTTCACGCTCAAGCGGGTTGGGCATCGCCTGCCCGCCCACCCATGGAGGTGAAAATTCTGCCCATGTTTAACAGCCTGTGCTGTTCTAATTCTGAATATCTTTGGCTGAATGTGTAACTGCTTCTATCCCAAGAACTTCACAGGTGAGACCACACTTGATATACGATGCACATTTTGCCTTCTCGCCTAAGGAAGAGTATACCCACCTTGGAGTGCAATGAATGTTCACTAGGCTGATTCCTGGAAAAAGAGCATTGTCCTATGAGGAGGGATTGGGTAAAATAGGCCTATGTTCTCTAGAGTTTGGAAGAATGAGGCATACAGAACTCTTAGAGGGATCGACAGGGTAGATGCTGAGAGGTTATTTGCCCTGGCTGGTGAGTTGAGAGCTAAGCGTCATAGTCCCAGAACGAGGGGTCAGCCATTTAGGACTGAGGTGAGAAATTTTTTCACTCAGAATTATCCACCCCAGAGGCTTGTGGATGCTCAGTTGATGAGAAAATTTAAGTCTGAGCTTGAGGGGTTTTTGGACACAAAAGGCATGAAAGGATATGAGGATAGTACAGGAACATGGAGTTGATGTAGAAGGTCAGCCACAATTTTCTTGAATGGAAAAGCAGGCTCGAGGGGCCCAATAGCCACCCCCTGCTGATATATAATATTCATCTGCCCTTATAGCAGAGATGAATTCAAGAGGAGAAAGGAACAGAAGGATATGTTGATGGGGTAAAATGAAAGTGGAGGCTCATGTGGAACATAAATTTTGGCACAGACTTGCTGGGCTGAATGGCCTATTTCCGTGCTGTAAATACTTTGCAATGATTTGTAATTGTGGTCTGAGCGGAGATCTTGGTACAATGATTCTGCTTCATGTAGCCTGAGTGGAGAGTTTGGTACAATGATTCTGCTTCATGTGGCCTGAGTTGGAGAGTTTGGTACAATGATTCCACTTCATGTAGTCTGAGTGGAGAGTTTGGTACAATGATTCTGCTTCAAGTGGTCTGAGTGGAGAGCTTGGCACAATGAACCCACTTCATGTAGTCTGAGTGGAGAGCTTGGTACAATGATTCTGCTTCAAGTGGTCTGAATGGAGAGCTCGGTACAATGATTCTGCTTCATGTGGTCTGAGTGGAGAGCTTGGCACAATGATCCCACTTCACGTAGTCTGAGTGGAGAGCTTGGCACAATGATTCCACTTCATGAAAGCTATTTGGAAGACTGAGGAGGCCGCACAAGCTCAGTGTTAAAATTCTCCTTTGTGGGGCTGTGGGAGCAGGGCAGCTTATCCAGAGCCTGCAAGGAAGGCCTTGCCTTCCTCATGCCCTGGATTTTCCCACTAGCCACCCAGCCATCCCGTTTAAGAAACTCTTACAAAACCACCTTCCATCTTCCATCACTCACTTTTCCAGTTAATGGGCAGGTCTCTGGCCTCTGCCCATTTCAGGCAGGCGATGCACACTGGGATGTAAATGAGAGCCAGGCGTTTGACCTCAAACCAACGATATCGGATTGGTTTGATGCTCCCCTCACCCCCACCCCTTAACCCCTTCCCCCCCCTCCCCAAAATCTGGTTCAAAATATAATCGGCCCCCTCTGAGATTGGTTGGAGTCCCGTGATCTTTCCTCTGTCGCATGGTCTACACAGGTCTTAACTAAGAGGACTTGACACTGACATGGGATTCCTGAAATTTCCCAGCACAGTCATGAACGTTCCTGCATACCTTTACTTTTTCCAAAGAACCCTGGTTTCAATCACTTATTGCCTCAATATGTGTAGGCAAATATTAATTGGCCAGATTTTTACGAGTTCATTTGCTTCTAACCATCGAAGTGAAAGGGTCCAAAATTGTGGGACGGTAAACCCAGAAGCAAAGAGCGATCTTAGCAATCTGCATTCAACTTTACTCAAGAATTTTAAATGCAGAGAGAGAGAGAGCGGCTCAGAGCAGATAGCTACCAGTAGAGGGTGCTTGAACACTTCAGTCACAATGATTGGCATCTTGCCAAACGATTAATCCTTCAACCCGGCTAATTCTTTAGGAATCAGCCAACAAATGAGAAACAAATTTAAATCAAACTTAAGGACGCACTAAAGGGACTTAAATGCTTGAGATTTAAAGATGCACTTTGAGAAATTGAGTCTAGCTGTTTCTCAATAAGCCCGGCTCTATGGCTAATAATAGACATTCATTATTAACAAGCTGTAAGCCTGGAATCACTTACAATAGCGACTCAGGGAAATCTAATTAGATGAAACGTGAGGCTGATCTTTGGCTTCCTTGCTACATTTTTTCACTGTTTATACTTGTGGGCCAAAGACCCATTTTTAAAAAAAATCAAAGCCACATGAATTTCGGGGGAAAAAGAAAGATGCGATATTGTCTTTTCAAATGCAATGAAAACTTTTGTGGTTGTTTTTTCTTTACAGAATCAGAAGCAAAATATAACGAGTAATGTTGAAACCAAGCCCATGGACATGATTGAAAGGGCCTTCGGCAGCAGTGACACGTGGGGTGTAGCAGCACAGGGTCAGGAGTGAGAGCTTTCTCTCGAAGCTCTTGTATAAGCAGATAGGATCCTGGCTGGAGTTCACTTCCCACCATCCGCCCAGCAGTAGGCCCCAGCTGATATTGGCAGGCTGAGCAAAGCAGCCGTGTTGGGGCCAAGCACAAGAGGAGATGGGATTAAGCAGCTTCAAGGAGTCAGCTGTGGCTTCAATGGCAGCGCTCTCCCCTCTGGGTCAGTAGGTCATAGGTTCAGGCTCCGCTCCAGAGAATGGAGTGCAGCATTTAGGCTAACACACCCAGTGGAGCACTGAGAGAGAACCACACTGTCAGAGTTGCTGTGTTTGCATTAGACATTATAGTGTGGCCCTGTCTGCCATTCTCAAGTGGATGTAAAAGATTCCATGATACTATGCCAAATGTGGGGGAGTACTCCCTGGTGTCCTGGCCAATATTTATTCCTTAACCAATGCAACTGAAACAGGTCAGATAATTATGATCTTGTTGCTTTGTGTGGAAGGTTGCTGTGCACAAATTGGCTGTCATGTTTCCTACATTGCAATGCTTCAAAAATATTTACATGTAAGGCACTTTGGGATGTCTTGAGGTTGTGAAAGGCGCTATACGAATACAGGTCTTTCTGTCTTCACACTATCTGTCTTTTAATTGTTGGATGGAAGAAGCAACCATTCAGCAAGATCGAGAAGTGGAAGGAGTGATAGCTTGGAGCGCGAGAGACAGGCAGTGACAAATTGCATTGGTGTTGAATGGAACAAATGAACTAAAGGGAGGATGAGATTAAAACAGGGCCAGAAAACGAATAAGTCACTCAGAAATTCCACATGCGACATCCCAGCTGTCTTCAGACCATATTTTCCGGCAGAAAGTTAATATTTGTATTTGTGTTACTGGTTTGGCTCTTCTGCTGGTTTTGTTTCCTTCACTATGCTGAAGCTGATGATGCTCGCTGGTACATTATCCAGCTGGTGTATGTATGTGTGAGTATAGCTGGTGAGCTATTCTACTGTGGGGATCCCTATCAGAAATTTATGATGATATACTGTGCATTCTATCACAAATGAACAGAAAAGTGAAATATTGTTTAAATGGAGAGGCGCTGCAGAACACTGCAGTACAGAGGCATCTGGGTGTCCCTGTACATGAACCACAATAAGTTAACATGCAGGTACAGTCACTGATTAAGAAGACAAATGGAATGTTCACCTTTATTGCAAGGGGGATGAAGTATAAAAGTAAGGGTGTCTTGCTACAACTGTACAGGGCATTGGTGAGACCACACTGTACTGTGTACAGTTTTGGTCTCCTTATTTAAACAGGGATAGAAACATAGGAATAGGAGAAGGCCATTCAGCCTGTCGAGTCTGCTCCACCATTCGATGCGATCATGGCTGATTGAATACTTCAATGCCTTTTACCTACTCTATCTATATAGGATATACTAGCTTTGGAAACAGTCCAGAGAAGGTTCACTAGGCTGATTCCTGGGATGAAGAGGTAGTCTTATGAGGAAAGGTTGAGCAGGTTGGGCCTATACTTGTTAGAGTTTAGAAGAATGAGAGGTGATCTTATTGAAATACCTAAAATTCTGAGGGGCCCTGACAGGGTAGATGCTAAGAGGATGTTTCCCCTTGTGGGGGAATCTAGAACTAGGGGCACAGTTTAACAATAAGGAGCCTCCCATTTAAGACAGAGATGAGGAGGAATTTCTTCTCTACTAGGGTCATTAGTGTTTGGAAATCTCTTCCCCAGAGAAGAGTGAATGCTGGGCCATTGAATATATTCAAGGCTGAGTTAAACAGATTTTTGATCTACAAGGGAGTCAAGGGTTATGGGGGCCAGCCAGAAAAGTGGAGTTAAGGTCACGATCAGGTCAGACATGATCTTACTGAATGGCAGAACGGGCTCCTCCAGCTCCTATTTCTCATAATCTTGTGAAGTCATTGCATAGCCAGCTGAAGCTGATTTCTACCCCCCAGTTTTAACTCAGGACGTTTATAAAGCCTCTAGTCTCATCCTAGTTGAGATCAGTGAATTCAACAGAGACCAGCGATCGAACTGTGGGCTTCCCTGTTCTGGCCTGAAATGAAGGTAAATGTGGCAGGCTCTAGTCAAGCTAGGAGCAACTGAATGAATGATCACATTATCTGGTTGCATTAAAATAGTATGGAATGTTGGCTAAGGGAACTACTTGTCCTTCATGAAATAGGATTTCATTTGCCTTCAAAACAATGGCAATACAAATTGTCACTTGATAGTACAGAACTTGAATATTGCTGAAAAGAAAGACATGTTGCCGAAGTTTTTTGTCTTGCACTCATCAGGACAAATGCAAGAATGCCAAATTTCAAACAATCACAACAAATTATACTTCAGGAGAAAGGGATGCTGATTGGTTGGCAAGTCGACTTTGATTGGATAAGGCATTGCTATGGAGAAAGCAATAGGAATTATTGGCTCCCCAAGCTCAGGATAATTCAAAAAAGTTCAAAGCTTGAACAGATTCCTTTTGTTTGTAGAGAATGGGTCACTGCGAATGAATGTATGTCACTTCTAGCAAGTGAAAATGAGCCACATTACGAACTCAACTGATTATCTTAAACTGGTTGCTGTGGTTGCTATTAGCGCATTCAGTATTGTTCAGCAAGTGCTGTCCAATCTTGGAATCACATCTAATAGTAGACAACAATAATACTACTTCAAGAATAACTTGTTGGTTTTGAGGTATTCTACAGGTGTGGTAAGGTGCTATATAAATGCAAGTTTGTTTTTTCTAAGTCAATATTTAAGAAAGAGTCTGACCAGAACCTGCAGGACAATAAAGAATGTTATATGCATCAGATTGTGAAGTGTACATATACTGGTGGAAACCTGAATATTCAAGATATCCACATTATTATTTTAATTAATAACTAGACTGGCACTTTGCTGTAGTACTGATGGAGTCCAGCATTGCCAGAGGTTCTGTCTTTCAGATGAGACATTAAACTGTGGCCCCCTTTGCCTTCCCAGGTACTATTTTGAAAGAGAAGAGGGGACGTTTCCTGGTGCTCTGGCCAATAATTATCCCTCAACAAGTAACAGTAGAAACAGACTATCTGACCGTTATCATGTTGCCGTTTGTGAGAGCTTGCTGTGTGCAAATTGGCTGTTGTGTTTCCTACATTACACCAGCGACTATACTTCAAAAGTATTTTGTCACTGTAAAGCCCTTTGGAATGTCCTGAGCTTGTTAAAGGTGCTATATAAATGTAACTTTTTCTTTCATTCATGTTAGAACAGAATATGGAGGCAGCACACAGTTGATTTGGCAGCTTCTTTAGAGACAAAAGATGGTGTGGGGTGAGGTGGGAGGTGGGTGATGATGGGAGGGAGATTGCTCACCATAAAATATGAAGGGTTCATAGCTGAAACATTCACTTGTCTCTTCTCTCTACAAGTGCTGATAGAGCTGCTATGTACTTTCAGGATTTTGTGTTTCCATCAATTGTAATTTGCTCTTTTTATTTCCATCATTCTCTCTACCCTTCACCAAACTGACCCCTTCACTGAGGAATGCTTTGTTAACTTAGACATTTTTTGACTAATTGTTTTTTATATTTGTTCATGGGATGCGTGCATCACTGGCTAGGCCAGCCTTTATTGCCCATGTCTAATTACCCTTGAGAAAGTGATGGTGAGCCGTCTTCTTGAACTGTTGCAATCCGTGTACAGTGGGTACAACCACAGTGCTATTTTATGATTTTGACCGAGCATTGAGGAAGGTGATGGTGTTCCCATGCGCCTGTTGCCCTTTGTCTTCTAAGTAGTAGAGGTCATTGGTTTAAAGATACTGTCAAAGGAGCCTTGTTGAGAATTGATACAGTACATCTTGTAGATGGTACGTACTACAACCACTGTGCATTGGTGGTTGAGGGGATGAATGTTTATGGTGGGGTGCCAATCAAGTGAGATGCTGGGTGGTGTCTCATGTAGGCAATGCAGAGCACTCCATCTCATTCCTGACTTGTGCCTCGTAGGTCTGCTTCAACTGCTTCAGCCTGCTGGTTTGGAGTGTCCCTTTAAATAGTGCAGTTGAAATCAGGTTATGTCTGCTGCCATCTTGCCCATTAATGCCTATTGGTAAGCCGGAAATCATATGTTAACAGAGTCGCTGTGTTTAAAAAGCCATTGAATGCTTTCTTTAACTTCAGGTGTTCATCTGCTGCCAGACTCTTAACCCTATTTCTCCTTCCAGAGAGATCCCCGTCTTGTTGAGTGTTTCAAGGATTTTCTGGTTTTTGTTGGAAGGTTCTATCTAATAATGGGCAAGTGGGAACCTCAGCTAATTTTTCCCTTTCCACTTCCTGGTTGTTATGGCTAATTTAAGGACTCCCCCCACCCCCCCCACTACCCCCAATAAAATAAGTCCAAGGAAAGAAAATTTGGGGCTAGAAATTCAACCACACAGTGCCCATTTTGGCAGGCAGGAAGCATGCACATGCATTTCTGGCACATCTCCAAGTCAATGGAGATCAACTAAATGGGCTCAGCCTCGGCCCTTTCCAAATCTAGATAACTCCCTTCTACATCAATGAATTTACAAGTAAAACGAATATAGTTTCACTGTTGCGCAATCCTATGGGTGAATAGTGAAGCAGTAAAATAGCCTGACCATAACCTGAAAGAAAATGTTGAAGCAGAGTATCATAGAAACCTACAGCAAAAAAGGAGGCCATTTGGCACACCATACCTGTGCTATCTCTCTGGGAGTACAGGGGAACTCTGTATCTAACTTCATTCTAACTGCGAACTGTGCTCTAACCGACCCCCGGATTACAGAGTCAAAGAGTTCACAGAATCACCGAATTCACAGGATCACTGAATTGTTACGACGCAGAAGGAGGCCATTCAGCCCATCGTCTCTGCACCGATTCTCTGAATGAGCAATTCACTTCATGCCATTCTCTCGCCTTCTCTCCGTATCCCTGCACCTTCATACTTTTCAGAAAAAGTCTACTTCCCTTTTGAATGCTTCGATTGAACAAATGGATGCTCATTGCTGAACTGAAATGAAAAAGACCTTCTATTGCCAGCGTTAGCATTGATCATGTTAATAAGATCAAGATCTGCTTGAAAAGAAAAGAAGGTGTAGGATATCAGAGGAAGTCTATTGCTCTGACTAACTGTATGTCTGATTGCCCTGGGCAGATCGTTCTCTCTAACTGGATGCTCCCATTAACAGCATGTCCTTTGCCGTATTCTTGAAAGCTCACGGTACAATTTACATCTTAAATGAGCTGGGTTAGTTGTTTTCCTTTTGTTAGACATCCCAAAGGAAACTCGAGAGTTTCCAAAATGAAAGCAGCATTGAGAATGGAAAATGATGGAAAACTGTTTAATGTTGATCGACTTCAGGTGGTTTCAGTAAGGAGCAATCCAGGGTTCCGACAGCCTATCAGGGGAAATCAGATGTATAGAGCTGTTTTCAAAATATTTTGCCTCAATAGACCAATCATGCTGAATAAATTGTAACTGTTGCAAATACTTTAGGCGCAGAAAGCTTAATGATGACTACTTATGCTGCAACAATGCCAGAAACATATCGAGCGCATTTGGGACTTGCAAGAGCTAAAATATTTCCAGATGTTGTTGTGTGATACTGGCCAGGGCAAGAATTAGCTGATATGACTAAATTAGCCAGTGGAAGTTGATTTTCCAAATAATAAGTGTGCAACTTTTAAGGTAATTGGCTAAAGACATCAAAGGGGAGATGTGAATAATTTTATTTTCGCGTGAATTTTATGGGCTGGAAAGTGCTGATTGAAAGGATGGTGGAAGCATATTCAATAAGTTTCAAAAGGGAACTTGATCAATACTACTGAAACTGAACTGGACTAGCCATATAAATACTCTGGCTACAAGAGCAGGTCAGAGGCTAGGAATGCTGTGATGAGAAACTCACCTCCTGACTCCCCAGAGCCTGTCTATCATCTACAAGGCACAAGTCAGGAGTGTGATCGAATACTCCCCACTTGCCTGGATGAGTGCGGCTCCCACAACACTCAAGAAGCTTGACACTTTCCAGGACAAAGCAACCTGCTTGATTGTCCCCTATCTCCTGTCATTACTCAGTCGGGATAGTGTGCTGTAATATCAAGACCCACTGCCCCCCAAGCTGAGACAAATGTGAAAAGTTTGATTAGACCACCAAATTGCCCAATTCTACCTAAGTGTTTAATTTAGGTTAACAGGATATGAGCACCAGGTTTGTAAGCTTAATAAGTAAATAACTGTTTATTGAACAAACTATCTTTAATGATTGGCAAAAGAAAGAAATATGAACTGCTAACTCTATAACTTAAGCTCTATCCGTTCTTAGCTCCTATTCAGAAGCGCACACACACACACACACACACACATAAGACAAACAAAACATGATTTTAAGGGTGAGATAAAACCGTTCAATAGCACCAACCCGGAGTGCAGGTTTGGATAGGTTGATTTTGATTGATGTCTCCCAAATTCCTTGCAGTTTGTTGTTGATGACACGAGGTGGTCTCCCAGCACTTTCAGTCTGTGGTTCACTGGTTGAAAAACTTGCTTTTCAATTGTTCTACTGGTGATTTTTCCCTTTTTCCTCTTGATCGGGGTTTTTGGGGAAAGCAGGTTACAGAGATAAAAAGGATAGCCAGCTAGCTATTATGGCAGAATTGCTGGAATCTTACAAATACAGGAGAGAGATGTTTTAGGACTTACCTCTTTGCAGGCTAGGAGCTGTTCTCCCTGCACTGTTACCACACAAAGCTCTGGTCACCTGATCGGGGGCCAATTAAAATACTGTCAGCTGCCAGTTCTCCCTAGTCAAGAACTCCTTTCCAGCACCATCCTGTTCTCTTATGACACTCTATGTTCCAGGATAGCAACATTGTAGATATTCCTCATCCTAATCCAGTGAACATATCTTTCAACTGCAGCCATGGTAGTTTTTAAAGGCACAGTCCAATTTTAAAGACACAGTCCAAGAAAAATAAAAAATAGCTTCTTTACACCACAAATATTTACTCCCTCCCCTACTAACTCACAGTGGCAGCAGTATATACCATCTGCAAGCTGGACTGCAGGAACTCACCAAGGCTCCTTAGACAGCACCATCCAAACCCACTACCACTACCACCTAGAAGGACAATGGCAGCAGATGCATAGGAACACCACCATCTGTGAGTTCCCCTCCAAGCCACTCACCATCCTGCCTTGGAAATATATCATTGTTCTCTCACAGTTGCTGGGTCAAAATCCTGGACCTCCCTCTCTCGCAGCTGTGGGTGCACCTAAGCCATTGGACTGCAGCAGTTCAAGAAAGCAGCCCTCACCACCACCTTCCTAAGGGCAAGTAGGGATGGGCAATAAATGCTGACCCAGTGATGCTCACATCCAATGAGTGAATAAAAAAAAGCTACTTGTAGGGCAATGGGCAGCGCAGGAAACTGGGACTAGTTAGATGGTTCTTTCAAAGAGCTGGAACTGGCACAATGGGCTGAATGGCCTCCTCTGTTGTATAATTCCATGATACTATGATCAAAATTATTTTTCCCAGGAAGACAGTGACAAAGGCACTTCTGACAGTGCCTCCTTCCCTCAGTATTGGGATGTCAGCCTGGATCGTTTGCTGCGGAGTGGAGCTTGTACCTGTGTCCTTCTGACCCAGAGGCAGGAGTAGAATCACTAAGCCAGTGCTGGCAGCCAGGGTAGGATTTTGGCTCTGATATGGGGGGTGGGAACTGAGACAGGTGGGTATGTGATTTCGTACATTGGCTGGCAAGCTGGTTTACTGGCACCAATCCACTCTGAGCCATTTCCCAGGGTGACTAACTGCTATCTGCCCACAAGCAGCAGGTAGGCAATTGAGGTTAACTAAAAATCCAATTAAGGCCGTTGATCAGAGACCAAATGGAATTTTCCAGTCAGCCTGCAGGCCCCTATTCTCCACCCTGTGCCATTATAAGCATGGCAGCTATCTGGAGGGGGTAGGGGGGACTCCCGGCAGCAGTGTTGAGCTGGGGGGGCATCACCCGGAGCTGATCTTGAGCCCCCCTCACAATCCCTGCAGCCTACCTGGCTGCAGCTGTGACCACGGATTGCCCTGTGGAGTCGATCCCCCAGCCCCACCCCCCACCTCCACAATGGTGGCAGCATCTGCGGCCTACTTTAATTTCAAAAGTTGCTGAGATTGGGGCTGCAAGATGGAAACCCCCTCTCTCTCCTTTATCTGCAAGGGCTTCCGTGCTTGAAGGCCTCCTATTGGCCCTCCAGCTTTGAAAGCCCCTTCGTCGGCCTTAATTGGGCGATGAATGCGCCGTCTGGCCACTAATTGGCCAAGCAAGGGTAAGTTATGGTTGGGCGACTGCTCCTGACACAGTGAAGGCGTGGTATCCACATTTGACCCCTGACGTTGGGGTCCCAACCAATTCAAAATCCTGCCCCTAGTACTAGGCACAGCAGTCTCATGGGTTTGTCTCAAATTATAATTACATATAAATAGCTGGCAGTGCTGACACTGGAGAAGATAGATAGGTACAAGCGAGTGAAAAGACTAGAAAAGTATCCTGATAGGTGAAATGAGTAGGGTGGGAGGAGGCTCATGTGGAGTTAAGCAATGCTGTAGACATGTAGACTTGAATGGCCTGTTTTCTGTCCTTTTTATCGTGTCCACGGACAGCCTATACATGGCCCAGCCAGAACCGGACACATTTTTGCGCCTTGTTGTTGAATTCGGCAAGTTCTGCAACAGTGCAGGGTTCCTCTAGCGATAGGCATTGCAGGAGATGTTGCATAGTCTGTGGCTCAGTCCCACATTCACAAGTTGTCGGGGCAGGTTGTATATCCCCATTTGCTTCGTGACACCTTTGAACGACCTACACCAGTTTTCTGTTGTAAATTCTACATAAAAGAGATAATATAAGTTGATGTGACGATTTGGCTCTCAATTTCTTTTTGCTGCTGCTTTGCATTTGCGACCTGCCATACCTCGTTGTAGGAAGACTCCGCTGTCTGTACAGGTACCTCACTGGATATAATCGCAGGCCGGAGACAGGGCTGTAATGTTCTAGCCACGATTCTCCGATCCATGCCGTCTGCTGGAGTGGTTGCATGCCGGCAGTGGAAGCATGCAAAACTCTCTGAACAAGGCAGTCTCTCAACGTTTCGATTCCAGCAAGTTAGAATAATGCAGCCACGAGTGCAACATTAGGGCAAATAAATAAATTCACAAACACTGAATTAAAATGTGGGCAAAGTGTGGCAGGCCAATCAGTGTCTGAAAGATAGCAGCACGTTACATACAAAATGGTAGCCTATTGTCATTTAGCTGCTGTTTGCCCTGCTGTACACTTCAATCATTTTTCTGGTGGGACTTAAACTCACGACTGCTATCTTGCCGGGTCAATGCTAGAATCATAAGTGATGTTTATTTATTTTAGATGCCACCTGTTATTGCAGTTTAGACTTTCTAAAACATTTCCATGTTAATCATTGTAATTTTCTGTCTGACGTGAAACATGATGGAAGAAATTATATTAAAAATACCTGGAAAAACTCAGCAGGTCTGACAGCATCTGCGGAGAGGAATACAGTTAACGTTTCGAGTCTGTATGACTCTTCAACAGAACTAAGGAAAAATAGAAAAGAGGTGAAATATAAGCTGGTTTAAGGGGGGGGGGGGATGGGACAGGTAGAGCTGGATAGAGGGCCAGTGATAGGTGGAGGTAACCAAAAGATGTCATAGACAAAAGGACAAAGAGGTGTTGACAGTGGTGATATTAGCTAAGGAATGTGCTAATAAGTGACATTAAGGGTAGAAAGCAGGACGAGCAAGTGACAGATAGCCCTAGTGGGGGTGGGGCCCCCCACCCCACCCCCACCCCACCCCCACTAGGGCTATCTGTAGCTTGCTCGTCCTGCTATCCACCTTTAATTTGCACATCCCTTAGATAATATCACCACCTTCAACACCTCTTTGTCCTTTTGTCTATGACATCTTTTGGCAAGTTCCACTTATCACTGGTCCTCTATCCAGCTCTACCTGTCCCACCACACCCCCCCACCAAACCAGCTTATATTTCACCCCTCTTCTATTTTTCCTTAGTTCTGTTGAAGAATCAAATGGATTCGAAACGTTAACTGTGTCCCTGTCCGCAGATGCTGTCAGACCTGCTGAGTTTTTCCAGGTATTTTTATTTTTGTTTTGGATTTCCAGCATCTGCAGTTTTTTTGCTTTTATGGAAGAAATTATGAGTGATATGTATTTGAATGCTTTATGACCTTCTTTATGTTAACATTGCCATTAAAATAGCACGGGCAAGATTTTGCTACAAGCAGATTAGGTGTCTCCCATTCTGTGTCTCAGTTGGTAGCAGTCTTCTCTCTGAGCCAGAGACTTGTGGGTTTAAGTCCTACCCCAGTGCTGGAATTTTATGGCCCTGTCATGGCAGGGGCGGGGTCGTAAAACACGGCGAGCCATTCTCAATTCCATTGACTTTGGCGGGAACGTAAAATCTCACCGGCGTAAAATTCCACGCTGACCACAAAAATCTAGGCTGAAACTCCAGTACAGGGCCGAGGGAGTGCTGCTCTGTCAGTGCCATCATTTTTTGGATGAGATGTTGAACACCCTCTGAGGTGGATGTAAGAGTCCCCTTGACACTATTTCATAAAGTGTAGGAGAGTTATCATCAGTGTCCTGTCTAATATTTATCCCTCAATCAACACCACACAAAAAAGATGAACCGGCCATTGACACATTGCTGTTTGTAGGAGCTAGTTGTGCATAGATTGGCTGCCACATTTCCCATAATGCAACAGAAACCACAAGAGTTGGTGGTAGCATTGTGGTACTATCACTGGACTAGTATCCCAGAGACCCAGGGTAATGCTCTGCGAACCTACGCTTCAATCCCACCATGACAGATGGTGAAATTTGAATTCAATAAAAATAAATCTAGAAACATGAAATCATTGCCGATTGTTGTAATAAACCCATCTGGTTCACTAATTTAGGGAAGGAAATCTGCTGTCCTAACCTGGTCTGGCTAATAAGTGACTCCAGACCTACCAATGTGGTTGACTCTTAAATGCCCTCTGAACAAGGGCACATCTTTTAGATAATATCACCACCATCAACACCCCTTTGTCCTTTTGTCTATGATATCTTGGCAGTCTCTTCTTGGCCTCCACCTGTCACTGGCCCCCTGTCAAGCTCTACCTGTCCCACCCCCTTCAACCAGCATATATTTCATCTCATTTCTATATGTCTTAGTTCTGATGAAGGGTCATATGGACTTGAAACGTCAACTGTATCCCTCTCCGCAGATGCTGTCAGACCTGCTGAGTTTTTCCAGGTATTTTTGTTTTTGTTGTGGCAATAAATACTGGCCTAGCCATGAACAAATAAGAAAATAAATACTTTAAAAGTACCTCATTGGCTGTAAAGGGCTTTGAGTTGCCATGAAAAGTGCTATCAAATTGCAATTCTTTTGTTCATTATTTACCATTTTGTTCATAAATACATACTTAATAATTTGACTTTGAAGGATAGTCAATATTGAGGAGGACAGCAACAAATTACACAAAGACATTCATAAACTTGAAAAACGGGCATATAATTAACAAATGAGATATTACATTTTGGTATGAAAAATAGAGGTCAAATATTATTTGTAAAATAAGAACCTAAATTGGATAGAGGCACAAAGTGATCTGGGAATACAAATACACAAGTCACTCAAAAGGAGCGCCGCAGGTTAATATGGCCATATAAGAAGCAAAAGAGAGGCTGAGGGGTGACTAGTCAAGCTCTTTAAAGTTGTAAAAGGTTTCACTAGAGTAAACGCAGAGTGCACGTGTCCACTTGAGGGGAAGAGTAAGACTAGAGGCCCTCAATAAAGTCACCAAGAAATCAAACAGGGAATTCAGCAGAAATTTATTTATCCAGAGATTGGTGTGAATGTGGAACTCGTTAGCACAGGAAGTAGTTGAGGTGAATAGTAAAGATGCATTTTAGAGGAAGCTAGAAAAGCATATCAAGTTAATCAGAAATACAGTCTCCTGATCAACATTGACAAGACAAAGGTGATGGGAGTGGGTGGAAAGACCTGCAAGTATCTGATGAACGGAGTTCAGCTTGAACAGGTTGATACTTTCTGCTATCTTGGGTCACTCATCATGGATCATGTAGAGGCTACCAAAGAAACTGGGGCTAAGCTTAACAAGCATCGTGGCATTGTGAACTCACTGAAAAGAGTATGGAGTAGCTACAGCATCTCAATTGCAACAATTCATCTTCTGAAAGCCTTTGTGTGCCTGGTGACAATGTGTATCTTTGAAAGCTGGGCCATTAGGAAGAGTGACGAGGCTTGAATAAGAGTATTTGAAATGAAAGGACTCAGACTGATATTACATCTGTCTTGGATGGTCAAGCAGACAAATGAGTGTGTGCTTGAGAAAGCTGGTGTTAAGAGGAACTTGTTTGTGGCAGTGATGTCAAGGATGGTCACACATTTTGGATATATGATGCAAACAGGTGGGGATCATTTGGATAAAGAGGTAATGCAAAGCAAATGTGCACAAGGAAGACCCAAGATGGCCTGGATTGATAATATCAGAACATGGAACTGGCCCTTCTATGAGACAGGCAGTGAGGGCAGCGGAGAGTAGAAATCAGTGGAGAAAGATTGTTCATAGTGTAGTCAATTAGCAAGGATGGATGAAAGTCAAGACAAGAAAAGCATATGAGGAATAAGGGAATAGAGGGTTATGCTGCTAGAGTTAGTTGAGGAAGGTTGGGAGCATAAAGGTCAGCATGGACTAGTTTGGCCAACAGGCCAGTTTCTGTGCTCTATATTCTACATAATTTTATCCATTTGGACCAATTTAAACAATATTGACTCCAGGTAGTCCTGCTCCTTTAGCAATTTGCATTATTGGCCTCCTGAACCTGACTTTTTCCAACAAGCAAATGCCAGATCATCGATTTCTATGGCTGAGAAAAGGTGTTTTGATCACAGTTCTGGTGGTGGATCTGATCCCTGGTGAACTAGCATGTGCCCCTGGCTCCACTAGCCCATTACTGGGAAGATGTGCTGAATGCCATCCCCTTCCTCCGGTAGATTGTAGGCCTGCACATTTGTTTTCTCTTTCAGTCCAGTGGGACAGTCTGAAACCCCTGTAGGTCTAATATTGAAGTAAGTGCCTATTTTTCTTGGTGGCCCAGCAGGGAAGCTACCTAACTTCTGGTGATCTGACAGTGGACTGTGCACAGTTTAGAGAGCAGGAGCAGCAGTAGCAAGTGCAACTTCAGGACTTAAATTATGGATTGTAAATTAGCCTGACAGAATGGGGCAGTGGAGAATTAGACATAGATTATGAAGATGGAATCACTTGAATTATGACTGAGAGGCAAGGGAGTATGGATGGAAAGCTGGGAGAACTTGAAACAAGAACCAAGATTGAGAGGAACAGATGTTTCCCCACAGTATTATGAGCAGAAGAAGTGACCTGTGGAATGAAACAAGCCGTTCAATAACATGAAACTGACATGGACGTTGTTAGCGCCTGTCACTTCCAGAAAGATATTATGAATGAGCATCAGCTGGAAGTATGGTGTTCCAGTCAAAGAATTCTTCTATTTTTGGAGAGCTGTAATCAGTAATCCAAATTTAAGTTTTGTGAATTTTTAACACACCAGCCTTGATCTCTTGTGAAGAGGCAATCACCACTGGATTGTTAACCTGCCCGAATGTTTCTGTGGCTAGATGCTGCTCCACATTTCTTGCCGGGTCTTCCAAGCCCAACTTCCCCAGAAATATGGAGTGCAGCACCCATTGGAGAGCTCCACTGCAGCGCTGTAGTGTCAGGGGGAAGATGATACATGACCCCTTTTCATGGTACCAGCTGCCATATGGTAACTTAAATGCCCAGTGTTAATGCCAGTGAATAGGTGAATGGATGAACGTTTGTGAATAGGTGATGGATGAATGCTAAATGGATAGGGTGATAGGGTCGGTGAGGTGGTAGTTGGGTAAAGTAGCAGGTGGGTAGGGCAGTAGGGTTGGCAGGGTGACAGGTGAGTAGGTTGGTAGATGGCTACAGTGTCAGGTGGGTAGGGTGGTAGGGTGGATACAGTGGCAGGTAGGTAGGATGGCAGGTGGGTGAGATGGTAGGTGGTAATTAGGTGGTGGGGGTTGTCAGGTCAGGTTGGGGGGTGTTGTTGGGTGGTTGGGGGGGGGGGCGTAGTCAGGTCAGGTTGGGTCGGAGAGCTAGTCTGGGGTGGTCAGGGTAGTAGTTGGGGGATTTGGGGGGATGATCGAATTGGGTTGGAGAGATGGCTGGGGGGTGGTCAGGGGCGGTAGAGGGGGATTGAAGGGCCAGTTGGTGTTCAAGGGGGGAGTTGAGGTGGGCTTCAGTGTGAGTGATGAGGGGAGGGGGTCAGTTCTGTAGTTACCTAGAGGTTAAACTAATATTTTTCTGTGTTCTGACCTTATGATGGAGGGAAGGACATTGATGAAGTAGCTGAAGGTGGTTGGGCCCAGGACACTACCCTGAGGAACTCCTGCAGTGATGTCCCGGGATGGAGATGACTGACCTCCAACAACCACAACCATCTTCCTTTGTGCTAGGTATGACTCCAACCAGCGGAGAGTTTTCCCCCTGATTCCCATAATTTTGCTAGGGCTCCTTGATGCAACACTCAGTGAAATGCTGCCTTGATGTCAAGGGCAGTCGCTCTCACCTCACCTCGGGAGAGCAGCTCTTTTGTCTATGTTTGGATCAAAGCTGTAGTGAGATCAGCGATCAGGAGCTGAGTGACCCTAATGGAATCCAAACCAAGCATCATTGTGGTTAATAATTGGTGTCATGCGCATATTAAAATAGTCCTGGCCAATGCCTATTCTCTGAGTCTCAAAAATCAGTGTAAAATGTTGAGCAAAAGGCAGGATGCAGATTTGAGGTTACTATCAGGTCAGCCATGATATTTTTAAATGGTAGAGCAGGCTTAAAGGGCTAAATGGCCTATTCCTGCTCCTTGCTGTATTGTATATAATCCTATATACACAAGAATTCCCTGGTTTTGCGTCTATATTGGGCATGGTGGGGGCGCGGGTAGGATGGATTTTATGGGCGGAAGATTATCTGAAAACTTAATGAAAAAGTCCATCAGCGCCGTGTTGGTTAGAAACCTGGCAGTCCCACTGCAATAATATGCTGGGAGCAGCCTTAATATGATTGGAGTGGGAGCGTGTCCCACCCTAGAGATCTACCGGCCAATCTGATTAGCTCTGTAGCAGCCCCGTAGTGCCAGCAACACCAGAATTCAGCAGCGGCCACTGCTGGGACTACAGGCAATCCACCAAGATGAAGAAATAACAGATCCTCTCTGGACACAGGGCACCCACCCAGTGGAGGTACCCCTAAGCCCTGAGAGCAGCCCACACAGTGAAAGCTGCTAGGCTGCCTGCCTTGCCTCCACCTTCCCCGACTACCCATAAAACTGTGGCAGAATGAGGCACTTAAGTGGCCATTAATTGGCCACTTGGGTGGGCTGCCTGTAAACCTGCCTGTCCACTGCAATATGATGGGGTTAGGCGAAAAGGCCGTGGGCAGGCCCCCTGTTTTATTTTACATGATGCCCCGCCTTCAAATACACTGGTGGGGAAACCATGAAACTCACCCCAGGAAGTGTAAAGAAATCCATTCTGGCTTCATCCCCGTCAGTTTTTGTTTTGTCTCCTGGATGCCAGCTAAGCATTTTTTAAAAATCTAAAACGGTGCTGCAGTTTACGGCAATGTTAAAATGAGAGCAGAGGGAAGGTGTGCCTGGAGCTCACTGAACAGAATACATGAGCGACATCAGTTAAGCAGAAATATTAGAGGAGCTTTGATAGTTCTCTTTAAAGCAGTTACGATTAAGAGGAGGTTTGAATAGGGTGTTCAAAATTATGTAGGCTTTTGATGGAGGGTTGGGAACTGGAACATTTGGATTTAAGGTTATTGGCAAAAGAAACTAATGGGGAGAGGAGGAGGATTTTTCATTGCACAGCGAGTTGTTACAATTTGGAATGCGCTGTCTGAAAGGATGGGGCGAAAAAAAGGAAATTTGATGTATGCTTTATTACAGCCCACGAGGAGGGAGAAATGATTCCCCTATTCTCCAACTCCAGGCCTGGCTGGAACAGGGATTTTTGTCAATTTAAGATGTGCTTTACCAATTCTGTGGGAGTCCCATTATTTATGCTTTCAGGCTGTAAAGAATTAGTCAGACAGGTTTACATAGGTTAATCAAAGAACAAGGCAAGTTTATTGAAACTACTTTCTGAACTAAAAAAAAGGCTGGGTAATTGCAACCATATGTCCCATGCATTCACTTTGGCCCACACACACACACACCTATACAGATGGCAGAGCAAGAGGATAGGCTTCTAGGATTTTTACAATTCATGAAAAATATAACGATTAGCTGTTCTTTGGTCGGTCTCGATACGGTGATTCCACACTGAGGCTATTTTGATCAGTTGTCTTCCTGTGCGTAGTTGTATGGAGCAGATTTCCACATTTTATTAAAGAAAGGTCTCGGTTCTCAGTGGACTTCCCTTCTTAGGAGGTTACTTTGCAAAACTGGGCACAACGCTTCTGACAGAGGCAGAGAGATCACGCAGCTTCAAACAGCCTGTGTCCAGTACAGCATTGTCTTTTGTTCTCTCTCTCCTGCTTGGTAAGGTGTCCTTAAAGTACCTTGCTGGGTGTATATTCCAGAGAAATCCTATTAGTTCATGCCTGCTGCAGTTATTGTTTCAGAATAGGTAATTGTATTTTGATATCTCATCTCAGAAGCATTTGAAAAGGCTCAGGATGGCACGAAGGCAACAGGGGATGGAGTCTTTTACACTCCCCAGGGGGTTGAATATCTGTTTCTTTTCTATTCCACTTAACATTAGACTTGGTGGAATGTGAAATTGTGTGTATTGTAGCAGTCTGAGCAGTTGTCTCATTGTCTCTAAAAGGTTCCGGTTTTTTAAAAATCCAGCTAGCTAAAGAAAAAGTAGGAAACTGTATGTTTAAAAAGCACACCATCGCAACAACTAGAAAAGAAAAAAAAATGCAGGGTTATGAGGAAAGAGTAGGGTGAATGTGATTAATTGGATGGCTCTTTTAAAGAGAAGGCATAGCATGATGGACTTCTATGTTGTGCTATTCCATGATTATCTTTCATTATTTATCCCACTTGGCACCTTTAAGTTTTTGCTGTCCACCACTCTTCAAGTGACGGGGTCAGGGAAAAGATTTCTTCCTGGTCTCTATCAATCCCACTCTCTACCTAAACACAAGCTGTACAAGAAAAGCAAAGTATTGTGGATGCAGGAAATCTGAAATAAAAACAGAGAGTGCTGGAAAATCTCAGCAGGGTCAGCAGCATCGGTGGAGAGAGAAACAGAGTTAATGTCTTGGGTCCAACATGGCTTATGTCTTCACTTTCCCGCTCTTGCAAAAGTGAGAAGGGTTGGGAACCGAGGCCATCAGTGCTATTTTTTCTGCTCGCCTGGCTCCATGTCAGCCAGATTCAGCACATGAAAACGCGGCACCATCACTATCAGGTCTGCAATGGGAGGAAGTCTACCACCACCTTCTCTGGGGGTTGGGAAAAAAAATATGGCCTTGTCAGTGCTCCCCTTGCCCCCAAAACAAACGATGAACCCATTTGTAAACAGAGAGTATAAGAATTGAAACAACTGTGCCCAGTACGGGACTTGTTAATTTGGGAAAGATGGCAAAGCTAAGGTGAAGGTGCAGGAGTGATTCATTGCGATGATATCAGGGATGAGAGTCTTCATGGGAAGAAACTAAAGTTATTGCCATTGGGACAAAGAAGGCCGACCTGAGATCTGGGAGGGACATTCAAAATAATGATGGGTTTGATAAGATAAATTATGTGAAACAATTTCTAATGGCTGGTGATTTGGCAACTAAAGAGCATAAATATTAAAATTTTCACTGTACAAATGAAGAGAGAGTCTGTTTTTAATTATGTAGAGGAGTGCCAGGGTAGGGAAGTCCTTTCCAGAAGGAAGGAGACTTGATAAATACTTTTTATTTCCCTATTATTACATGTCAGCAACTATTTCCCAGCTGAGGGTGAATATTGAAATACAGGAACTAAACTTTAAATGAATTGGGAAGCAAAGAAATATTTCAGTAGCTTGGGAGCCTCCACTTTGAGGTGATGCAGCAGATATGGGGTAGAAGTTGAGGGCCTTTCTGCCGGGCCATTCCTCTCCTGCACTTAGCACGGGGAACTTGTTAATTGATCCATTGGGGGGCCTTTTGATTGTCTTGTCATCTTTTTTGTAAAGTGTCACCTTTGCAGCTCCTTCCATTTTAAGTTGCCCCAGAATAAACGCATTAGTGGTCCTGAGATGCAGGAACTGCTGAGAACTGGAAAAAGTCGAAGTCCTGGCCTTTTTTCAAGGCAGACTCATGCAGACTGGGGACAATCCAACCCCTTGATAGTCTGATGACGCAACTTGCATCTGTTGGCAGCCTCATCAGTCTGCAGAAAGAGTGCATTCAGCACCCGGAGTTCTCAGAGGCAAAAATCTGTTGTCTCCATAGTCTGGAGGAAGTGGGATATATGGGGAATATGATCAAGTGTTTCCTGGAAACCATGGACATTCATGTATCATTATGCTTGGATATTTTCACTTGGCTTTGCAAAGTGCAAATCTTGGACCTCTGGGCTGGAAACCAAATTCTCGCTCCTTTTAAGTATCCCTAATCTGAAATTATATTTATGGGAGGTATTTATTATTTTCTGCACAATCTACCTACCTCTCGGTTTTTGCAGGCTGTTCCCTATTCGAGGGTGCTCCCCTTTATTTTCCATTCCTTCCCTGTGGGGGATCGTTTGGTTTTGATTTTCCATCCCATCACTATGAGGCTGTGAACCCTCAATGAGGTAATTATGCAATGTTAGTGTCCCTACCTTTCTGGGCTTAGGGTACCAGACCCCAACCCACTGCACCATTGATTCAAAACCTGATGATAAGTTCATTGGACACAATGAGCCTGAAAGCTTCACCAAGTGGTTTAGCACACTACTGTGACCACATCTTTTTTATATCAGCTGTGGCTCAGAGGTAGCTCTTGCCCTTGAGTCAGGGGATTGTGGGTTCATGTTCCAGTCCAGGGATTTGAACCCATAACCTAAGCAGATGCTCTCACACTGGAGGAGGTCTGGACTGCTGGAAGTGCTGTTCCTTGGAAGAGGCGTTAAACTGAGGTCCCATGTGTCATCTCAGATGGTTGTCAAAGTTCCTGCTATTTTATTGAAGAACAGTGGGGTTCTTTTTGGTGTCCTGACTAATATTTATGCTTCAACAAACAATACTAAAAACAGATTATCTGGTCATTATCACATTACTGCTTGTGGGATCTTGCTGAGCATAAATTGGCTGCCACATTCCCTACATTATGACACTTGCAATGATGGCACTTTACTTCATTAGCTGTAAAGCATTTTGGGATGTTCTAAGGTTGTGAAAAGCATTATAAATATGCAAGTCTTTTATCTTTCTTTCGATATCAGATGAAAACTTTCACCAAGATTGAGTCCCCTGTTAAACATTTCCAAGTGACACTGCATGTTGTCAGAAGGCTGGAGAGTGACCAGAGGTCAATTATCTATGAGATAAAAACAAAAAAACTGCGGATGCTGGAAATCCAAAACAAAAACAGAATTACCTGGAAAAACTCAGCAGGTCTGGCAGCATCGGCGGAGAAGAAAAGAGTTGACGTTTCGAGTCCTCATGAGGACTCGAAGCGTCAACTCTTTTCTTCTCCGCCGATGCTGCCAGACCTGCTGAGTTTTTCCAGGTAATTCTGTTTTTGTTGTCAATTATCTATGTTCTGACATGGGTCTTAATAGCTTAAAGTCTAATCTCCTGATGAAGTTCATTAACCTTTTGCTCATTAACCGTTTGGTCCCACAAACATGCCAGGTAATTGTTGTGAACAATTGTTGGATATGATGAACCAACTAAAAGATGAGTCAAACCGATGAATTGATATTGTAAATGTTTGCCAGGTAATTTCTGTTAAGGAAGGCCCAGCTACTTCTCCCTCCTTATTTTAAGGGTTTTGGAATTATGCACCATTGAGGGACTTGCCACCTGGCATTACTGCAAGACTATATTGTTGAAATATTGAGGCAAGCTCAACTTTTCTGGTCTCTCCATGTAACTGAACCCTCTGACCCTTGGTATGATTCACGCACATCTCCTCCACATCCTTACTAAGGCTGGAATTACTTGACCTCACCAATAATTGTTGAATACAGGTCACAGTGAGAACTAAAATCAAGCTTCATATTAAGGAAATATTTTCCTCATGTCTAAACATAGGTATTTACTTTCCTCTAAGGATGGAATCGAAAGGAGAACACACGATTGGAATTCTCTGCACCTGATGCTTTCAACATCTTTTCAAATAAATAGGCACGATATAACCACACATACCGGGAGAGCTATGCTAAAGTATCCAGGGAGCAATAAAAACTCTTCAGTAAAGTAACAGATGTGGTTACTCATATCCTCACCAGATACCAAAAGCAAATACTAAATTCTGTTTACAGAGGAGAAATAGCTTCAGTCACATGTAAGAGCCTTGGAGCTTAACCCTATAATGAAAATTCCTGTCACAAATTCAAATTCGCTGCAAATGAATCATACCAGCTCGATTCTGATATTGGCTTGGTTGAGCTGAACTCACTGAAGGCAAAGGCATGGACTGATTGGATTGAATGGTCTGTTCCTATGCCATATATATCCCATGTACTTCAGCTGCATGTGTTAACAGATCATTGTCTTCCACAGGTCTATGGGCAGAATATTGCCCTTGTTGGGCGGGAATGGCGGGCAGGCCCCAGAGCGGCTGGGAAATTGCCCGCCGCCCACGATCGGGTCCCCACTGTCATTTCATGCTGGCTGGCCAATTAACGGCCAGCCAGCGTGAAATGCGCGCTCAGCGCTGCCAGAGTTGGGGGGAGGGGGGTGCGGGTGGAGCGCGAGTGCTGAACTTTGCACATGCGCGTGGGTGCAAGCAGTCAAAGCTCCCTGAGGCACAGATCTGCCTCGGGTAGCTGAGGATTTTTATCAATAAAAATAAAGAATAATAACGAAAACATGTCCCCTCATGTGACTCTGTCACATGAGCAAGGTACATGTTACATATGAGCATGAAAAGTATTTTTTTAAAAATCACTGGTCAAAACCTCATCCCGCCCGTGGATGAGGCTTCGCCAAGAATGTAAATGCTGCTTGGCCTTTTTGCCTGCCCGCCAACCGAACAGTTGGATGGGCAGTGAAAAATTCCAATCAATTAGTTGATTAAGGGCCTTAATAGGCGGCTTAATTGTTTCGGCCGTGCTGCTGACTCTTGCGTGCGCCCATCGACCTGAATGTCGCGTGAGTGCGCGATGACATCGGGACGCTTGCCCAAGATCACTAAGACAAATGATCAGGTCAGTACCAGATTTTTGTTTGTCGGACCTTGCTGTGTGCAAAGTGACTATTACATTTCCTGTATTTCAATAGTACTTCGTTGACTGTAAAGCACTTTGGGATACCCTGAGATCATGCAAGATGCTATATAAATGCAAGCTCTTTCTTTACATTACTCATAGAAGATAAGTTTCATTACTGCTGCCTGTGTTTAGATTGAATTGGGTTGATCCTTTAAAACATTACAAAGTATAGAACCAGAGAAATTCAGAATCAACCTCACCGATTCAATCTGCTGAAGGTAGACTCTTTACACAACAAACAAGCATACACAAAAAAGCAAAATAAAGTGGATTCTGGAAATCTGAAATACAAACAGAAAATGCTGCAAACACTCAAAACATCTGGCAGCATCTGTGGACAGAGAGAAACAAAGTCAGTGTTTCAGGTTGTTGACCTCTTACCAAACATTCTGATGAAAGCTGAAACATTCATGCTGTTTCTTTCTTCAAGATGCTGCCTGACCTGCTGACAGTTTCCAGCATTTTATGGTATTATTTTAAATCTTGCCACAGTGTTAGTTCTGCATGGTATATTCCAGAAAAGCAGGTAGTGGAGGATAGAACTGGAGCCAATCTTTGCATGCTTACGTAAGCATTTATTTACAATGGTGTAATGGGAACATCATTGAATTAATAATCCAGAAGCCCAGGGTAATGGTCTGTGGTTATGGGCACAAATCCCACCATGGCAGCTGGTGGAATTTAAATGCACTTAATAAAATCTGGGATATAGAAGAAACTAGTCTCAGTAATAGTGACCATGAAGCTATCATTGCTTGTGGTAAAGACCCATCTGGTTCACCAGTGTCCTTTAGGGAAGGAAATCTGCCATCCTAACTTGGTCTGGCCTACATGTGACTCCAGATCCATAGCAATGCCTCTTAACCACCCTCTGAAATGGTCTAGCAAGCCACTCAATTCAAGGGCTAATAATAGGGATGGTTAATAAATGCTGGTCTTGCCATCGATGCCTGCATCCCATGGATGAATAAATGAAATTAGCACTATTATTATAATCTATAGCTGGCATCACAGGGTAAGTTCACTGATTCCACCCATCTAGTGGAAATACAAGCTTACTGAGAATGTGTGCTGGAGGTGGCATTACAGTATTATAATGTAGATTTTCCTACCCACAGCCTCTTTAAATGCAGCTCCCTACTGTGATGTGAGATTGATAAATTTACTGTAACACTCCCTGATCCTAGCGACTCAGGAATGATCCTGTTCCCTGCTTAGGGGTTACATTTCACACTAGCATAATTTCATTGCATATTATTACCCATTATGGAACCCTTCCTGATCTTTAAAAAACTAAAAATCTGACAGTTTTCTATAACAGCAGGTGATCAACAATGGAGGCTGCACACCAAGTGAACTTGAAAATCTGCCCCAAATTCTTTTGAACACCAGAATCTTGTCCTACCCAACCTCTCTTTCCAATCTCAGTCATTGAAATGCATGTCAGCCATAAAGAACCAGTCAGACTAATCTAGGAAATGGCACAGCTCTCTGCAAGGTTCACCACTGGGTAGATTTGTGTTTCCTCATTGATCCAGACTGTAGCACTAAGGTACATCAACCTTTTATTGCAACTGCAATGTGATGGGCTGCATCACTTCAATGCGGATACGTACCTTGTACGTATTGCTGATAAATCACGTGCGCTGTAAAGGCTAATGTAGTAAATAGGAAAAGGTGCCTAATTTTGGTAAAAAAGGTGGCACGTGCACTCATTATTTAGAGCAGTGAAACACAGGCCTCTGAAAATATCCAGCAAGGCGCTGAGCACCTGTGTTAAATAGGGAGGAAGGAGAGATCCGATCTCTAGTCTGCGGCAAGACTGATCGATTCTTTACACAAGAACGTAAGAGCAGGAAGTCGCGCCCTCAAGCCTGTTCCCTTACAGTTTTCCTAAGCTCCTGATTTTCCTTAATGTAATCGGCTAACCTTTCGCCTCATTCTCTGCAACCAAAGTGATTGGGAATGGGCCACTAAAACGATGTGCCACTGGACACTATTTGTTGCTGGATTGCAATGGCTACAGCTCTCGTACTGTCAGTATTAATGGGCGGATCGTGAAGACGTTCTTTTACCTGGGCTTTTGATGGTATTAAGATAAGCAGATTAGCACAGGTGTTAAAGCAATGGATGGGGGAATGCCAGACAAACTTATCCGCTAAAATAATCAGCCATAGACTCTACGCTACCGCGGCAAAAGTTCTCTCTCCTCGCAATGAAACCAGTGCCTCCTTCACTATTAACAACGGAGAAAGACATGATTGCATTTTGAGTGCAATTTAATTACCAAGGGTTGAAATCCATTCCAGATACAGTCCATTGCAAACCAAACATCAAACGTTTTCAGCAGCAATGTTATATAAATCAAAATAACTTGTGATCCAAAGAATAATAACACTCAAAAAATGCACAACTTGATATCCTTTATGACTAACCGAGCCATTGATGGTCCCGGGTTTGTTTTTCAAATCACGTTTTCCCGACAGTAATCTAAATTTCAAATATTTGAATGATTGACAATGTGATTTCCTCTCAGCGTTCTGGTTTTCACTTTCATCCTGAATTGTCACTCAGCAGCAGACGCATGATGTCAGCCATGGATTTGTAGGTAGCACTCTCGCCTCTGAGTCAGTAGGTCAGGGATACATAGTTCCATTCCAGGGTCTCACAGAATCACAGAATGGTTACAGCACAGATTGAGGCTATTTGGCCCATTGAGTCCTCGCCAGTTCTCTGCAACATCAGTTTAGTTAGCCCCACTAACAACCCCATGCTTTCCCTGTAATCCTGCACATTTCTTTTTCCCTTGGATGCTCCTCCAATTCCTTATTGAAAGCCACAACTGAATCTGTCTCCACCACACTCTCAGACAGTGCATTCCAGATCCTAACCATCTGCTGCTTAAAAAGATGTTTTCTCATGTCGCTTTTGGTTCCACTCACCTTAAATTTATGTCCTCTGGTTGTCAACCTCTCTCCCAAAGGGACCAGTTTCACTCTATGTACTCTGTTTAGGCCCATCATGATTTTGAATACCTTTATTAAATCTCCCCTCAGCCTTCTCTGCTCTAAAGAGAACTGCTTCAGCTTCCCAAATCCATCCTCATAACTGAAGTCACTGCACTCTCTCTAAAGCTTTCACATCCTTCTTAAGATGTGATGCCCAGAATTGGATCTAATATTCCAGTTCAGAATACTCCAGTTGAGAATGTAACCTAGCCAGACACTTCAGTGCATTGCTGCACTGTTGGAGGTGTCAACTTTCAGATTAGATGTTAAACAGAGGCCCTGTGTCTGCCCTCCCATGTGAATATAAAAGATCCCATGGCACTATTTTAGAGAAAAGAAGGGGACTCCTTTGATGTTGTGGCCAATATTTACCCCTCAACCAGCTAAAACAGCTGATTGGGTCATTATCTCATTGTTGTTTATGGGACCTTGCTGTGCGTAAGTTGGTTGTCATGTTTCCCAACATTACAACCGTAACAACAGTTCAAAAAGTACTTCAACTGGCTGTAAAGTGCATTGGGACATCTTGAGGTTGTGAAAGATGTTCCTTCTCCTGTTTCTGGCTTGCAAAATGCTGACCAGCATTGTTGTAAGTGTAAAAAATTGTGTGGGGCCTAGTTAGAACAACAAAGAAAGATTAACTTTACTTAGCAGAGGAGTCAATAACTGGGGGCACAGATTTAAATATATTCACAGAATGATTTGGGGGTGGGGGGGGTGGGTGGTTTGCGGGGCAGTTGATAATTTTTATGGTCGGGTTCTGGAATCCACTGGCTGAAAGGGTGGTAGAGGCCAAAATCCTCATGGCATTTAAAAAATACTTGGATATGTATTTGAAGTGCAATAACCCACGGAGCTGCGCACCTTGGCTGGAAAGAAGGGTTAGGTTGGGTAGCTCTTTTTCAGGTGGCACAGCCATGATGGGCTGAATGACCACCCATGTCACAGATTTCTACGATATGGATTACGGAAGGAAACATCACCACATTCCACCTTTAGACATCCTGTTGCCTTACCGTATCTGAATACTTCTTCGCCCAAATGTTTGGGTAGACAGAGAAGAGTAAGAGCTTGCGTTTATGTAAAGTTTCCTTTTGTATCCTCAGGATGACCTCAAGCTCATCGCAGGCAATGAATTATCTTTGAAGTGTAGCTGGTGTTTCTTTGTATGCAAATACAGCAACCAATTTGTGCACAGCGAGGTGCCAAACAGTAATGAAGTGAATAACCAGTCTTTGCTGCTGTTGCTTGAGGGGTAACTGTTGACCATGGGACTGGAAGAACTCTTCTTGCTCTTCTCCAGGCCGGGATTTCCCGACCCCGTTGTGGCAGGACCCGCCGTGGGAGATTCGGCGGCCCAGACAAAGGTCCATTGGCTTTTAATGGGATCAGACGATCTGTAGGCGACCACTCAAAGTTTGTGAACTATACATGACATGGCTTAAAGCATTTGGAGAGGGTCATACCCAGATTTGAGAAAAAGACGTGTCTGAAGGTAATAAAAGGAACTGGCTGAGTAGACTTAACGTACAGTGAAGTGAGACTGGAAATGGGGAAGTAAGCATGCTGGAGTCCAGAGGTCCGGAAGGCGAAGGAGTGAAGGACTGCTAAATGTGCATTAACAATGTAACCGGGACTGGTTGCTTGGGGACACGAAAGGCCATGAGATGTGATAATGTCTACTTATCTTCCTGAGAGACTATAGATAAGGGAACTAGCTGCCCTGTGCAGTCGAAACTGAGAGATGAGACCCTTGAAAAACAAGCAGATGTTTGGATGGGTGAAAAGTCAGCCCACTGTGGTGGACGTGGCACATTTGTGATGCCTGCCAGTGGTCAACAGACCAATCATCAAGAACTGGACACTGGGGTTGACTATGGAAGCCTAATCATGCAGGATGCATATGGAGAACGGAATATAAGATAAGGTGTCCCAAAGGTGATAAGTTAATTAGCTTGGGAATGAAATAGTCTGATCAACCATATGGAGATCAGTATGAGAAGGACTGAACATCCCCAGGATCTCATTCTCGGTCCTTCCAAGCAACCAGCAACCCGACGCGTGTGGAAATGTGAGTATATAATTGTGTTAGAGTCAGGAAGCGCTAAATAAACTTGCTTGATGTGGACAAACTTGTTAGCTTTGAGTTGTTGATACCTGGAATACACCTACAAACTGGGGGGTAGGAACAGCCTGCAGATCCCAGAGGTGGATGGGGTGGAAAATCCCACCCGATATTTTGTTCCTAGTTGTGCAAGTACCTGGAACCTCAGTTCAATGCCTAATCCAAAAGATCACACCAACATTGCAATAGTGCACTCAGGTGTCAATCTAGATTAAATGTTCAAGTCTCTGCATTGATGCTTGAATTTCATATCATTGCTTTGGGTCTTAGACCTTGAGGTTGACCTTGGTCAGAGTTGATAAAGACTATTGGAGGATAAGTTCTTGGTAAACTTTACCTTTTATTAAACATTCTACATTGTACTAGACTTAGCACAAGGTTTCACATAGAATTACCCCTCAGCACAAAAACAGAAAATGTTGGAAAAACTCAGCAGGTCTGACAGCATCTGTGGAGAGAGAAACAGAGTTAATGTTAAAGAGAAGTAGAAATGTGATGGATTCTGGAAATGTGTTATTAACACATTGTGCCACTATCCTTTGTCTTTAACACTACCGTTAATACTCCCTTTGTCCTGTATCCATAACATCTTTGTCAAATTTCTCCTTAGCTCCCACCTATTCCTGACCTTTTATTTTGCTCCACCCCCTCGTAAACAGTATATAATCCGTCACATTTCCACTTTGTTATTTGTGCTTCTTTAGCTCTGAAGAAGAGTCATATAGACTTGACACATTCACCATGTTTCTCTATCCACAGATGCTGCCAGACCTGCTGAGCTTTTCCAGCATTTTCTGTTTTTATTTCAGATTTCTCGTATCCGCAGCATTTTGCTCTGATCCCTCAGCATACTCTGTTGTATAATTCCTAGCATAACTTTTGCAAATAAAGAACTAAACATGATCGAAAGGGGTCAACATGGTTGGGCAATTGATGATCTTTTTATGAGGAGCATTGGAAAGGCAGGGCAAGGCAGGCTTGGGACAGTGTTCATCGCCATCTGCATCTCTACGCCATCTACAGTTATTCAACTGAGAAGTCGCCAATATCGTAGCAGCCTAATGATTGGATCAACAATCTGTGGTTCGCAGCCAATGCTGCTCAATGCAAAAACACGTGCCTGCCTTATTTCAGGAGATAGGAGCTGATGGGTCAATGCCCGAGTGCCTCGCAGTAGGTGTTGCGGTGACATTGACTACTGTTGACAAAACGTACAGGCAAAAATGATTTTCATGTTTCACAAATGCAGAAGAAACCCCTGAAAGAGAATAATTGGACCACTGTAGTGATCTACTCATGATGCTTATGATGATCAAAGGAATTATGTTGCCATTTAAGGACCCCATTTGGCACAAGGGTGGGTGGGCCACCCGGAACCTGTCCCACTGCTGGTAAAATCTAAGCGGGGGCAGGGAGCTGACAGGCATGGTGCCCCCACCGCCTTCACCCCCCCAACCCCCTCCCACAACCCCGACCATCCCCCACCACACCACCCCACTCCCTCGTACTTTATTTAAGAAAGCAATGTGATCATTTAATTTGAATATACAATATGGAAATCCTTTGGACAGTGAGTACCCCTCCTAATCTTTCCTTCTTTTCCAAATCCTGGAAACAGTAAAGATGGGGACAAGCTGCAAAGGGAGAATTGCTTTAAAGTGACGTGCTCTCCTTTACATGGTTATTGATGCCAAATCAGATCTCGATACATCAAAGAAGGATCTTGGCAGGCATTTCTTCAGTGCAGTTCATCTGGAATTGGTCGAACCAGTGCCAAAGATCAAGGATTTTCGAGCGCAGATTAATTCCAGCTCAAGTTGAGTTTCCGTGATCCTCTGCATTAGTTTAAATATCATCAGGCTGCAAGCTTGGCTCAGACTCAAAACTGGCCAGCCCTCCGCAGTGAGTGAATTACCACGGCAGGTTTCCGCTCATTGTGCCCATTTGAGGGTCTTCAAGAAGGTTCTTAAAATTAAGCTATTTTTTTTAGGGGCAAGGACACTAATAGGCACATTTTTAAAATATAGTTTACTAAGAAACCACTCTACACCATTAAACTAGTAAATGGTTCTGAGGTTTTCAAACTCAGGGCAGAATTTTCCCGTTGGCGTGTGGGGGCGGGACCCGCATGCCGATGCGTAAAGTGACGCGCGGTGACGTTGGGCGAGTGTCCTGATGTCACCGCGCACCATCACGGTATTTCGTTGGGCGGGCGCGGGCTGATATCTGATGTATGCCCACCATTAGTTAATGGGCCACTTAAGGCCCTTGAGGTGCCAATCGGTTTTTTGGCACCAATGCAATCTTTGGGTCATCACATGGGAGCAACAGGCAGGCGGGTAGGAGACATTTATATAAACCTCATCCAGGGGCGGGATAAGAGGGCTCAGTGGGGTCACGAGTCTGCTCTGTCAAATATTTAATTTACAAAGTTACTGATACTTGCCTGTGTGAGCTGCAATACCTCAAAACGCTTAGCAGCTGCTTGGACTGGACTCACAACCTTCAGGTCAGCGCTCTGCAGTGAAGAATCTTTGTTGGGCCTGCAGTTTTCAGGAAGCCTTCCCTTGGCCTGGGAATGGGAGTTGAACTCTCCACTGGAGGCACCTCCTCCAAGGAAGAAGAGAGAGCTAGAACGGGGAGGAGGCCAAGAGTGCACATTCAGCCTCCAGGGGAGCCACCTTTGTGAGGAGAGGCGCAGCCACAAGGTCTGCAGGGCCAAGAGGTAGTCCAAGGCGGAAGGGGCCACAGAAGACGCTGCTATCTTGCTGCCAGGGTATACAGGCAGCGAAGCAGCTACCTCAATATGTCTGAGGTGCAGTGCCGAAGGAGGCTCCATCTTTCAAGGGAGACAGTCAACTATATCTGTCAGATGATTGGGCCTGAGATCTCTGCTAACCGTGTGGGTAGACACCCCATGCCAGTAGCTCTGAAGGTCACATGTGTCGCTGATAGTGGTTGCATGCTGCACTCTCCACAATCTTGTGCTGGCAATGGGGAACGAAGAAGATGTAGATGCGATGGCTGCGGCTGCACACGATGAGTCCAGCAGTGAGTCCGATGATGAGCACGCACAGGGAAATGCTGAGGAGGTAGATGCTGACCCGGGCATACTCCAGGGAGGCAGGGACACCCAGGAGGCTTTAATCCAACGAACCTTCAGCTGGAACACCACAGATGGACCTCTAGGACAAGCCTGGGCTGCAGGCTCCATACTCGATACCTGAGCGCAAAATCTGCCTGGATAGGAACGTTAACTAAGGGCCTTGTCAATAAAGTTGAATGTCCCACAAATCACTCATTACATTATTGGTAACCATCCACCTGCAGAAGAAAAAAGAGGCAACCTCAGCCATGGTCACATGTCTGAATTTAATGGTATAACAAAAGGAACTTAAGAGAACAAAATGACAAAGGTGTTCAACATCACACCAACTAATCATGACTTCATTGCGGGCCAACACAAAAACACCAGTGATAAACCCGTGGTGTCCCTAAGGTGCCTTATATTTACATTTGCGGTCGCTACGTTTTGGTGCTGCCCCCTTACTGAGACTGGCATCTGAGACAGTCTGCTCACTCTGCTGTCCTGTTGGCCTCAATGACCTTGGCAGACGTCCTTTGGCCCGTGGAGCCTGTGCTGGCCATGCCAGGTGGGGGAGCTGCCAATTCCACAGCTGGCATCTCCCCAATTGTCGCAGCATTGGATGCAATGGTCACTGTCAGAGGGGTGGAGGAGCTCCTTATCCGGAGTGCCCTGAGAGGAGCCCGCAGAGATGACAGGCAACAGCTGTGCCGATGTGAGGTCGCTTCGGACCTCCCTGCTCACCGTGGATGGATGGGCACCAAGCTGGGAAACTTGGTGACTAGACCATCTCCCACACTGGCACTGACCAGCTGAGGTCAATGCTGATGTGAGGGCTTGCTGGTCAGAGTGCATCCCCAGGAAGCCCTGACCCTGATTGGTCTTGTGGAGGAGCCTCTCCACGAGAGTCACCATTCTCTCCATGGAGGACGCATAGCGCTCGGACATGAGACTTATTGCTAGACTACTCCACCATGGAGACCAAGCCAAGCATAGCCTCATGTATCTCCCCCAGATGGTCCCACTCACCCGGCCGCATTTCCTGCGTTTGCAGCATTGCAGATGACTCCAGCCACCGACTGAACATGTGTCTGGTCCCCTACAGTCCTCCGATTGCTGGCGCCATGGGCAATCTCTGTCCCTGTCAGCTCCTCCAGTGACTGTGAAGTGCCCTCACCACTGTGTCCCGGGACACTAGCCAATGGTCTAATTCCCACCGAGGTGCTAGTATCTGCGCTGGTGCCTGCCTGGCAGAGATGGTGTGACACTGGTGTGACAGAGATGATGGTGTGACAGAGATGATGGTGTGACAGAGATGATGTGACGCTTGTGAGTCTGTGACTTCAGAGCCCTCAGGTATGAGAGGGGGGGCCCCTGCTGCTCCTCTTCCCGGCCCTGCTCCACTGGTGCTGAAAGGAAGAACAAGGAAATTTAATTAGTTAATGTGGAGACAATGTCAATGTACATCCCTGTCCCCCGAATCATTACGCGTTCGCCCTTCCATAAGCAATGGTCAAGCCATGTTGCCAACTTCAATCACTGAGCATTCAGCACTGTTGGGAGAACAATGGTGACCTCACCGCTGGGCAAATATACCTGCCTGTGGCACCCCAGCCTCACCGACACCAGTGGACCTGGGCACATGGCCAGACCTAGGACCTCCTGCTTGAACTGGCTAAGCATTGCCAACTGTGCCAGCCCCCTCTCCAGTCCTCACCCGCTCGGCTGCATTATGTACATTGTTCTCCTGAAAAGGAGAGAAGAGCATTGATTAGTGCTAATTGTACCTGGATTCTCTTCGCGGACGGCCCACCCCAACCAGAGAGGGACATTGCAGGGCTCCAGTGCCTCCTCACCCCGCTGCTGCCGAACACTCACACAAAGATACCAGGCCTGTCCCCCCCCCCTTGGCCAAATGCTGCCTACATCACATTCGGCACCACACGGTCTAACCTTCCATAGCAAGGAGGCGCAAGCATGTGGAGCGCAGAGGGCAGCAGATCGATCGGTGCCACGCCACCTTGAAGCTCCCCTCCCAGCATCTCATCACCCTGACTTTGACATGTCCTGGAGCTCCAGCACTGCGCCCAGGTGCAGCTCCTCCAGGTTGCCCCCAAAACAGTCATGTGGGTCTCAGTGTACCACATGCTGTGGGTGCAGAACCCATCTCTTCACCACCCTCTCAGGGTGACTTCGGCATGGGCAATATCTGCTGGCCCACCCAGCGAAGGACACATGCCGACAATGATTCAATGTAGGCACTACACTCAGACTTGGTGGGCGCACCAGGGGGGAAAGCCTACCTGCTGGGTTAAGCCACCAATGCCAACATGGTGCTCACCCTTCCTGAGCGCGGTAGATCTTTGAAGTGCTTGCGACACTGGATCCAGGTGCGCCCACCACATCGCAGGAGCTCATCACCTCTGCCACCTCCTCTCAGGCATGTTTGGTCATGTGAGGGGAGGGGCCTCCTCCTTCTGTCCTGGGGTACGAGGACCTCCCACCGTGCTCCACCTCCTCGAGGAGGGCAGCAAGGCAATTGTCAGAAAAATGAGGGGCACAGTGCCCCCCCTGCCCTCCCCTCCTGCCCGGCCTGCTCACCAGCAGCAGCTCTGGGAAGCCCTCCCACTGGCCGTGACTCACAGCCTTTGAAAGGCTGCAGCAGCTTTTTAAAACAGGCCGCCCGGGGTCACCATTGGACCCGACAGTCACTGCAGTCCCACCGCCATCGCCCGCCCACTCCCACTGTCCTCGGGAGTCGCGATTCACGCTGGGCGGGTCTTAATTGGCCCGCCCGCGTAAAATGGCGGCGTGGACCTGATCATGGGCAGCGACCGGGTTGGCACACACCCGCGCCCACTCCCACCAGCCAGAAAATTCTGCCTCCAGTTTCAGTTATTTAAAGCCAGGTTACTCACAGGAGCTGGGCTGGACACTGATTAATAATGCTTATTTTTGTCGATAAACGCATTTTCAGCTCTATTAATTAAACTGTACCAGTTTACAAATACACCAAGGAGCACTTGTTAATGCAAATTTAAAAAGAAGTTCTAAAATGCTGCTCGATTGCGCTGGTTCACGGACGATTTTACGTTGTCGGATTTGCAAATGAGCTTGAGCAAAAAACCGGGACAAATACATGATTCGTGCAATTTGCGTTCAGACTGCTGATTGCAAAGGGATGTTTCGTTTCTGTGCATAAGGCTTCGGGCCATAATTTATAGCCATAGTTTTACACAATGCGTTTTTATCCCCCGTGCAGTCCTTGAGCCTCAGCGAAACCCAATCTGCCAAGTCCAACATTCCTTCATACCAATCTCTACATTGCAGATTGATTTCTCAGACCAGCATGACTAAAACAAATTGTCTGGTCATTGTGGCATAGCTGCTAATGAGACCTTTCTCCCTGCAATTTGGCTGCCACATTTCTTATTGCAACAATAACCGCATTTCAAAAGTAAATCTTGTTGCAAAGCACTTTGGGGTGTCCTGAGCTCCTGAATTGTGTTGTGAAAATTAGTTGTCTGCTTTTCTTCAGTGTGTGGCTTAAAGGATTGTGTCACAGGCTTGTACAGCTTTAAAAGTGGAAAGGGGATTCATTTTTCTAGTGCCTCACGCGTGGCACAAATAGGTCTTGCTGTTGGAATTGTAAAGCTTTGTCATTTTATGCACTTCCTGGGGTCATTAATTGGTTGCCAAAGATTGTGTGTACCTGTTGAAAGAATTAAGTGATCACCAGACACTTCAGCCAGGCTTGCAATGAGAGCACAGGTGGTGATATTACCGGGGTCAAAGGTTGAGGAAACATGTATCTCCTTCTGCTTCCTGTCTTCAAATATCCCAGACAGTCGAGTTTAAACTCAGCTGCTGCACCACGTCAAAGCATGGAGCCCAGCTGCCCTGCAGACATCTTTCTGAGCTTAAAGGGCACGATTTTCCCTGCGGGCTTCCGAACCTTAAGTCCGGTTGAAATTTGCAGCCTGGCCCAATGTTTTTGCAGGAGGTCAATTTAACTGTCTCGAGAAAGCCTCCATTAATTGGCCTTAAGTTGTTAACCACCTGGATTGGCTACCTGCGGTATAGGGATGGGTATCCCCGCAGTTCTCCCCCATCCCGTGCCTCGAAGAATGACCTGGGTATAGGACGGAGCCAGGGAACTGGCATGCCAGCCTAACGGGGTCCCGCCCTCCTCCAATGCTGGCCTTGGCTGGGCCGAAAAATCAAGCTTTGGGATAAAATGTGGCAGAGGAAAGGTCTAGCTGGAAGTGACTTGTTGGGTGCTTGAAGGATCTCGGGGTGGAGTTTCCACTTTGGGTGCAGTTGGGGAATTGTGCACTTGAAGTTGCTTTGATTTGGTTACAGTTTAAGTTCCCTTTAATATTGATTTGCAGAGTCGCAAGCGTAGAGGTGTCAACGAGCCAACGCAGTCGGGCAGCATAAGAAAATGCCGACCTTGTTTAACGCTTAAACTGGATCTCGGCAACATTTACAGAGAAGCCATTGCAATGGAGTGGGTGAACCTCCGAGGATGTTCAATACTGTAACAAAGCAAAGAGCTAGAATTCTATTATCCACGCCACTAGGTTGCTTATTTCAGAGGCAGAAGAGCTGCAACTGAGTCGTGATTTTCACAGACAGTTCCCCGCCTGAAAATTTCTTTAAATCCGGTTGCGCTGGCCGAGATCATTTCTCCGTTCCGTGATCGATCTGTTGACGTGAACCCTTCTCTACTGCAATGGCTCCCTTCTTTTATCTGGTAACCCTTTCACAGGGTCTAGTAGGGAGTTGGCCCCTACGCTTGGTAATCGGTTCTGCTAACCCCGTGGAGCTGGAAATGTAACCGTACCTTTTGAAATAGGAAAGCTTATGCATTAAGATCATTAGATCCTAAGGCAGTAACCCTCCAGAGGCCCCCAGCATCACGGATGCCAGTCTTCAATCATTTCGATTCACTCCATGGCTGAAGGCACTGGATACTGCAAAGGCTATGGGGCCCTGACAATATTCCGGCAATAGTCCTGAAGATGTAGAATCCAGAATGTACCCCTTGCTAAGCTGATCCAGTACAGACACAACATAGGCATCTATCTGGCAATATGGAAAATTGCCCAGGTATGTACTGTACACAAAAAGCAGGACAAATCTAACCCAGCCAATTGCTGCCCCATTAGTCTACTCTCCATCATCAGCAAAGTGATGGAAAGGGTCATCCACAGTGCAATCAAGCAGCACTTGCTTCGAAATGACGTGCTCACTGATGTTCAGCTTGAGTTTCGCCAGTATCACTTAGCTCCTGACCTCATTACGGCCTTGGTTCAAACATGGACAAAAGAATGGAACTTCAGAGGTGAGGTGAGAGTGACTGCCCTTGACATCAACGCAGCATTTGACCAAGTGGGCATCAAGGAGCACTAGTAAATCTGGAGTCAATGGGAATTAGAGGAAAAACTCTCTACTGGTTGGAGTCATACCTAGCACAAAGGAAGATGGTTGTGGTTGTTGGAGGTCAATCATCTCAGCTCCTCGACATCATTGTAAGAGTTTTTCAGTGTAGTGTCCTTAGCCCAGCCTTCTTCAGCTGCTTCACCAATGACCTTCCTTCCTCATAAGGTCAGAAGTGGGGATGTTTACTGATTGTTGCACAATGTTCAGCACCATTCGCAACTCCTTAGATAATGAAGCAGTCCATGTCCAAATGCAGCAAGATCTGGACAATATCTAGTCTTGGGTTGACAAGTGGCAAGTAACATTTGTGCCACACAAGTGTCAGGCAATGACCGTTTCCAACATGAGAGAATCCAACCATTGCCCCTTGATGTTCAATGGCATTACCATCACTGAATCCCCCATTATCAACATCGTGGAGGTTACCATTGACCAGAAACTGAATGGGACTAGCCATATAAATACTGTGGCTACAAGAGCTGGTCAGAGGCTAAGAATTGTGCGACGAGTAATCCACCTCCTGACTCCCCAAAGCCTGTGCACCATCTACACAAGTCAGGAGTGTGATGGAATACTCTCCACTTGCCTGGATGGATGCAGCTCCCACAACACTCAAGATGCTTGACACCATCCAGGACAAAGCAGCCTACTTGGCACCACAACCACAAACATTCACTCCCTCCACCACCGACACATAGCAGCAGCAGTGTGTACCACCTACAAGATGCACTACAGGAATTCACCAAGGCTCCTTAGACAGCATCTTCCAAACTCACAACCACTACCACCTAGAAGGACAAGGGCAACAGATGGATGGGAACACCACCACCTTGAATTCTTCTCCAAGCCACTCACCATCCTGACTTGGAAATATATCGCCGTTCCTTCATTGTTGCTGGGTCAAAATCCTGGAACTCCCTCCCTAACAGCACTGTGGGTGTATCTACACCACAGGAACTGCAGCGATTCAAGAAGGCAGCTCACCACCATCTTCTCAAGGAAAACTAGGGATGGGCAATAAATGCTGGCCCAGCCAGTGAAGGCCACATTCCATGAATGAATAAAAAAAAAAAATCCACAAACATTCACTCCCTCCACCACCAACACACAGTGGCAGCAGTGTGTACCATCTACAAGATACACTGCAGGAACTCACCAAGGTTCCTTAGACAGCACCTTCTAAACCCACACCTGTTACCATCTAGCAGCTGTACAAGGGCAGCAGATGCAATGGGAACACCACCATCTGCAAATTTCCCTCTAAGTCACTCACCGTCCTGACTTGGAAATATATCATCGTTCCTTCATTTTCGCTGGGTCAAAATCCTGGAACTCCCTCCCTAACAGCACTGTGGCAGTTCCTACATCACATGGATGCAACGGTTCAAGAAGGCAGCTCACCACCACTTTCTCAAGCGTAATTAGGGATGGGCAATAAATGCTGGCCTAGCCAGTGACGCCCACAGCAATTATTGTTTGTAGGATCTTGCTGTGCACAAAATTAGCTGCTGACTTTCCTACATTACAACAGTGACTACACTTCAGAAGTATTTCATTGGCTGTAAAGAACTTGAGAACATGTCATGAAAGGCACTGTATAAATGTGTGTTTCTTTCTCTCTTCCTCCCTTCCTTTCCACTTTGCTGTACATCTGTCTCAGCCTCGATGGGGTGCGTAGCCTGCATTGCATTAGGGGCGGGTGCAATCCAATTTCTAACCCTTGATTTATTCCATTCATCCTCTCTCACTTTTCTTAACCTTGGTTTTTCCCTCTTCTATTGGCTTTGTTTATTCCCTCGGTTTCCCAATTTTATAAACGTAGGGAATGAAATATGACAAAATGATTCAGTAATGAGTGACCAAATAGATTAGCGTCAAAACAGACAAGCAAAAATGGAAAAGGTAGAATGAATTACCTGACTTTAAATTGACTAATTCACCAGGTTTTTAACAGTGCCCTTTTCATCATTGACTGCAGTTTAATGATGATGGCTTGTGCTATAATTATTCCATTGCCTGGTTCTGGCCCCAGTGGGACCCCCCAAATGTCAGCTGCTTAACAGTGTGTCATTAGTTCTGCCTGCCCGATATTTGCCCAAAGACTGATCCCTCGTCTTATGTACTATGACAAATAATTTCTCAGCCGCCCTTTTTTGGCCTGAGACGTGCTGTGTTGACGCCAACGAGCACAGGTCTGTCACTTGTGATTACGATGAGTGATTTCCTGTGGCGCGACTGCCAGGGGACATCCTGGAAAATCCGCCATTTACTGGGACAGATCTTGACTTTGTGTGAAAGTGTAAAGCAGGTGATGCCCGGCTGACAGGAGCACTTATGCTGGGCAATCCAGTGTCACCCTTACTTATCCATCAACATAGGCCCAGCTGAAGTTAGTTTGAGCAGCTTTAACCAATTAGCAGTGGGCACAGAGGAAAGCACAGAGTTGCCCATGATTAGGGATAATTGACACCACGGAGCACCAATATAGACAGGTATCGACTGTGTGAGTGAATTTTATAGAATCCTTAGAGCTCAACAAGACTTAGGGAGGCCATTTCACCCTTCACAGTCTTTGAAAGAACTGTCCAATTTAGTCCCACATCCCAGCTTTTTCCTAATAATCCTGAAAATATGTTTTATTCAAGTGCATGTCTATCACTGGGTCAAAATCCTAGAACTCCCTTCCTAACAGCACTGTGGGTGTACCTACACCATGTGGACTGCAGCGGTTCAAGAAGGCAGCTCACCACCACCTTCTCAAGGGCAACTAGGGATGGGCAATAAATGCTGGCCCAGCCAGCAAAGCCCACATCCCATGAATGCATTAAAAAATGTCCACTTCTCTATAGAAAGTTCCCCTCTCTCTCTTCAATTACCAAGAAGGCATTGGTGACTGTGGACCTCCATGTTAAGCTACCCTTTCAGGTAATACAACCCAGATCCTAACAACTCTCTGTGTGTAGAAACTTCTCATTTCACCTCAAGTTCTTTTGGCAATTATTTTAAATCTGTGACATTTGGTTACCGACCCACTTATCAGAAGAAACAGTTCCTCTCTCTATTATTATTATTGCCTATCTCTCATTAGTGAGGATCATTGTCTTCCTCAAGGATGGTTGTAAAGGCCGATTTGGGATCTGCAGACTTTATAGCATGTGGGATGCCTGGTCGTGTATTCCAAATCATGACTAGAAGCTTCCAGACAACACAATCCTCCTCTTGACCCTGTTGCCATTTGCTGGCCATCGAAGTGTTTGGGAGGTGTGCTCGAAAAGAAAGATGCCTGTGCGTGACATCATTTGGCGCAGAGAAACTGCTGCACACCAGCTTCCACACGTTTCTTGACAGAACAAACCTTGATCCAATTGCAAGGAAGCCAAGACAATCGGAGGTTTCGTTCTGCTGCAGGCTTCATCCGCTGGAACAGCCATTGAGCTATCCTAGACAGCTCAACTTCTTCTGCCTGTTCTGCTGTTGACAGCTTGATAGCCAGAGCCCTGTCTTTTGAGTATTTCTAGAGTTCCCAACAGGCCTTGACGGTAACTGAAGTGGCCCAGGACATAAGGAGTTCCACCGTTCTTCACCCTGCTTTGTTCAATCCTCTTTTACTCATTGCCCAGGTTCTGTGGCAGGCTCGAGGGGGTGGACTTTCGAACCCTCTCTAAACTTGCTCATCAAAACCCCTCATAATTTTGAGCACCTCTGTTTGTGTCTTCCCTTAATTTTCCTCGGTCCAGGCGATATGATCCCAGTTATACTTTCTACACTGCGAAAACTTAGCAATTCATCCACCCTTTAGCTGAACATGGGGCAACCCGTCAATAAGTGTAGTTGGACACCATCATGAAATGCAGGCTACATACCTGCAAAATCAAAACCAGCAACGTGAAACCTTGTCTCCCTTGCCTCATTATCAACTCCGAGGCTTTACATCAAAAGTCTGATTCAGGGCTTGAGTGGCAGGGTGCTTTCATTAAAATACATTCTTCGTGTTTCTTATTTGTTTTATAGGGGAAACAGGTTTTATGTTTTCAAAGAGAGCAAGTCTGGAGCATACAATTTAATGGTACCCCTTATGGTCCTAGCCCTTTCTGTGTTAACCAGAACTTGCACACTTTACACTAGCTTTGTTGGCATTGCAGTGGGCTAACCTCAGCTTAAAGTTATGACAGGTTCCTGCTGTAAGGAATGTGAACCACTGTGCCAGGGCTCGACTCTAAATATGCTCTGCAGTCTTAAACATATTGACTGGGAGTCTGTCATGTCCGCCAATCTGCCGCCATATGTTCACTGGAATTTGGGCACGTAAACTGCTTAACCCTTGGAGTCCGATTTTCCACCGAGCTCACACTGGATTTATAGAGTGGGGAGAGGGCTAAGGAAATTACAGCCCGCCCCCTTTGATGTTCACAATCTGTTCCCTTCTACTGTAAAAAATAATCATTAGTCCAGCAATATGACAATAAAGTAAACCGAAGCAGGAGTTGCATCTTAGTACCTCACTCAGTCAGTGACATCTTAAAATCCTACTGGTGTAATCAACTGCTTTGAAATGTAGTGACGATTATAGCTGGTAGTCACTTTGCACACAGTGAAATCCTAGCAACGGCAATAATTAGAACAACTGGTTAATCGGATCTTTTATTGTGCTGGGTGGGTTAAGGGAACAGTTTTCACCCGGGTGCCAGAGAAGTTGCATGAACAGTGCCACGGATCATTATTACCCAAATGAACAGACAAACAGGGCCTCTCCTCATCAGCCTAAGGTTGTCAAATTCATGCTGACACAAGAAACTGCATCCTGTTCCCAGTCAGCTTTAGCTGAGGAGCCACAATCAAGGTGTCAACCTTTCCTCAGTGGTAGCACTTTTGCTTCTGAGTCTGATGTCTTTTTTATGGGACGTGGGTGTCGCTGGCTAGACCAGCATTTATTGCCCATCCCTAATTGCCCTTGAGAAGGTGGTGGTGAGTTACCTTCTTGAACCGCTGCAGTCCATGTGGTGGAGCTACACCCACAGTGCTGTTAGGAAGGGAGTTCCAGGATTTTGACCCAGCGACAGTGAAGGAAGGTAGTTCCAAGTCAGGATGGTGTGTGACTTGGAGGGGCACTTGCAGGTGGTGGTGTTCCTATGCATCTGCTGCCCTTGTCCTTCTTGGTGGTAGAGGTCACGGTTTGGAAGTTGCTGTTGAAGGAGCCTTGGTGAGTTTCTGCAGTGCGCCTTGCAGATTATATACACTGCTGCCGCTGTGCATCGGTGGTGAAGGGGGCGAATGTTGAAGGTGGTGGATGGGTTGTCAGTCAAGTGGGCTGCTTTATCCTGGATGGTTTCAAGCTTATTAAGCCATGCATGCGGCCAAGCGAGTGAAGAAAATTCCATCACAGTCCTGACCTGTGCCTTGTAGGTTGTGGGCAGGCTTTGAGGAGTCAGGAGGTGAATTACTTGCGACATAACTCCCAGCCTCTGACCTGCTCCTGTAGTCACAGTATTTATATGGCTGGTTCAACTTAGTTTTTGGCAATAGTAATCTCCAGGATGTTGGGGCAGTCAACAACGAAAATGCCATTGAATGTCAAGGGTGATGGTTAGATTTTCTCTTTTTGGAGGTCATTGCCTGGCATTTATGTAGCATGAAGTTTACTTGCTGCTTATCAGCCCAAGTCTGAATATTGTTCAGCTCTTGCTGCATATGGAAATGATTTGCATCAGTACCTGAGGAGTTGCGAATGGTACTAAATATTGCGCAATCATCAGCGAACATCCCCACTTCTGACCTTAGGAGGGAAGGAAGGTCATTGATGAAGCAGCTGAAGATATTTGGGCTTAAGACACCACCCTGAGGAACTCCTGCAGTCATGTCCTGGAGCTGAGATGACCGATCTCCAACAACCACAACCATCTTCCTTTGTGCCAGGTATGACTCCAACCAGCGGAGAGTTTTTCCCCTGATTCCCATTGACTTTAATTTTGCCAGGGGTCCTTATTCAGTCAAATGCTGGCTTAACGTCAAGGGCAGTTACTCTCACCCCACCCAAAGCCCATGCTAATGCCAAGCCCATTGCCAATTATTTGAGAACATAATCCACGCTGACACATTTGAGAGGGTATGCTGCACTTTTAGGGAATATGTCAAGCTGAAGACTTGCCTGCCCTTTCAGGTAGATCTAAAATATTTGTTTGAATAAGAGCAGGGGCATTGTTTATTCCTTAACCAACATCATTAAAGTAGTTTTATCTGGTCATGATCTCATTGCTATTGGTGAGGTCTTGCTTTGTGCAAACTGGCTTCCATGTTTCCTATATTACCACACTAACTGTTGGCAAGATTTAACTCATTCAAAACCCATCCACTTGCACGAAATTAAATTGGACTCGTATACTTAAAAACAAAGCATTCCATTAGCTTTGAAGCATTTTGGAATGCCCTTAATTCAGTATATAAATTTGAACTTAGAGCGAAATGTACCACCAGATACGCATGAAAAGTTAACAGGAGGGCTGAAAGCAAATTGGTCTGATTTTCAGATTTCACACATCATTTAATTCCGCAGCTAATTATTAATTTATCCTTTCATTTGATATGGGTATTAAAGTTACAATGCTGGTTTTACAGTTTTTCATATGTTATTCTTTCAACTGATATTGCTACTTTCATCCAGAGACTTTTTTTAATATGTGTGTATAATTAAGAATAGCACTTTCTTCCTTATTTTAATGGGGGCTATAAGGTTACTACTGACTGCAGCATTTCAAGGTTAAGCAATCACTGTGAACTTTTACAGGCAACATGTTAGAGCAATTGTTTTTTTCATTCATTTACAGGATGTGGGCGTCGCTGGCTAGAACAGCATTTATTGCCCATCCCTAATCGCCCTTGTGAAGGTGATGGTGAGCTGCTTTCTTGAGCCGCTGCAGTCCATGTGGTGTAGATACATCCATAGTGCTGTTGGAGAGGGAGTTCCAAGACCTTGACCCAGCAACAGTGAAGGGATGGCCATATATTTCCAAGTCAGGATGGCGAGTGACTTGGAGGCCGGAAAATGGTGAGAATTTAAATCCACTATGACCTTGTTCAGATCATCTGATTTGGAATTTATTTTCCATTAAGATTCAAATTCTTTTCTCTGTGGCAAAGATCTTATTCTAACTTTAAGTGAATAAATTTGCATTGTAATTCAGAACGCATTTAATATGAAACTTGATATGTTAGATGAAGACATAAAGGAGAAAGGGATTGAAGGATATGTTGATAGCATTGGATGAAGTAGGGTGGGAGGAGGATCTTGTGGACCATAAGCACCAGCATTGAACAATTGAGCCAAATAGCTTGTTCTTCTGCTGTAAATTCTATGTAACAGCCTGTGGAATATCACATAGCATTTTGACATCTACCAGGCTATTCTAGAAACCCTGAATGTTCATAGAATCAGAGAAATTTCAAAACAAAAGGACTCACTTAATCTGTGCTGGCTCTTTTAATGAACAGCCGCACTTAGTCCTACACCTCCAGTTTCTGCATTTTTAATTGTCTTTAACTCTTTCTTACCAATGAGTTTACCTTCCCTTTGTCTTCTAAAGGTGTTGGCTCATTGCTGGGTTATAGCTTCAACGTCTCCGATAGGTCACCCCAACTGGTTACCTTGCATACACTGGCTCATCCCACTCCTTTCCCCCAGCAAAAACTCCAAAACTCCAGGCATCCTCCCCATCATCCCAAAGATGAATGTCCAGAGAGCGCTGTAGATGAAGAAGGCAATTGTCCCTATTATGCAAATGACACAGTTGCTGTGATTTGGGAAGGGATCAGTTCTGGGCAGATCAATGGATGGAAATCCTGCCCTCTGTGCTTCTGATGGCACAGAGGAATTTCTATACTAGGAATCACTAAAATCATCTGAAATTAAATGTGGCACATCCGGTAGATGGAGACGGTCACCTGGAAGCCAGTGCTGGGAAGGATATGAACTGTAATTCATTTAGCTGTACAAGGTTCTGAATAGATAAATACCATTTGATTACTGCTTCATTTCCTATCTGATGCTTTAAGAACTCAGTTGACCTCTACCAGGCTATTCTAGAAACCTTGAATGTTCATAGAGTCAAAGAAACTTCAGCACAAAAGGACTCACTCCATCTGTGCTGGCTCTTTTAAAGAACAGCCGCACTTAGTCCTACACCTCAATTTTTGTTCGTCATCCCATACCTGCCTAACATCCTTCTATACCTGCCTAACATCCTCCCATACCTGCCTAACATCCTCACATACCTGCCTAACATCCTCACATACCTGCCTAACATCCTCACATACCTGCCTAACATACTCCCATACCTGCCTAACATCCTCACATACCTGCCTAACATACTCCCATACCTGCCTAACATCCTCACATACCTAAGCATAGTGGCAAGAAATCAGGTAATGTTCTCTGCATTGTAAGGTGTTGAGCTCTTGAGAATTTTTATAGCTGCTCCCATGCAGGGGTGTGGTGAGTTAGCACAGCAGAAATTGAAATCATTATTACTATGGGAGAAGAGGTGCTTTGTCAGAGGCATTGCAAGTGCATTCAAAATGAACATGATTATAGTTGTCACTACACAAAGTGATTGGGGAAATCCTTCCCTCTTTGTTCCACAAGGGCACTTTAAACCTCAACGATTGCCAGAGGTATGGAGGAACTAGCCATTAGTTGTAATGGGTAGGAAACCATATGTGGCACACTGACCTCCCTGCCCATATTCCTGCTAATGATCCATGGTTCATCACTGGCTGTCCCATTATTGATTGGTGTAAGCAATCTTATGTCCAATGGAGTTAATTTTACATTGAATTGCTCCATATATAACTTGCAGCACTAGAATCCTGTGAAAAGTTATATTTCATCATTAAAATCACCAAGATTAAACAGTTTCAGAGCTTTTATTTATTCTTTCACTGGATGTGGACACCGCTGGGAAGACATACATTTGTTGCCCATCCTGAGTTGCCTTTGAACTGAATGGCTTGCTAGGGCATTTCAGAGGGCAGTTAAGAGTCAGTCACATTGCTGTAAGTCTGGATTCACATGTAGGCCAGACCAGGTAAGGACAGCAGATTTCCTTCTCTAAAGGAGATTAGTGAACCAGATGGGTCCTTACACTAACCAATGATGGTCATGACTACTGAGACAAGTTTATTAAACAGACTGCAATTGCTGTCATTGTGCATCGGTGGTGGAGGGAGATAATGTTTGTCGGTGGGGTGCCATTGACTAGAAACTGAACTGGACTAGCCATATAAATACTGTGGTAACAAGAGCAGGTCAGAGGCTAGGAATCCTGTAGCGAGTAACTCAACTCCTGAACTCCCCAAAGTCTGTCCACCATCTGCAAGGCACAAGTTAGGAGTGTGATGGAACAGTCCCCACTTGCCTGGATGAGTGCAGCTCCTACAACACTTAAGAAGCTCAACACCATCCAGGACAAAGCAGTCCACTTGATTGGCACCCCTTCCACAAACATTCACTCCCTCCACCACAGACGAAGTGATAGCAGCGTGTACCATCTACTGCAGAAATTTACCGAGGTTCCTAAGGCAGCACCTTCCAAACCCACGGCCACTACCATCTAGAAGGACAAGGGAAGCAGGTGCATGGGAACACAATCACCTGGAAGTTTCCCTTCTAGCCACTCACCATTCTAACTTGGAAATATATCGCCATTCCTTCACTGTTGCTGGGTCAAAATCCTGGAGCACCCTCCCTAACAGCACTGTGGGTGTACTTACACCACATGGACTGCAGTGGTTCAATAAGGCAGCTCACCAACACCTTCTCAAGGGCAATTAGGGATGGGCAGTAAATGGTGGCCCAGCCAGCGATGCGCACATCCCAAGAATGAATATTCAAAAAAAACTTTGATTCCACCAGCTGCCCTGGTGGGATTTGAGCCCGTGCCCCCAGAGCATCAGTCTAGAGCCTCTGGATTATTAGCCCAGTGACACTACCATTATGCCACCATCTCCCCAGTTATGTAAGTTATGAAATGGGCCCCAAGTTCCTCTCTCATAGGAGTCCTAGTTGTACCAAAATATAAACCTATCCAACTTACACTGAGCTTCCGGCCAGCATTTGGAATGTTCCCGAATATCCCGAAATTTTCCCTGCGATGACTTGGTACACATCTTCAAGGAATCCAGCTAAGTGTTCTATAATTGTTTCACATGCTTCTGTCAATTTGTTTGAAATTCAAAGAGCTAAAGCCTCACTTAAGGCCTCCTGGCTTGGAGTGTTAGCACATCTTAAATTAATCAATTCATTCAGCCAAGCAGACTTGGTATTCAACATTTGTTTCTTGCTGGAAAGGAAGAGTGAAAGTTTGTTGGTGAACTGGAATGGCCAAAAACAAGTCAACAAGCTTAAAAAACAATGAGGACGTTTATCTCAGTAATGCCATGCTCTTGGAAACAGTGTTTGGCATGTAAGTTCTGTGATGTGGATTGTGTGCTCTGCAATGAAATGAACAACTATGAATGAGTCACACTGCATCATTGGCCTTTTACCAAGGAAGATGGTGAAGAGCAGCTAGCAGTGGTGTTGAGGCAATTGAAGCACAGGCTGGCTGAAACTGTGGAACTGGTTGTAAGGTAATGATGCACAATGTGAAAGAGACTCTCTAACAGTCGATTTATGAAGCAGAACATCAACTTTCCTTGATATCTCACCTGAAACGCAGTGAAACATCCCAAGGTGTTCCTGAATATCCCGGGATCCTCGCTGTGATGAAACATCCCGAGATATTTCACAGGAGTGTTATTAAACAAAACCTGACACTGAACCGCATAAAGAGATATTAAGACCTTAGGGTATTAGGAAAAAACTTGGCCAGGAGGTAGGTTTTAAGAAATACCTTAGAGGAGAAGGAGAGAGGTAGAGAGGCAGAGAAGAGTAAGGTGCTTATTCCAGAGTTTAGAGGCTATGAATGTACAACCATACGACCTAGGCCACTCGGCCCTTCAAGCCTGCTCTGCCATTCAATAAGATCATGGCTGATCTGATTGTAACTTCTTGCCTACCCCGATAAGCTTTCATGCCCTTGTTAATCAAGGGTCTATCTAGGCAGAGTGGCATTGTCACTGGACTAGTACCCCAGAGACCCAGGGTGATGCTCTCAGGACCTGGGTTTGAATCCCACCATGGCCGATGGTGAATTTTGAATTCAATAAAAAAATTTGGAATTAAAAGTCTAATGCTGACCATCTGGTTCACTAATCTGCTGTCCGTACCTGGTCTGACCTATATGTGACTCCAGATCCACAGCAATGTGGTTGTCTCTTAAATGGTCTAGCAAGCCACTCAGTTCTCAAGGGCAATTAGGATATAGGCAAGAAATGCTGACCCAGCAGAGTGCCGGCCAGTGGTGCCCACATTCCGTGGATGAATTGAAAAAAATCCAAGGCTCTGCTTCCACTAACTTTTGAGGAAGAGAGTTCCAAAGATTCATGACCCTCTGAGAGAAAAAGTTTTCCTCATCTCCATCTTAAATGGGCGACCACTTATTTTTAAACAGTGACCCCTAGTTCTAGGTTCTCCCACACGAGGAAACATCCTTTCCACATCCACCCTGTCAAGACCCCTCAGGATCTTAAAGGTTTTGATCAAGTCACCTCTTACTCTTCTAAACTCCAGTGGATACCAGCCTAACCTGAACAACCTTTCCTCATAAGACAACCCGCCCATTCCTGGTATTAGCCTAGTAAACCTTCTCTGAACTGTTTCTAATGCATTTATATTCTTCCTTAAATAAGGAGACCAATCCTGTACACAATACTCCAGATGTGGTCTAACCAGTGCCCTGTACAACTGAAGCATAACCTCCCTACTTTGTATTCAATTCTCCTCGCAATAAATGATAACATTCTATTAGCTTTTCTAATCACTTGCTGTATCTGCATACCAGCCTTTTGTGATTCATGCACTGGACTCCCAGATCCCTCTGAATCTCAGAAATCTGCAATCTCTTACCATTTAGATAATAAGCATCATTTTATCCTTAGTACCAAAATGAACTATTTCACATTTGTCCACTTTATACTCCATTTGCCAGGTCTTTGCCCATTCACTTTATCTGTCACTTTGTAGTCTCCTTACGTCTCTTCACAATTTACTTTCCTACCTATTTTTGTATCAACAGCAAATTTAGCAACCATACCATCTGTCCCTTCATCCAGGTCATTTATATAAATTGTAAAAAGCTGAGACCCCAGCATTGATCCCTGTGGCAAACCACTCGGTAAATCCTGCCAACCGGAAAATGACCCATTTATGGCTACCCTCTGCTTCCTGTTAGCTAGCCAATCTTCTTTCCATGCCAATATGTTACCTCCTACACCATGAGCTTTTATTTTCCGCAATAGCCTTTGATGTGGCACCTTATCAAATGCCTTCTGGAAACCTGAGTACAGTACATTAACTGGTTCACCTTTATTCACAGCACATGTGACTCCTTCAAAGAGCTCCAATAAATTGGTTAAATATGATTTCCCTTTCACAAAACTATGTTGGCTCTACCTAATTGCCTTATACTTTTCTATTGCCCTGCTATAATATCTTTAATAATAGCTTCTAACATTTTCCCTATGACAGATGTTAAGCTAACTGGCCTATAGTTTCCTGCTTTCTGTCTCCCTCCCTTTTTGATTAAAGCAGTTACAGTTGCTATTTTCCAATCTAATAGAACCTCCTCCGAATCTAGAGAATTTTGGAAAATTAAAACCAACGCATCAACTATTTCACGAGCCACTTCTTTCAAGACCCTAGAATGAACTCAATAAGGACCTGGGGATTTGCTAGGCAGCTGAAGCGTGGCTGCCAAGGATGTGTGATTAAATTTGGGGATGTGCAAGAGGCTGGAATTGAAAGAGCTCAGAGATCTCAGAGGGTTCTAGAGTTGGTGGAGATTGCAGAGATAGGGGTGTAGAGACAGAGAGATGTGAAAACAAGCAAGCTATTAAATTGAGATATTGCCGGACAGGGTGTCAGCAAGCACAAGGATAATGGGTGAATGGGTCTTGATGCAAGTTAGCGTATAGGCTGTAGAGTATTGGAAACAGGGGCTGGAATTTTACATTTGCAAATTGGGACTCTTGCCATTCTGCGCATGTGTAAAATCTGGCATGATGATGTTGGGTCAGGAACCCAACGTCAGCACATTGGTTTCCCATAATACAGTAGGCAGGTGCCAAAATCGACAGCCTGCTGGCCATTTACAAACAATCATTAACGGGCATTTGACCTGAGCATTACACTGCCCATGTCATAATGTGGTTGGAGTGGGCAGTTGGGAGGGAATGGGAAGGCCATTTTTTTAACCCAATTGGTTAAAGGATGTGAAGGAAGTGTGTGTAGGTCCTTCGGTGGGGTGTCCCATGTATATCGGGGGATGACACCTCCCGTTTCTGCCTCCCCACCTGGCCTCCAAAACCCAACCTCCACCCTCCTTAGGGTGCCCATTCCCTCCCCGTCCAAAAATCCCGGACTTACCTGAGTCCGGGGTTCATGCCACCTTCTTCCCGGGCGGCATCCACTACTGAGCTCTGGAGCTGTCAGGATGGCTGGCGATATTGGCATGTTATCGCTGCGGGGTGGCCTTTTTCAAAGTTGTTCGGTCTGCGGCTGACTTTTTTTTAATGTGAGCAGGACCAGCAATACACCCCCCCACCACGGCTGTAAAATCCAGCCCCCTAAGGAGGCCGGCCAGGGGAACACCCTGTCCAGTACAGTAACTGAGGCACAGATGAGACTTCCATTGCAGTAGACCTGAGGCACTTAATGTTTAAACATTATGCAGGGGTCACTGTGAAATGATTAGAAGCAAGCCAATTATCTCCCTCTCATCACAGGGACACTGAAGTCAAATGAAGCACCTCTGCTGATGCTTGAGCTGAGCTCAGTGAACACAACACATCTTCAACTATCTGAGCCATTGGGAGAGCTGCTTGCCAACTGTGAAAGATATTTCTAATCTTTGAGTATTGAGGATAAGAAGATGGCAATTGTTGGGTGAAAAAAGACTACAGTTCATTTAGTTCACCTCCTACCTTCCTGGCAGTCACAAGAGTTGACTAATAATGAATCTCTGATCAATCAGTCTACAACTGACCCAGAAATTAGGGGCTGAATATTATGGGGTGTGGGGTGGGAGGTGGGGGTGGGGTGGGGGGTTGGGGGGCAGCAGATGCTGCCCCTCCTCGAAAGCATAGTCAGCATGAAGCTGACAGACTGCGGTTGTGGGCGGGTAGGAAGGAATGGGGTGTTTAGTCTTGGGGGTCGGTGGGGGGGGCACCCCACAATCAGCAAAGGGAAGCCCCCAAAGGGCAATCCCCCCTTCCTTCTCGCCCCTTGAAGAACTTTTAAAAAAAATCAGGCTGCCCGCTCCTGCCCAGCTGCCCATACCGAACATTTTATGGCGTGGGCAGTGTATTATCAGGATCAACTGGCTCGATAAGAAGCTTAATTGACCCTTAGTTACTTACTTAAATATGGTGGGCTAGCTGTCAATTTTGGTGCATCCCTAGTTGCTCTTGAGAAGGTGGTGGTGAGCTGCCTTCTTGAACCGCTACAGTCCCTGTGGTGTAGGTACAGCCACAGTGCTGTTAGGAAAGGAGTTCCAGGATTTTGACCCAGCAACAATGAAGGAATGGCGATATATTTTCAAGTCAGGACGGTGAGTAATTTGGAGGGGAACTTCCAGGTGGTGGTGTTCCCATCTATCTGCTGCCCTTGTCCTTCTAGATGGTAGTGGTCACGGCTTTGGAAGGTGCCATCTAAGGAACCTTGGTAAATTCCTGCAGTACATCTTGTAATGGTACACACTGCTGCTACTGTTTGTTGATGGTGAAGGGAGTGAATGTTTGTGCCAATCAAGTGGGCTGCTTTGTCCTGGACAGTGTTAATCTTCTTGAGTGTTGTGGGAGCTGCACTTATCCAGGCAAGTGGAGAGTATTCCATCACACTCCTGACTTGTGTCTTGTATATGGTGGACAGGCTTTGGGGAGTCAGGAGGTGAGTTACTCATTGTAGGATTCCTAGCCCATGACCTGCTCTTGATTCCAGAGTATTTATATGGCTGGTCCAGTTCAGTTTCTAGTCAATGGTAACCCCCGGGATGTTGATAGTGGGGGATTCAGTGATGGTAATGCCATTGAACGTCAAGGAGAAATGGTTAGATTCTCTCTCGTTGGAGACGGTCTTTGCCTGGCACTTGTGTGGTGTGAATGAAACTTGTCACTTGTCAGACCAAGTCTGGTTATTGTCCAGGTCTGGCTGCATTTGGACATGGACTGTATCAGTATGAGGAGCCATGAATGCTGCTGAACATTGTGCAACCATCAGCAAACATCCCCATCTTATGATGGAAGGAAGGTCATTGATGAGGCAGTTGAAGATGGTTAAGCCTAGGACACTACCCTGAGGAACTCCTGCAGTGATGTCCTGGAGCTCAGATGACTGACATCCAACAACCACAACCTTCTTCTTTTGTGCTAGTTATGAATCCAACCAGCGGAGAGCTTTCCTCCTGATTCTCATTGACTCCAGTTTTGCTAGGGCCCCTTGATGCCACACTTGGTCAAATGTCACCTTGATGTCAAGGGCAGTCACTGTCACCTCACCTCAGGTGTTCAGCACTTTTGTCCATGTTTGAACAAAGACTGTAATGAAGTCAGGAGCTGAGTGGCCCTGAGAGAGCCCAAACGGGGCTTCAGTGAGCAGGTTTTTGCTAAGCAAGTGCTGCTTGATAGCACTGTTGAATACCCCTTCCATTACTTCATTGGTGATTGAGAGTAAACTGATGGGGGCGGTAATTGGCCAGGTTGGATTTGTCCTACATCCCGTGTACAGGACATACCTGCACAATTTTCCACATAGCTGTGTAGATGCCAGTATTGTAGCTGTACTGGAACAGCTTGTTACAAAGCTTTCAAATAGATCTCCCCTTAAATGCCTTCTGATGTGGTCAAATTATTTTCATTTTATTTTCATTTGCTTAGCTAATTCTTACAAAGATTGTATTTGTTTTTAACCTGCATTCAAATGGGAAAATGGGATGTGAAGTGTATCTGGTTCACTAATGCCCTTTAGGGAAGGAAATCTGCAATTATTTACCTGGTCAGGCCTACATATGATTCCAGACCCACATGGTTGACTCTGTTATGACTGGGATGGGAGGAGTGCGTGAATTATCAAGCCCCACTACTCTAGAGCCCGTACCATTAACTTAACTGTTTAATTTTCTCACCGAAATGGCCAATTGTGTACCTATACCTCTAGTACCCAGAAGAAAAGAGACTCTGACCAGGCTTCTTTCCAAAAGCTCAGAATGATTATTTATTTTAAAACAAAACTTCTTTTAACAAGTTGCAAGTATTGGTTAACACACAATTGTAACCGGGGAGCATAACTATCTATCTCTTCCTAAAGAATTCCCCCAGCGCACGGCCAGACAAACAAAGGACAAACAAATAGAATGTCTCTGCAGAGATGGGCTTTGGAGGATGGGTGCTATAAAATAAAGAATAAAGTCTGCAGGGTCTCGACGCTGTTGCCCTGGATTTCTCCCATGTGAAGATGGGCTGCTGAGTCCCGGTAGATGCCTGGAAGTTCCCACCAATTGACCTCAGCTTTGCAGATCCAAATGCAGACCAGTTACATTCAGGTGAGGGTTCTCTGGCTACAGGTTGATAACCACACACAATTTTAGGCAAGGTAAAGAGGGAGAGCCTTCCTCAGCTTGTTCTCCAACAAGACTGCCTGGAAAACAAGCAGTTTCATAACTTAAGTTTTTTTTTCCCTCTCCCCCATGTGATTTCCAGCAAGTTATCAACCTCCCTTTTCATTTTTTTTTTCTCCATCAATTAAAGTGATTGCAGTTCAAAACAAATAATCCGATCTTCCTCACGTAGCTGATTTCTTGGAAGAGGCCTGCTTGCTGATAGTCCCAAAGCGAACTTATGACCTTCTTTGAAAAGAAAAATCCCAAGTGTAACATCCAAATGTCCAGATTATTCCATGTCCTTTCACTTGTAAAAGAAAAATTCAGTGTTCAGGGATATGGTTCTAACAACTCTTAATTGCCCTCTGCAATGGGTGACAAGTTCAAGGGCAATCCAGGATGGGCAACAAGTGTTGGCCTTGCCAGCGATGTCCATATCCCATGAAAGGATTAAAAAAAAGCTACCAACTTTTAATCACCTTATTGGTTATGTAAGCAATCACACGTGTGTTTTGTTGGACGCCAATATTGTATTTTTGCACAAGAGCATAAAGAATAATAAGAAAAGAGTATGCTTCGCACAGCAGTTTTCTCTTTTATCATGGACAACACCTTTCATTAAGGAAGTGCCCCTACTTGGCCAAAGTAATTGGATGATGTTTGCCCACTTGAATCTTTAAAAGTAATCCTATAGCTACTGCTGGCTTCAAGGTTCCTCTTTTCTAGCTCTGCTACTGCTACTTTGGATTCTATCACTTCTAAGAAAAGGAACATTAGAGACTATTTCCTGCTGAGAGCATTAGGAAGATGCTTTTGAAAAGTGGATAGAAAATCAGGAAACTGAAGGAGGGCAGGGGGTCCCCCATGAGTTTGGAAGGGAAAAAGATTCAGGGGAGGACTCAGTGAGTTTGGTGGACATTGAAGGACAGGGGGAAGACTGAGGGGTGGGGGAGGGGGTGGGGGGGTGAGGTGGAGGGGGATAAGTTTCCATCGTTTTGGAGGTGTTGAGAGAGGCGAGGAGCCCATGTGCAGATGGGAGATTGAAACAGGGGAAGATTTCGCTGTATTAGAGCTGAGGTGCTATTATTGCATTCAGAATTAATTTATGCTGCCAATCTATTGTTCTTCCACTGTTATTTTAACGCAAACTGTTCAAAGATGCCTTTCTAAGTGCTTGTTAAGGGTTCCTAATGACAACTGAATGTGCATTTGTTTCAAGTTAGGCACAATGAATTCTCTGATGGAAGCTGACTTGAGCCTGGAACATCAGGAAAATTAAGCATGCTGGTGAGTACCTTGGCTGAAATATTTCACTATCCTGCATCACCACAGTAGACAAAGAAGGAGAGAAAACTGCAGGGAAGACTAATGACCACTGTTAATGACCAGGTTATGGAACCAATGCAGGCAGATGGAAGGTGTGAGTAGATGAAGGGCCTATCCCCTATGTTGCTATGATCACCCATAAGCTACCCAAGTGGCCATATATAGAGATCAGCTGCTTGTACCTAACACAGCAGCATTGTATTGTCAAGTTTAGTGTACTCAGGGATGTAGTCACCTTCTATACAACATTCTAAACATTGAGGGAGAGACTACACTCATGACTATCTGCCTGCACACAGGTGTGTTGCAATGCAACCCAAATGGCTATTCAACTATGGCTGGAATGCTGTCTGTCTGTCTATGCCCATTGGTATGTCAACTTTAACACACAGCAGAAACCGCAATGCTAAAGGCAACAAGGTTTCTACTAACCTGGGTTAGAATGAGAACTAGGTTACCCCAACCATTGTTCAAATATAATTTTGTCAGTATGGCATTCCTTAAAATAATCCCATACCTAATCATTCAGGCACAAACAGCAACTTAATGTCACATTATGTGCATTGGGAGGATTGAAATTTTAAAGGTTTGAATTCTCATGTTGAGCAGACACATAAATTGAAGGATTGTTTCCACCTGAAACTTGCTGCAATGTATTTTTCTAGGTCAATGGAATTTCAAACAGGAACAAAATTATTTTTGAAAGAAAGAACTGGAACGTGTATAGTTCTTTTCGCTATTTCAGCATGTCCCCAGGTGATTTACAACCAATAAAAGATGACAAAAAATCCATTATTCTTTGGCTCTGGCACTTCTCACCATGAAGATCTCTAAATTTTTCATGAATGTGTCTTGTGTAATTTAAATACTTTCCCAGTGTCAGTTGTCAGTTCTTTACTGCAGCTCCTGAATCAGGGTTTCAATTATGCAAATATAATGTGCATGCTCTAAAATGACAGGTTTCCCAAACACCATGATTATTTCCAGTCTGTTCCTTTTTAACAACTCCAGTGCTCCTCATGTTGCAATCATGGAAACCTCTAAACAGGACTGCGACTGGGAGAGTCGGAAGTTGCACTCGCATAAAGGGTGCAATTAAAATAAAACCGTGTCGTTAAAGGTGAAGGAAAGATGAAGAGGGAGCATTGTTTGCTTTAAAAAAATGGAATCAAACTCCCTGGATAGCTTTGGGTGGCAAAATAAATGTTATTGGTCATCCAATATACCTTTTCGCTTAATGTAAGTAATAAAAATTACTCATGGCTTCATGTTAATAGCTTTGCCTGAAAACACATTGAAATGTAATGTCAGGTACCTGTAAAGTCCAGGAATGATCCCCAAGTTATTCTTTGCCACAGTGTTAAATGTAATCATGTTGATCTCATATGGAGAATGAATTGCATTGTCATTACAAATCCATGTGTCATTCATCTTTGGGAGGCCCATTAATTTTAGATCAGAGGCACATTTCATTCTGGATCGGAAAGAGATTTTGATTCCTTAGAGCGTCATCCTTTTCTTCTCATTCAGCGAGAGTTAATCAATAAGAGGAATCAACTTTTGCCATCTTGTCCCTTTCAGGTGACAGCATTCATTTTCCTTCATTTTGCCAGATGCCAAGTGCAGCAGATTTACTCGGTTTGCGATTGCAAGACTGAGGCCGGGATTTCCATGAGGGTAAATTTCACTAAGATAAAAGCAAAACACTGCGGATGCTGGAAATCTGAAACAAGAACGGAAAACGCTGGAAAAACACAGCAGGTCTAACAGCATCCGTGGAGAGAAAAACTGTTAACGTTTCGAGTGGGTATGACTCTTCTTTTGAAGCTGAGTTTTTCCAGCCAATTTCACTGTAGCTTTTGGAAGGGTGCTGTTCCGAAGATATCACTCACCAAGCCTCACTGAAGTGATCTCATTAGAAAGTGACTTGTGTAAATTTAAATAAGTAAAGGAGAAAAAAACCTTTCAAAACATGTCCCCTTATTTGACACTGTCACAAAGAATTAATGTAAAATTTTTTATCAGATTTTCAAACACTTCATGAAACCTCATCCCGCCCGTGGATGAGGTTCCATGAAAAATGCGAAGGCCGCCTGGGCTCTTCGCCTGCCCCACCATCACCTCCCCCCGCCCCCCACCCCCCACCCAGCCGACCTTAAGGTTGGATGGGCAGCTCAGCTAATTGAGTTAATTAGGTTTTAAATGGCCTTAATCGGCTGAGTTGGCTGCACACCCGCCAAACTGAAAATCTAAATGATGTGCGGTGACATTGGGACGCCCGCCTCATATCATATACGTGTCGGCGAGTGGGCCCCGCCCCCGCTCGCTGACCGGACAATTCAGGCCCTAGAGAAGGTGAAATCAGGAATAGATCTGAGAAATCAGGAAAGACGATGTAAGATCCAAATCCCCTCCAACTGGGAAATTTAAGGAACATAAAATCCAAACTCATGTTTTGACCTCATGTTTTGAATCATATAACACAAAAGCCAAGCTGCAGCCAACAGCACAGGGTTGGTTAATTTGGACATTTGGTAAAAGGTTTCAGGCATTGGTTGACTGCTATCATGGGACAATGGTACCAGGGAAATGCCATTACCTGCCATTGGCTAATGTAACTAAGAGACTGATTACCTTATACAATGGTACAAGAAACATGCCATTGATATAATACAATTAAGGAATTGTAATACAACTAAGGCTAGCATCATATGCAATGGTACTGGAATCTGACCATTGTAACTATGATTGATCCCTCTCGAGGAGGAATGGGTCACTCAAACCTTCATTGACCTTGGAGCCAGGTGCTGTTACTGAGTTGCCTTAAAACAGCAGGTGAATTGTTTAAACAGCGTGAGAGCTGATCATATTCATTTGGACCATGCGTGGAATAAACTAAGAGGGTTCACAATCAGTCATTGGAACAGCACGAACAACAGGAAACATGTTTGATATGTCTGAGTTGAATCATTATAAAAAGAAGAGCATATTGGAGTTTGGGGGCTGCAGTCGGAAGAAGGGCCAGGACTGGTCATCTTGACTCAGGACCTACAATCAAACACCGGACAGGTCAGCCGTGTTGTAGTGATATTGGTCTGAGGCTTTTGTAAGGTCTTGGGACAAAGGCGTAGTATTCTTGTCTGTATTTTGTCAGATTTTAGTAGTGATTTCGTTTTGGCTAGAGGGGGTCAGCGGTCGACTCACAGAGGGGTTCAGCTGGGGATCGAAGGTGCTAATTTTAGCTATCCCCTGGAGAATTTGAACTGGGGTATTTGTGTCAACTTTCGTAGAAGGTCTGTTATTTTCTTTGAGCTTGTGGTCTGTCAGTCAAATCCCAGGGTGTTCTGTACTGGGGACAGGTTGTTTATTATTTTGAGGGGGTTTTCTGTGATATTTCAACTAATTGTAGAGGCATCTGTACTAGGGATATTGGTAGGTACAATAAAACAACAGATTTATGGTTGAGCCAAGCCCTGTGTCAGTGTATTTTTGTTCTTTATAAATCCTAAAGTCCAAGAACTGTTCGTAAAGTGGGTCAGTGGGGTGGGATCGATGGGAGCCTCTTACAATGAGCAAAAGAGATAAGGAGAGGCAGAGAGGTGGTAAGGTTTAGGGAGGGAATTCTAGAGTTTTGGGCCACAGGAGCTGAAGGCATGGCCACGAGTGGTGGACCAATTAAGATAAGGGATAGGTAAGAGGCCAGAATTGGTGGAAGGCAGAGATATTGGAGGATGGTAGGACTGGAGGCTACATAGGGGCAAGGCTTTGGAGGGATCTGAAAATAAGGATGAGGATTTAAAATTGAACTGTTGTCAGACTGGATGGCCAAGAAAGAAAGAGCAGGAAGTGGAAGAGGGAGAGGCAAAAGTAAAAATATGATTGATATGTGTGTAATGCAACTATTTCTTTAAAAATTGCAATTATATAGCAACTTTCATGACATCAGGACAGCCCTAAGCACTTACCGCCAGTGAAGCACTTTCGAAGTGTTGGTCAGTGCTGCAATATAGTGAAGCCAATTTACACACAGCAAGCTCCCACAAACAATGCGATAATGACCAGATAATCTGTTTTTTCAGTGATGTAGGTTGAGAGATACACAGCACTGAGCAATCTTCTACACCCATCTGAGAAGGCAGATGAAGCCTTGGTTTAAGGCCTCAGCCAGAAGACAGTGGCCCTGACAATGCAGCACTCCCTTGATAGGGTCTGGCATCTCCACCTAGATTTTCTACTCAAGTCTTTGGAGTGGGACTTGACCGTCTTAAAGCAACATTACCATATGTTGCACAGATCCCATGTACCATGGGGAAGTAAAGGGAAGAAAAATAATGTTAGCTTTTCCATACATTCATTCACTTAGAATCTTCCATATTGAGTCAGTGAGTGTATTCGCTAACTTGAGTTCAACGTATTAAATTTTTTTTGGATTGATATCTAGTTTGAATATGCAGATTGCAAAATAAACCTTGCTGAATAAAATTGAGAGATATTCTGGGAGGTAAATACAAGGATAGACCAAAAAAATGAGCATTGTTTCTTCACTACTGTTTGTTTTGGCTGTGGAATCATTTTCTACGGGGATTTGTTTTACAAGTGGTGTTGTTTTTCATTAGCAGCCCCTCTGCAACAATTACTTCAAATGGTTTGCTATTTTTCCAGATGAATCAGTGTATTATGACTAATTATGTAAAAGTCAGAGCATAGTGCATTTTCTGAGGCCTGTTTCTAAACGGTGCCAGTCCGTCACATGTTTGAACCCATTATCTCCTGAATCTAACAGTAATAATCAGGTGGGATCTAGAGAATGCCATCCTTTTCCTCTTTAATCCCAGGTTGCATGGGAAAATCTGGCAAGACTAGTATTTAGTATCCATGCCCACTATGGAATCTGAATCTGCAATAGGTTTATATCAATTTGACTGAAGTACCACTAAAGATGGTAGAAATAACATAAGCTCATCACTGTGCACTTTTTACTTGAATGAATTATATTCCAATTCAAATTGCACCAAAATAGTCCAGAAGATAATGCGTGAGAGTGACTGTTCTTGATGTCAAGGCAGTCTTTTACCAAGTGTATCATCAAGGACAAAATTGAAGTTAACTGGAATCAGGGGGAAAACTCTTCTCTTTGAGTCATACCTAGCATAGAGGAAGATGATTGCAGCCACTGGAGGCCAATCCCAGGACATCGCTGCAGGAGTCCTTCAAGAAAGTGTCCTAGCTCCAACCATTTTCAGCTGCTTCATCAATGACTTTCCCTCAGTCATAACAGGGGATGTTTACTGATGATTGCACAATGTTCAGTACCATTCGCAACTCCTCAGATACTGAAGCAGTCTGCATCCATATGAAACAAGACCTAGAAACTATTCAGGCTTGGGCTGGTAAGTGGCAAGTAACATTCATGCCACACAAGTGCCAGGCAATGATCATCTCCAACAAGAGAGAATCTAACCATCTCCCCTTAATATTCAATGGCATTACCATCACAGAATCCCCCACTATCAATATCCTGGGGGATGCCACTGACCTGAAGCTGAACTGTACCAACCATATAAATACTGCAGCTACAAGAACAGGTCAGAAACTAGGAATCCTGTGGTGAGTTACTCAACTCCTGACTCCCCAAAGCCTGTCCGCCATCTACAAGGCACAAGTTAGGAGTGTGATGGAACACTCTCTACTTGCCTGGATGAGTGCAGCCCCAACACTCACGAAGCTTGACACCATCCAGGCCATAAAGCCAGCTTTATAGGCACCCCATCCACCAACTTAAACATTCACTCTCTCAACCATCAATGCACAGTGGCACCAGTGTGTATTATATACAAGATACACTGCAGCAACCAACACCAAAGGCTCCTTTGACAGTACCTTCCAAACCCACGACCTGTACCACCTAGAAAGGCAGGGGCAGCAGATTTGTGGGATTGCCACCACCTGCATGTTCCCCTCCAAGTCACACACAATTCTGACTTGGAACTATATCGCTGTTCCTTCACTGTCACTGGATTTAAATCCTGGAACTCCCTCACTAACAGCACTGTGGGTGTACCTACACCACGTGGACTGCAGCAGTTCAAGAAGGCAGCTCAACACTACCTTCTCAAGGGCAATTAGGAATGGGTATTAAATGCTGGCCTTACCAGTGACACCAACAGCCCATGAAAGAGTTTTATAAATCGCTTAGTGAGGTTTTTTTTTAAAATGTTGTTCAGTAATAACATTGGTTGAGAAGAAATCCAAAGGCTCTGGTTATGTCACACTACTAGTTTGAGGCTAATAAATACAGCATATCATTTGCAACTAGCAAGACAGCAGTTATATTGCAAGCTGTGAATCGCATATTCTGTCTATCTAGGTAGGAAATTATACAGGTTGTGTTTTCACCCATCAATTGAGCTCCATCACCAACTAATTGTTCTTTAATTGAGAATTGTGGACAGGAACACTGCTTCCTCAAACCTCAAAAGGACTTTGCAGTAAGTATATGAAGTATCCTAGAAGTACAATTGACTTGTTGAGCATTTAAATCCTGTTTTAATCTGCATTGGAATTATACCTTGCACATTGCCAGTTCCAAGTTGTGCGAGATGGTCACCTTGCATCACTAGCCTGTAATGTGCTGATGTTAACATCATTTTTGCCTCAGTATATACCCCAAAGCCATTGACAATGAAGAAAAGGTTACCTGCTCAGCCACTTCAGAAAACAATTAAGATTCAAGCATTTTACATGGAGCTACACACATCAGCTGCTGCCTGAGGATTATTGGTGAAAGATGCTGTTTGATCTGCTTGAAACTTGTTGGTCTTCCACTGCAAACAGCTGTTGACAACTGAATTGCAGACTATCTTGAAGTCTAAGACAACGTGCTGAGGGAAGCGCTAATGCTTGGGGCAGCTGCTGCAAAGGCTCAATGGGGAAAGGTCACAGTCTAAGGCTCATCTGACATATTACACTGAAGGACCAGGACCGTGTAAGGTCCCTCAGACTATGCACCAGAGAATATTTGACATGTCATGTCCTCAGAGTGCCACACGATGTGGAGTTGGTGGCATAGTGGTAATGTCACTGGACTAATAATCCAAAGGTCCAGGCTAATCCATGGGGGTATGGGTTCAAATAAATTCAATGGATAAAAATGTGGAATTAAAAGTTAGTCTCAGTAATAGTGACCATGAAACTATCATCGATTGTTGTTAAAACCCATCTCGTTCAATCACTAATGCCCTTTAGAGAAGGAAATCGCCATCCTTACCTGGCCTGGCCTCCATGTGACTCCAGGCCCACAGCAATGTGGTTGACTCTTAACTGCCCCCTGAAATGGTCTAGCAAGCCACTCAGTTCAAGGGGCAATTAGGGATGGGAAACAAATGCTGGCCTTGCCAGCAATGCCTTCATCCCATGAAAGGATAAACTTTTAAAAAAAGAACATAAGAAACAGGAGCTGTAAGGCCTTTTGGCTCCTTGAGCCTGCTCTGCCGTCAAATAAGATCACGGCTGATCTGGTCATGGCCTGAACTCCACTTTCCTGTCTGTCCGCAGAAGCCTTGGCTCCCTTGTCAATCAAAATGCAGCATTAAGAAGCTGAATTGCACTTTTTGCAATGTGAATGGCACTTTTGGAACTTATATGAATACAGTATTCTTTTTGAAAAAAAATATAGACTTACAAAATGTTGACAGCACAGAAAGAGGCCATTTGGCTCAACTGTTCCGTGCTGTTCAGTGTTGTTTTTAGCGATTCCAGCTTTTAACTTTATTTCCAATTTTTAAAAAATCTGAATGCAAATTCTCGAACTACCATGGTAGAATTTAAACTCACAGGTGGGAGAGGGTAAAAATTTTCCTAGGTAAGGAATGGTGAGTTTGCGTGTGCAGGGTGTTAAATCCCCTAAAAGTGACTTTAGTTGCGAGTTGGACAGTATCCTTCCCTCTTCTTGCTTTTACCCAGGTGGGTTAGAAGGCGAGTGGGGTACCGCTGTGCAGCTGTTGGGTAAGGCATTTAAGTATTACAATAGACAATTAACTGCTGTTTTAACCAAGGATTCTGCATGATAGACTGTGGACCTATTTCTGGAGCTGAGTGGAACATGTCAGGGTCATCGAGTTGACTGCTTGGCTGGAAGAGCTGCTTCAGTGGAATTGACAGGCTGGGAAGCCTTTGATTACTGAAACTGAAGAGGTCCAGTCATGGCCAGGTGATAGGCTGCTGCTCAGAGCACTCCAGCTCACAGAGTGCTTTTAATGCTGGACAAGTGATTGCCAATTTCTTGGAAGTTATTTCGCTTGTCTTGTGCTTCACTCATTTTCAACTGCACTTCCCTGCTGCCAGATTTACCATGGCATGAAGCAACTTATGTACTTCTACCATGAACCTTTGATGAAGAACAAGCATTTCAGCAAAAGTAAAACTAACAGCAGAAGAAGCAGTAGGAGTGAAACTAGCAGGCAGGTAAACACAGTCAATAGCGTATACCTCTCCTTTGCTGTGGACTGCAATAACCAGGGAAAGAGTAGGACCCATTAGGGACCAAAGTGGCAATCTGTGTGAGGAGCCAGAAGACGTAGGTGACGTTTTAAGTGAGTACTTTGCATCTGTATTCACTATAGAGAAGGATGATGTTGGTATAGAAATCAGGGAGGGGGACTGGAGTATAATTGAACAAATTAGCATTGAGAGGGAGGAGGTATTAGCGGTTTTAGTGGACTTAAAAATGGATAAATCCCCAGGCCCAGATGAGATGTATCCCAGGCGGCTGTGGAGGGCAAGGGAGGAGATTGCAGGAGCCCTGACATTAATTTTCAAATCCTCTCTGGCCACAGGAGAGGTGCCAAAAGACTGGAGGACAACTAATATGGTACCATTATTCAAGAAAGGTGGTAGGGATAAACCAGGGATTTATAGGCCAGTGAGTCTAACATCAATGGTAGGGAAACTTTAAGAAAAAATTCTGAGGGACAGAATTTATCTTCAATTGGAGAGGCAAGGGATAATCAATGCTAGTCAGCTTAGCTTTGTCAGGGGGAGATCATGTCTAACAAATCTGATTGAATTTTTTGAGGAGGTAACTAGGTATGTAGATGAGGGTCGTGCAGTTGATGCAGCCTACATGGACTTCAGTAAGGCTTTAGACAAGGTCTCGCACGGAAGATTGATCAAGAAGAATTGGATCTAAACTTGGCTAAGTGGCTAGAGGAAGAGGGTGATGGTCAAAGGTTGTTTTTGTGATTGGAAGCCTGTGTCCAGTGGCATACCACAGGGTTCGGTGCTGGGTCCCTTGCTGTTTGTAGTATACAATAATGATCTAGACATGAATAGGAGGTATGATCAGTAAGTTTGCAGATGATGTGTAAATTGGTGGTGTGGTAAATGGTGAGGAGGAAACCCTTAGACTACAGAGTGATATAGATGAGCTGGCCAGATGGGCAGAGCAGTGGCAAATGGCATTTAATTCTGAAAAGTGTGAGTTGATGCATTTTGGGAGGACTAACAAGGCAAGGGAGTACATGATGAATGGTAGGACCCTAGGGAGTACAGAGGATCAGAGGGACCTTGGTGTTCATGTCTATAGATTCTTTGAATGTAGCAGCTCAGGTAGATAAGGTGGTTAAGAAGGCATATTGGATACTTGCCTTTATTAGTTGAGGCATTGAATAGTAGAGCAGGGTGGTTATGATGGAGCTGTTTACAGAATTAGTTAGGCCACATCTGGAGCCCTGTGTGCAATTCTGGTCGCCACACTATAGGAAAGATGTGATTGCACTGGAGAGAGTGCAAAGGAGATTCACCAGAGTGTTGCCTGGGCTGGAGCGTTTCAGCTATGAAGAGAGACTAGATAGGCTGGGGTTGTTTTCCTTAGAGCAGAGAAGGCTGAGGGGGTCCTGACTGAGGTGTACAAAATTATGAGGGGCATAGATAGGAAGAAACTTTTCCCCTAAATGGCAGGGTCAATAACCAGGGGGCTTAGATTTAAGATAAGTGGAAGGAGGTTTAGAGGGGATTTAAGGAAAAATATTTTCAACCAGAGGTGGGAGGTATCCAGAGTTCTGAAAGGGTGGTAGAGGTGGGAACCCTCACAACATTTAAGAAGTATTTAGATGAACACTTGAAACACCATAGTGTACAAGGTTTTGGGCCAAGCGCTGGAAAATGGGATTGGAGTAGATAGGGGCTTGATGACCAGCATGGATATGATGGGCCAAAGGGCCTCTTCCCCTGCTGTAAAACTCTATGAAAAGAACTTGTGCTTTACTCTTTCCTGGGATGTAGGCATTGCTGGCAAGTCCAGCATTTGTTGCCCATCCCTAATTGCCCTTGAACTGAGTGGCTTGCTAGGCCATTTCAAAGGGCAGTTAAGAGTCAGCCATATTGCTGTGGGCCTGGAGTTGCATGTAGGCCAGACTAGGTCAGGACAGCAGATTTCCTTCTTCTCTTTGCAATCACAGCACAGGAGTGGGCAGCCAAAATTTGACTTTAGCGTTTGTGTCATCCACTTTATTTATTCTTTCACGGGATGTGGGCATGCTGGCAGGGCCAGCATTTGTTGCCCATTCCTAATGTCCCATGAGAAGGTGGTGATGAGTCACCCTCTTGAATCCCTGCAGTCCATGTGGTGTTGGTACACTCACAGCGCTGTTAGGAGGGGAGTTCCAGGATTTTGACCCAGCGACAGTGAAGGAACGGCGATATAGTTTCAAGTCAGGATGGTGAGTGGCTTGGAGAGAAATTTGCAAGTAATGGTGTCCCCAGGCATCTGCTGCCCTTGTCAGGTCTTGCTGCATATGGACACAATTTTTTAAAAAAAATCTTAATCACCTAGGGTAAAGGGCCTTATTACTTTCAAGCATTTGTGATATAATGTGGGAGAGTCCAAAAGTAAGGACCATAAATGTAAAATAGTCACTAATAAATAAGGAATTCAGGAGAAACTTCCTTACCGAGACAGTGGTTCAAATATGGGACTTGCTCCATGTGGAGGTGTTGAGATGAATAACATAGATGCATTTAAGGGGTAGCTAGATAAATACATGAGGGAGAAAGCAGAAAGCTTATGTTAATGGGGGAGATAGCGTAAATAGATTAGTGTGATATCTTTGCAAGACAGAAAAGAGACAGCGTGGAAAAGTCAAGTACCCAAAAGACTAGTTTAATCTGGTTTTGGCTATATATACATACATACATACACAAATAGCCACATGAGGGTGCTATGACACTGTTACAGTTGGGAGGAGGATAATATGGAGCATAAACACCAGCCAAAGCATCTGTTTCTGTACGGTAAATTCTATGCACTTCTATGGAATATATACAATAGGACTCTCCGTGAATTTAACTCAGTCTTCTAATTATCATTTCAACCTTGTGACTGAAGTATTGCTTTGCAATAGAGTGGGAAGTAGATATTATCCTCTGGGCAGCCTGCCAGCAGAAGCCTATTACACAGCATCAATTGTTGCATTAAAAACCTCTGACCCTGTCACAGGCTGACTGCGATTCAGCAGCATCATTGAGTGAGAGAACCGCTTTGTGTGAAATAATCTTTGAAAAGCTGCTTTTAGCATTAAAAAGAAATTCGACTGTCAGAGAGGCATTCATTTTTAATATCTAAATTAATTCTCAAAAACTCTCACATTGGGATTGGCTGCCCTGCAAAGCGGTGCCATCATTCTTAATGCCTTTCCAAGACTGCACACTGAAACACAGAATATGTGTACTCAGCTTGACCTCCCAACACTCATCAAATCCAAGGCCAAGTGTTCCTTTACAGCTTTCAAATTGCTTTTGGAAGAAGAAAAGGTTTACATTCACTTCACAGAACTCAAGTGCAGAAACAGACCATTCGGCACCACTGGCCCATGCTCCACTCTAGCCTGGTCCCACCTCTCACCATCTACCCCTATCTGCATATGGCAGAATTTTATGTTCCGCCACTGGTGTGTTTATAGGCGGGAGGTGCAGTGAGGGGGGTGGGCGTGGGGTGGGGGGTGGGGGTGGTGACCATAAAATTTCTCGGGTGGTCCACCCACCTGGCTCCCACCTGCTCCGACCCCTCCGCAGTTTTACGCTTAGAGGGTTGAGGCCTAGTCAGCCTGCCCGCCCTTTCCTTAATTGAGGCCCCTAACTGGCCAATTATCGATCACTTAAGGGATGGTTTCCCGTCCGGCCTTAATTTTCAGGCTGACCGGGGGGGTAGATCAGGGGTAGGGGTAAGATGGAAAAGTAACTGTGTTCAGGCCTTGGGTGGGAAGTGAGGGTGTGGAGTGAGGAGGGGCACCTCCATCATTAGCCTCCTTTTAATATCTGCCGCCTCCCCCTCCCCCGCAACCCCCAACAGAAGGTCCAGTCCCTGCGGGTCCTCCCTCCCCACCCCAGCTCTCCGCCAACACCCCCAACCTCCTCTGCCCGCCTCCTTGGGCCTCACCTCCCCTCCCCTCCCTGACACCCCCCAAAACTTACCTGGTCCTGGAATCCTGGGGTTGAGCCAGTCCCGTCCACTGCAGCTTCTGGTGCTGCGGGGAATAGAGAACCGCCGGCCAATCAGATTGGCTGGCAGCTCTCTGAGGCAGGGCTTCCCCCCTTGAGTCAAGGTGGAGGTCCTGCCTCCAGCCAATTAATGCTTGTTGGAGCGTTAAGCGTCTGTGGGGCAGACAACATTGGCTGGGGTGTATTCTAAGCCAACTCCTCGGTTGACGGGAAGGGAAACCACACAATTCTAAAACTCCTGGCCATTCTTTGTTTCTTTCTCCATCGTGTATTTATCTTCCCCTTAAACGTCTCGATGGTATTCACCCCAACCACCCCTTCTGGTAACAATTCCACATTCTCATCACTCTCTGGGTTAAGAAGATCATTCAGCGCCTTTCATGACTTCAGGCCTTCCTCCATTTTTTCACAGCCAATGAAGTACTACTTGAAGTGTATTCACCATTGCAATGTAGGAAATATGGCAGCCAATTTGTGCACAGCAAGGTTCTGCAAACAGCAATGGAACAATGATCGAAAAGCCTGTTTTTGGTGAAGCTGATTGAGGATAAATATTAGCCAGGGGAATGCAATCCCTGCTCTTCTTCAAAATTGTGACATGGGATCATTTAAATCCACCCGAAAGAGCAGACAGGGCCTCTGAAAGTGCAACGCTCCTCCATTACTGTACTGGGAGTGTCAGTCTGGTTTTAGTGTCCAGATCTCTGGCTTAAATCCTTAACCCCCCTGGCTCAGAGGCGATATTCTATCTGCAATATTACTGAAAATGGAAACTGTCTATCAAAGCTTGTCCCATTCAGATCGGTGAAGGCTTCAGGATAGTTCTGCAGGAGTGGCTTGGGGTGGGCCTGATAAATAGGTTTACCAACTCTAGTTGACTGTATTGCTACAGCTTTCATCACATGACCCTCCAATTCCAACCGTCCCTGTCTCCACGTTCCCACCATTGCTGACCCGATACATCCACATTCACAACACATTGCCTTGTCAAGCCAATTAGAAAGTGAATGGACTCTTCAATACACATGCCCTTGACAGTCAGCCATACAACCTTTTTCTTCACTCACTACCATTATTTTTATGATTAATAACCCAAAGTATTCAAAGCAAATGAAAAAGCACAATTCTTTTTTAATACCCTTCTGATTTTTCTCCTGGGCTCGCTCACTGCAATCTCCAGGAACTTAGTTAGTCCCTGGAGACTCCAGGACAATCCTGGAGTGTTGTAAATCCAGCTCGCAAAGCATCTTTGTAGGTGTGAATGGCTTTACTAGGCTGTACTAAAAAACCCAGCCCATGCAATTTGGGACAGTCTCTCTTTCATTGGGCATCAATCAGAACCCAAAGCTCTGTGACAAAAAGATGATGACTGATTTATGTCACTGCATCGTTCAGCTCAATGTCACCTGCAAGCCCAGTGTACAGCGCAAGGAGGGTACAAACTTAGTATCTACAATGGGAGATCGACTAGTATATTTATAAATAATACACTGCTTTTAGGTTGCCATATAAGTTAACTTACTGGCTATTGTTGCAAGCAGTAGGGATCGGGCCATTGGATATATCCAAAGCTGTGTTAGATTGACTTTTGATTGACAAGGGACTTAAGGGTTATGAGGGCAGATGGGAAAGTGGCGTTGAAGCCACAATCAGATCAGCCAAGATCCTCACAAATAATGGGACAAGGTCAATGGGCCGATCTCCTCCTGCTCCTGTTTCTTACGATCTTATTGTTTTTCATAAATTTTAGCAACAGTTTTTTCATCAGATCATTAATATTTGTTTTATTTAAATAAAAACATTGGCAAAGGCACAGCTGCATGTTTTAGTCGGGTTTTTTTCACACATCTTGTGCAATGTTATTTCAGCAAAGCCTGTGACATTCCTGTGTCAAAGATTGCATCCTTGCCTCAGTGATAGGAGTTTGATCAGTGGATGACTGGGTCAGGAGCCAGATGCTACCTGCAGGATTCACCCTTACGTTAAAATCATCAGCAGGAAGAGTATCAGGCAATTGCTCGGACATCACACCTGATGATACACTGGTGATCCGGATCGCAATGCTAAGAAATTTCACGCAGGCTCGATTGGCTAGGGAGCACGATTCCGTTTGGTTTGCTCTAACAAAGGGGCAGAACAGGCTTGATGAGCCAAATGGTTTCCTTCTGCTTTGGAAATAATTATAGTTCAATATGTCACCTTGTGGCTCAAGGATTTAATGCCGAGGGTTATAAACGTCACCAAATAGCTGCTTTCACATTTAAAAATGTGTATTTCTCTTGCCCTCGGGTTGCAGTTGGAAATAGATGGGGGCGTGGGGTGGGGGTGGGGGGAATTTTCCTCTTCGTGTGCCAAGGGCTGATGGACTGTTTGGGTCTAGTTAATACAGAGAAATTGTACAGTGTGCAATACATTCCATAAAGCAGCCCATCTGGTTTTCGGATATTTGGTGATCCCATAAATTCTGGCAAAAGAAAATATTCCTGTCAGGAGGCTTTGCCCTTTTCTTTTTGAGAATATGACTTTTCAACTCTCAACTGACTGAAAATTTTGCAATTTGAACCAATTCAGAGCCAACTATTTAAATATACAAGGCCACATTCTGAGGTGAAGGTTAAAAACAAACACGCCACCTTCAGGACATTGTGAAGACAGAGACATTTCCTATAACCCAGAAACCCATCAAAATTCATAACTGTCTGAGGAAGAGACTTTAAAAACGCAAAGTATTGGATGTCAAAACAATGGCTGCCAGACAGATCCACCCAAAACCTCTTGGAAATACACAATGGGTGAAGTATTTCAAAGCAAGGCTGCCCAGCCACTGGTGAGATCTTGCAAGTGACACAGGTGTGAGTCAAGAAAGTCTTCAGCAGAGGAAGCATACTGAGGGCTGCCCTCTCTCCCTCTCACAATAACAGCATCGCTCGGTGCAAGAACCCAACTCTACCAGAAACCTACCAGCAAACCGAGATTTCATAATAATTGCAATATCTTCTACATCTGACTGCATCCAAGAAACCAGCTAATCTATATCATCCATAGTGTTTAAAATCGATGCCTCAAGGATGATCAAAAGACTATATGTTCTACCTTTATTCATCTGGACCCTAGCTCCCCTTATTTCTGATATGTGTGTGTGTGTGTTTATTATTTTTCTCAGGTTTAGTTGCTAATAAATTTGTTCTTTGACTCAAGAAAACCTTGTTTGATTGGCTCCTTATTGCTCACAGCTTCAACAGTTAAATGCATCCTGACTTGGAAAAGGCATATTCTCGTGAAAAAGAAACTTAAATTTTTGTTCTGACCAACTGAGGAGATTTAATGGAGGGGAGCCAGTTCACCCCCTTTCACCTGGTCTTAATATTCCCCATAAACTAGCTGACTCGCCTTGTTCCAGTGGTTAGCTTTTAAGAATCTTCTGATGTAGAACCATAGAATCATACAGCTAAGAATGAGGCCATTTGGCCTATTGTACTGGCTCTTTGAACGTTTTGTTCTATCCATTTCTCTGCTCTTTCCCTGTAACACTGCAATTTTTTCTTCTATTATTTATCCAATTGTCTTTTGACAATTTCAGTTACTGCTGAACCTGCTTTCACTACTCTTTCAGGCAGATTTGGTCTTTCATTTCTAAAGAGCATCAGGCAGATTATGCAGCCAAAGAAGATGGAAACAGAAGCGAGCAGTGGTAGGGTTGGTTCGGAGATGGGGAACAGGAGCTAGTTTTAATTTTGGCGTTCAAAAATCTGAAGAGCTTTGACAGAATATGTAGGGAGAGACTGTTTCTCCTGGCGGAAGAGTCAGTAACCAGAGGATACAGAGTTAAGGTAATTGACAAAGATACCAGAGGGGAGATGAAGAAATTTTTTTATGCAGTGAGTTGTTATGATATGGAATGCAGAGCCTGAAAGGTTGGTGGAAGGAGATTTAATAGTAACTTTCAAAAGGGAATTGGATAAATACTTGGAGAGGAAACAATTTGCAGGGCTAAGGGGTAAGAGCAGGGCAAAACTCAGCACCAACACTCATGAAGCTTGATACCATCCAGGACAAAGCATTTCGCTTGATTGGTACCCCATCCACCACCTTAAACATTCACTCTCTTCACTATAGATGCACAATAGCAACAGTATGTACCATCTACATGATCCCTGCGGCTCTTTATAGTGCTTATGCCAAGTTAGTGCCAACCCAAGCCCCTCACCCAGCACCCTTTGCTGTCACATCCTCCATGCCAATTCAACTAGTATCTACAATGGGCAAAGCTCAAGAGCCATGGTGAGATAAAATAAAATAAAGTTCTAAGTGTCTATTGCAGACTTCACTATATTAAAAAAAAGCTTCATTGATAACATTTAAATCCCTTTAAGTGCTTAATCCCTCATAATATCAAACATTTCCTTAAAGTACTTAATCCTCTATGAAAACATACATTTGTATTAATAGTCTTATATCAAAGGCAGCTAATCTCTTTATAACCACTTGGAGCCAACAAAATATGAACTTTCAGGCCCCATTGTGTTAATGATAAGTTATGGAAGCAGTGAACCAGCACTAATTATGTCAACATATAGTGAAATAGCATGCACCAATTTTTTTCAACTGCAGGGTGGATGGCATTTTTCAAACATTTAAAGGACTTGGGGATTTAAATGAATTGACAGCTTGACAATTCCACAGAGCTTATTCAATTTTTACGCAAATTCATCCCTACTCTTAACAATCCTAAAAGGCGCCTTACCTCTCCCAAAGGGGTGGCTGACCTCTCTCAAAGGCTACCTTAACTCTCTAAAAGGGTACCTTGTCTCTAAATAACTCAGGAAGCTTTAGGTCTTCTCACCAAATGTTTGAAGTCCGTGAATCGTGCTTAGGAAGTCTGAGTAATGAAAATTGCATCTGTTTGAAGGCAGCTGCACTTTTACTTGTGCAGCTGCCTTCATGAACCATGGACATGCAAACTACAACTCACCTCCATTCTTCTCCCCCCAACCCCACCCCATCCCAGCACCTCGCCTCCCCAGGTTCTGGGGCTGGACTTCTGGAATTGGGGTTCTGGCACCATCTTGGCTAAGGCGGGGAACGCTTGCGACTCGGTGAAAATTCAGGCCTATGACGTGCTAAAGCAGTTTGAAAGAACTGTGAGCAACGCAAGACATTCCACAATGACCACATTGTAAACTTCACAGCCAAGGGAAAAATATGCTGAACAGCACAAGTTACTCTTGGTATGCTTTTTGTTTGACACCAGTAAAGCTAATGAAGTTGGCAGCCTGTAAACAAAATATATTATTTTGCTTTTAAGACAACAGTCTCAATAATAATATGCAAACTGTATTACAGAGCAATGTACTTACAAATCCAAAACAACATTTACAACCACCTTAGGTTTTAATGAGTGTTTAGTACTGTTTTGCTGTTCATTATGAACCAAACATTTCAGTGCCCAAGTGAGTGGGATTTTGGCAAAAATAAAACACATGCAGGCTAATGTCTTCCAAATCTTCCTTTTCCTATAGTTTTGCCATCTGTGGAGAATCGTTCCTGATTGTTTTTCCTCTCTTTCAAGAAAACGACCTAAATTTCTGTCAAGGTCGCCATCTGATTTTAATTCCCATTGGCTTCACTGCAGAAACTACTCGATCTTCATTCTATTGTCTTCAATATGGAATATTCTGGATACTGTGCAGAAGGAGGCCATTCGGCCTGTCATGTCACCTAGTCCCACTCTCCCACCTTTTCTCAGTAGCCCTGAAAATTCTTTGGAATCTTCATTCCCGTTGACTTCAATGGATATGAAAAATCATCTGTTTTACTTAATGGGCATATCATCTGGGACATTAGCTTTCTGCCCTGGTGGCAAGTTGAAGATCTAACCCATCGACTGGACTCCCTTACCGAGAAAGCGTTGGAGCTGTGTGATAGAATTTGGACCCTTGCTCACTGTGCATTCAAAATCTGGTCTAACACAATGAATACCATCACTAGGTTCCAGTTACCAATGTATACACATGTTATTGGCAGAACAATGGAGATCCGGCGATGGTTCAAGCCAGCCTGAAATATGGCCTATAGATTGTAGCCAAAATCATTTAACAAGCCAACACGTTTTACATCTGAAGTAGAGAAACTGTTAATTGCTACCAACTGTCTGTGGAAATTGCGTTCTTGATATTCATCACTGCGCTTATGTCTTCATTAATCTGGGCTGAAATTGCACAGAGTGATAGAAAGTATCAGACATATTCATGCATTCATGCAAAATATCCTCTTCTATTTATAAAAATAAACAAGCTTGCATATTTTAATTAGTGCCTTGGCCGAATGGAATTTGTTTAATCAATCTTTAAATAAAAAGTTGTGACCAGTATTAAATTTTATGGCTGCATGGATTTCCATTGCTTTCTATAGATTCCAACACCCATACTTATAATGGAAACTTGTCACACTGTAATTATACTCCCTCACCAGAAGCTTTGCTTCTCCCAGTGCCTTTTATACCACTGCAGAGATTCCCTTTAAACTCCAACTAACTCCTCTGCTTCCCAAATTGCTGTCAGTTTCTCTATTTAACTATTAATATTATTATCATTATCATTATTATGTAAAATGAAGTGTTCTATAAAAATAAGGGCAACTACTGGAGCAAGTTGCTGGGGAAATGGTGGCATAGTGGTGATATCACTAGACCAGAGACCCAGGCCAGTGCTCTGGGGACACAGGTTCAAATCCCACCATGGCAGCTGATGGAATTTAAATTCAATAAATAAATCTGGAATATAAAGCTAGTCCCAGTGATGGTGACCATGACAACTGTCACTGATTATTGTTAAAAACCCCTCTGGTTCACTAATGCCCTTTAGAAAAGGAAAGCTGCTGTCCTTACCAGGTCTAGGTCTGGCCTACATGTGACTCTAGACCCACATGTTGACTCTTGACTGCCCTCTTAAATAGCCTGGAAAGCCATTCAGTTCAAGGGCAAGTAAGGCCTTGCTAGCATTGCCCATATCCCATGAATGAATAATAAAAGAAAACATGACTGAAAATTGAAGACTGAACAATGTTGGCATTCTGTGACCCAGATATCCCTTCCCTTCTAACAATCCTTGATCTGAAGATTTGACTTCTTCCCAACCCCTCTACCCCATATACAATGCAAGATTGCCTAATGTTCCAAATGGAATTTGAATAGTTAGTAACACTCATTGTATGTTTGAAGTGAAATGGTTACTAACTGTGAGACTTATAATTCAACATTAAAAAAGCATGGGTCAGATGATTGTTTCCAGTTCTAAATGTCTTCAATAATTTACTTTCGGGCTGTAATGGACATTTGATTTATATTAGGAAATGTCAAATACAACATATGCACTGCCAATAATTGGGGTGCTGTGCAGTGCCAAGATGATAAAAGTCAATTTTGTCAGTTATTTAAAGCTGAAGAACAGCCAAACCTTGAGAATTGGTTGGAAAACCAATGCACTCATGTAAACATTGTGGCAGGGGCCAACTACGGCCTTTGCTTGTTGTTGATTTATCAGGGAACTCTTTGCCGGATAGCTACTTCATGTGATTGGTGGGACTAACCATAATACTCTTGGTGCACATTTGTTTATAGTACTCTGAGGCTGGGCTGCAATTCTGTTCCCAATGGAAGGACATGACATTGCCTGTAGCTTCCTCTGATAAAACATAATTAAATTCCACAATAGAATCCCAACAGTATTTTATCCCCATTATTCATATCTTTGCTGACAGGTAGATATGGATCTGGAAAGAATCTAGAGCATTGCCTGATCAGTCCATCAGCTGTTTTTTAAATTAGACCATAAGGTTGACCTCCAGAATCCTACCCAGGAGGTTATTATCAATGTTGATTACAGTTTGACTGAAAAAGTTCCACCAAAGGCTCATTACATACACCAACAGATTTTTTTTACTTCTTGCACTATTTCCTTTTAATTCAAACCTTGAACTTTTTTTGCTTACTCAAGTCTTGGATGAATCTCTCACTGTTTTAATCTTCACATTGCCTTGGTTTCAGATTCTTCTCCTACAGTGCAAGGTCTTGTAATGTACTCAATTGAACATGCTTTTCCCAGCTATTGACCACATATATGTTCAAATTTCTAGCACTTCACTGTTAATGACTAGGCCTGGGCACTAAGCTCTGGACTTCCGCTCCAACCCTCTCTGCCTATCTAGCTCTTTCGCCTCATTTAAGACACTCCATAAAGCCTGTCTTAATATCTCAAGTGTTCAGTGTCGGTCTCTTGTGAAGTGCCTTGGGATATTTTATTACATTAAAGGCACCGAGATGAGTGCAAGTTATTGTTGTTGATGTTTGCTGGCTGACAATTCAACTGCCTGATGGGCTGAATGATCTTGGAATTCTGCCACCTCCATGGTTGAACACAATGAAGGCTCTTTCTCCCAAACATTTGAGTTCTGTTTCTTTTCTGTAATCAGTTTGCAACAGAACTGTCATTGGTGATGGATCGTTCAGCTTAAGGTGCGGAGCGTGTGAGTGACAGGAGAAGCCACAGCGAGCTAACACAAATAGGAGACGATTGTCTACACTTTTACTGCTGCAGCACAGAAAACATCGCTCAGCTAAAATGGCTGAGCCGTTTCAAGTGAGAAAACATTGTAATTTTACTTTATTGACCCCAATGCATTTCCTACTGAATATATTACTTTAAGTTGAAAAGAAGAAGCACTTCCTGAACAGATCTTCAGATTGAAATACCACCTGTTGGGAGGAGTGTCCCTTCACTGGCCTCGAAGGAGAAACATTTCTTCCCATCACTCTTCTGAGTTTAAGTATAAACTCATTTGCTTCTAACCTTTTTAGAAATTAAGAGATATTCCTTTCTGGTTACGATACATACAGTGGCCATTCTAACACATCACAAAATATAAGGATTATCAATAAGTATCTAGCCCACCATTTGTGAACAACCTGATTTTAAATAACTAAAAACGACTTTAAAAAAAATATACAGAACCATTTACTAGTATTACTATAATAATAAAAACAAAAAAACTGCGGATGCTGGAAATCCAAAACAAAAACAGAAGTACCTGGAAAAACTCAGCAGGTCTGGCAGCATCGGCGGAGAAGAAAAGAGTTGACGTTTCGAGTCCTCATGACCCTTCGACAGAACTTGCAAGTTCTGTCGAAGGGTCATGAGGACTCGAAACGTCAACTCTTTTCTTCTCCGCCGATGCTGCCAGACCTGCTGAGTTTTTCCAGGTAATTCTGTTTTTGTACTAGTATTACTGTTGTACAGTAGGCAGTTTCTTAGCAAATCAAATTTTTTTTAATGTTTAAAGGCTTTTAAAAAGGTAGCTATTGTTTCCCTTCAACCTAAAAAATGTCAGCAAAATTTTGAAAGCCCTTCCTGAAAGCCTGTGAACAATATCAGTTAGCAGGAACTCACCACGGTGAATCATTTGAGCTGGGGATATGGTCAGTTTTGAGGGTGGGCCGGACTCCAGCAGGATTCTTGTTAAACTGGAATAGATGATTGCAGGAACTCATCCTGCATTGAACATAAATTGCGTTTGAAATTCCTCGAACTTCTGCACTGGTCTGCTCTGCCTCAGCTTACCTGACCTTCAACCAGGCCTTTCATTACCACTAGACTTGACCAGCACTCCTAACAGACTGCACATGTTCTCCCCAATGTAAACTTGAGGTCATCTAAAACTCTGCTGTCTGTGTCCAAACTCACACCAAGTTCCAATCATCCAGCACCCCTGTACACGCTGATCTACATTGGTCCCTGGTGAAGCAACGCCTCCATTGTAAAATACTCATAACAAAAACAGAATTACCTGGAAAAACTCAGCAGGTCTGGCAGCATCGGCGGAGAAGAAAAGAGTTGATGTTTCGAGTCCTCATGACCGTTCAGCAGAACTGGGTGAATCCAAGGAGAGGGTTGAAATATAAGCTGGTTTAAGGTGGGGGATGGGGGGGTGGGGTTTGGGTGGGGGGGGAGAAGTGGAGGGGGGGTGCGTTTGTGGGGACAAGCAAGCAGTGATAGGAGCAGATAATCAAAAGATGTCACAGATAAAAGAACAAAAGAACACAGAGGTGTTGAAGTTGGTGATATTATCTAAATGAATGTGCTAATTAAGAATAGATGGTAGGGCACTCAAGGTATAGCTCTAGTGGGGTGGGGGGGCATAAAAGATTTAAAAATAATGGAAATAGGTGGGAAAAGAAAAATCTATATAATTTATTGGAAAAAACAAAAGGAAGGGGGAAGAAACAGAAAGGGGGTGGGGATGGAGGAGGGAGTTCACGATCTAAAGTTGTTGAATTCAAAATTCAGTCCAGAAGGCTGTAAAGTGCCTAGTCGGAAGATGAGGTGCTGTTCCTCCAGTTTGCGTTGGGCTTCACTGGAACAATGCAGCAAGCCAAGGACAGACATGTGGGCAAGACAGCAGGGTGGAGTGTTGAAATGGCAAGCAACAGGGAGGTTTGGGTCATTCTTGCGGACAGACCGCAGGTGTTCTGCAAAGCGGTCGCCCAGTTTACGTTTGGTCTCTCCAGTGTAGAGGAGACCATATTGGGAGCAACGAATGCAGTAGACTAAGTTGGGGGAAATGCAAGTGAAATGCTGCTTCACTTGAAAGGAGTGTTTGGGCCCTTGGACGGTGAGGAGAGAGGAAGTGAAGGGGCAGGTGTTGCATCTTTTGCCTGGGCATGGGGTGGTGCCATAGGTGGGGGTTGAGGAGTAGGGGGTGATGGAGGAATGGACCAGGGTGTACCGGAGGGAACGATCCCTACGGAATGCCACCGTGGGGGTGAAGGGAAGATGTGTTTAGTGGTGGCATCATGCTGGAGTTGGCGGAAATGGCGGAGGATGATCCTTTGAATGCAGAGGCTGGTGGGGTGATAAGTGAGGACAAGGGGGACCCTATCATGTTTCTGGGAGGGAGGAGAAGGCGTGAGGGCGGATGCGCGGGAGATGGGCCGGACACGGTTGAGGGCCCTGTCAACGACTGTGGGTGGAAAACCTCGGTTAATGAAGAAGGAGGACATGTCAGAGGAACTGTTTTTGAAGGTAGCATCATCAGAACAGATGCGACGGAGGTGAAGGAACTGAGAGAATGGGATGGTGTCCTTACAGGAAGTGGGGTGTGAGGAGCTGTAGTCGAGGGAGCTGTGGGAGTCAGTAGGCTTGTAATGGATATTGGTGGACAGTCTATCACTAGAGATTGAGACAGAGAGGTCAAGGAAAGGAAGGGAGGTGTCAGAGATGGACCACGTGAAAATGATGGAGAGGTGGAGATTGGAAGCAAAATTAATAAATTTTTCCAAGTCCCGACAAGAGCATGAAGCAGCACCGAAGTAATCATCGATGTACCGGAGAAAGAGTTGTGGAAGGGGGCCGGAGTAGGACTGGAACAAGGAATGTTCCACATACCCCATAAAGAGACAGGCATAGCTGGGGCCCATGCAGGTACCCATAGCCACACCTTTTATTTGGAGGAAGTGAGAGGAGTTGAAGGAGAAATTGTTCAGTGTGAGAACAAGTTCAGCCAGACGAAGGAGAGTAGTGGTGGATGGGGATTGTTCAGGCCTCTGTTCGAGGAAGAAGCTAAGGGCCCTCAGACCATCCTGGTGAGGGATGGAGGTATAGAGGGATTGGACGTTCATGGTGAAGAGGAAGCGGTTGGGGCCAGGGAACTGGAAATTGTTGATGTGACGTAAGGTATCAGAGGAATCACGGATGTAGGTGGGAAGGGACTGGACAAGGGGAGAGAGAAGGGAGTCAAGATAACGAGAAATGAGTTCCGTGGGGCAGGAGCAAGCTGAGACGATTGGTCTACCGGGACAGTTCTGTTTGTGGATTTTGGGTAGGAGATAGAAGCGGGCCGTCCGAGGTTGGGCAACTATCAGGTTGGAAGCTGTGGGAGGAAGATCTCCAGAGGAGATGAGGTCAGTGACAGTCCTGGAAACAATGGCTTGATGTTCAGTAGTGGGGTCATGGTCCAGGGAGAGATAGGACGAAGTGTCTGCGAGCTGATGCTCAGCCTCCGCGAGGTAGAAGTCAGTGCGCCAGACAACAACAGCACCACCCTTGTCAGCGGGTTTGATGACAATGTTGGGGTTGGACCTGAGAGAACGGAGTGCAGTAAATTCAAAGAGAGACAGATTAGAATGGGTGAGAGGAGCAGAGAAATTGAGACGACTAATGATGCACCGACAGTTCTCAATGAAAAGATCAAGAGAAGGTAAGAATCCAGAGGGAGGGGTCCAGATGGAGGAAGAATATTGGAGGTGGGTAAAAGGATCCGTTGAACGGGGCGAGGACTCCTGCCCAAAGAAGTGAGCCCAGAGACGAAGACGGCGGAAGAAGAGTTCAGCAACGTGCCAAACCTGAAATTCATTGAGATGAGGGTGTAAGGGTATGAAACTGAGTCCTTTGCTGAGCACTGAACGTTCAGCGTCGGAGAGGGGAGGTTCAGGGGGTATAGTGAATACACGGCTGGGCCTGGGATTGGAAGATGGGGTGGGGACGGAGGGACAGGCAGGGGTGGAGGGTCCTAGATGGGTGTTGGTGTCGATGAGTTGTTGGAGTTTGCGTTCCTTAGCATTTGAGAGAAAGAGAAAAAGTTTCTTGCTGTGGTGTCGGATGAGACGAAGAATAAAATGAAACTGGGGGCACGCGCAGCTTTGAAAAAGGGTACGGTGGTGCTGCTGGTAGGAGAGGTCGAGTGTGTTCATATGGCGGTGCATGGCACTGAGTGTGGATCTCAGAATGTGACGGGAACAGCAGTCCGAGAAACGTTTTATGTCCCGGAGATACATATAATCCTGGGTGGGTTCGAAACAAGAGGGATGGAATTTCAGTTGAAATCCACGTGGGATAAGTCGGAGACGGAGACATTCACTGAAAAAGGAGATATGGCTGTGAAGGTGGGTTTTAGTAAACACCTTGTCAAACACCAGGAGAGAAATGGAAAGCAACGAAGGTGAACAAGGCAAAAGAGAGATACGGAAATCTTGTCGCAGAGACGAACAAAACTTCTTGAAGGTAGGCATTTCTTGAAGAGCAGTGGCAGTCAATTAAACACAGAGATAAAAACAAAAAACTGCAGATGCTGGAAATCCAAAACAAAAACAGAATTACCTGGAAAAACTCAGCAGGTCTAGCAGCATCGGCGGAGAAGAAAAGAGTTGTCGTTTCGAGTTCTCATGACCCTTCAGCAGAACTGGGTGAATCCAAGGAGAGGGGTGAAATATAAGCTAGTTTAAGGTTGGGGGGGGGTGGGGGGGATTGTTGGGTGGGGGGAGAGAAGTGGAGGGGGGTGGTGTGGTTTTTTTTTTTGTTTTTATAAAATACTCATCCTTGTTTTCAAATCCCTTCCTAGTTCAGTAATCTCCAACAGCCCCTAACCCTTTGAGATATATGTGCTCCTCTAGTTCTTGCCTCTTGAAAATTTGTGATTTTAATCAGCCCACTATTACTGGCCATGTTCTCAGCTGCATGGGCCCTAAACTCTGGAATTCCCTCCCTAAACCTCTCCATCTCTCCAACTCTCTTTCCTTCTTTAAGATGCTCCTCAAAACCCTACCTCTTTGGCCAAGCTTTCGATCAACTGCCCCAAATCTGCTTTCTCCTTTTGTGACTTGTTATCAAAATTATTGGTTGTTTAAATTTAAAATGAAAAACCAAAAGTTATAAAATGCTCTTGTTAAATGCCCTGGGACATTTTTCCATGTTGAAGGTACAATATATAACTAACTGTAAGTTTTTGCTATTTGGCTGAAGTCAGGCGAGTTATGCTAGAAAAATCAATGCTGGCGTATGCTATGTTCTGATTTGGCTTCCCTACATGTCATAGTAATTCGGGACACTGGCAGATGTTTAACATAACAAGCTTCCAATAAAAAGAAAATTCCAGACAATTCATGTTTAAATTCTTTGATACTTTTGCATTTACAGTCAGGATTGCAATTTAACTGCAGCGATTTTCAATTTACAATCTCAGTGTAAATTCACGCCACCGAAGAATTTTGCAGAGGAGATTTGCATCTCCTTTAACATGGCCTTAGTGCTACAAATTCACAGTTCTTTGCGATTTAGCTTAGAAACCTATTAACATCAGGTGTTCCAAAAGCACTGTTCATGGACCCGATTCCACAAGCAAGAACAGTCTGCTTTCCCACAGCACAGGGAAGAGACGAATTTGGCTATGATCCTATTCTGCTAACGGTTTCCTAGAAAGCAGCAGATGCAGAGTGTGGGACCTGATTACCTGACCACCAGCCTCCACACCCGTTACAACGCAGGAATATTGCAAGTTATAGAGTTAAAGGATGCACACTATTTACATTCTATTTTGATTGACAATAGCAATATAAAGAGCAAAAAGGAAGTGGTGTGGAAATATATATAGTTAAGATAACAAATTTAACTGTTTTATAGCTAATGGTTTCAACGATATGTAACTAAACTAAGGAATGTTAATAGGGTGAATGGACAGTCTTCTCTGAACATCAATGTCCCTTTGAAGGCAGGGTACCTAAAGTTGTACACAATGTGCCCTCACTACTAATTGAAGTAGTTTGAATAATTTGCATTGATTTTATCTTATCTTATGTTCCAAAACCACAAATTTACTATGATAGAAGGAAGGACTTGCATTTCTACAGCACCTTTCACAATCTCAGGTTGTCCAAAAGTATCTTACAGCCAATGAAGTGCTTTTGAAATGTGACGATTTTCACATGACAAGGTCCTGCAAACAGGAATATGATAAATGGTCAGATATTCTGTTTTAGCGATGTTGGTTGGAGGGTAAATATTGGCCAGGATACCCCTCCTCTTCTTCAAAGTAGTGCCACCTGAAAGGGCAGACAGGGGCCTCGGTTTAACATCTCATCCAAATGATGGAATCTTGGACAATGTAGTCCAAACTCTGTATTCCACTTAGTATGTCAGCCTAGAGCTTAAATTTGAACCCATGACCCACTGATCCACACTGACCTAGCTATGTGTCATGTACATATCATACTAAGTTCAGCTGTCCCATTTTAACTCTAACTGTGGGATATTGGGTTATTGGGATCTCATTTAGCACCAGGTGGGTGGTGGGCCGTGTGATTGTGTTGCCTTCCCAATACTCTTAGCATGAGTCTCGACATGGCCTTAGTGCTACAAATTCACAGTTCTTTGCGATTTAGCTTAGAAACCCATTAACATCAGGTGTTCCAAAAGCACTGTTCATGGACCCGATTCCACAAGCAAGAACAGTCTGCTTTCCCACAGCACAGGGAAGAGACGAATTTGGCTATGATCCTATTCTGCTAACGGTTTCCTAGAAAGCAGCAGATGCAGAGTGTGGGACCTGATTACCTGACCACCAGCCTCCACACCCGTTACAACGCAGGAATATTGCAAGTTATAGAGTTAAAGGATGCACACTATTTAATTCTATTTTGATTGACAATAGCAATATAAAGAGCAAAAAGGAAGTGGTGTGGAAATATACCACACCACTTCCTTTTTGCTCTTTATATTGCTATTGTCAATCAAAATAGAATGTAAATAGTGTGCATCCTTTAACTCTATAACTTGCAATATTCCTGCGTTGTAACGGGTGTGGAGGCTGGTGGTCAGGTAATCAGGTCCCACACTCTGCATCTGCTGCTTTCTAGGAAACCGTTAGCAGAATAGGATCATAGCCAAATTCGTCTCTTCCCTGTGCTGTGGGAAAGCAGACTGTTCTTGCTTGTGGAATCGGGTCCATGAACAGTGCTTTTGGAACACCTGATGTTAATGGGTTTCTAAGCTAAATCGCAAAGAACTGTGAATTTGTAGCACTAAGGCCATGTTAAAGGAGACTTTGTTCAGATTTGATTGTCAAGCTGTGAGTTTTGAGTTAGCATACACAGGCAGCTTGATGGATGGAATGGATAGAGAATTCAGAGGTTGCTCCGGGGCAGTCAAACGGGAAGTAATGAGTTAAAGTGGGTATGGTGAAGTGGCCACTGGGAGAGAGTGTGTCCAGGCTGGCATTGGGCCAGATGGTGTTTGGAATATTCATGTTCCTCTTGGCCTCGTTAAAACCTGTCTTAAAAAAAGCCGCCTTTTTCTGAATGGTCTTTGGGGTTGCATTCGGATTCTTCCTACATCAGGGGACTCTACGCTGCCTATTGATGGGGAAAGGCAGTTGCCTGGCCTACTAAATTTAAGGCCCCAACAAAAATGGTGGTGGCCACAGCAAGAGTGTGAACCAGGTGGAGAAGTGTCATTCTGTCACCTCTGGCCAAGCCAGTCGCACTGGGTACAACCTGTTATATCTTTCTCCGGTCCATTTTCTTCCTCCCTCCTCTCCTGAAACTGCTGAGTCTTGCTGGGGTGCTGATCAACGGGTGCTTCCAGCTTTCCCTGTGTTCTTCACCCGCCAGCCTACAAAAATGAGGGTTCGCGAGATGTCCAGCCGGGGTAGTGGGTAGTGGGGTGGGGTGGCATCACCATGCTGGGTCACACAAAGGAGCATCGGTTCCAGCACTTCCTTTGACCCCACCCAGGCGTTACGAGGCTTAATTGTAGGTTATGCGCACTTCATGTGTCTGGGATCATCAGCTCAGCGCGGGAATGAAACCCAGTGTCTACCCAAAATATATGTCACACTGCCACATGGGTAATGGAGTCATTGAGGGAGCCAAACAAAAACCGATGCCAAAAAAAAATGTGCCTACCTTCCCAGAATCCACATTATTCAGTGCGTTTCACTTTATTGGATCAACGTAGTAGTTGAAAAACACTTCTTGTTTGTTGTGGGTCATTTCTCACCTCATGAAGGGACACATGCGATCCCCAAAGAACGTGTTTTAACTTTTTAAGGCAGGTTGTCTCAATAAATACAGTTACACCACCTAATTTGTCCACTCTTCTGTTTATAGTCTGACAAGTCTGCTCTTGCTTAGCAGAAAAATGTTTTTATGATGTGTTCAGTGGAACGGAGTAATAGCCGAATGCTGTTAGATGACTGTTACAATTAACATCTATGAAGACAGCGCCTACTTGCTAAGTCTTTTTAAATCTGTAGGCCTTGGTCGATATTTCTTGTCATCTACTGCCCCTGTGTGGCCTTTTCAGTAAATGTTTCGAGGAACCAATAAGTGAATGATTGGTTATAGAATAGTTCCCATGCCAAGGTTTGTTCTGGTGCAAAGCAGCCTTAGCTTCACATCGATGTGATTGTAGGTGTACAGGAGGTGTAACAGAATGGCACCAGGCATCGGGGACTTCAGTTAGTTGGAAAGACTAGAGAAAGATGGGTGGTTCATCCCAGAGCAGAGAAGGCTAGAGGGAGATTTGATAGAGGAGTTTAAAATGATGAGGGGTTTTGATAGAGTACTAATAGAGAAACGTTTTCCACTGGTGGAAGGGTTGGTAACCAAAGGACACATATTTAATTTAATTGGAAAAAGAGTCAGATGGGAGATAAGGACAATCTTTTTTACGCAGCGAGTTGCTGTGATCTAGAATGCGTTGCCCGAAAGGTGGTGGAAGTGGGTTTTAATGGAAACTTTCAGTAGGGAATTGTATAAACATGTGCAGAGTAAGAATTGCAGACTGTGGGGAAAGTGCAGGGAGGTGTCTAATTTGATAGTTCCCTCAGAACAGAGCTGGCCTCCTTTTGTGCTGTAACTGCACTCTAGCTGCTCGGGCTGGTGCCGAACAAGAAAGGGTGGGTCATCTCCTTTGGGAGCTGCTTGGGCCCATCCGAGGCACCAGCCTCAATGTCATTCTCCACCCCCCCAACCCGGTAACCCTCCACACTGGCCTCTTGAACCCCCAACCCCCTCAACAACCTCCATTTACACCTTTCATCCCCACCCAGCTCCCTCGCTGTGACCCCCAATCCTGGGCTTACCTGTCAGTCCAGGCTCCTCAGCACTGGGGACTGCCTGTAGTCCCAGCTCCTGGTGAAGCTGCTGGGATTACAGAACTGCCGGTCAATCCGACTGGCTGGCAGGTCTCTAGGGCAGGACTTACACCCAAGAAAGGGACAGGAGACTCGCCTTAAAGCCAATTAGTGCTGCGCTCAGCGTTAAATTGCTGTGGGGAACCTGTGGAGATCATGGATAATCTCCCCTCAATTTCGTAGCCAGAGGACAGGGTGACAGAAACCAAAGCATCCTATAAAATACAGCCCTATGATTCTCAGCTTAAAGTTATTCAATCTATATTAAGGCAAGGGGTTTAAGTCCATTTGCGAGAGGGGTTTTAAAATGTATTTATTTTATTCACTCATGGGCTGTGGGTATCACTGGTAAGGTCATCATTTATTTCCTATCCCTAATTGTCCTTGCGAAGGTGATGGGGCATCCCCTTTCCAGAAATAATGGTTTGATAAACTAAGTGGTTCGCAGAGTCACTACAGATGTCAGTTAAGAGTGATCCATAACGTTACTGTTTGTGGGAGCTTGTTGTGAACAGGTTTTGCTGGGGTATTACAAACAGTGACTGTAATTTAAAATGCTGTGATTGAATATAAAGTGCTTTGGGGTGAACTAGGGTTGTGAAAGGTGCTACTAGGTGCCAGTCTCATTCTGTTTTCTTTTCAAACAGGTTGATGTTTGACATAAATCAATTACAGGCTGGACAAAAAAACCAGGCTTGGATGGGCAAGTGGAAAGTAATATCCATGCCACACAAGTGCCAGGCATTGAACGTCTCCAATGAAAGAGTCTAACCACCCCCCCTGAGATTCGACAACATTCTGGGGCTCACCATTGATGAGAAATTTAATTGGAAGAGTCACATAAATATTATGGCTACAAGAGAAGTTCAAAGTCTGGGAATTCTGTGGAGAATAACTCACCTCCTGACTCTCCAAAGCCTGTCCATCATCTACAAGGCACAAGTCAGGAATGTGATTAAATATTCTCCGCTTGTCTGGATGAGTACAGCTCCAACAACACTCAAGAAGCTCCAGGCCAAAGCAGCCCGTTTGATTGGCACCATCTTAAACATTCTATCCCCCCACCACCAATTCATAGTGGCAGCAGTGTGTACCATCTTCAAAATGCACTGCAGTAACTCATTAAGCTGCCATAGGCAGCATCTTCCAAACCCGCACCCTTTACTATCTGGAAGGACAAGGACAGCAGATGCATGGGAACACCACCACTGCAGGATCTCCTCCAAGTCTTACAACATCCTGCTTTGGAAATATATTGCAGTTCCTCCACTGTCACTGTGTCAAAATCCTGGGAACTCCCTAATGGCACTGTGAGAGTTCCTTCACCACATGGACTTTCTCCTGGTCTAATTTCTTTACATCTTTTAAGTATTCCTTTACCCGTGTGGCCTAATGTACAATTTTTATTATTCCATTATTCTACTCTCTTTCTTTCTGTTTGTTTTTGAATGATTATTGATACTACTCATTTCATTAACCTCTCCCTACAATTTTTAACTTAAAGTCCTTGTGGCTGCCTTGCTGATCTTTTCTGGTAGCACATTGATCCCAGCCTGGTTCGAGTGGAGCCTGCCCAATCGGTATTGTTCCTTGCTATTCCAGTATTGGTGCCAGTCTTTCCATGAAATGGAAGCCCTCTTTCCCAAACCACTTTCCCTATTAATCTACTTAATCTGCTATATTAATGGGATGTTAATTGTATTATTAAGGTTAAGGATATACAGGTGAAGTACTTTGATTGATTAAGTATCTTGAGCACATATGAAGAGGGAATTGACTGTAATCCAGCAGATCCTCTAGTTGGGAGCATTAAGAACCCAATATTTGACCGACAGAGCAGTACATGACAGGAGAGCTGGACAAGAGATATGCTACATAAATTGCATCACTTCCTATGCTGTGAAAAGGAGCAAGAGGCATTATTTACAATGTGCAACAAGTTTTTACAAACTTCTGTGTATATGTTATACTGATCCTAATCTCTGATTTTATCTTTTGAAGATTGGAACATGCCCTGTGAAAGGTATGAAGTGAGGATTACAGGTGCAGTAGCATAGCAGTAATGTTACCTTAGTAGTGATTCAGGGGCCCACATTAATGTGCTGGAGACACGAGTTCAAATCCCATCACAAAAGCTGAGCAATTTACATTTGGGGAGATGGTGGTGCAGTGGTAATGTTATTGGACTGGCAATCAAGGGTCCCACTTTGGGGCCTTTAACGTGGGTTCAAATCTCAACACTGTAGCTGGTGGAATTTAAATTTAATGAATAAACCTGGAATTACAAAACCAGTCTCAATGATAGTTCATGGCGACCATGAAACTAACATTGATTGTTGTAAGAACCCATCTTGTTCAGTAATGAACTTGTCTGATCAGGCCTACATGTGACTCCGGACCCACAGCAAAACCTGTTCAACTCTTAACTACTCTCTGAAGTGGCCTAGCAATCTACACAGCTCAAGGGCAATTAGAGATGGGAAACAACTGCTGCCTTCATCAGAGATTCTCACATCCCATGAAAGAGTATGAAAACAGACTTGTCTTTGGCAGCGCCTTACCCTTGATGTCCTGGTCCTTGGTGATCCCCACATTTGCCGCTCAAGTTGGCCTGAGCTCGGAATGGTGTGCTTCATGACTGCCAATAAAAGGTGTGCGCCTGGCGACTTGAACGGCGATGGGAGCTCAGAGGTGAGTGTCCACAGCCTTGCGCAGCGCTCGTCAGCATCGCCCGTAGGACATCAAGGGAAAGGCGCTGCGCATTCACTGGGGGCACAGGTAAGTCGCTTTTTCCCAGCTGGCCCTCAGTGCGGTGCCAGAGCAAGGGCTCCACTGCAGATCAGACTGGATGGTTGAGGGCATGGCAGCACAGGCTGAAGGAAATGCAGAAGCACATGGACGGGGACGGGGACGGGGGCGGGGGTTGGCAGGGGTTGGGGGGGTGGGGGGCGCAAGGCAGCACTGACAGACGGAAGGAAATACTCAAGCACATGCCTGTGGGGGAGGTGGGGGGGTGAGGGAAGTGGCCACGTACTTGGAAAAGCTGGTCAAAAGTGAGCATTCTTCCACAGCTGAGGCTGTACAACAGCAGCTCCACTGACATGTTTGTAGTCGGGACTCTGAAGCTTTTCTGCCCACTCAAGCAACGCACAGCATGCAAGTGCCACCAAATGCTCCAGAACCTTTCACCCTTCAGGTGCAGACTGCAAACTAATGTGTGTTTTAGGGGGCAGCAAAGCAATTGGACAACTGGGCAAACTGGAGAATCCCCTTGCGAAAGATGGCCATGAAGCAGTCACTGGTGGAGGCACTCACAGCCCCTTGCCATGTCTTTATTAAGGCTTGGACCAGTATCCATCATGTTTCAAGCTAACAGCACAGCCTTCCAGTGCAGGTTAGGAGAACACATGTGCCTGAGCTGAGAGCACAGCATGCAGTCCAGTGGCCAAAGCTGCCGCCAATCGGTCACATTGAGTGGGGCGGGGTGGATGGGATTTCGGACAACCAATGAGCACATTACACACTGGCCATTCAAGTGGTGGCCAGCATTCTCCTGCATGCATGAAGGGGCCTTCAGACTTAACCAAGAGAGGTTCTTAGTACACCCATGCTAACCCATGTGTCTCTCTCTCTTTGATCCTGCAGGAGGAGAACATCAGGATCATGGAGCCTGGTGATTTACCGATATGCTTCACAGCTTGCAGAGACCAGAGAAGAAGAAGAAGAAGAAGAAGAAGAAGAGAGTGCCGGAGGGGCCTGGCTTGGCAAAGGGAGGAGCACTTCCCTCAAGATGAAGGGGCGGCAGAGAGATGAAGCAGAGACTAGGCATAAATGGGTCTTTGTCAGGTTGGCAAGCTGTAACAAGTGGTGTGCCGCAGAGATCAGTGCTGGGACCTCAACTGTTTACATTTTATGTTAATGACTTGGATGAAGGGATGGTTGCCAAACTTGCTGATAACACACAGAGAGGTAGGAAAGTTACTGTGAAGAGGACATAAGGAGGCAACAATAAGATAAAAATAGGTTAAGTGAGTGGTCAAAGACCTGGCAAATGGAGCATAATGTGAAATTGTCCATTTTAGCAGGAAGAAAAGAAGAGAAGCAAATTATCGAATTGGTGAGAAATTGGAGAGCTCTGAAAAGCTGAGGGATCTGGGTGTCTTAGTCCATGAATCTCAAAAGGCAAGCATGCAGGTACAGCAAGTAATTAGTAAAGCTAATAGAATGGTTATCATTTATTGCGAGGGGAATTGAATACAAAAGTAGGGGGGGGGGCGGGGTTATGCTTCAGTTAGGCAGGGCACTCGTGAGACCACATCTGGGCCGAGATTTTCTGGTTGTCAGGCGGGCTTGGCAGACAGGCCCGGGAGCTGTTGGAAAGCTGTCCGCGATCGGGCCCTGACCGCAACCTCACGCTGGCTGGCCAATCACGCGCTGCAGCACTCAGCGCTGCCGGAGTGTGGGGGGTGAGGGGGCAGGTGTGGATGTTCACTCATGCGTGCGGGTGCACACAGTAAAAGTTCCCTGAGGCACAGAGCTGCCTCAGGGAGCTGAAGATTTTTAAAGTAAAAATTAAAGATATTAAAAATGTTGAAAACGTGTCCTCTCATGTCATGTGAGCAGGGGTATGTTAAATATGAGTGCGAAAAGGTTTTTATTAAAATCGCTGGTCAAAACCTCACCTGCCTGGGGATGAGGTTTCATCAAAAATGCAAACACCACTTTTTCGCTCGCCCACCAACCAAACGGTTGGACGGGCAGTGAAAACTTCTGGTCAGTTAATTGATTAAGGGCCTTAATAGGCCGTTTAATTGTTGGCGGTCCGCTGCCGACTACTGCGTGCGCCCACCGACCTAAATATCGCGCGAGTGCTCGCCCGACCTCATCACGTGTCATTTTACGCTCGTTTGGGTTAGGCGATGAGAGAAAAATTCTGCCCCTGGAGAACAGTGTACAGTATTGGTCCCCTTATTTAGGGAAGGATGTCAATGCGTTGGAACCAGTTTGGAGAAGGTTTGCCAGACTAATACCTGGAATGAAAACAGAATTACCTGGAAAAACTCAGCAGGTCTGGCAGCATCGGCGGAGAAGAAAAGAGTTGACGTTTCGAGTCCTCATGACTCGAGTCATGAGGACTCGAAACGTCAACTCTTTTCTTCTCCGCCGATGCTGCCAGACCTGCTGAGTTTTTCCAGGTAATTCTGTTTTTGTTTTGGATTTCCAGCATCCGCAGTTTTTTTGTTTTTAATACCTGGAATGGGTGAGTTGTCTTATGAGAAAAGGTTGGACAGACCAGGCTTGTGTCCGCTGGAGATTAGAAAAGGAAGAAGTGACTTGATTGAAAAATACAAGATCCTGAGAGGTCTTGACAGGGTGGACGTGGAGAGGATGTTTCCTCTTGTGGGAGAATCTAGAACTAGGGGTCACTGTTTAAAAATAAGGGGTCGCCCATTTAAAATGGAGATGAGGTTAAAAAAAACATTCTCAGAAGGTCATGAGGTTTTGGAACTCTCTTTCTGAAAAGGAGGTGGAAGCAGAGTCTTTGAATATTTTTACAGCTGAGGTGGATAAGCAAAGGAGTGATAGGTCATTGGGGTAGGCAGGGTGCAGATTTGAGGTTACAATTAGATTAGCCAAGATTTTATTAAATGGCAGGGCAGGCTTGAGGGACTGAATGGCCTACTCCTGCTCTTTGTTCGTATGTTAATAATAAGGAGAAAAACCTACAGGTTACTCACCAGTCAGCTTCTTTCCTATGCTGAAGTAATAACCAAATACTAGAGGCCGAAAAAGGTAGAAAAAGAAAGGAGCACCTCCTTCCCCTCTTCACCAAACTCACTCACTCACCAAACTCACAGCTACTCACTCTGTCACACTGAGAATCCTTTATTTATACTAGTTGAAACTCAGATAAGTCAGCTTTGCTATTGCTACCGAAAACAGATTAAGTTAGCTACATAATGAACAAAATACAACTGCTCTCTCGCAGAGAGCTTGTTAACCCCTGCTTAAGACTGGAAGAAATTTAAACTTCACTTAAATCATATTTTTTACTTAAATACTAAATACACACAAACCTAGATTTTTGGAAAGAGATTAACCCTTAAGATTCCCTCACTTAGTAAACTGCCATCTACTCACTGTGAAGTTGCATTCAGTGCAAGTCATATTGAGACCCCTGCATTTATACTAGACTCACATTGCTCTAGCCAAGTGCAAAATGGTGTAGGGGCATGTTAATTCATTCTGAAGCCAGATGATGAAGTAGGAAACCAGAAGCCAATTTTTACTTAATACTGGATTTGTTTACAGAATGCAACATTACAAATGCCTGCCTCTTCCAAAGCCCAATGTTCCATAAGTCTCTCTTTGTACCACCTTTAGAAACCCAATAATGGTTAACCCATTACCAGTTAAGTGCCCTATTTCAAAGGGGCATTTTTGCATTACTGTAACAAAACAAACCTTTAAGAGGAAGGTTAGCAAATTAAAATAACATTTCTGGAGGTGATGATACACTCCAGCACTTCATTCCCGCCCCCAGTACCCACCAGTCACGGAAGGCCTCAAGGGTACTGGTGGACACTGCGTGCTCCCTCTCCATTGAGATCCAGGCATGGACATAACCACAGAAGAGAGGCAGGCAGTCAGTCTGAACAACCCCCTCAACTGCCCACTGCCTGGGCCTATTTATGGCCACCTTGGGGCCAGGCCTAAGAGCAGACCAACAAGGGGGTCCCCCTGACCTGCCCATCCCACCCCTGGAACTGAGTGGCCATCTGTACCTTGCTTGTCCTGCTATCCACTCTTAATTAGCACATTCTTTTAGATAATATCACCAACTTCAACACCTCTTTGTTCTTTTGTCTGTGACATCTTTTGATTATCTGCTCCTATCACTGCTTGCTTGTCCCTACAACCACAGGACCCCCCTACCTCTCTCCCCCTACCCCCTCCCAACCTTAAACCAGCTTATATTTCACCCCTCTCCGAATATTACTCAGTTCTGTTGAAGGGTCATGAGGACTCGAAACGTCAACTCTTTTCTTCTCCGCCGATGTGCTCACTGTATGTTATTAGTTAAGCCTGTGTGTGGTGATTGAGAAAGGAAAATTAAACTGTAAGCGAGCACTTGGAAGCATGAGAGCAGACATTTTAAAGCATTGAATAAAACACCCACTTAATCTGGAGTGCATCATTTCTGTGTATTTCTAAGGCATAAAACACAACAACTGGCAATGAGGATGATGGATAAAAATTTAAATTTACCAGCTCCTACATCTTCTCTTTCTTTATCAGGAGATCCATCCACACTGTGGGATTGATGGATTTTGCAGTTCAAGATCTACTACTACTACTGCAGGCAGCAGCAAGCTGCAAGAAGGTGATACTCGTCCATTGTCTTGAAGAAGCCCAGTGAATATTTTAGCAGCTAACAGAAGACACGTCTACATATGATATGGCATTAAGTGCTGTCAAAAAAAATAAACGGGGCAAAGAAAAGTGTGATGATCAAACAATATACATTCAGCTAGAGAGGCCGGAAAGCCCGTCATAGGCAGATGTCTTCAAAGGTGTGACCAAATTATGGAAGTGCTAATTGACTCACAATACCATGTCCAGCTCAAGGGAAAAAGTATTTTTGATTGACAGGGCAGTCAAGGTTTATGAGGAGTGCCATGAATACTTTAATCACAGCAAATGGTTTATCTTCTTGGACTAAGGACATTCTGGAAGAATTTGTGTTTTAAAAGACACTGCTTCCTAAAGGGTTAATGCAGGACTCTGCTTGTTATTCCTGGAAGAAGCATCCTTTTACAAGAAAGGGTAATTAAGCAGTTGAATAAAAAGGCTGGAAACTTCTTGACCCAAGTGGACTGTGTAAAAAGGGGGGTCACATGATTTATTTGGCTCTGAAAAAAAAAAACATGCCTGGAAGACTGTGTTTTAAAAAGTGGATTTTGGTTTTCCTTCTGAGCAGAGAAGGATCAACTGCTTGAAAAAGAAGACAGCAGTCTTTTCACCGTCCATAGCCAGTCCCCTGCCAGAAATGAATATAAGCTTTTCCTAAAATGCTCTACATGCTGGAATAGAGTACCCTCGAGTATTCCTTGAGTCCACCCAGAAAGCAGTACCAAATTCAGCGATTGTTTTGTGGATCAATGCTGAGAGACCCACCGTATAACCCTGATGACATTTCAAGAACTCCACCATCTACCCTTTGCCTTTGAACCATTGACTTTTAACCTTTGGCCGAATTCCTCCATTCCTCTTTTTATTACATTTTTTTGTGTTTGTGTGTGTGTGTGTGTGTGTGTGTGTGAGAGAGAGAGAGAGAGAGAGGTTAAGGGTATCTCAAAAGAGTAATTAATATAATTTCATATTCCATACTGTATGTTGATAAGCTTTGCCTTTCTATTTGACAAGACTGGTTTTATAATAAACTAATAAGTTTGTTGTTTATTGAAAGAAGCCTGTTTAAAGTCTCTGTTATTCTGAGTAACAGTAGTGGAGGTAAATAATTGGCCATTTTGATGAGTGAATTGAACAGTTAGACTACTGTTGCGACCTGTGGAGTAGTGCGGCGAAATCAACTCCGGACTCCTTCCATCCCAGTCGTGGCAAGAAAGTGGAGTTAAGGCCACAATTACAAACATGATCTTATTGAATACAGAGCAGGTTTGAGGGGCCAAATGGCCTACTCCTGCTCCTATTTCTTATGTTATTATCTGAAACCTAGTCAACAAATGGCAACTTTGGGGTGTGCACATATTTCTGTGATGAAGTGCATTGGATTAATATCTGCTGGAAGTATGCAGAAAAGGAAAATGTGACATCAAATGGTGCACAACACTGCTGCTTTGGAGCTCCACTCTTCAGCTGACACCTCTTTATCTTGAGTAGCTGACACATGTTAAGTAGCATGAAGGACCCGCACCAGTGCAGTTTGAAGGGATCGTCAACTGCTTCCGGGTTAGCTGCTGATTCACTTTTTCTGGTTGTTGCTACAGCTTTACAAGTTTTTGGTGCTGCCCACAGTTTCTAGCAGTTTCAGAGGTGTACAGAGAGTGGGTGGCAGGCACAGAAGTACTTTTTGCTGACTTCAGGACTTCTAACCAAACTAGTTCCTCTGGTTCTGCAACTAGTTTCATTAGTAGTCCTTCCAGTGTAAGGGTGTGAGAGTCCCTTGTGGAGTCTCACTTAGCTCGGAGCTGCCTTCTGGACGTGACAGGAATGAGTGACTCAATACTTAATAATATGTGAAAACGACAATCCTTATTAAACAACTATTAAACAATTATTAATGATTAAAAGAAAATTAAAGAAAGGTAACTATAGTAAAATGGGAAAAAACACTTTGTATAAGGAAGAAAGACAATTTTACATACATACTATATAACAAGTATATACTACATTACAAAGGGTAGTTCCAAACTTGTCTGTTCAAGGCAGCTCCCCAAAATGGTAACATTCCCCTTGGTTCACACACCACCAAGTCTCTGAATAACCTTGCATGGGGGTGGACATTCCAGTCAGTCACTCTGTCGACAGCCCTCTACCTCCCGTAGTCTTGAGTGGTTGACTAACCCACTCCATCTGCAGCCCCAAACATTGGATGCTGTGGCCCTTGAAGTCCAATTTTTGGCTCCATTCCAGTCTTTTGAGGTTTTCTCAAAGAATCTGGTAAACATGAGTCCTTATCAAATTCTCCTCATAGGCACTGCAATGTTTGCAGACTTCGCAGTATTCAAGTTGTTTACGCTTTCTTTTGATGGTGCCTCCCATCTGCCAACAATGAGGATATATATTGTCCATCAATTAAACTTCACCTCCTGATTCCACACCATAGTTGAGCACCCCATGTGCAAGGTTATCCATTGTCCTGGCTTGTAGTTCAAGGGTCATCAAATTCTGTAAGACACTGTCTCCTGTTACACAATAACAACTTTTATCTTAGTAAGTCCAACCCGAAAAGGATAACAAATGGTTTAAGGATGAAATAGCAGCTGTGAGCATGGCCAGCATGAAAAATAAAGTCTTGGGAAAAACAAGTCTACAGTTAATTATATCATTACTGATTAGTTTTTTGACTTAAAACACAGTCACACTTACTTTTAAATCAAGGTCTACAAAGTAATTTTTAAATATCTAACATGGGGAGGCGATGGGATAGTGGTATTGTCATGGACTGGTTACCTAGATACGCAGGGTGCAGGTGGAACTTGAATTCGATAAAAATCTGGAATTAAAGTCTAATGACGACCAGGAAACCATTGTCGATTGTTGGAAAAACCCATCTGGTTCACTAATATCATTGCGGAAAGAAACTCTGCTGTCCTAAACCTGGTCTGGCCAATCTGTGACTCCAGACCAACAGCAGTGTGGTTAACTCTTAAATGCCCTTTGAAATGGCCTAGCAAGCCAGTCAGTTGTATCAAACCACTAAACAGCCATTAAAAAGGAATGAAACCGGACCACCCGGCACTGACCTAGGCACCGGAAACGATAACAGCAAACCCAGCCCTGTCGATCCTGCAAAGCCCTCCTGACGAACATCTGGGGGTTTGTGCCAAAATTGGCAGAGCTGTCTCACAGACTAGTCAAGCAACAGTCTGATACAGTCATATTCACGGAATCATGCCTGACAGATCATGTCCCCGACACCACCATCACCATCTCTGGGTATGTCCTGTCCCACTGGCAGGACAGACCCAGCAGAGGTGGTGACACAGTTGCCCTTGGAATCCTCAACATCAACCCAGACCACATGAAGTCTCATGGCATCAGGTCAAACATGGGCAAGAAAACCTCCTGCTGATTACCATGTACCACCCTCCCTCAGATGATGAATCAATACTCTTGGAGGAAGCACTGAGGGTGCAAGGGCGTAGAATGTATTCTGGGCGGGGAACTTCAATGTCCATCACCAAGAGTGAATCGGTAGCACCCCCACAGACTGAGCTGCCTGCGTCCTAAAGAAGATAGCTGCTAAATGAGGTCTGCGGCAGGTGGTGAGAGAACCAACATGAGGGAAAAACATACTTGACCTCATCTTCACCAACCTCCCTGTCGCAGATGTCCTGTCCATGAAAGTCTCGGTAGGAGTGACCAATTCACAGTCCTTGTGGAGACGAAATCCCATCTCCACACTGGGCTGACAAGTGGCATGTAACATTTACGCTACACAAGTGCCAGGCAATGACCATCTCGAACAAGAGAGAATCTAACCATCACCCCTTGGCATCCAATGGCATTACCATCACCGTATCTCCCACTATCAACATCTTGAGCGTTGACCAGAAACTGAACTGGACTAGCCATATAAATACTGTAGCTACAAAAGCATGTCAGAGGCTAGGAATCCTGTGGTGTGTAACTCACATCCTGACTCTCCAAAGCCTGTCCACAATCCACAAGGCACAAGTCAGGAGTGTGATGGAATACTCTCCACTTGCCTGGATAAGTGCAGCTCCAACAACGCTCAAGAAGCTTGACACCATCCAGGATAAAGCAGCCCACTTGATTGGCACCCCTTCCACAAACATTCACTCCCTCCACTACTGACAAACAGTGACAGCAGTGTGCACCATCTACAAGATTCACAGCAGAAACTCACTAAGCCTCCTTAGACAGCACCCTCCAAACCCATGATCGCTATCATCTAGAAGGACAAAGGCAGCAGATGCATAGGAATACCACCACCTGGAAGTTACCCTCCAAGCCACACACCATTCTGACTTGGAAATATATCGCTATTCCCTCACTGTTGCTGGGTCAAAGTCCTGAAACTCCCTCCCTAACCGCACTGTGGGTTTACCTACACAACATGGGCTGCAGCGGTTCAAGGAGGCAGCTCACCACCACCTTCTCAAGGGCAGTTAGGGATGGGTAATAAATGCTGGCCTCACCAGAGATGTCCATTTCCCATAAATGAATTTTTAAAAGTTCAGAATTGTTTTAATACATATTCTCTTAAAAGCAAGTGCAAAGCAGAAATAAAATGCAAAAATATAAAATTGCAAAAATTAGTGGCTGCAGGGCTCAGTCCTACCTCCTTTAAAAGACAAACTTCAGCAGTAATTTAGAAATCAAGATAAGTAATTTTTGTAATTTATCCAGTTGGAATGATCTTTTCTCATATTCCATTGGCATTTCAGAGCTCGCACAAGTTGCAGTTCGAGTTCAGTTACTCACAAAGGCAGTTGTTGACACGTTTGACTTTCACATCTAGCAGAGACCGAATTATCAGCAATGGAACAAAGACTCACTCACATGTGCAATTCAATCCTAATCCATGGATGAATATTCACATTCGTGCCACAGTTCCATAAATCCTCCCATGGAGTGGTAATCTTAATATCATCAATCTTTTTTATTAATATACTTGTTACCTTGCTGCAGGTTCTGAGATTTAGTAATGATCTCTCTCTTAATTCTCTCAAGTTGCCTGGGCAGCTACGCAGCCTTATAACCAAACCTTTCCTCCTGCAACTGTCTTTTCATTCTATCTTTTAAACTACTTTCTGTGATATATTATGATGCTAAATATTCATTAGTTCTCCTGGGTCACCTATTCTGTCAGGTGTTCCTGGGGTAAAACAAAAGGTCGCTTCAGGGACAGGGCTTTTTGTATCCATAATTAGATTCCTTTACTATGGTGGTAACACAGTATTCTCCTTCCGCATGTGCACTTTGTGTCAGCTTTACGTTAACTCTGGCAGCATCCTTGGTGCAATTTACTTGTCTCTGATTAAATCCATGTATTACTTTGGGTGGCTCCTTATCTCGCTCGGGTGCACAATCACTACAACCTTCCGGCTGAATTCCTAATACATAATATCCCAAATTTACTGCACAGGGATGGGTATTGTGATATTGCATATGACTGCTGCCCTGAATCAATCCTACATTTTCCACTCGATACACTGGCTTTCGTCTCACCAGTCACTGCTGACAGATACAGGATAAAACCAAAGATGGTCCATTTAGTAGTTTCACATTTGACATGGACAAGTTAAGGCTGAACCTACTGCCTGAGTTGGCAGGCTGTGATGCTATTTTTAAACTTTAGCAAGGAAGCTAAATGATTATCAGTAACCCATGAGGGGCCTTCACCCTCATTCATCTGTCTCAGTTTCTCTCAGGTTCGTTCAACCAGCCAGGACCCGTATAAGACACACAGGTCATATTGAGCTGCTTCTACTAAAGCATTATGGTCTTCCCTGATTAATTTGTTGATTGCTTTTGCCTGATTCTCTAATTCACTCATCAAATCCTTCAAATGAATTGTCATTACCCGATATTCCTGTAGGTGAATGTCCCGATTGGTGTTCTTTTCCCGGAGAATATTCTTGAGTTTCTTTTTTAAGATTTTTAATTGCACCATTCAGTGTGGCCAGATGTATAATGTTTACCACTGAAGTTCCGGTGTTAAACCCTGCTCCAATTCATTTATGAACTAACCCCCCCCACCCCCCCACCCCCTTACTTCTAAATGCACTTTTGTTCGGAACATAAATTTGCCCCCAGTGGTGATCTGGTCCTCTGTCTCATTTTATGACCAACTCAATGATTTAGCGTAACAAATTTTTATACATTGCTTGTGTTTTTGCCGTGCACCAACATGGTTATGTCATTCCTGTTACATTCAGCACCACGGGTACCACCTCCTGCTGTACATTATGAAGTAAAATCTTCCCCATTGGTATTAGCACTAAACCATTTCTTAGGCTGGAATTTTCTGGCCCTGTTGGCATTGGGCGTCATGGTGGGTTGGGGGTGGGGGGAGGGGACACAAAATGGCAAGAAGACCAAAAATCAGTTTTATGCCAACGTGAAAACACAGCAGGATCTTCTGATGGTGTACGCCATGGTGGAATGCCGATCCCACTGGAGGCCGGTGTGAACCCACTTTGCATCCCCCTAACGGTATGCAAAGCAAGGCCCAACCAGAATCGACCCCCCACGCCAGATTTTCCACTAAGCCGACAGGAAAAGATGCCAGTCCAAAACACAACTGTACAAATGTGACATGCAGAAGTTGGTACTTACCATGAGGACTTTGGTCAGATGGTGGACATCCAAGGAGCAAAGATGCTGGAGCCATACAGCTACCGGACCCTGGAGGAACACGTGCATCGCAAGATGGGTGGGTTTTCATGGACATGGCTCTGTTACAAAGCAGCTCACGGAAGATGGGAGGTCTCCGTTGATGTTTTGTGTCCGCTTCAGAACATGACAGTCTTGGCCATGGGGCACTGCAATGGATGATCAACGAGGTGGAGGGAGAGGAAGGTCTAGCTGTGAGTGGGAGAGGAAGGTGTACTGGAGTGGGGGGGGGTGTTGGGTGATGGTGGCTGGGAGAAGAAGGTGTACCGGGGCAGGGCCGAAGTTGGGAAGAGGACGTTGGGATGAGTGTAATGGAGGAATGCTCCACTTGCATGGGAGAGAGCTTGCATGAAGCCCCAAAAGGCCCTGCCGCATACATTTCTCCCTCTAGAATCACTCGTGGTCCGGCTGTGTTGAGCTGAACTGCTAATGGGGTGATGGATGCAGGGGGAGGACTTGCCAAGCCTGTCAATGAAGCTGAATGACACCTTTATTCAGTGAAAGTGAATATATTTTCAGATTGTAAAGTGACAAAATATGTTCACTTGTGCAACCACTTGTGATCAGAATTTTTTAACTTTTCTAGGTCTACCACTTCTTCTAGGTGCTGCCCTGACATCCGCAGCAAGGGTGGAGACAGCCTGTGCAATGGTTGGCCCTGTTGCCTCTGATGACTTTGGCATTCGTCCTCTGGAGAGCTGAGGCCTTGAGGACCCCGGCTTGCTTTGGCTGTCCTCCCAGCTGCCAGCTGCTCCCTCTGCAGTTACAGATGATGAGGTTGAGGGAGCCACGGGCAAAGGGGACTCGGAGGGAGAGGACAGCCTCTGGGATCCCTGAGTGGACGACCCAGGGGTGTCCAGCTGCTGCTCCTCCTCCCTTCGGGTGCCCGAGGGCCCCGGTCTGTCTCCTTGAGGGGAAGGAGAACCCGAGGTGCCTCGTTTCCCTCTAGCTTGGCCACTGCAGGAACTCACTTATGGCTACCCCAATGGAGTGCAGGTCTGTGTGTATCTCCGCATTCTGCTGAACCAGGGTCTCCATGGTGTCCGCCATCCTGTCCATGCAGAGCTCCATATGCACACTGGTGGGCACAACTTCATCAGAGAGCAGGCGGGTGCATTCCTCCAACTCGAGTGCCACCCTGTTGAGATCTTCCAACAGCTCTAGGTGATGCTCCACCACCTTCTGCTGACTCTCCACGATAAGGACTCTCGTCATCTGACTCTGACCTCACAGCTGCCTCTTCCCTGTCAGTCCTCTGAGTGCTGGGGAGCCCAGCTGAACCTGCCTCCTCCTGCTGTGGACCCGTGTCCGTGCAGTGACCACCAGACTGTGCACCTGAACCTACTCTATCTAGCTCCCACTGAGGTGTGTGTCTCTGCGCTGGGGGAGGGTGCGGGTAATCATTGTGACAGGTCTTCCAGGCTGCTTATTTCCAGCTCTTCAGTGGAGGAGGTGTCCTCTTGGCTGGAGGTGAGGATCTGAGTGGAGCTGAGGGACAGGCTGGCTGAGGGTGTTAATTGTTTGGCAGAGCTCCCTCTGAACCAAAGTCGAGATGATTAGTGCATAGTAGCAGAGTCAAAAGCAGGACAGAGCACTCACAGTTGCGTTGAGAGAGGGATGATGTGGTGCAGGATCCTCAGGTGGGTGTTCGCCACCAACCTCACCATCACCCCAGGCATGGTCCACGTCCTCGCCAGTCATCTCCATGGCACACTCCTCAAAGTGAGTGAGGGGCCCTAATGTAGGCCACTCCACCACCCCCCCGGTCGGGGGCCTCTCGCTGCTGTTGTGGCATGAAGATAGATGGAGAGAGGTGTGAGCAGGACACATGGAGCTGCATGGAATGTTTGTGTGGTGAGCGGAGCCATGGATGGGATGAGGACCCAAGCTCCAGAGGATATGAGCCTGATGGAGATGTGAGGGTGTGTGTGAGAGTTAGTGATGTTGTCCCTCCAGGCGCGAGATCCCTGTGGATGCGTGCTGTGCTTGCAAGTGTGTGAGTTGAGAGTGATGAGGTGGGTTGACTTACCCTGGCGGAACGGATGAGAGCATTCAACCTCTTCCTGCACTGAATGGCCGACCTCCTCTGTGCTCCGGTGGCACTGACTGATGCTGCCACCTTCTCCCAGGCCGGATTGGTGACTCCGGTGGACCTCCTGCGGCTAGAATGCGGGTAGAGGCCTTCCAATGCGTCCAGCAAGTGCCCCAGAGAGGCGCCAATAAATTTGGTGGGGGGGGGGGGGAGGTGGTGGCTGCCGTCTTCTTTCCTTTCGGGGGTCACCTGTCACCTGGAGCAGCCCTGGTCCGCAGGCATGAAGTAGGCTGCGCTCTGGTGTGCTTTAAATACGGTGCCCGGAGTGAGGAAGTGCTGAGGTCACGGCGTGGCTGGCAACTCCGAGCCTGCGCCCACCAGCGATCCAGTGTGTTTCCCGCGAATGCATTATTAATGAGGCGGATGCGTCGGGAAAGGGCCGATACGGCGTGAAAAGCCACCATTGCGTTCGGCGGGTGAAACTTGTTTTTCTCTCCCGCTCCCGCACTTTGTGCAAATCTGGGACAATTCAGCCCTTCGTCTCCCTCTGTGTGTTGAACAATCTTGTCCGCTCACCCTGAAGAGTGCTGAACATGGGTTATAGTTTTTTAAAACACTGCCGACTGTAACGCAATCTGCGGGTTCCATTATTTACAACTACGATGGGCCAGATGGGACCATGAGATAGGAGACTCCTTCCCTTGATATGTTCTCTGGTCTAGGGATGGTGGGGTCTGACATACAAACAAAATGACTGGTTCCACAAGCGCGTTGATGCATTTGGCTACCAGTTCCACGCTGGAAAGCATGTACTCTAACTTCTGTGCAAAGCCCTGTATCAAAATGGTGTCAGACTCTATTATGCTCCGTAACATTGACCACAGACTTTCTGGCAGGACTCACAAGGAAACCAGGCATTTTCGTTTTGTGCACCCACCTGCCTTTCCAGGTAATTCTGTTTTTGTTTTGCCTTTCCCTGTAACCTGGCTCATTGCAATCCTTATCTGAGCCCCCCTGCAGCAGATCTCGAGTGCGACCTCGCCCTCCAACGAGCTGCCACCTTCACTATACTCATTCTCTGCCCTGGCTGCAGCACCCTTGTGTCTGGTGTCTCTCCACAAATGCGTCCCGTCTCTATGCTATCATATAAATTACTGCTCAGTGTTAGTTACTGAGTTGGTGGCTGTGAGGGTGAAATCAAATGACATTTTGTCTTCCTCGTCACTGTCTTCTTGGTCTTCCTCCATTGCCGGGTTCAGGTACTTGGGTATCTGAAATGTTAAAGGGACAAAGATAAGGTCGTGGTGAAGGCAGATGGAAAATAAAGAGTGGCCACTTAGGCTAACTGCAGCTTGTAAATCAGAAGAAATTGTGGGATGAGAGGGAAGTGGGATGTGGAATGGGAGAGAAGTGGGACGTGAGAGGAGGATTAGGTATGATGATACCTAATTATCAATGGATTCAGTCCCTTGCTGGCCATGGCCTCAGCAATGGACCTTCCCATGATGACCAGCGTCATGTCTTTTATGGGGGTGAGAGTATGCAGGCATGCCTCTGGCTCTGATCAGGTCCCGCTGCCTCCGATTGTGAGCCACCTTCGCCTACAAGAGAGTATGTCCATGTCATGGAATCTCTTGATAACTGGCATTCCCATTCAGTCAGGGCTGTAGTGCCAAATTCTGAGGTGCGGGAGCTCTAAGAAAACGTGTTGGCCATATCATTCTAAGTTTCCCTCTGTTTTAATCATTTGAGTCCCCAAATATCAGTAAAACTATGCTTTTTAAGTGAAAATTATTTTTGCTGGTAGGCACTTTATTTCGAACCAGGTGGCATTTTGAATCATTGGTCTTTAGCATAGCTAGAATTTCATTGTGTAACAGTTTAATTATTTAATTCAAGCCCATTAAAAACATGAATTACAGAATACTTTACTTACTTCAGACTGGGGGATGGCATAAAGAGGGGCCACTGCTTTTCCTGATTTAAATTAATAACCTAGACCTGGGTGTACAGGCACAATTTCAAAATTTGAAGATGACGCAAGACTTGGAAGTATTGTGAGGTGTGAGGAGGATAGTGACAGACTTGAAGAAGATATTGACTGGCTAGTGGAATGGGCAGACAGGTGGCAGATGGAATTTAACGTAGAGAAGTGTGAAGTGATGCATTTTGGTCAGAAGAATGAGACGAGGTGACATAAGATGAAGGGTACAATTCTGAAGGAAATGCACAGTGAATCAGAGACATTCAGCAGCAGCAGCAGCAGTGCAAGCACCAGGACCCTGGGTCAGGCCTTCCCTCCGCCACATCTTAACCTCCCCAGGCTCTGGATTAACAGCCACACTGCGAGCTCCGGATGTTTTGGTCAACTCTTACCATCCGGCCTGAACTCAAACTCCAGGCACTTATGGCTAAACTTGCCTTTGTGCCCCACATAATAGAAGTCCCTTGACATGGTCCCAGCGCCGGCTGCCTCTGTGTCACACATCATGTAGTCCCATATAATTGTGAGAGGATTTCCCTCCAGTTCTGACTGATGTCCTCAATGAGCCAAATCCCCCTGCATATGATACCCCTGGAAACAAGTAGCTTCAATATTGGAGGCAGTGAGGATTAAAATCCAGTCAGACAATTAATGGAGTGGATTCCACTGAGATCAGTGGAAAGAAAAGACAAGTGGGGCGTATAATTGGTGGCCAATCCGCAAAGGAAAGTTAACCATCCAGCAGTGAATATTAAAGCTTTTAAATAGGAGGCGCCAGACCAATGCTCCAGAGCACTCTGGCAGCACTACATCCCCGCATTCAGTTAATGAAAATCGGGATGGTTTACCAGCTTATAACTGAGCACTAAAAGTGAAAAATCACCCACCCTAGGCCTCATTGTGCATCGGCACTGCAAAGTAAGTGTCACTTATAATATTCATTTAGTTTTAGATGCTTTGAAAAGTCATTTGGAAATGCACTTGAAGAGGACTAATTTGCAGGCTCAAGGGGGAGAATCTAGGCAATGGGACTGAACTGGATAGCTCTTTCAAAGAGCTGATACCAGCATGACAGGCTGAATGGCCTCCTTCTGAGCTGAATGATTCTATTATAATGAGAACCTGAAGTTTCAAAGCAAATTCTTGAACTCAGTCAGATTTTAATCATTGAAATCCATGTTTCTCCTGTTTTACTTTTGCCTCTTCATGATCTCCGCTGCTGCACAGCCATCAAGTTACAAACCATTTTGCAAGCCAAGAGGGTAGGGTAATTATAATCTGCTCCTAGGCCTCTGCCAATGTTGTTCTTTAGTTGGCTATAGTACGGCCCACCAATGACATGCCATCTGACTTTTCCTCTCTCCCTGTGATGGATCAGAGCTCGTGCTTGCCTTTCTCCTGACTCCAGCCTACTGTCACACCTCAGGAGCCCAACTGAGATCAGGAAACCATTTGGGCAGTGAGGCATGCCCCAGCACCCTGTGCCACATTGCATTAACATGTCAACATGCTGTGCATCCGGTTGGATTGATCAAGCCAACTATTTAAATTGAGTTTCTGATAACATCAGCGTTGGCCTCATTTGCCAGAACTTGGTGAGAATGCTGCCCTTGTCCATCTGTCTGTACATTGCTGCCTCTTTCAAATCAACCCAATTATATTCAAGTATACTTTAAAATCGCTTGTGCATCATGCAAAGCGTTGGCTTGAAATCTGATTCTGAAGTGCTCAATGCAAAATATTTACTTTGGCAGCTCTTGGTCACTTATCACATATAGTTGATTAAAGTTGAGATTGGAATCCACATAACAATGTAACCACAAGAAGAGCAAGAACAGATGTTGTGTATAATGGAAATCAGCATGTACCTGTGCTGCTTGTTGATGAGATAGTTGAGGGATTGTGAATGTAGTGCCATTGGTCAGGATTTCCTGTTCCCAGGCCATTTGTGTGGTCAAGATGAGCCATAAGTCTGTTCCTTGGTGTGAAAACTGCCAATTTGTGAGCTTTCCTCACCAACAGCAATTAACTGCTAATCAACAGAAGCTTGTGACTATTTAAATTTAGACCCTGTGACCTTAAAGGGACAGATCAAAGTCAACATAGCTGTCACCTAGCAGCAGAATAATACACTCTGTGCTACGGGCTGTCATGATAAATCGCATCATCCAACTTAGCATGATCTTATGACACAGGAGGTATATATGTAAAGTGTCATACTTCATTATAGATTCAAAACAATTTTAAATGGATGTGTGAATTTGAAAGAAAAAGTCACTTCCTGCTCTTGGCTATCTATAGAGAAGAGAAACACTAATCATTTTAGGCAGTATGCAAGAGGAAATTAGATTTTGATTGATTTCAAGATCTGAAATTAGATTTAGAGGCCTTAAAGGGACAGATCACATCATACACTGCTGCACCTTAGCAGAATAGTACATCATGCTTTAAGTCATTTAACACTCTAATCCATATACTGTGTTGGTTTTCATTTCCTACCACAGAAAGTCCCTTTCTTTTGCCATAATTTTTGAATAACAATTTCAAAATCGTATGTAAACATTTATGAAAACAATTTCCAGGTCCACCTTCGCTACCAAAATGTAGTTGGGGACCTTCTGTTACTAGGTGATTCTGTAGCCTTCAACCAGGTCCGTAGTGTATGAGCCTTATGGTTCAAGCAGTCTTGCACTTGGGCTCCCAGTTGTCCGAAGGAGGTAAGGCCCTAAGGTGAGACTTGAATCACTGCAAGTTTGATACAACTGAAAGTCTTGCTGGGTCGCTTTAGAAGTCAGTTAAGAGTGAATCACATTAGTGAGGAACTGAGTTATATCTAGTCCGGAAAGGCTAAACTTTCCAGTGGGACAAAATAGTAAAAACTGGGAAATAAGAGTACTGGTCCGAACTGGCATTCCATTTTAAGGTGCACAAGGCCAGCTTAGACCAGTACCCTTATTTCCCAGTTTTTACTGTTTTTTCCTTCTGGAAGGGTGACAGGTTTCCTTCATAAATAACATTAGTGAAGCAGTTGCACTTTTAAAAAAAAATGACAATCCTTGGCCAATTTTACTGGTACCATCTTTTCATTCCATATATTTTAAACTGAGCTCAAATTCACAAACTGCCATTGTGGGATGTGAACTCAGTTCTCTCAAATTTTCAGTCCAGTAAAATAACCTGTCCCTTTAGCACGCATGTTCAGTAGTACCTGGTAGGTATACTGTGGTAATCTGAGATGTAATTCACCTTTAAGAGAATGTGAGCAGATTGACCACGTGACTGTAAGACCCATTTGCTGTGTAATGCAGACTACCATGTTAATGTTAATCTAGAGTATTGTCTGGTTGTGGAAGCACACATCATGTTAGTGCTCTGTTGTTTGTGTAAATAAATAGCACGTGCTTCATTTCATATTGGTCTTTGAGTCTGCAGTATACTGTTATTGACTCACCCATTGACAAAAAAGCGTGCAACTGATTCATGAGCAAAGCAACCCTGTAGTAAAACATAACAGATAACAAATATCATGATTTGTAAACATTTGTAAACACAATCATAGTGTAAGATTTTAGAATTGCAATGCAGCAGGATGAGAGTTCCACCATGTCTTCACGCTGCCTAGACCCTAAGTTCTGGAATTCCCTGCTGAAACCTCCAATCTCCCTACCTCACTGTGCTCCTTTCAAGGCACTTTTTGAAACCTACCTCTTTGACCAAACTTTTGGCACCAGCCCTAGCATTTTGTTAGGTGGCTAGGTATCAAATTTTGCAAAGCCCTTGGAACATTTTACATTTTACACTATAAATGGAAGTTGTTCATCAGTTTCGGAGAATATATAATACTAACATGCTATCTTGAAAGTTTTTTTTTATCAAAACAGGTTCCCAAATGCCATGTTTAAACATTGCACTGATGTGCTGGGCTCTTTCACTGAGGATGGGGATACTTGTGGAGCATCCTCCTCCTGTTAGTTGTTTAATTGTCCACCACCATCCACGACTGGATCTGACAGGACTGCAGAGCTTAGATCTGATCCGTTGGTTGTAGAATCGCTTAGCTCTGTCTTTTGCATGCTGCTTCTGCAGTTTGGCATGCAAGTAATCCTGTGTTGTAGCTTCACCAGTTTGGCACCTTATTTTTTTAAGTTTGCCTAGTTTTGCTTCTGGCATGCCCTCATGCCCTGTTCATTGAACCATCTTTGATCCCTTGGTTTGATGGCAATGGTAGATTGAGGGATATGCTGAGCCATGAGGTTACAGATTGTGGTTGTATACAATTCTGCTGATGGTGCACAGTGCCTCATGACGCTCAGTTCTGAGCTCCTAGATCTGTTCGAAATCTATCCCGTTTAGCACGGTGGTATTGCCATGATGTAGAGTATCCCCAATGTGAAGACAGGACTTTGTCTCCACAAGGACTATGTGGTGGTCTCTCCTGCCAATCGTGGCATGAACAAATGCATCTGCAACAGGTATACTGGTGAGAATGAAGTCAAGCAGGTTTCTTCCCCTTGTTGGTTCCCTTACCACCTGTCACACACCCAATCTAATAGATACGTCCTTGAAGACTCGACCTTCTCAGTCAAAAGTGGTGCTTCCGAGCCACTCTTGGTGATGCACATTCAACTTCCCCAACCAGAGTACATTCTATGCCCTTGCCACCTCAGTTCTTTTTCCAATTGGTGCCCATCATTGAGGAGCATTATCAGCTGAGGGAGGGCTGTAGCTGGTAATCAGTAGAAGGTTTGACTTGATGCCATTGTATGTCATAGGGTCCAGGGCAACTTCCCCCTGCCTGTATACCACTGTGCTGCCACCTCTGGTGGATCTGTCCTGCCAGTTGGACAGGACATACCCAGGGAAAGTGATAGTGTCTGCAAGGTATGATTCCGTGAGTATGACTATGCCAGACTGTTGCTTGACTAGTCTGTGGGACAGCTCTCCCAATTTTGGCACAAAGCCCCTAGATGTTAGTAAAAAGGGCTTTGCAGGGTTGAATGTGCTTTGCCCTTTCCAGTGCCTAAGTGGTCCATTGGGTTTTATTAATTTTTGACTTTTTTGACCAACTGAATGACTTGCTAGGCCATTTCAGAAGGCATTTAAGATTCAACCACATTTCTGTGGGTCTGGAGTCACATAAAGGCCAGAGAGTAGATTTCCATTGCTAAAGGTGCATTAGTGAACTAGATTAGGTTTTTTTTACGACAATCAATGATAGCTTTGATAAAAGCTAACAGACTAGCTTTTAATTCCAGAACTTTTTATTACCTAATTGAATTTAAATTCTAGTGGCTTTGGATCCATGGCTCCACAGCATTAGACTCCGCCTTAAGATTACAAGTCTAATGATGTTACCACCATGCCACCATTTTCCTCTCAACATATGGCAGATTTTGGCAATGGAATGCAAAGGCAGTCGAGTCCATGATAAACAAAATAAGCTAATCCCCAGTGACCAACCTTCTAGGAGGGTAAAGATTTTTTCACTAAAGGTTGCGTTCAGCCTCATTGTTTCTGAAGACCTGTGTCTGCGTTCAGTGGAATAGGCGGCTGCAAGGTCTGAGCTTCCATCTGATTCAATTACCAACTGGATGGCTTTGGTGAGTTTGTTTTGGTTAGGCTGATTTTGCTTCTGTATCGGTGTGACAGACAGCCACAGAGAAGTGTTCACTGAGTCACCGTAACATTTGAAAATGGGATAAAATGTCTGTGTCCATGGGATCTAATGGGAGGCCAGGAATGTATAATAGAGCTCTAGAACCATTCAGCACATACATTGAAAGAACGGACATGTGTTTAATGTATTGGAACTCGAAGATGAAAGTGAAGAAGACTTGACTCAGAATAAAACAATTCTTGAGCACAAGAAAGCAATTTTTTTTTATTGAAGATTGACCGAGAAGCGTTTGTCATGTTAACAAGTTCTTCCCAACAAGATCAAAGATGTGTCATTCAAATTAATTATCAAGTTGCAGGAACATTTTATTCCCTAGCCACTATAGATCCTGGAAAGCTACAAATTTGGAACCAGAAACCAGAAAAATAGTTAGTTAGAGAGTACATTGTGGCCCTGAAGAATTCACCATTACATTGTAACTTTAGTACGTTCTTAGCATACATTATGCAACAAATTTGTATGAGTATTGGCAAATGAAAGAATCCAGTCAAAGTTAATAATCTTACTTTTGAGCTAGAGTGTGCTCGAAGATTTCATCCTATGCAAGTGACTAGTACAACTTCTGTCCGCAGTCAGAATTGGCTTCTCCCAAAAATAAATCAGGAAGATTTGATCAGTAGAATGCTGTTGAGAGAGGCTTAGTGATTTATTATTGCTCCATGGCAGCTATATAGCACAAGTCGTCTGTTCAGAATTGCCAAATGCTTTGTCAAAGGTTAGACCATATTGCAATTGCTTGCTGGGCACGGGCCAAAGCAGGAAAGAGAACTCATTCCTGGTATTAATGGAAAACAACAATGTCACGAGGGTGGAATTCACAATTTTGAAGTGAATTCATCATGCTGAAGTGAAGAAGAGCTAGGGATATATGGTGTTTACACAACTAGCAATCACTCAAATGACAGAGACTTTTGCACAAAGGTGTTGATAAATCAACTTTACATCAATATACGAATCGGTATATCTGCAGATTACCCAATCATGAGTATAGACATGTACAAGGTCAAATTAAGTGACATACCTCTAACTGAGAGCACAGTTCAATTGAAAACCTACTCAAGTAAGGTAAAAACAAAAAAAACTGCGGATGCTGGAAATCCAAAACAAAAACAGAATTACCTGGAAAAACTCAGCAGGTCTGGCAGCATCGGCGGAGAAGAAAAGAGTTGACGTTTCGAGTCCTCATGACCCTTCAACAGAACTAGGTGAATCCAAGGAAGGGGTGAAATATAAGCTGGTTTAAAGTGTGTGGGGGTTGGGGGGCGGGGAGAGAAGTGGAGGGGGGTGGTGTGGTTGTAGGGACAAACAAGCAGTGATAGAAGCAGATCATCAAAAGATGTCACAGACAACAGAACAAAAGAACACATAAGTGTTGAAGTTGGTGATATTATCTAAATGAAAGTGCTAATTAAGAATGGATGGTAGGGCACTCAAGGTATAGCTCTAGTGGGGGTGGGGGGAGCATGAAAGATTTAAAAATATTTTAAAATAATGGAAATAGGTGGGAAAAGAAAAATCTATATAACTTATTGGAAAAAACAAAAGGAAGGGAGAAGAAACAGAAAGGGGGTGGGGATGGAGGAGGGAGCTCAAGACCTAAAGTTGTTGAATTCAATATTCAGTCCGGAAGGCTGTAAAGTGCCTAGTCGGAAGATGAGGTGTTGTTCCTCCAGTTTGCATTGGGCTTCACTGGAACAATGCAGCAAGCCAAGGACAGACATGTGGGCAACAGAGCAGGGTGGAGTAAGGTGTTAGAAACATTTGGACAAATGGAGTGCAATGCCCAATATAAGGGCAAGCCAAAGTTACCCTTTGTAGTGAGATATGTCAACAAACCAATGTTAAAACAAGGACCCATATCATAAGCTGAAATTATACTGGAAGTATGTTTTTTAAGTTGAAATAACCGAGAAGATTGATCAGCTATTCAATAGCTATAGCAACATTTTTGAAGACAGTTATTGAAGGTTTCATCAGTATGAAAGTACACATCCGAATCAGACTTATTGCAAAGCTAGGCTGATTCCTTACTCTCTCAAAGCCCAGGCTGAGGAGGAACTGAAGAAACCAGAAAAAAATTGTGTGCTAATGAAAACTTATCACAGGGATCAGACAACCCCAACTGTAGTGGTGCCCAAGTCACCAATCTATGTGGGGTCTACAAAGTCACAATCACCCAAGCAGTGGGTGATGAGCACTATCAAGATTTGGATGAAGGGTTAATGGGATCCAAGCTTTTCACAAAATTGGATTTGTCTCCCGCTTATGCATGGTCCAATGTAAATCAAGAGAGTCAACAATATTTCATGATAAGCACACACTCCTACATGAAGCTGCCCTATTGTGTAAAGTCTTCTACACAAATCTTCCAAGGTACAATGGATAAGATTTTTCAAGGAGTGTTGCATTGCTTGTGCAATCAGGATGATGCATTGACTGCAACTGCAACAGAGGAAGAGAATTGTTTGGTGGAGTTAAAAAAGGCTCAATAATTACAATGTGAAGTTGAAGAGGAGCAACTTGGTGCAACCTGAGGTCACATACCTTGGCCTGAAAATCAATGCAAAGAGGCTACAGCTAAGGAAATATAAAATAGAGGCAATAGTCCATGCCCCAAAACCAAAATATGTATCTGAGCTTAAAGCTTTTCTAGACATAGTTCAATATTATTCATGATTTCAGCCTGAGCTTGCAACAGCATTAGCTCCATTGCATGAGGTTATTGAAGAAAAAAATGTGAAATGGGAATGGTCTAAAGCACAACAAGATGCTTATGATGTAAGGAAAAGGAGCTTTACCAGTGATGCATTACTCGTTCATGACGACACACAGAGCAAGCAAAAGGTGGACCCGGAAGCAGTAACCACCACCTACAAGAGCAGGTGAAAAGAGGATCCAGAGGCAGTAAACACCATCTAGAGGAGTGGGTGAAAAGTGGGCCCTGAGGCAGTAACCACTACCTAAAAGAGAGGGCAAAAAGGGAACCCAGAGGCAGTAACCACCACTTGGAAGAGGTAGCCAGTCCAGTCTGCAGCTCCAGAGCGTAGAGGCTGCATTGAGAGAATCAAAGTGTGACATCACAGGAAAACAAATAAATGATTGGTGAATATTTTGCCTGTTTATCTTCAAAATTTGAGTAATTTATTAGTAATTGTAAGGTTTTGTTAGTTGTAGCAATGTTTATTAGCAGTAGTAAAGGTCATTGGGAAAAGCAGTGTTTATTAATTATAAAATAATGAAGAAAAATAAATTATTTAACACATATTAAAAATGGCAGGGCAGGTGATGTGTTTCGACTGCAGAATGTGGGATCCCTTGGCTTTGATATGATCCAAATAAACACATTTGCATGGCTTGAGGATCTTCAACTCAGAGTCATTGAGCTGGAGGCTGAGCTGCTGACACTGCGATGCATTAGGGAGGGGAAAATTACCTGGACACTTTGTACCAGGAGGTGGTCATACCCCTTATTATAGGGCCTTCTGAATTGGTCAGTGGTCAGGGATAGGAAGGTGAGTAAGATTGTAAGTGAGGCAGCTATGGGGACCCAGAAGATAGAAGTGAAGGAGCCTCAGTTGTTGCGATTGTCCAACAGGTTCCAGGTTCTTACAGTCTATATGGATGAAAGTGGTGGCTGCAGGGAGGATGAGCAAACTGACCATGGTACCATGGTACAGGAAACCATTCAAGTGGGGGGAGTTAATGGAACGCAATGGTAGTTGGGACAGTATAGCGAGGGGGACAGACATAGTTCCCTGCAACTGAGAGCGGGAGCCTAGATGGCTGTGTTGCCTGCCTGGTGCCAGGGCTTGGGACATCTGCTCTGGGCTGCAGAGGAAATTGTAGTGGGGGGGGGAAGGATCCAATGGTTGTGGTCCATGTAGGTACTGACGCCATACGTAGAGCTAGGAGGTTCTGCTGAGGGAGTATGAGCAGCTCGGCCTAAAATAAGAAATAGAACCCAAAGGTGGTAATCGTTGAATGACTACCTGATCCATGAGCAACTTGGTGTAGGGTAAATCAGATTAGAGATTTAAATGTGTGGCTCAAAGATTGGTGTGGAAGAAATGGGTTTCAGTTCATGGAACACTGGCACCAGCATTAGGGAAAGTGGGAGCTGTACTGTTGGGATGCTCTTCACCTGAACCATGCTGGGATGAATGAATCTTAAATGTAGGGCAATAGAGAGGGCTTTAAATTAAATTGTGGGAGTGAGGGATGAAGTTTGGGAAGATGTGATAAATTAAATAGAGAAGACAAGTCAAGAAATCAAGGTATGGATGATAGAAATGATGACCAGGGTGTGGCAGGAAAGGACAGAATGTACAAAGTTAAAAGTGCAGCAGCAAATAGGGCTAGAGGATACAAAATAGTAATAAGACAGAACTATCTGTCTCTGAATGCACATAACATTCGTAATAAAACTAATGAATTGACAACAAAAATAGGAATAAATAAGTATGATCTGATAGCCAGCATGGGACATGAATATCCAAAGATACATAACATTTAGGAATGACAAAGCTAGGAAATCTGTAGGGGTAGCTCTGTTAATTAATGATGACATTGGTACAATAGAGAGATTATCTTAGTTCTGGAGATCAAGATGTACAATCAGTTTGGGTAGAGATGAGAAATAGTAAAGGTCACTTGTGAGAGTGGTTTATAGGTCCCCTAACAGTAACCACACTGTAGGACGGGGTGTACAGGAAGAAATAATGGGTGCTTGTGAGAATAGCACAGTGATAATTGTGGGTGATTTTAATCTACATATAGATTGGATGAATCAGCGTGGCAAAGGTAACCTGGGTAATGAGTTCATAAAGTGTTTTTGTGACAGTTTCTTAAAGCAGCATGTTTTAGCACCAACCAGAGAACAGACAATACTAGATCTGGTAATGTACATATGAGACATGATTAATTAATTACCTCATAGTGAAGGTGCCCCTAGGTAGCAGTGATCATAATATGATTGAATTTTACATTCAGTTTGAGGGAGAGAGGAGTGGATCTAAGATTAGTGTTTTAAATTTAATTAAGGGTAATTATGAGAGCATGAAGACAGAGCTGGCTAAAATGGACTGGGAAATTGAGTTAAGTGATAGGTCAGTAGAGATTCCATGGAAGGTATTCAAGGAGATATTTCAGAATATTCAGAAAAGATACCTTCCAATGAGAAAGAAAGACTCTAAGGGAAGGACACACCACCAGTAGATAATTAAGGAAGTTTTTTTTATACATTCATGGGATGTGGGCTTCACTGGCTGGGCCAGCATTAATTGCTCATCCCTAATTGCCCTTGAGAAGGTGGTGGTGAGCTGCCTTCTTGAACCGTTGCAGTCCATGTGGTGTTGGTACACCCATAGTGCTGTTAGGGAGGGAGTTCCAGGATTTTGATCTAGTGACAGTGAAGGAGCAGAGATATATTTCCAAGTCAGGATGCTGAGTGGCTTGCAGGGGATTATCAAATGATCAATTCCACAAAAATGAATGACAGGTTAGAAGGTTGGACAGAATATAAAAAAACTGCAAAGAATGACTAAAAGATTAATGAAGGAAAATTAGAGTACGAGAGGAAGCTAACTAGAAATGTAAAAGCAGATAGTAAGAGTTTATACAGGTCTTTAAAAAGGAAAAGTGTTAGTAAAGTGATCATTAGTCCTCTAGAGAGAGTCTGGTGAATTAATAATGGAAAATAAGTAAATTACAGATAAATTGAACTGGTATTTTGCATCTGCCTTCACTGTAGAGGATAGAAATAAAATACCAGAAATAATTATGAATCAGGATGTGAAAGGGAGGGAGGACCTTAAAACAATTATGATCACCAGGGAAAGGGTACTAAAAAAAAATTATTGGATCTAAAAGCTGACAAGTCCCGAGTCCTGATGGACTTCATCTGAGATTCTTAAAAGAAGTAGCTGTTGAGATATTAGGTGCATTGATTTTAATTTTCCAAAATTCCCTAGATTCTGGAAAGGTTCCATCAGATTGGGAAATAGCAAATGTGACTCCTCTATTCAAGAAAGCACGAAAGTACAGGCCACTTAGCTGAACATCGGTCATTGGGAAATTGCTGGAATCTATTATTAAGGAGGTCATAGCGGCACACTTAGAAAATCTCAATTCAATCAGGCAGAGTCAACATGGTTTTGTGCAAGGGGAATCATGTTTTAAAATTTTATTGAAGTCCTTTGAGGAAATAACAAACAATGTGGATAAAGGGGAACCTGTGGATGTACTGTACTTAGATTTCCAGAAGGCATTTGACAAGATGCCACATCAAAGTTTACTATGCAAAATAGCTCATGGGGTAACATTAGCATGGATAGTGGATTGGTTTGCTAACAGAAAACAGAGAGTAGGCATAAATGGGTCACTTTTGGGTTGACAAGATGTGAAAAGTGGAGTGCCACAGGGATCAGTGCTGGGGCCTCAACTCTTTACAATCTATGTCAATGACATGAAGGGACTGAATATATGTTTGCTTATGCCACAAAGATAGGTAGGAAAGTAAGTTGTGAAGAGGACATATAGAGTTCGTAAATAGATATAGATAGGTTAATTGAGTGGGCAAAAAATTGGCACATGGTGCATGGTGTTGAAAAATGTGAACTTGTCCACTTTGGCAGGAAGAATAGAAAAGCAGCATATTATTTAAATGGAGGAAGATTGCATAATTCTGAGGTACAGAGGGATCTGGGTGTCTTGGTACATGAATCACAAAAAGGATGCAGGTACAGCAAGTGATTAAGAAGGCAAATGGAATGTAATTGTTTATTGCAAGGGGAATGGAATATAAAAGTAGGGATGTTTAACTACAGCTGCACAGGGTGTTGGTGAGATCACGTCTGGAGTACTGTGTACAGTTTCGGTCTCTTTACTTTAAGAAAGCATATACATGCATGACAAACAGTTCAGAGAAGGCTCATGCAACTGATGGATGGGCTGCTTATCTTATGGGGAAAGGTTTGACAGGTTGTGTATGTATTCATTAGAATTTAGAAGAATGAGAGGTGATCTTATTGAAACAAAATCCTGACAGGACTTGACAGGGTGGATGCTGAAAGGATGTTTCCTCTTGTGGGAGAGACTAGAACTAGGGGACATGGTTTAGAATTAAGGAGTCTCCAATTTAAGGTGGAGATGAGAAGAATTCTTTTCTGAGGGTCATGAGTCTTTGGAACTCTCTCCTCTGGAGTGCGGTGGAGGCAGGGTCAATGAATATTTTTAAGGCAGAGGTCGATAGATTCTTGACTAACAAGGGAGACAAAAGTTATTGGGGGTTGGCAGTATGTGGATTTGAGGCCACAGTCAGATCAGCCATGATTTTATTGAATAGTGGAGCAGACCCAATGGGGCGAATGGCCTACTTCTGCTCCTAATTTATATATTCGTAAGCTCATAAATTATGACCTGAATCTACATTGTGATGCTTCCAAACTATGAGGTTGGAGCAGTAATCAGTTATGTCATGGATGATTGTCAAGAGAAGGCATTTGAGTCACATACACTGGCTATTACGAATGCAGCTGGTGTCAATACTGAACAAGTCAGATCGCAGTGTGAAACATGGTTTGACAGATCCTAACTTTTATTTTTTTAGAAACTGTGGAGGAAAGTTCACAGGAGTCCGCTGATGAACTTTTAACACAAAGAATAAAACATTTATTAAACAAGAGAATTGAAATATATTACAACAGACAAAAAGGTTGGAAAAATTTCAATACAAACACAAGAAAATGATTAAAATATTCATGATTCCTTCACCCCAGCTATATCTTTACATTCACATACAGATTCATAAATATAAAACAATTTACCATTTCTATCTCATACTCAAATTTTCAGGGTAAGTATGCAGTACATGTGAACCAACTGGTGAACTGTGGTCAGACACACTCCAAAGTAAATGACAGGTGTGACCAAAGCTGATTCTATGGATTGCTCAACAGCGCACCCAGACGCTTATCATACCATCAGCCAACTGGTCTCATTGAAACTCTGTCTTTCTCATCAGGATTTCCAATTGCCACGTTCGAAGATCTCACTTTGGAATTCTCTCGAAACGTTACTCTCACTCGGACAGCTTCAACCAGGATTCACCCCCAGGGTTTCAATCTCACCTTCTGAGATTCTTTTCTCCTGGATCTCCATGCACACTCAAGCCTCACCTTCCAAGTGCACTTTCAGATTTTTGGCTGTCTCAAGCAGAATGCCACCACCCCAAAAGCCCGCAGTATGGAGTTACCAACAGTCAGCCGCCTCCTCGGATCTTCAGGGCTTCTCCCGAGTCCACTTTGCTTTAAGTCTGTTCCCTGCAGTTGTCTCGCTTCAATTCAGAGCCTATTGCTCTGCTCCTTTTTTCTCAACTTTGCTTAACGGGATCTGTCTCTGATCTCTGTTTTAGTCCATTACCTTGGACCTTCTTCTGGAATCTCTTTCTGTCTCACTTCTGTGTTTGGGACCGTCTTCTTGGTTTGGGACCTTCTCCCTGTTCCCCTCCTGTGTCCTGCTCCTTGGGGCATCTCCCTTCCAATGACACTTCAGCTCAGGTCACCTGACCTGTGGTTTTGCACTGTTTCACTTTTCTTCTTTTTTATGTGCCTGAAGACCTGAAAAATGGATAAACTGCACGTTTTTCATACTTGAATTTTCAGGGTAAGTATGCAGTGCATGTGAACCAACTGGTGAACTGTGGTCAGACAAATCACGCTCCAAAGTAAATGACAGGTGTGACCAAAGCTGATTCTATGGATTGCTCAACAGCGCACCCAGCACGTGCGTGAAATCAATGAACTGCTCATGTGCAGAAAGCCCAAGGCCTGCTGGGAACTGCAATTCCTGAACTCCGAACTCCCGATTTAGGTAAGTATTTTTGGGTCTCCCAACACTGACAGAGAGTGAATGTAACTATGCACATAGAGAAGGAAACACCTGGAACCATCTTCGGAATCAAAGAGTTCCATTGGTCTTTGTCGGGTAGAAAATTTACGCGAGTTACCGATCATAATCCCCTCATCCCTATCGTGGGTCCAAGTCTGCAATACTGATGCCAGCAGTGTCAAGGATGCAGTGGTGGACTGTACTTCTCTCACGGTACAATTACAACATTGAATACCCTAGTTCAAAAGAGAATGCTGTAGTTCAAAGCTGATGCACTTTCCAGTTTGCCGCATGAAAACTCAAAAAGTATCGGCTGTGAAGGTGAAATCTTCACCATTGAAGTAGTTAGTGAGGACTTTCCAGTCATCGCATTTGAAATTCCACCTGAAACTCGAAGAACTAGTTTTAAAAAGAGAACACGAACAGACTTTAAATGTTGCTGATAAAAGGAGACATGTCTAAGCTTTTCATCTTGCACTCATCAGGACACTCGCAAGAACACTAATAATAAGGGGGAAAAACAACAATTTGTACTGTATGTGAAGAGAGTGCTGATTGGTTGGCAAGTGGTGTTGCCATGGCGAATGCACCACTGTTGATGACTGATGGTTAATTGCCAAGCATTGTTTTGAAATTTAAACCAGGCAGTTTGGTCAAGGCATTGCCCTGAGCAATGAGTCAGCAAATGGCAGTCACTTATTTTGTTTAGCTGAAACAGGCACAGTGTATTTCTGTCTGCAAAGAACAGGGCCCTGTGTATTAAAATATGTAGCTCCGAGCACACGTAAATTCATCACGCTGCGAGCCCAACTGACAATCTTAAATTGGTTGTCAGCGTAATTCATAGACTTTGACTGGTTGAAGCTGTGCAAACGAGGAACAGAAACTGTTCCACAATCCACGTAATGAGTTGTCATGTTAATGGGGCTGCATCAAGCGAGGTCACAGAGTTACTAGCACTTTAAGAGACAAGATTCTGGCAGACCGTCATACTGAACATACGAGCATAGCTAGGATGAAACCTATCAGCAAAAGTTTTGTTTATTGGCCTGGTCTAGACAATGATCTAGAATCAATGGTTAGGAAATGTACAAATTTGCCAAGATGGCAGAAATAGGCTGCCAAAAACTCTCTTACAACCATGGTTATGGTCAAATGGATCATTTCAAAGAGTGCAGATAGATTTTAGCTAATGAGGAAAACTAAAGATCAGAACTGGAACTGAACCAAGTAAGGGAGGAAGAGTTTGAAAGCTAATTATGAAGAGATAATTAACCAGGAACATACAGGGAATAAAACAGGCTATTGATAAACTTGCTGGGATTATGAACCTCAAAAGATATAAACGTGGTTCAAAAGAAATGTGGCAGATGTTCAGGAAAAAAGAATTAAGATCTACTGTGAGTCCTGAATTGAAAACCTGACAATCCAAAACCTGAGACTATAACAAACCCGTAAGAAATCAGGAAGACTTTGTAAACCAATTGTTAGACTTGATTTATAGGCGTAGGTTAAGAAGAAAAAATGTCACTTGTTATTTTGCCAAATGTGCTTATTCGTAAAGATTTGTTTGCTTGTTTTTGAAGCTGTGGTGTGTAGCTTATTAAAAATAACTTTTTTAAAGGGAAAACAAGCGTAATGTACTCATATTATCAGCGTGCTCAGTGCACGATGACATCATTAAACGTGTGGTCCGGCCATCGTGGTATGTGTCTTTATAAGTTCTTCCCAATATATAACAAAGTCCAGAGATTTGAACACACAATCTGACTCCGCTGCAATCCTGAAGGAGAACTGCGCTTTCTGCTGTTAACTGACCTGCTGTAGCTAAGCCTCAGCTGCGTACTGTACCCTCCATATTAATGACTTGGATGAAGGGGCGGACTAAATCCTGTGGCCGGGGTGGGAACCGGGAGTGTTTCCCGCTGCAGAGGCCGATGGTGGGAATTCGCGTAATCCTGGCCTCATTAATTATACAGCCGGGGTTTTCCTGATGTTTTTCCTGGTGGGGCGGGCTGGATGGCACGCTCCCCGCTATCATATCTGGGCACCATATTTCAAATGTCACACTTGCCCATTGTTGAAGGAGTCAATGCCGCCCCCCCCGCCCGCACCCCCCTCCCTAATCCCCATCCCAACCACAGGCTCCCCCAACACCCAGATTCAGTGAAGCACCCCGAGAAGTCCTTCTCAATGCAGTGGAGGGTCAGGATGGCTGCCCTCCAACCGGAGGGTGGAAGGAGGAGGCTGAGCCATCAGACCAACCCTGCACGGGAGGAAGTCTCCAGGCTGGTCAGTGCCCAGGGTCTCCACCAGAGGACTGCCCTGCAGTGCCGCAAACGTGTGAATAACCTCATCTACGCTGCCAGGGTAACCCTTGGCCGCTCACACTCACCCTCGCTGAATGGTGCAGGAGACATAGGCCTCAGTGGCATAAAAGGGCTGCTCAACGTGACAAGGTGATGCCCCATTGCTCCACTGCAGTCCATCTAGTCTGCAGGTGGAGAGGTCACTGTGGGTCCCTGACCCTTCCACACAGAGAGGTCAGATGCTGTCTGGGAGGGGGGATGGTGGGGGAAAGAGGGTTAGGTGTTGAGCGCACCAGCAAGCACCACTAATGAAATGCCTCCTGAGTCTTATCCCTCTATCTGCATGGGCTTACTGCTCTGGAAGGTACTGCCCAGAACCCTTGTGGACAACTTGCAGTGCATCAATTGCATAGCACACAATCTAATGGATTATTTGTAAGACTGGAAGCGTGAGAAAGATACATGAAACCCAATTGCTCTCAACCCCATCTTTTCTCTTTGCACAGGAAAAGTTACAGCACAACAGGGGAGAGAGAGAGAAGATGGGAGGGGCCTGCCTGACCTGAGGAACCTTACTGAGTTTGAGGAGTGGGAGCCGAGATGACAGGGGAGGAACCAGACCAAGCCTGCGTGGATGGAGAGGTTGGTGGGCAACATCCAGCCAGTAAGTCTCCATGGGTAATGTAGTCACATAGAAAGCTAAGGGTCATACGTTCCTCCATGTTGGAGGCAGCTCATGCAGTCACTCACTCTCTCCTCTCTTGCTTACTGGGGTCAGCAGGAAGAGGGGAAGGGAACAAGTGGAGGCCCTGTCCAGCAGTTCTTCCAGCCCACAGAGGACTGAGGATATTGGGGAGGAGGAAGAAAGTGCACCTGTAGGGATGTCAGCAGTCACCTGCACCCTCCTCCAGCCTAAAGACACGCACCTCGGTGGGTACCAGATGTAGTTCGGTAGAATGCGTCTCACATTCTGGTGGTCACCGCACAGACACGTGTCCACAGCAGGAGGAGGCAGGGTCAGCCAAGCTCACCGGCTTAATTTGCTGTAAAGTTCTTTGAAAAGTCCTACAGGTTTGAAGGGCACAAACTAAAAGCAAATTTTTATTTTTTAATTGGATTCAGGTCCAGAGCTGACTGTGGTAGGATTTGAACTCACACAGTCTCGGGTTGTTAGATTTTCAGTTTATTTTCCTTTCAGCCAGGTGGTGTTGGATAATCCTTTAAGGGCGAAACTCCCTCTGTATCATGGAAGCCCATAAAATGTCAAAGGGAGAAGTGAAATGACACAAGTGAACTTGCCATGAACTGTGTCGGGTCCCATGACAAAAGTTAGCAACACCACCATGGTGAACCTTATCTCACATTTCCTTAAACAAAAGAAGAAGCATAAACATCACAAGTTCTGGCTGAGTTGCTTCAGCGCTGACACCGCATGGTGTTTGCGAGAGGTGCCAAGCTTTCAATAAATAAATAATTTGCCATAACTGTTAACTATCAGTAAACAATTGCTGAGAAAGGCCTGAGGGAAGATTTCATAGTGCAAGGTGAATCTGAGGATTGCTATAATCATCTTCTGCAGTTGCGGTGTTTTACAAAGTTGGCCATCACGGCTCCTCAACTTTCATGGTCTGGATAGTAGCCAACATCTTGGTGTTGTTCTCAAAACTTGTAGCTGTTCTGCTTCTTAAACTGTTGGTGTTTTTCCTCCTTTGTCTCCTCTTGCTCTGCTACCCTCGGTTGGACCAGTCACTACCTAGTGTTCTAGTTACTCTTTCCTAAATACGTGCCCAAAGAATTATAGTCGTCTCTCGGTGACCATCTGCAAAGGTGGTTCTTGTGTGCCTGCTTTCTTCAAAACTTCCTCATTAGTTGTGTGTGTTGTTCAACTAATCTTCATCATACATCTCAGAAGCGACATCTCATTGCCTTTAATTTATTTTCCATTGTTTTGATATATTCCAACTTTCACATCCATGTTGTAACATTGACCAGATGGACCAATTTAGTAATCTCACTTTGCTTTCCAAAGGGATGTTCTTATTTCTAAAGATCTCTGACATTTTTGTGAAGGTTTGGTTTGCAAGTGTTATGTGCTTCCTGATGTCTTGATCACTTTTACCATCAGATATTATTAGGCTACCCAGATATGAAGATTATTTTACTTGTTTTGATTCCACTGTTATGTTGCATCTAGGTGTAATCCTATAATTTTTATATTCAGGTTTTATTAAGACATGGATCTATGGCATGGGAAGTATGTGGAGATTGGTGGAGCCCCCACTGAATGTGTAAATGACAGTTCTAGCCAATAAGAACGAACTTGCATTTATGTAGCCTGTTCAAGGTCTCGAGATGTCCCATGATACTTTGCAGGCAAAGAAATACAATTTTTAAGTCAAGTCACTGTTGTGGTGCAGGAGGTGCTGCAGCCAGTTTGCATACAACAAGCTCCTATATAGTAAAGAGATAAATAAGCAGAATGTCTGTTCAGATTTTGGCTGGTGGACAAATATTGACCAGGACACCAGGAGAACCTTCATATAGTACCATGGAATTTTTTTTACATCCATCTAAGAGCCTTGGTTTAATGTCTCACCCAATAGAATGTACCTCCAAAAGCACTGCACTGAAATGCCACTGCACTTAAGTTTCTGGGGTGGGCTTGAACCCATGATCTTCGGAGACAAAGGAGAGAGGGCTACACACTGAACCTGTCCGTCAGAGAGTCCCTGAGGATGGGTTCTAGGTGCCAATGAACGCATTCGAAGGTAGCAACCTCTGTGAGGTGGGCAGATGGCCATTTTAATGTTTCTGTTATCATTAAATGTTTAAACAAAATGAGCATTTTGAATTTATGTCCTTTTCAGAAAGGAGGTCTGAACTTTTAAATTCTTGACAGTGACTTCTAGAGGATGTTTTATGAAACTGGTCCCTGAATGGGAAGCTTCAACAGTTGGGAGTACACACCAAATGACTTATTGGCATGTTCGCCACAACATCCGGCCCACTTACTCAGTTCAAAGCAACATTCCAGATTTTTTAACTGCTTTCTGATACTGGATGAGTGAGGCTTCAGAAATCTTTTGCTTTCCATGCTGAACAATGTTTATCCACTTGGTTTTAGCATTCTCCTTTTAATCACAAACAGCTCCACTGATGTATGTTGATTGATTAAGGTGGATTTTAACCTTTATCTCCTGGAGATACAGAGGAATGTAGGAACAGGAGTCGGCCATTCAGTTTCTCGAGCCTGTTCTGACATTCAATTAGATCACGGGTGATCAATACCTCAAATCCATTTTTCCCTCTTTGTTCCATATCCTTTGATATTCTAACAAAACTCAAGTGATCTCAGTCCTGAGAACTCCCATTTGCCCTGACACCCATAGCTTTCTGAGGGAGAGAGTTCCAAATTTCTATTACCCTTTGGGTGAAAAAGAGCATTCTGATTTTACCCCTGAATAGCCTGGCTTTAGCTTTAAGGTTATGCCCTATTGTTCTTGGTTCCCCCACTGGAGAAATAATGACAGAAACCTGTATTTAATAAAAAAAAACTCCCCTGTAAAGCTCTATTGAGGCTGAGCCAATTAAAATTTCAAAACTGCAACCGTTAGATTTTTGTTAGGGAAGGATATTAAGGGAAATAGAACCAAGGCATAAAAAGTAGAGTTAAGATGAAGATCAGCCATGATCTAACTGAATAGCAGAATAGGCTCAAGGGGCTGAATGGCCTACTTCTGCTCCTATGTCTGAATGCTCGCATGTTCTAATCCTTTTAACATTTTAAGTGCCTTAGAGAAATGATCCCTCAATCTTCTATCCTCAGGGGAATCTGGTAATCTGCCAGAATGGGTTGCTCATCCTTCTCAATTTTCTCTGCTGATTTCTATAAAGGGTTGGTGATGCACTCCTCCCGAATGCACAGCGTGTAGAAGGCCGAGGTGGTCAAAATGACTTGGTACGTGCAAATATAGGAACATCAGAACTGGAGATGCAAGTGAAAATCAGCTCAAAGGCAGGATCTATTTTTTTCACTTAGAATTCCAGGAATTTCCCTCACTGTATTGGGAACCACTTCCTGTGATTTTTATGACTTTTTACGCAGCATTAAAAAGAACTTATATCACAAAAACAGGCCATTCAGCCCAACCGGCCTATGCTGGCGTTCATGATTCACGCCAGCCTCCTCCCACCCTACTTCATCTCACTCTACCAGCATACCACTTACTTACTTTCTCCCTCATGGGCTGAATTTTACAGTCACCGCTCACATCTCCCAGCACCACCCCCCCACCGCCAAGAAGAAATGTCAGACCCCAGCTGACCCACATTGAACAAGGCCGGCTCGCACTGCGGGTGGGACGGACGAGGTGAGAGAGGGACTTCCGCCCACTCAGCGCGAGGGGGGCCCCGCCCACCCTCAAGAGCTGCCAGCCAATCTGTGTGGCTGGCAGCTCAAGCAGTCCCAACAGCACCAGAACTCCGTAGTGGGCACTGCCGGTACTGCAAGCAGGCTCATGGATGAAAGCAGCCCTGGTGAGTCCCAAGTTTTGGAAGGGGCTTTGTCGGTGGGGTGGGGGGGGGTGTTGGGGCCTCATCAGCGAGCCTAGAGGGTGCGGGGGAGGGGAGGAAGGAGGGGAGGGTGGAGGCTAGGCCAGACAGGGAGGAATAATGGGGGTATCATCTGTGCATATCGGGGCACCCCCTTCAAACGACATACCATCCCCTTCCATCCCACCTTTTAAGCAGTTTGCCTCAAAAAATAGCTTACCCACTCCCACTCCCACCCACCTGCCCACACCAGCCATGTTATGGCATGGGCAGCTTATTATTTGGGTCAGTTGACTTTGTAATAAGCTCAACTGACTGTTAATTATTTACTTGAAGATGGTGGATAGACTGCTGATTTCCCACTGTATTATGGGGGATAGCTTGGGAGTGGGTGAGAAGTTGGTGGGCTTGCCACCCCTCATATATTACCCTCATACCCCATCGGAAACACACCTGCTGGGGGGAGTGGTGAATGGATGGGGGTATAAAATCCAGCCCCATGTGTTCATCTATCTTTCCCTTAAAGGTATCCATTCAATTTGCCTCGTCTACTCCACACCATAGTGGGTTTCGCATTCTAAGTACTCTCTGAATAACAAAGTTTCTCTTGAATTCTTTACTGGATTTAATACTGGTTACCTAGTATTTATTGGGTCTAGTTTTTGTCTCCCCAGTAATTGAAAACATTGGGCAGAATTTAATACCCTCCCTAGTGGTGGGAAGGCAGTTAATCAGATTGGAGGGAGCCGGATCCCTTCACTTTTTCCCACCTTTGCCCTGATTAAATCTGTGACAGTTGGTCATGGATGGCTTTCCCTCCTTGCTAGCAACTGAGGCCCTGAAGTAGGCACAGTATTCTACTGTCTTCATGATTCTGCAGAGGGGACGAATGGCAGGAGAGGGAGTGTCCTCCAGGGGGGAGAGAACTAGCAATGGAAAAACATGGAATGATTAGAGCAGAGGTTCCAAATGGGTGGGGGGGGGGGTGCATGGTGAGGTTATGGGGCTGATGGTGGAGGGGAGGGGTTGGGGCAGGGAAATGGGCTGTCTCACAGCACTTATTGTGAAGTTCTTGGAACAGAAACAGCTATCTATTCCACCAGAGACATTTTAGAATTAGAACTGCACAAACTGTTAAACATGGGTTCTTTATTAACTCTCCCTTGCAGAGTCCCCTCTGCAGGTACGTGTGTATGGTAGTCTCTGACAATGTTAGAAATGCTCGTCCCTTTAAGAGTAACTCTTATAGAGTCAAAACAATTAAACTAAATTAACAAAATTGGGATAAATCAGGCACAACCCCTAATTCAGGTCAGCTGTAAAACCAAGAACAAAGTTTAAAGGAACCTTACAAACTTTAAACCAAAATGTGATTAAAGGGGTCAATAAAGCACCCCCTTTAAGAGTAAACCAGGACAAGCTTCAGGGTGAATCGAGAGCAGGTGATGCTCATTGAAGCCTGTACTTTGAAGCTGGGTTTTTTCCCACTAAGGGGAGTTTGCTTCTGAACAGGGAGTGGATCCAGAAGGGAAGACTGGTATTTGTATTGAACTATAGTTGAATAATAAAACTGTTGTGATTCACAGAATGCCTTCAGTATTTCGGTAATAGGATATCCACCCATTAAACAGCCTTAAGGGGACAAAATGCACAATACAACTTTCAATACACTACAGTCATGAGAGGTCAGGGTGTATTACTGGGGGTGAACTTTGGCTCTCAGCTTTGGCAGCAGTGAAAAATAGAGGGAAGAACTAAAATATAATGAGACAATGTAAATGATCATGTGCAGATCCATGGGTGTCTGAGTCTCTGCAGGGTCTATGTAATGTGATCAGAACAGTGGCTGTGAATTGCAACATTTGATTTGCCCCGCAGCATTAAATGTAAGTCCATCTTGGAGGTTAAAGGTCAAGGAACAAGCTCACTAGTAATAAAAGCCAGCAAATGACAAGCGCCAACATCAAAGCCTGCGCTCAAGCTTTTATCATTTGTTACCCCTCATGTGAAAACCACACAGCATAACAGTTACTTTTCCCATAACAGGCTTTCATTGAGTACGGATACTATTGTAAGAATGTGCTTTACTCTATTTGACTGCGCTGTTTGTGAACGATTGTCAAGAAGCAAGCTTTCAGAATCATAGGGTGGGATTTTCCGCTCCCGTTGGCAGTGGGCATGTTTGGCGGCGTGAGCGGACAATATGGCGAGATTGCCAAAAATCGGTTTTACGCCGTTGTGAAACCAGTTTGTGATTGTCCGCTCCACCCGTCAATGGCGAACCGCGTTTCCCACTGCCGCACATCGGGAACCTAATTTCAATACTTTAATGTCTCATTATAAGCCCTGCTCGCCAGAATCATCCCCCCCCACCCCGCCCATGCTGGGTCATCTGGGCACACGCCAATGTGATTCGCAACTGTACGTAAGTGACGTGCACCTGGCGAGCTGCACTTTGCTCTGGACTTCAAGGTTTGTTTGCCTACCTTGCTTCAAGCAGCACTAATATTCATCAGCGCCAGGCTTCACAGGCAGCACCACATCACTTTTAGAGGGGCTCACAAGCAGGTCTTTACCTACCAGACGGTAAGGCGGGGGTGGCTTTTCATTGGCTGCAGGACTAGGGCTTGCTTAGGGCCTCAGGTAAGGGAAGAGGCTGCAGGACGAGGGCTGTACTGAGGAAGGGGGGGTATCCCAGGATGTTTGTGGGGGGCACATGTTGATCTGTGCAAGTGGTCTCAAGACGGTGAGGGCTGAGGAGGCAGTCTCCAGAGGAGATGAGGCCAGATGGAGATGTGAGGGTGTGTATGAGAGAGTGAGTGGTGATGTCCCTTGAGCTGGCAGTGAGTGAGATGCTAGTGCATGTGTGATTTGTCTTGAGTGTGTGAGTTTAGAGTGCTGAGATGGTTGCCTTAACCTGGTGGCATGGATGAGATGGTTCATCCACTTTCTGCACTGGATGGCCAACCTCTTCTTTGCAGCATTGGCACTGGTCACCACTGCCAGCGCCTACCAAGCTGGAGTGGTGAGATTGCTGGACCACCTGTGGCCAGAGCGGGCGTGGAGGATATCATGGCGGGGCCTCCAAAAGGCTTCCAGTGATGGGTCACTGAACTCTTCTTGGCTTTCAGGGCCATGTCTTCACTGAAGCAGCCCTGGGCTGCAAGCATTGAGAACTGTGTGTGTGGCTGCAGTTTAGATATGGCGCCTGGAGTGAGGAAACGGTGAGGTAACGATGTGGCGGGCGATTCAGAGGAGAAACATCATTTTTCACACCCTCTATCGATTTTGTCCAAGCCCCTCATTGTTTTGAACACCTCTATCAAATCTCCTCTTAGTCATCTCTTCTCCAAGGAGAACAACCCCAGCTTCTCCAAACTATCCACATAACTGAAGTACCTCTCTCTCCTAGAACCATTCTCTGAAACTTCTCTGCCCCCTCTCTAATGCCCTCTCATCTTTCCTAAACTGTGGTGCCCAGAACTGGATACAGTGGGCTGGATGACCCGGGGCCCCTTTAAAAATGGCAGGCGGGTCCCGAGTTATGGGCTTCCAGACCCCATTCCCAGGCTGTCTGATTTTTCTGGAGTGCCTTTAAAGAACGCTGTCTGGATCAGCTCAAAAACCTGCATCCAGAACTGCCAACCTGGCTGTCTCCATGTCCTACTCCTCCGCAATTTTCATGGAGCCAAGCCAGGTTTTTAAAGAGTTGTGGTTCATGGCCCCTCAGAGGAAACACGAACCATTGTACCTTTTAAAAGGTAAGTTCAAAAGGTCCTCCTCATGCCCCCATGTCATCTCCTGCCCTTCAACCCACCCGCCCCATGGCCCCTCATGTCCCCATGCCAAGCTATGGCACTCCACCCGCACCCTGCCCATCCCATATGGACCCTCATGCCAATCTATAGCACTTCAGTGCCCACTGACTCACTATACATTATATAGAACTTATGAACCCTATAGTGAGAATAATATGCGTAAAAAGAAACATTAAATAAAGTTGTTAATTCATTACTTTCCCCTATGTTAAAAAAGGTTGTTTCGCTGCAGGGCAATAAAAGTGACAATCATCCAGACCCTTTAAAGTATCAACAGCAGAAATGGCAAGCTCTTGAAACCACTTAACCTTCTGTAAATAAACATTGTGAAATTGACCACAGAGATCAGAGAGACTGAGCTGTCAATCAAGCAATGTTTTCTCTGGAACTCAGGTGTTTCAACTGAGTAATGGGATTCTGGGCTCTCAGCCAAGCATACATAATGATGGGGCATGAATGCCCAGAGGGGTGGATGGAGTTCCATAGCTTGGCATGGGGGCATGATGGGGCCAGGGGTTGTGAGTGGTGTGCTATAACTTGGCATAGCGGGCATGAGGGGCCATGGGATGGTGGATGGACATGAGGTGGCATGGATGGGGAATGGGTGTGTGGGGCATGAGGAGGTGTGAGGGGTGAGGTCTGGAGGATTTTTCTGTTTTTATATTTACTGGGATGAAGTCACGCAGCACTGAGGCGGTCCTTTTAACCAGCCCGACATAGCACCGGACAGCCCCTGTGGCTGCCTCCGACCTCTTTCCTGAGTCAGCTGGCTGGACTCCAGCCCGCACTCGCCATCATCACCATCCCCCAACCACCCGCCTGCCAGTCAAGATCCCACCTTTGTGGGCACTTGCTCCTGAGTTGGGCAGGCCAAGTTGGGAATTTTCCCTACTCCCGCTACCCACATTGGGGGTGAAGATCCAGCCCAATACTCCAGTTGAGACCTAACCAGTATTTTTTACAGGTTGACCATACCTTCCTTGCTTTTCTACTCTGCCCCTATTTATAAAACCGAGGGTCCTGTATGCTTTATTAAGCACTTTTTCAATCTGTCCTGCCATCTTCAATGATTTGTGCACTATACCCTCAGTCCATCCGCTCTTGCACCCCTTTTAGAATTGTACCCTTTATTTTATACTATTTCTCCTCATTCTTTATACCAAATGGAATCGCTTCACATTTCTCTGCATTAAATTCTTTTCACTTGTCCACCCTTTCCACCCAGCCTGTCTATGTTCTTTTGAAGTTTATCACTATCCTCCTCACAGTTCATGATGCTTCCAAATTTTGAGTCATTTGCAAATTTTGAAAATATGCCCTGTACTCTTCAGTCTAAGTCATTGTGTGGTGGCTAGAATGTGGTGACTTCAGCAATAACAGGACTGCATTCGGATTGTCACTGATGAAATTGTATTGCGTTACTCTCAGGAAACATAACTACGGTGACAGGAAGCATCGTGAACCGGAGGGCATAAATTTAAGGTGATTGGGGAAAGAAGAAGTGGCAACATGCAGGAAAACTTTTTTAGGCAGCAAGCACTTAGGATCTGGGATGAACTACCTGAAATTGTGGTGGAGGCAGATATATTACAACGTTGGTAGCAACATTATTCATCTTATATGAAATTTGTGCGTGAAATTTATAGCACAGAAGATTCTCCATGCTAGTGTTTATGCTCCACTCAAGCCTTCTCTAACTCTACTTCATCTAACCCTATCAGCATATTCCTCTATTCCTTTATCCCTCATGTACTTATCTATCTTCCTCCAAAATGCATCTACAAGTATTAAACTCAACTATTTGTTGTGGTAGCGGTTTCCACATTCTCATTACTCTGAGTAAAGAAGCTTCTCCCGATTTCCTTAATGAATTTATTGATGACGATTTCATATTTATATCATGCAAGTGGACAATATTGGATCAGACCACTCATTTTATACCCTGCCCAATTTTCACATCCTTCCCACCACACACACAGCCCATTTTCCAACTGACAAGAAGGTCTAAGCCTATACAACTGGCGTGTGTGTTGTTTTTGTTCAATTAACCAGTCATAGGTCATATAGGCAATTTATATCTGGAGTTTTCCCTCCCTGATTCTGTTGCTTCACCCTTTCCATTTTAACTGAACTGCCACTCAATATGTGCCACTTTACCAAGAGAGGGACCAAGAAAGAGAGAGAAAGAGAGAGAGACAGAAAGAGACCAAAATACTCAATAACCAGATACTTTTTTCCAGCACTTAGGGATGATACACACAGTAAACGTTATGGAGGTAAGCTCCATTAATTGGATGGAAAGTGATGGGAGGGGTCAGGGTAACATGTGCCTTGTATTGGATGAAGTTCACACAGCGAATATTCATTTGTAAGATTGGCTTTGTTTCTTAGAACGAGGAGGGATGGGTGGAGGTAAGGGGCAGTGATCCCTCTGGGGAAAGCAGAGGCGTGATGATCAGTAAAAAAAAATGTTCGCACAGGTGGGGGATCACCAGTGGATCACAGTCGGGGGTGGGGGGGGTGCATGGGTGAGGGATCACCATTGGATAACAGTCGGGGGGGGTGGGCGGGTGAGGGATCACCCGTTGGATCACAGTCGGGGGGCGGGTGGGTGGGGGATCACTGTTAGATCAGAGTCGGGGAGGGGGGTGTGGGTGGGGGATCACTGTTGGATCACAGTCGGGGGGCTGGGCGGGTGAGGGATCACCGTTGGATCACAGTCGGGGGGCAGGTGGGTGGGGGATCACTGTTGGATCAGAGTCGGGGAGGAGGGTGGGTGGGGGATCACCGTTGGATCACAGTTGGGGGGGGTGGGGGATCACTGTTGAATCACAGTCGGGGGGGATCACCGTTGGATCACAGTCGGGGGGTGGGCGGGTGAGGGATCACCGTTTGATCACAGTCAGGGGGCGGCAGTGTGGGGGATCACTGTTGGATCAGAGTCGGGGCGGGGGGTGGGTGAGGGTTCACCGATGGATCACAGTCTTGGTGGGTGGGGGATCACCACTGGATCACAGTCGGGGGCGGTGGGGGATCACCATTGGATCACAGTCGGGGAGGGGGTTGGGTGGGGGATCACCGCTGGATCACAGTCGGGGGTGGTGGGGGATCACAGTTGGATCACAGTCGGGGGGGGGTCACCGTTGGATCACAGTCGGGGGCGGGTGGGGGATCACCGTTGGATCACAGTTGGGGGGGTGGGGATCACTGTTGGATCACAGTCGGTGGTGGGGGTGGGGGATCACCGTTGGATCACAGACGGGGGGCGGATGGGTGGGGGATCACTGTTGGATCACAGTCGGGGGGGGGGTGGTGGGTGGGGGTTCACCGCTGGATCACAGTCTTGGTGGGTGGGGGATCACCATTGGATCACAGTCGGGGTGGGGGTTGGGTGGGGGATCACCGTTGGATCACAGTCGGGGGGGTGGGGGATCACCGCTGGATCACAGTCGGGGGGCTGGGGGATCATCATTGAATCACAGTCGGGGGGATCACCATTGGATCACAGTCGGTGGGGGATCACCGTTGGATCACAGTTGGGGGGTGGGAGTGGGAGGGGGATCACTGTTGGATCACAGTCGGGTGGGGGATCACTGTTGGATCACAGTCGGGTGGGGGATCACTGTTGGATCACAGTCGGGGGGGATGGGGGATCACTGTCGGATCACAGTCGGGTGGGGGATCACTGTTGGATCACAGTCGGGGGGGGGGTGGGCGATAACCATTGGATCGCAGTCGGTGGGGGATCACCGTTGGATCACAGTCAGTGGGTGGGGGTGGGTGGGGGATCACTGTTGGATCACAGTCGGGTGGGATCACCGTTGGATCACAGTCGGGGGGTGAGGGATCATCATTGGATCACAGTCGGGGGGATCACCATTGGATCACAGTCGGTGGGGGATCACCTGTTGGATCACAGTTGGGGGGTGGGAGTGGGAGGGGGATCACTGTTGGATCACAGTCGGGTGGGGGATCACTGTTGGATCACAGTCGGGGGGGGGGATCACTGTTGGATCACAGTCGGGTGGGGGATCACTGTTGGATCACAGTCGGGGGGGGTGGGGATCACTGTTGGATCACAGTCGGGGGGGGGGGTGGGGGATAACCATTGGATCTCAGTCAGTGGGGCATCACCGTTGGATCACAGTCAGTGGGTGGGGGTGGGTGGGGGATCACTGTTGGATCAGAGTCAGGGGGCTGGGTGGGTGGGGGATCACCGTTGGATCACAGTCGGGGGGATCACCGTTGGATCACAGTCGGGGAGGGGGGTGTGTTGGGGATCACCGTTGGATCACAGTCAGGGGCAGGTGGGGGATCACCGTTGGATCACAGTCAGGGAGGGGGTGGGTGGGGGATCACCGTTGGATCACAGTCGGGGGTGGGAGGGGGATCAGCGTTGGATCAAAGTCGGGGGGGTTGGGAGATCACCTTTGGATCACAGTCGGGGGGGGCGGTGCGGGATCACCGTTGGTTCACAGTCGGGGGTGGGATCACCGTTGGATCACAGTCGGTGGTGGGTGGGGGATCACTGTTGGATCACAGTCGGGAGGGTGGGGGATCACTGCTGGATCACAGTCGGGGAGGGGGTGGGTGGGGGATCACCATTGGATCACAGTCGGGGGAGGTGGGGATCACCGTTGGTTCGCAGTCGGGGGGTGGGGGATCATTGTTGGATCACAGTCGGAGGGGGGGTGGGGGATCACTGTTGGATCACAGTCGGGGGGAATCACCGTTGTATCACAGTGAGGGGGGTGGGGGATCACCGTTAGATCACAGTCGGGGGTGTGTGGGGGATCACTGTTGGATCACAGTCAGGGAGGTGGGTGGGTGGGGGCTCACCGTTGTATCACAGTCGGGGGGGTTGGGAGATCACCGTTGGATCACAGTTGGGGGGGTGGGGGATCACCGTTGGATCACAGTCGGGGAGGGGGGCGAGTGGGGATCACCATTGGATCACAGTCGGAGGGGTGGATGTGGTATCACCGCTGGATCACAGTCGGGGGGTGGGTGGGGGATCACCGCTGGATCACAGTTGGGGGGGTGGGTGGAGGATCATCATTGAATCACAGTCGGGTTGGGTGGGGGATCACCGTTGGATCACAGTCGGGGTGGGGGTTGGGTGGGGGATCACCATTGGATCACAGTCGGGGAGGGGGGTGGGTGGGGTATCACCGTTGGATCACAGTTGGGGGGGGTGGGGGATCACTGTTGGATCACAGTCGGGGGGGATCACCGTTGGATCACAGTCGGGGGCAGGTGGGGGATCACTGTTGGATCACAGTTGGGGGGGTGGGGGATCACTGTTGGATCACAGTTGGGGGGATCACCGTTGGATCACAGTCGGGGGGGTGGGGGATCACTGTTGGATCACAGTCGGCGGGGTGGGGGATCATCATTGGATCACAGTCGGGGGGATCACCATTGGATCACAGTCGGTGGGGGATCACCGTTGGATCACAGTTGGGGGTGGGAGTGGGAGGGGGATCACTGTTGGATCACAGTCGGGTGGGGGATCACTGTTGGATCACAGTCGGGGGGGTGGGGGATCAGTGTCGGATCACAGTCGGGTGGGGGATCACTGTTGGATCACAGTCGGGGGGGATGGGGGATCACTGTCGGATCACAGTCGGGTGGGGGATCACTGTTGGATCACAGTCGGGGGGGGTGGGGGATAACCATTGGATCACAGTCGGTGGGGGATCACCGTTGGATCACAGTCGGGGTGGGTGGGGGATCACCGTTGGATCACAGTCGGGGGGGATGGGGGATCACTGTCGGATCACAGTCGGGTGGGGGATCACTGTTGGATCACAGTCGGGGGGGGTGGGCGATAACCATTGGATCGCAGTCGGTGGGGGATCACCGTTGGATCACAGTCAGTGGGTGGGGGTGGGTGGGGGATCACTGTTGGATCACAGTCGGGGGTGGTGGGGGATCACAGTTGGATCACAGTCGGGGAGGGGGTTGGGTGGGGGATCACCGCTGGATCACAGTCGGGGGTGGTGGGGGATCACAGTTGGATCACAGTCGGGGGGGGGGGTCACCGTTGGATCACAGTCGGGGGCGGGTGGGGGATCACCGTTGGATCACAGTTGGGGGGGTGGGGATCACTGTTGGATCACAGTCGGTGGTGGGGGTGGGGGATCACCATTGGATCACAGTCGGGGAGGGGGTTGGGTGGGGGTTCACCGCTGGATCACAGTCTTGGTGGGTGGGGGATCACCATTGGATCACAGTCGGGGAGGGGGTTGGGTGGGGGATCACCATTGGATCACAGTCGGGGGGGTGGGGGATCACCGCTGGATCACAGTTGGGGGGTGGGGGATCATCATTGAATCACAGTCGGGGGGATCACCATTGGATCACAGTCGGTGGGGGATCACCGTTGGATCACAGTTGGGGGGTGGGAGTGGGAGGGGGATCACTGTTGGATCACAGTCGGGTGGGGGATCACTGTTGGATCACAGTCGGGGGGTGGGGGATCACTGTCGGATCACAGTCGGGTGGGGGATCACTGTTGGATCACATTCGGGGGGGATGGGGGATCACTGTCGGATCACAGTCGGGTGGGGGATCACTGTTGGATCACAGTCGGGGGGGGGGGGGGGGGGCGGTGGGCGATAACCATTGGATTGCAGTCGGTGGGGGATCACCGTTGGATCACAGTCAGTGGGTGGGGGTGGGTGGGGGATCACTGTTGGATCAGAGTCGGGGGGCTGGGTGGGTGGGGGATCACCGTTGGATCACAGTCGGGGGGGATCACCGTTGGATCACAGTCGGGGGGTGGGGGATCATCATTGGATCACAGTCGGGGGGGATCACCATTGGATCACAGTCAGTGGGGGATCACCGTTGGATCACAGTCAGTGGGTGGGGGTGGGTGGGGGATCACTGTTGGATCACAGTCGGGGGTGGTGGGGGATCACAGTTGGATCACAGTCGGGGAGGGGGTTGGGTGGGGGATCACCGCTGGATCACAGTCGGGGGTGGTGGGGGATCACAGTTGGATCACAGTCGGGGGGGGGGGGTCACCGTTGGATCACAGTCGGGGGCGGGTGGGGGATCACCGTTGGATCACAGTTGGGGGGGTGGGGATCACTGTTGGATCACAGTCGGTGGTGGGGGTGGGGGATCACCATTGGATCACAGTCGGGGAGGGGGTTGGGTGGGGGTTCACCGCTGGATCACAGTCTTGGTGGGTGGGGGATCACCATTGGATCACAGTCGGGGAGGGGGTTGGGTGGGGGATCACCATTGGATCACAGTCGGGGGGGTGGGGGATCACCGCTGGATCACAGTTGGGGGGTGGGGGATCATCATTGAATCACAGTCGGGGGGATCACCATTGGATCACAGTCGGTGGGGGATCACCGTTGGATCACAGTTGGGGGGTGGGAGTGGGAGGGGGATCACTGTTGGATCACAGTCGGGTGGGGGATCACTGTTGGATCACAGTCGGGGGGTGGGGGATCACTGTCGGATCACAGTCGGGTGGGGGATCACTGTTGGATCACATTCGGGGGGGATGGGGGATCACTGTCGGATCACAGTCGGGTGGGGGATCACTGTTGGATCACAGTCGGGGGGGGGGGGGGCGGTGGGCGATAACCATTGGATTGCAGTCGGTGGGGGATCACCGTTGGATCACAGTCAGTGGGTGGGGGTGGGTGGGGGATCACTGTTGGATCAGAGTCGGGGGGCTGGGTGGGTGGGGGATCACCGTTGGATCACAGTCGGGGGGGATCACCGTTGGATCACAGTCGGGGGGTGGGGGATCATCATTGGATCACAGTCGGGGGGGATCACCATTGGATCACAGTCAGTGGGGGATCACCGTTGGATCACAGTTGGGGGGTGGGAGTGGGAGGGGGATCACTGTTGGATCACAGTCGGGTGGGGGATCACAGTTGGATCACAGTCGGGGGGGGGTGGGGGATCACTGTTGGATCACAGTCGGGTGGGGGATCACTGTTGCATCACAGTCGGGGGGGGGGTGGGGATCACTGTTGGATCACAGTCGGGGGGGGTGGGGGATAACCATTGGATCTCAGTCGGTGGGGCACCACCGTTGGATCACAGTCAGTGGGTGGGGGTGGGTGGGGGATCACTGTTGGATCAGAGTCAGGGGGCTGGGTGGGTGGGGGATCACCGTTGGATCACAGTCGGGGGGATCACCGTTGGATCACAGTCAGGGAGGGGGGTGTGTTGGGGATCACCGTTGTATCACAGTCGGGGGCAGGTGGGGGATCACCGTTGGATCACAGTCGGGGAGGGGGTGGGTGGGGGATCACCGTTGGATCACAGTCGTTGGTGGGAGGGGGATCAGCGTTGGATCAAAGTCGGGGGGGTTGGGAGATCACCTTTGGATCACAGTCGGGGGGGCGGTGCGGGATCACCGTTGGTTCACAGTCGGGGGTGGGATCACCGTTGGATCACAGTCGGTGGTGGGTGGGGGATCACTGTTGGATCACAGTTGGGAGGGTGGGGGATCACTGCTGGATCACAGTCGGGGAGGGGGTGGGTGGGGGATCACCATTGGATCACAGTCGGGGGAGGTGGGGATCACCGTTGGATCACAGTCGGGGGGTGGGGGATCATTGTTGGATCACAGTCGGAGGGGGGGTGGGGGATCACTGTTGGATCACAGTCGGGGGGAATCACTGTTGTATCACAGTGAGGGGGGTGGGGGATCACCGTTAGATCACAGTCGAGGGTGTGTGGGGGATCACTGTTGGATCACAGTCAGGGAGGGGGGTGGGTGGGGGCTCACCGTTGTATCACAGTCGGGGGGGTTGGGAGATCACCGTTGGATCACAGTTGGGGGGGTGGGGGATCACCGTTGGATCACAGTCGGGGAGGGGGGGCGAGTGGGGATCACCATTGGATCACAGTCGGAGGGGTGGATGTGGTATCACCGCTGGATCACAGTCGGGGGGGTGGGTGGGGGATCTCCGCTGGATCACAGTCGGGGGGGTGGGTGGAGGATCATCATTGAATCACAGTCGGGTTGGGTGGGGGATCACCGTTGGATCACAGTCGGGGTGGGGGTTGGGTGGGGGATCACCATTGGATCACAGTCGGGGAGGGGGGTGGGTGGGGTATCACCGTTGGATCACAGTTGGGGGGGGTGGGGGATCACTGTTGGATCACAGTCGGGGGGGATCACCGTTGGATCACAGTCGGGGGCAGGTGGGGGATCACTGTTGGATCACAGTTGGGGGGGTGGGTGGGTGGGGGATCACCGTTGGATCACAGTCGGGGGGATCACCGTTGGATCACAGTCAGGGAGGGGGGTGTGTTGGGGATCACCGTTGGATCACAGTCGGGGGCAGGTGGGGGATCACCGTTGGATCACAGTCGGGGAGGGGGTGGGTGGGGGATCACCGTTGGATCACAGTCGGGGGTGGGAGGGGGATCAGCGTTGGATCAAAGTCGGGGGGGTTGGGAGATCACCTTTGGATCACAGTCGGGGGGGCGGTGCGGGATCACCGTTGGTTCACAGTCGGGGGTGGGATCACCGTTGGATCACAGTCGGTGGTGGGTGGGGGATCACTGTTGGATCACAGTCGGGAGGGTGGGGGATCACTGCTGGATCACAGTCGGGGAGGGGGTGGGTGGGGGATCACCATTGGATCACAGTCGGTGGAGGTGGGGATCACCGTTGGATCACAGTCGGGGGGTGGGGGATCATTGTTGGATCACAGTCGGAGGGGGGGTGGGGGATCACTGTTGGATCACAGTCGGGGGGAATCACCGTTGTATCACAGTGAGGGGGGTGGGGGATCACCGTTAGATCACAGTCGGGGGTGTGTGGGGGATCACTGTTGGATCACAGTCAGGGAGGGGGGTGGGTGGGGGCTCACCGTTGTATCACAGTCGGGGGGGTTGGGAGATCACCGTTGGATCACAGTTTGGGGGGTGGGGGATCACCGTTGGATCACAGTCGGGGAGGGGGGCGAGTGGGGATCACCATTGGATCACAGTCGGAGGGGTGGATGTGGTATCACCGCTGGATCACAGTCGGGGGGGTGGGTGGGGGATCTCCGCTGGATCACAGTCGGGGGGGTGGGTGGAGGATCATCATTGAATCACAGTCGGGTTGGGTGGGGATCACCGTTGGATCACAGTCGGGGTGGGGGTTGGGTGGGGGATCACCATTGGATCACAGTCGGGGAGGGGGGTGGGTGGGGTATCACCGTTGGATCACAGTTGGGGGGGGTGGGGGATCACTGTTGGATCACAGTCGGGGGGGATCACCGTTGGATCACAGTCGGGGGCAGGTGGGGGATCACTGTTGGATCACAGTTGGGGGGGGTGGGTGGGTGGGGGATCACCGTTGGATCACAGTCGGGGGGATCACCGTTGGATCACAGTCAGGGAGGGGGGTGTGTTGGGGATCACCGTTGGATCACAGTCGGGGGCAGGTGGGGGATCACCGTTGGATCACAGTCGGGGAGGGGGTGGGTGGGGGATCACCGTTGGATCACAGTCGGGGGTGGGAGGGGGATCAGCGTTGGATCAAAGTCGGGGGGGTTGGGAGATCACCTTTGGATCACAGTCGGGGGGCGGTGCGGGATCACCGTTGGTTCACAGTCGGGGGTGGGATCACCGTTGGATCACAGTCGGTGGTGGGTGGGGGATCACTGTTGGATCACAGTCGGGAGGGTGGGGGATCACTGCTGGATCACAGTCGGGGAGGGGGTGGGTGGGGGATCACCATTTGATCACAGTCGGGGGAGGTGGGGATCACCGTTGGATCACAGTCGGGGGGTGGGGATCATTGTTGGATCACAGTCGGAGGGGGAGTGGGGGATCACTGTTGGATCACAGTCGGGGGGAATCACCGTTGTATCACAGTGAGGGGGGTGGGGGATCACCGTTAGATCACAGTCGGGGGTGTGTGGGGGATCACTGTTGGATCACAGTCAGGGAGGGGGGTGGGTGGGGGCTCACCGTTGTATCACAGTCGGGGGGGTTGGGAGATCACCGTTGGATCACAGTTGGGGGGGTGGGGGATCACCGTTGGATCACAGTCGGGGAGGGGGGCGAGTGGGGATCACCATTGGATCACAGTCGGAGGGGTGGATGTGGTATCACCGCTGGATCACAGTCGGGGGGGTGGGTGGGGGATCTCCGCTGGATCACAGTCGGGGGGTGGGTGGAGGATCATCATTGAATCACAGTCGGGTTGGGTGGGGGATCACCGTTGGATCACAGTCGGGGTGGGGGTTGGGTGGGGGATCACCATTGGATCACAGTCGGGGAGGGGGGTGGGTGGGGTATCACCGTTGGATCACAGTTGGGGGGGGTGGGGGATCACTGTTGGATCACAGTCGGGGGGGATCACCGTTGGATCACAGTCGGGGGCAGGTGGGGGATTACTGTTGGATCACAGTTGGGGGGGTGGGAGATCACTGTTGGATCACAGTCGGGGGGGGATCACCGTTGGATCACAGTCGGGGGCGGGTGGGGGATCACTGTTGGATCACAGTTGGGGGGGTGGGGGGATCACTTGGATCACAGTCGGGGGGATCACCGTTGGATCACAGTCGGGGGGTGGGGGATCACCGTTGGATCACAGTCGGGGGGTGGGGGATCATCATTGGATCACAGTCGGGGGGATCACCATTGGATCACAGTCGGTGGGGGATCTCCGTTGGATCACAGTTAGGGGGTGGGAGTGGGAGGGGGTCACTGTTGGATCACAGTCGGGTGGGGGATCACTGTTGGATCACAGTCGGGGGGGGGTGGGGGATCACTGTCGGATCACAGTCGGGTGGGGGATCACTGTTGGATCACAGTTGGGGGGGATGGGGGATCACTTTCGGATCACAGTCGGGTGGGGGATCACTGTTGGATCACAGTCGGGGGGGATGGGGGATCACTTTCGGATCACAGTCGGGTGGGGGATCACTGTTGGATCACAGTCGGGGGGGGTGTGGGATAACCATTGGATCACAGTCGGTGGGGGATCACCGTTGGATCACAGTCAGTGGGTGGGGGTGGGTGGGGGATCACTGTTGGATCAGAGTCGGGGGGGTTGGGTGGGTGGGGGATCACCGTTGGATCACAGTCGGGGGGGATCACCGTTGGATCACAGTCGGGGGCAGGTGGGGGATCACTGTTGGATCACAGTTGGGGGGTGGGGGATCACTGTTGGATCACAGTTGGGGGGATCACCGTTGGATCACAGTCGGGGGGTGGGGGATCACTGTTGGATCACAGTTGGCGGGGTGGGGGATCATCATTGGATCACAGTCGGGGGGATCACCATTGGATCACAGTCGGTGGGGGATCACCGTTGGATCACAGTTGGGGGGTGGGAGTGGGAGGGGGATCACTGTTGGATCACAGTCGGGTGGGGGATCACTGTTGGATCACAGTCGGGGGGGTGGGGGATCACTGTCGGATCACAGTCGGGTGGGGGATCACTGTTGGATCACAGTCGGGGGGGGATGGGGGATCACTGTCGGATCACAGTCGGGTGGGGGATCACTGTTGGATCACAGTCGGGGGGGGGGTGGGGGATAACCATTGGATCACAGTCGGTGGGGGATCACCGTTGGATCACAGTCGGGGTGGGTGGGGGATCACCGTTGGATCACAGTCGGGGGGGATGGGGGATCACTGTCGGATCACAGTCGGGTGGGGGATCACTGTTGGATCACAGTCGGGGGTGGGTGGGCGATAACCATTGGATCGCAGTCGGTGGGGGATCACCGTTGGATCACAGTCAGTGGGTGGGGGTGGGTGGGGGATCACTTTTGGATCAGAGTCGGGGGGGGTGGGTGGGTGGGGGATCACCGTTGGATCACAGTCGGGGGGATCACCGTTGGATCACAGTCGGGGGGTGGGGGATCATCATTGGATCACAGTCGGGGGGGATCACCATTGGATCACAGTCGGTGGGGGATCACTGTTGGATCACAGTTGGGGGGTGGGAGTGGGAGGGGGATCACTGTTGGATCACAGTCGGGTGGGTGATCACTGTTGGATCACAGTCGGGGGGGGTGGGGGATCACCATTGGATCACATTCGGTGGGGCATCACCGTTGGATCACAGTCAGTGGGTGGGGGATCACTGTTGGATCAGAGTCAGGGGGCTGGGTGGGTGGGGGATCACCGTTGGATCACAGTCGGGGGAGATCACCGTTGGATCACAGTCGGGGAGGGGGGTGTGTTGGGGATCACCGTTGGATCACAGTCGGGGGCAGGTGGGGGATCACCGTTGGATCACAGTCGGGGAGGGGGTGGGTGGGGGATCACCGTTGGATCACAGTCGGGGGTGGGAGGGGGATCAGTGTTGGATCACAGTCGGGGGGGTTGGGAGATCACCTTTGGATCACAGTCGGGGGGGCGGTGCGGGATCACCGTTGGTTCACAGTCGGGGGTGGGATCACCGTTGGATCACAGTCGGTGGTGGGTGGGGGATCACTGTTGGATCACAGTCGGGGAGGTGGCTGGGGGATCACCATTGGATCACAGTCGGGAGGGTGGGGGATCACTGCTGGATCACAGTCGGGGAGGGGGTGGGTGGGGGATCACCATTGGATCACAGTTGGGGGAGGTAGGGATCACCGTTGGATCACAGTCGGGGGGTGGGGGATCATTGTTGGATCACAGTCGGAGGGGGGGTGGGGGATCACTGTTGGATCAGTCGGGGGGAATCACCATTGTATCACAGTGGGGGGGGTGGGGGATCACCGTTAGATCACAGTAGGGGGTGTGTGGGGGATCACTGTTGGATCACAGTCAGGGAGGGGGGTGGGTGGGGCCTCACCGTTGTATCACAGTCGGGGGGGTTGGGAGATCACCGTTGGATCACAGTTGGGGGGGTGGGGGATCACCGTTGGATCACAGTCGGGGAGGGGGGCGAGTGGGGATCACCATTGGATCACAGTCGGAGGGGTGGATGTGGTATCACCGCTGGATCACAGTCGGGGGGGTGGGTGGGGGATCACCGCTGGATCACAGTCGGGGGGGTGGGTGGAGGATCATCATTGAATCACAGTCGGGTTGGGTGGGGGATCACCGTTGGATCACAGTCGGGGTGGGGGTTGGGTGGGGGATCACCATTGGATCACAGTCGGGGAGGGGGGTGGGTGGGGTATCACCGTTGGATCACAGTTGGGGGGGTGGGAGATCACTGTTGGATCACAGTCGGGGGGGATCACCGTTGGATCACAGTCGGGGGCGGGTGGGGGATCACTGTTGGATCACAGTTGGGGGGGTGGGGGGATCACTTGGATCACAGTCGGGGGGGATCACCGTTGGATCACAGTCGGGGGGTGGGGGATCACCGTTGGATCACAGTCGGGGGGTGGGGGATCATCATTGGATCACAGTCGGGGGGATCACCATTGGATCACAGTCGGTGGGGGATCTCCGTTGGATCACAGTTAGGGGGTGGGAGTGGGAGGGGGTCACTGTTGGATCACAGTCGGGTGGGGGATCACTGTTGGATCACAGTCGGGGGGGGTGGGGGATCACTGTCGGATCACAGTCGGGTGGGGGATCACTGTTGGATCACAGTCGGGGGGGATGGGGGATCACTTTCGGATCACAGTCGGGTGGGGGATCACTGTTGGATCACAGTCGGGGGGGATGGGGGATCACTTTCGGATCACAGTCGGGTGGGGGATCACTGTTGGATCACAGTCGGGGGGGGTGTGGGATAACCATTGGATCACAGTCGGTGGGGGATCACCGTTGGATCACAGTCAGTGGGTGGGGGTGGGTGGGGGATCACTGTTGGATCAGAGTCGGGGGGGTTGGGTGGGTGGGGGATCACCGTTGGATCGCAGTCGGGGGGGATCACCGTTGGATCACAGTCGGGGGGTGAGGGATCATCATTGGATCACAGTAGGGGGGATCACCATTGGATCACAGTCGGTGGGGGATCACTGTTGGATCACAGTTGGGGGGTGGGAGGGGGATCACTGTTGGATCACAGTCGGGTGGGGGATCATTGTTGGATCACAGTCGGGGGGTGGGGGATCACTGTTGGATCACAGTCGGGGGGTTTGGGAGATCACCGTTGGATCACAGTCGGGGGGGGTGGGGGATCACCGTTGGATCACAGTCGGGGAGGGGGGCGAGTGGGGATCACCATTGGATCACAGTCGGAGGGGTGGATGTGGTATCACCGCTGGATCACAGTCGGGGGGGGGTTGGTTGGGGAATCACCGCTGGATCACAGTCGGGGGGGTGGGTGGAGGATCATCATTGAATCATTGGAGTTGGCGGAAATGGCGGAGGATGATCCTTTGAATGCGGAGGCTGGTGGGGTGATAAGTGAGGACAAGGGGGACCCTATCATGTTTCTGGGAGGGAGGAGAAGGCGTGAGGGCGGATGCGCGGGAGATGGGCCGGACACGGTTGAGGGCCCTGTCAACGACCGTGGGTGGAAAACCTCGGTTAAGGAAGAAGGAGGACATGTCGGAGGAACTGTTTTTGAATGTAGCATCATCGGAACAGATGCGACGGAGGCGAAGGAACTGAGAGAATGGGATGGAGTCCTTACAGGAAGCGGGGTGTGAGGAGCTGTAGTCGAGATAGCTGTGGGAGTCGGTGGGTTTGTAATGGATATTGGTGGACAGTCTATCACCAGAGATTGAGACAGAGAGGTCAAGGAAGGGAAGGGAAGTGTCAGAGATGGACCACGTGAAAATGATGGAGGGGTGGAGATTGGAAGCAAAATTAATAAAGTTTTCCAAGTCCTGACGAGAGCATGAAGCGGCACCGAAGTAATCATCGATGTACCGGAGAAAGAGTTGTGGAAGGGGGCCGGAGTAGGACTGTAACAAGGAATGTTCCACATACCCCATAAAGAGACAGGCATAGCTGGGGCCCATGCAGGTACCCATAGCCACACCTTTTATTTGGAGGAAGTGAGAGGAGTTGAAGGAGAAGTTGTTCAGTGTGAGAACAAGTTCAGCCAGACGGAGGAGAGTAGTGGTGGATGGGGATTGTTCGGGCCTCTGTTCGAGGAAGAAGCTAAGGGCCCTCAGACCATCCTGGTGGGGGATGGAGGTGTAGAGGGATTGGACGTCCATGGTGAAGAGGAAGCGGTAGGGGCCAGGGAACTGGAAATTGTTGATGTGACGTAAGGTGTCAGAGGAATCACGGATGTAGGTGGGAAGGGACTGGACAAGGGGAGAGAGAAGGGAGTCAAGATAACGAGAAATGAGTTCTGTGGGGCAGGAACAAGCTGAGACGATCGGTCTACCGGGGCAGTTCTGTTTGTGGATTTTGGGTAGGAGATAGAAGCGGGCCGTCCGAGGTTGGGAGACTATCAGGTTGGAAGCTGTGGGAGGGAGATCCCCAGAGGTGATGAGGTCAGTGACAGTCCTGGAAACAATGGCTTGATGTTCAGTGGTGGGGTCATGGTCCAGGGAGAGGTAGGAGGAAGTGTCTGCGAGTTGACGCTCAGCCTCCGCGAGGTAGAGGTCAGTGCGCCAGACAACAACAGCACCATCCTTGTCAGCGGGTTTGATGACAATGTCAGGGTTGGACCTGAGAGAATGGAGTGCAGTAAGTTCAGAGAGAGACAGGTTAGAATGGGTGAGAGGAGCAGAGAAATTGAGACGACTAATGTCGCGCCGACAGTTCTCAATGAAAAGATCAAGAGAAGGTAAGAATCCAGAGGGAGGGGTCCAGGTGGAGGGAGAATATTGGAGATGGGTAAAAGGATCCGTTGAACTGGGAGAGGACTCCTGCCCAAAGAAGTGAGCCCGGAGACGAAGACGGCGGAAGAAGAGTTCAGCATCATGCCGAGCCCGAAATTCATTGAGGTGAGGGCGTAAGGGTATGAAACTAAGTCCTTTGCTGAGCACTGAACGTTCAGCATCGGAGAGGGGAAGGTCAGGGGGTATAGTGAATACACGGCTGGGGTTGGGATTGGAAGAAAGGGTGGGGACGGAGGAACAGGCAGGGGTGGAGGGTCCTAGATGGGTGTTGGTGTCAATGAGTTGTTGCAGCTTGCGTTCCTTAGCACTTGAGAGAAAGAGAAAAAGTTTCTTGTTGAGGCGTCGGATGAGCCGAAGGATAAAATGAAACTGGGGGCACGCGCAGCTTTGAAAAAGGGTACGGCGGTGCTGCTGGAGGGAGAGGTCGAGTATGTTCATATGGCGGCGCATGGCACTGAGTGTGGATTTCAGAATGTGACGGGAACAGCAGTCCGAGAAACGTTTTATGTCCCGGAGATACCTGTAATCCTGGGTGGGTTCGAAACATGAGGAGTGGAATTTCAGTTGAAATCCACGTGGGGTAAGTCGGAGACGGAGACAGTCACTGAGAAAGGAGATATGGCTGTGAAAGCGGGTTTTAGTAAACACCTTGTCAAACACTAGGAGGGAAATGGAAAGCAAGGAAGGTGAGCAAGACAACAGAGAAATACGGAAATCTTGTCGCAGAGAGGAACAGAACTTCTTCAAGGAGGTAGGCATTTCTTGAAGAGCAGTGGCAGTCTATTAAACACAGAGATAAAAACAAAAAAACTGCGGATGCAAACACTAGGAGGGAAATGGAAAGCAAGGAAGGTGAGCAAGACAACAGAGAAAAAAAAAAAACCCCACTAGAGCTATACCTTGAGTGTCCTTCCATCCATTCTTAATTAGCACTTTCGTTTAGATAATATCACCAACTTTAATTTTAACACCTATGTGTTCTATTGTACTATTGTTGTTGACATCTTTTGATGATCTGCTTCTATCACTGCTTGTTTGTCCCTACAACCACACCCCCGCCCCCCCCTCCACCTCTTTGTCTCTCTATCTCTCCGCCCCCCACACACACACCTTAAACCAGTTTATATTTCAACTCTTTCTTGGACTCGAACGCAAGTTCTGTCGAAGGGTCATGAGGACTCGAAACGTCAACTCTTTTCTTCTCCGCCGATGCTGCCAGACCTGCTGAGTTTTTCCAGGTAATTCTGTTTTTGTATTGAATCACAGTTGGGTGGGGGATCACCGTTGGATCACAGTCGGGGTGGGGGTTGGGTGGGGGATCACCATTGGATCACAGTCGGGGAGGGGGGTGTGTGGGGTATCACCGTTGGATCACAGTTGGGGGGGTGGGGGGTCACCGTTGAATCACAGTCGGGGGGGGTGGGGGATCACCGTTGGATCACAGTTGGGGGGGCGGGGGGCTCACCGTTGGATCACAGTCGGGGGGGCTGGGGGATCACCGTTGGATCACAGTCGGGGGGGCTGGGGGATCACCGTTGGATCACAGTCGGGGGCGGTGGGTGTGGGATCACCGTTGGAACACAGTCGGGGGTGGGTGGGGGATCACTGTTGGATCACAGTCGGGGGGGGGTGTGTGGGGGATCACCGTTGGATCATAGTCGGGGGTGGGTGGGGGATCACTGTTGGATCACAGTCGGGGAGGGGGGTGCATGGGGGATCACCGTTGGATCACAGTTGGGGGCGGGTGGGGGTTCACCATTAGATCACAGTCGGCAGGATCACCGTTGGATCACAGTCGGGCGGGTTGGGAGATCACAGTCGGGGGGTGGGGGATCACCATTGGATCACAGTCGGGGGCGGGTGCCGGATCACCGTGGTTCACTGTCGGGGTTGGGATCACCATTGGATCACAGTCGGTGGGGGATCACTGTTGGATCACAGTCGGGGGGATCACCGTTGGATCACAGTCGGGGAGGGGGGTGGGTGGGGGATCACTGTTGGATCACAGTCGGGGGGGTGGGTGATCACCATTGGATCACAGTCAGCGACGGGGGTGGGTGGGGGATCACTGTTGGATCACAGTCAGGGGGGATCACCATTGGATCACAGTCAGGGAGGGAGGTGGGTGGGGGATCACTGTTGGATCACAGTCGGGGGGGATCACCGTTGGATCACAGTCAGGGAGGGGTTGGGTGGGGGATCACCATTGGATCACAGTCGGGGAGGGAGGTGGGTGGGGGATCACCGTTGGATCACAGTCGGGGGGTCACCGTTGGATCACAGTCGGGGAGGGGGTTGGGTGGGGCATCACTGTTGGATCACAGTCGGGGAGGGACGTGGGTGGGGGATCACTGTTGGATCACAGTCGGGGGGGGGGGTTGGGGGATCACAGTCGGGGGGGTTGGGGGATCACTGTTGGATCACAGTCGGGGGGGGTTGGGGGATCACTGTTGGATCATAGTCGGGGAGGGGGGTGTATGGGGGATCACCGTTGGATCACAGTTGGGGTGGGTGGGGTATCACCGTTGGATCACAGTCGGGGAGGGGGGTGGGTGGGGATCACAGTTGGATCACAGTCGGGGAGGGGGGTGGGTGGGGGATCACAGTTGGATCACAGTCAGGGAGGGGGGTGGGTGGGGGATCACTGTTGGATCACAGTCGGTGGGGTGGGGGATCACCGTTGGATCACAGTCAGGGGTGGGTGGGGGGATCACCGTTGGATCACAGTCGGAGAGGGGATGGGTGGGGGATCACCGTTGGATCACAGTCGGGGAGTGGGGTGGGTGGGGGATCACCGTTGGATCACAGTCGGGGGTGGGATCACCGTTGGATCACAGTCGGGGAGGGGGGTAGGTGGGGGATCACCGTTGGATCACAGTCAGGTGTGGGATCACCGTTGGATCACAGTCGGGGAGGGGGGTGGGTGGGGGATCACTGTTGGATCACAGTTGGGGAGGTGGGTGGGGGATCATCATTGGATCACAGTGAGTGGGGGATCACCATTGGATCACAGTTGTGGGGGGCGGTGGGTGGGTGATCACCGTTGGATCACAGTCGGGGGTGTGGGGGATCACCGTTGGATCACAGTCGGGGATGGGGTGGGCGTGGGATCACCGTTGGATCACAGTCAGGGGTTGGGGGATCACCGTTGGATCACAGTCAGGGGGTTGGGGATCATCATTGGATCACAGTCGGTGGGGGGGTGGGTGGGGGATCATCATTGGATCACAGTCGGGTGGGGGATCACCGTTGGATCACAGTCGTGGGGGCGGTGGGTGGGGGATCACCGTTGGATCACAGTCGGGGGGGTGGGTAGGTGTGGGATCACCATTTGATCACAGTCGGGGGTGTGCGTGGGGGATCACCGTTGGATCACAGTTAGGGGGGGTGGGGGGTCATCGCTGGATCACAGTGGGGGGGTGGGGGATCACTGTTGGATCACAGTCGGGGGGGGTGGGTGGGGGATCACCATTGGATCACAGTCGGGGCGGGGGTTGGGTGGGGGATCACCGTTGGATCACAGTCGGGTGGGGGCTGGGTGAGGGATCATCATTGGATCACAGTCGGGGGGGGGGTGGGTGGGGGTTACCGTTGGATCACAGTCGGGGGGTGTGGGATCACCATTGGATCACAGTCGTGGGGGTGTGGGTGGGGGATCACCGTTGGATCACAGTCGGGGAGGGGGGTGGATGGGGGATCACCGTTGGATCACAGTCGGGGAGGTGGGTGGATGGGGGATCACCGTTGGATCACAGTCGGGGAGGGGGGTGGATGGGGGAACACCGTTGGATCACAGTCGGGGAGGGGGTGGATGGGGGATCACCATTGGATCACAGTCGGGGAAGGGGGCAGGTGGGGAATCACTGTTGGATCACAGTCGCCGGGGGGGCTGGGTGGGGGATCATCTTTGGATCACAGTCGGGTGGGCGATCACTGTTGGATCACAGTCGGGTGTGGGATCACCGTTGGATCACAGTCGGGGTGGGGGCGGGGCGGTGGGTGGGGTATCACCATTGGATCACAGTCGGTTGGGGCATCACCGTTGGATCACAGTCGGGTGGGGGATCACCTTTGGATCATAGTCGGGTGGGGGATCACCGTTGGATCACTGTCCGGGGCGGGGGTGGGAGGGGGATCACCATTGTATCACTGTCGAAGGGGGGACGGGTGGTCTGGTGCGATGGGGGCTAGTGCAGGCTGGGGGTTTAGTCAGGTGGTCAGAGGGCTGGGGGGGCAGTCGGAAGATTGGGGTTGTTGTGGGGGATTAGTCAGCGGTTGTGGGATAGTTGGAGCTGGGTGTGGTAATTGGGGGTCAACTGGGGGCGTTGGAGGGGTCAGTACCATAGTTACCCAGGAGTTAAAAGCAGTTTTATTCCTTCTAGATTTCCTTGGATAACTATTCTGCTAAGAGAGTCAGAACCATCCAAAGTCTCCGATTTAAGTTGGAGTTTCGGAAGTTTCCAGGTCAGGGTAATTGTTCCACAGAAGTTTAAACCTCCAAGGTGATTCCCATGCAGCCCTTGCATGAGGGGTTTCCAGGGAGAGCCCTCACTGCATCTTGTGGGGTACCTCAGGGGGGTATGACCCCACGGGGAATGGAAGATCTGGGCCGTTAACTCTGTTTCTCTCTCCACAGATGCTGCCTGGCTGGCTGAGTACGTCCAGAATTTTCAGTTTTGATTTCAGATTTTCAGCATGCGCAGTATTTTATTTTTGCAAATTGTTTGTAGTCAGCAAGTCAGTGCCTGTGATAATAAATGTTCTCAGGTCTGGGTGAGAGCCAAATTGTACTCATATTTAATATTTCATGACCAGCCTGACCTCCAACAATGGACAAGTCTCATAAAATGAACAAAGTGTTTATGGTATGGTAGAGTTAGATTCACACCGGCAGCACCTCTTCAGTAATTAATCCTGTGCTATTTCTGGTTCTTGATGGGAGCTTTCTGACTTTGAGTCAGGGGATCAGAAGCTATGTTTCTTGTGGTTTCTGACATTGGAACAAATCAGTTAAGACCTTGGATTTTTATGTGGTATGCATAAATTTGGAATAGATAAGGAACTTGTTGAAGGTTCAGAATTATGCTGAAACTCAGAAAGGAGAGAAACATTGAACAAGGTGCCCCAGGAATCAATATTGGCATCCCTATTTTTTCTCACTTATGTCAACAGCTTGAACTCAACAGTTCATTGACAGCTGAATGTATGTGAATGTGGTATCAACAACACCTTGCATTTATATAGCAGAGTAAATAGTCCCCAGACAGGATTTGACACCAGTCAAAGGAAACATTAGGATGGGTGACCAATTGCTTGGTCAAATAGAGAGAGTGGTGGAGAGCGGGAGCGGTTTAGGGAGGGAATTCCAAAGCTTATGGCCTAGGCAGCCAAAGACAAGGTGGTCAATGGTTAAGGGATAAAACGGGGGGATACTGTGTGTAAACCAGTATATAAATGAAATTTGTAGTTGCTGAGTAGGGTGCTCTGGAATTGGTATTAGGACGGTGGGCAAAATTTTACGGCAGTGGGATTTTATGTTCCTGCTGAAGCTAATGGAGTTTAGAATGGCTCGCTGCATTTTACAGCCCTGTCCCTGACACGATGGACCGGAAATTTCCGGCCTATGACTGTTGTTACAGGGGTGTGTTAATGTCCGAATATTACATTTTAATTTAATCGGCTGGATTCACATATGGAGCATTCTCCAAAAGGCAGTTTCAACTGTTAAACAAAGACACTGACTTATGATGGCTGCCAGAGGTCACCTGATCATTCTGCAACTGCAAGTTGGTCAAGCTTCTGGAAGCTTCCAGTGTAGATTACAAATGGTCATGCCAAGACAACCCTCCGGTGGAATTTCACACCTGTTAATGTCAATGATTACTTCAAGGATGGGTTGAAACCTAAATGGCTGCCATAGTTTACATTCCATTTAGTCAGGATGGAGATGGAGAGTCTACAGAGACAATGGCTACCCTGGAAATGTTGATATTTTCTTCCTAGCTCATCAAATGGAAGAATGGGCCATTCAGAAGCGAGTGTTTCGACCTTACAAAAAAATCACCCAGGCCTTGACACAATGGTCAAGGTCTGTCCAGACATGAGCTAATCAATTTCCTTCAGTGGAATATACAGTTGTAAGGGAGAGAGCGGCCATGTGATCAAAATGGCTCACCACCTTTTTGAAATTCTTTTATTACAAAGATTCGGCTTGCTTTGCAGCAGTCTGCAGAAATAACTTCAGAATACAGGAGACACCAGCAGCAAGACAGAAAACTGCTTTCACCTCTCTCTCTCTGCCAACTAAGTTTGGACCCTGTTTGCCTTATATCAGTCTGTGGACAACAAACAGTGAATATACTACCTGAAGACTACAAATTCTACAGCAGCATTTCCAAGAGGAAAACCGAGGACTACAGCTTTAAGAACTCCCTCCATTGGGAACAACAGCATCAGGACTTACAACCTTATTTGCCTTTTCTTGTTGAATCTTAATTTGGCCAAAAGTTATCCTCCTTTACTTTGTAACTCATATTTTTGCATGCTTTTGTGTGTGTGTGTGTGTGTGTGTGTGTGTGTATCTTAACCTGGGTGGATTTTTAGCACAATAAAAACTAGCCCCTTCTTTAAACTCAAGGAAACCTGTTTGACTGAGTTCTTTGTAATCAGGACATAAACAGTTAAGTACATACATTGAATTGGCATGTTCATCCTTTCAAAAATAAAAAAAAACCTATTTCAATCAACTGAGGTGTGAGAAAATAAGAGGCAGCCCTTATACCCTTCTTCACCTGGTCGTAACACTGCTTCTAATTCACGTCAAATATTTCCAATCTGAAACTAATTGCAATGTGTTCACACTTGGAGTGGGAAAGTTAATTAATTCACTTCTGTGATTAATGCTGAAAAAATTTGCCAATAAAAGCATAGACATGCAACCCTTCTGTCAAATGCTGAGTGGAAATCGGGATGTTCATTATGTTGTACAACATGAAATACCAATTTTTCCCAGTCATAATTCCACTGTTGCACTGTATTAATTAGAATGATATTATAATGTGAAATGAATGAATAAACATAATTAAAATTTCACTAATTAAAACTGTATGTGTCAGCCCAGGGTTCAGCAGCAGCATTCTGAACTAAAAGGTCATGAAGAGAAGATTTTTACCTTCCCTTATGGGTCCACTTCTGGTGTGGTCAACCATGTCAGAGGCTGCAGATTGGTTGAGAAAGACAAGGAAAGAAGGTTTGCCTTTGTCACATTCAATAGGATGGTCATTTATGACTTAGATAAGAACAATTTTGGTACTGGTGTTGCTTTCAGTTTATCATGGGACACACTTTCAAAGTAAACAATCACACCATTGTTAGTTTAGTCAAATCCCAGCAAGTACTGAACCAAGAAGATTCTTTAAATAACTTATTCCATTGCTCCGTAGGCTGTACATTGAAAACGAGACCAAGGGGGAATAGCCAAAAGTAAAAAAAAATGTAAAAGGTTAAAATGTTATATATTGAAAACCTTTACCTAGGGAAGTAAAAAGATGAAGAAGGGCAATAAAGAAGTGTAGGATGATTCTGACAGAAAAAGTCAATAAGAGAAAGAGAGAAGATCTTTTAAAAAATGTTTAAGTTGATTGAAGGACTGTTGTGGATTGTTTGGAAAATGAAGTAATTTGTTCAAGTACATTCATTTTGGCACCTCTCCGCTGTACTTAGTTTCCCCCTTAAACAGAATGCATTCACTACAACTATTCTGCGACTATCAAAATGTGTCTTTGCATAAGGTTTTGAATGAGGTTCTTTAACCGAAGAGATCTGGAATGGATTTGAAAGAATCTGGGATGGATTTAAAACTTCCGACCTGCTCTCAGTCAGGAGGTCGGCAGCCTGGGGACGCCGAAAGTTTCAGCCACGTGCTTGTCACTGGCTTTTGAAATCAGCCACGGCATTTGCATCTGACTTTTCCCGATTAATTAGAGCCAGTGATGATAACCTACTGTTTATCTGTTTCAGTTTCAGTATTTAAAGGGACCCAGCAAAGGTCAGAGAAAAAGCATTCTAGAACTGTCAGAACGGAGTCAGCAACTTAACAGATGGTGGGGGAGGGGAGGTGAGGCGGTCAATGTGCAAAGGCTTCACCATGGTTCTTAGATGCATCCTCAGACATCATGCAGTGGAGGCAAGATTCTTTCCTCCACAGATTGGAAGAAGTCTGTTGCAGAGAACAAACTTGTATGGCTGGGAGTGGCCAAATAGGTGTGCAACAGGAAATGCGGTGCCTTGCTTCTGGATAATGTGCTGTACGAGTTCTGTTTTTTTTAAATTTAATCTTTCACAGAGAGTGGGCATTGCTGGCTAGGCCAGCATATATTGCCCAACCTTAATTCCCCATGAGAGGGTGGTGTGAGCCACCATCTTGAAGCGCTGTAGTCCCTGTGGTGTAGCTACACCCACAGTGCTGTTAGGGAGAGAGTTCCAGGATTTTGATCCAATGACAGTGAAGGAATGGTGCAGGAGGAGGATGAAGACTCCTCAGGGGAAATCACCCACTCTGAAGATGCACCATCACATGACTCATGAATACCGTCCACCAGCTCAGATACACACAACATGGTGTGGGCTTGCAGGACAGGTAGCTGGGTTGTCAGTGGTGAGCCACACATCACAAGTGAGCAGGAGTAGATTGTGGAGACATGGACAGCATTGGAGCATTCTCAATTGGAGGCTGGAGAATCCTCCAAGCCCTGCTCAGCTGGATACAGATGCTGAGCCTTGGGGATTGTTGATGAAGAGGACGATTCTGGAGGAGCAGCAGAAAATGTGAGAGATTCTGGAAGATTGTTCAGAGGTGCTGTGCACAATCCAAGATAGATTGAAAGAACTGTCTTAGCATGAGTGCTGTGATGGCTCAGTTCTTCGTGCTGTTGTCTACATCATTGGAAAGATGGCTACCTGCATGGAACAAACAACCGAGTACATGCTGGTGCTGACAAAAGGCCTACATACTCAGACTGCCACCTTCAGCAGGATGGAGGAAAGCCTCACCTTGGTCAGTCAGTGCCTCACTGATGCGCAGCAAGGATTTCTCCTGCTCTTGACGGGCAGGCAAGTGCGGATGGGTCAAAAGATGGAAGATGGAGAAAGGGTACATGGAAGTGGAGGCTCTGCTCAAAGCTCCTCCACTCTGATCCCTTGTCATATCATCAGATAGAGCCCGAGATGCTGCCCTTAACCTGATGGCCAAATCTGCCCCTGCACAGGTCCAGGCAGGGCAGTTTTTGCTGGGACCTTCACAGTATCCAAAACCCAAAGGACATTGACCATGAGCATCTGAACAGTCAGACCAGGGGAAGGAGCAGCTTGTCTCTCGCTCTGCTGAAGCCACAGTGTCTGTACTATGTAGAATTAACAGGAAAAGGAAGAGAAAACATTTGTAGTCCCACGAGAGTATTTGATTGAGTGTTCAACACTGTGCTGCATTGCCCTATTTCTGTTTAATATTTATGAACTTTATGTTATATTTCAAAGCTCCATTGTCCAATGCTCTCCATTATTACCTATTCCTGTCGAGTAGACTTATGCCTTGTGAAAAATGAGAAAAACAAATGAAAAGCAATAGGTATCTGTCAGAGAGATGGATGTTGAATGTGCTGGGGGCCGAGGGGTACAGCGGATTCAGAATTGATGGACCAGATGGCTGCACTACCTCAGATTAGCTGAAGTGTGTCTGAATCAGTCCAACACGGGCACCTGTGTGTGGCGCTATGCGCCCTTGCCATATCTGTCTCCTCCTCCTCCAGCCTGTCCTCTTCCTCTTCCTCCTCTGAAAATGCAGAACACTTATCACCTCCCTCCATCTGTAGCTCCAATCCTCACTATCTTGTTATCCATTCATGGGATATGGGCATCACTGGCTAGGCCAGCATTTATTGCCCATGCCTAATTGCCCTTGAGAAGGTGGTAGTGAGCTGCTTCCTTGAACTGCTGCAGTTCATGTGGTGTAGGTTCACCCACAGTGCTGTTAGGTAGGGAGTTCCAGGATTTTGACCCAGCGACAGTGAAGGAACGGTGATATTTTTCCAATTCAGGATCGTGAGTGGCTTGGAGGGGAACTTCCAGGTGGTGTTGTTCTCATGTGTCTGTTGCCCTTGTCCTTCTAGATGAAAGCGGTTAAGGTTTGGAAGGTGCTGTCTAAGGAGCCTTGGTGAATTCCTGCAGTGCATCTTGTAGATGGTACACACTGCTGCCACTGTGCATTGGTGGTGGAGGGAGTGAATGTTTTTGGATGGGGTGCCAATCAAGTGGGCTGCTTTGTCCTGGACAGTGTTGAGCTCCTTTAGCGATGTTGGAGCTGCACTCATCCAAGCAAGTGTAGAGTATTCAATCACACTATAACTTATGCTTTGTAGATGGTGGACAGGCATTGGAGAGTCAGGAGGTGAGTTACTTGCCACAGGATTCCTAGCCTCTGTCCTGCTCTTGTAGCCACAGTATTTATATGGCGAGTCCAGTTCAATTTCAGGTCAATGGTAACTTCAAGGATGTTGATAGTGGGGGATTCGGCGATGGTAATGCCATTGAATGTCAAGGGGCGATGGTTAGATACTCTCCTGTTGGAGATGGTCATTGCCTGGCACTTGTGGGGCATGAATGTTACTTGCCACTTGTCAGCCCAAGCCGGTACATTGTCCATGTCTTTCTGCATGGACATGGACTGTTTCAGTATCTGAGGAGTCACAAATGGTTCTGAACATTGTGCAATATTCAGCAAACATTCCCACTTTTGAACTTATGATGGAAGGAAGGTCATTGATGAAGCAGCTGAAGATAGTTGTGCCTAGGACACTGCCCTGAGGAAATGCTGCAGTGATGTCCTGGAGCTGAGATGACTGACCTCCAACAACCAACAATCATCTTCTTTTGTGCTAGGCATGACTTGAACCAGTGGAGAGTTTTGCCACTGATTCCCATTGACTCCAGTTTTGCCAGGGCTGCTTCATGTCACACTCTGTCAAATGCTGCCTTGATTTCAAGGGCAGTCACTCTCACCTCACCTCGGGAGTTCAGCTGTTTTGTCTATGTTTGAACAAAGGCTGTAATGAGATCAGGAGCTTCGTGGTCCTGGTGGAACCCAAACTGAGTGTCAGTGAGCAGGTTATTGCTAAGTAAGTACCACTTGATAGCACTATTCCATAACTTGACTGATGGTCAAGAGTAGACTAATGGGGTGGCAATTGGCTGGATTAGATTTGTCCTACTTTTTCTATACAGGACATATCTGGGCAATTTCCCACATTCATGGGTAGATGCCACTGTTGTAGCTGCATTGGAATGGCCAGAGACACTGCAAGTTCTGGAGCACAAGTCTTCATTACTATTGCCAGAATGTTGTCATTGCCAATACCCTTTGCACTATCCAGTGCCTTCAGCTGTTTCTTGATATCGCATGAAGTGAATCAAATTGGCTGAAGACTGGCATCTGTGATGCTGGGGACCTCTGGAGGAGGCTAAGATGGATCATCCACTTGGCACTTCTGGCTGAAGATTGTTGCAGAAGCGTCAATCGTGTCTTTTGCACTGATGTGCTGGGCTCCCCCATCATTGAGGATGGGAATATTTGTGGAACCTCCTCCTCCAGTGAGTTGTTTAATTGTCCACCACCATTCATGACTGTGCAATGTTGTGCATGGCACAGCAGATCATTACTGTTCTGGACACCCTTACCGGTCTATACTGAAGGGTGTCCCTAGATCTGCCAAGACACCTGAATTGTATCTTCAACATCTTGATGTCTTGTGAAATGACCACTCTTGAGTTGATTTAGCTTCTGTTGTTCCTTACCTGGGCATTAATGGCAGGGCTCCACACAGGTGCCACAGCCAGGTCCTCAGAGGGCTGCCTTTGTCCTGAAGGAGCTACCAGCTGACTCTGCTTCAAGGTGTGAATACCTGTGAGAGTCTGAATCAATACATCATGGAAGCTTCCTGGATATGTTCCACTCAAATGCATGATGCTTTTGGCAGATGCTTAACACTTATAGAGTGGAATCCCTTTTGGCTGATGAATATCACTGGGTGATCTGAGGGCCACGTAATTGCTGCTTGTGTGCAGTCCATGACTCCCTGTACTTGTGGGAATCCAAGCAGAGCAGCAAATCCCTGTCTTTCTGACTGGTCTCCTGAGTGTTGGCCCTAGTAAACATGTAATCCGTCACCTGAGAGATTTGCCTGTGGATAGGAGCTGGTGAACTTTGGAAAATTTCTCCTGAAGATTCCTGGAAGGAGCTGGAGCTGGAGGTAAAGAACTAAGGGCTTTGGTGACTTTGACCATGGCAGACAATGGTCAATGCAGAATATGTCTAAGTGAAAGGCTTTTGTTCAAAGGACTTGTTCTGAGATTGTTCCTTCACAGTTTCAGAGGTGATTCCCAATACTTTGGAACTAATTTCTGCAACCTCGGTGTTTCCTGGGTTAAAACTCCATTTAAATGCCTTGTAGCATATGTAAATATCAGACCCACCTGTCCCACAGGGGTTTCCTGTGTACTGATGACTGTACTCGAGTTAAGTGCAGAAGTCACTGGATTCCTGCTGACTTCCCAACCTGCTGGACAGTTTTTGTCTTTTACCCTCCCATCCACACAGAATTTATAGTAATTACAAATGTTTTAATTAACTTGTTACATTCAGTTGCTTGGTAATACAGAACTTGAATATTACTGAGAAGACAGACATGTTGTCAAAGCTTTTTGTCTTGCACTTATCAGGCTAAATGCAAGAGTGGCAAATTTCAAATGATCACAGCAATTTATAACAAACAATAAAAGGATGCTGGAAAAACTCAGCAGGTCTGGCAGCATTGGCGGAGAAGAACAACGTTGACGTTTCGAGTCCTCATGACCCTTCAACAGAACTGAGTAAAAATAGGAGAGGGGTGAAATATAAGCTGGTTTAAGGTGGGGGGAGAGAAGTGGCCAGGGTGGGGTGGGGTGGGGTGGGGGGGGGGGGAGGTGGCGGTGGTTGTAGGGACAAGCAAGCAGTGATAGGAGCAGATGATCAAAAGATATCACAGACAAAAGAACAAAGAGGTGTTGCAGGTAGTGATATTATCTAAAAGAATGTGCTAATTAAAAATGGATGGCAGGCCACGCAAGGTACAGCTCTGGTGGGGGTGAGGTAAAATAAGACTAACAGGGCATAAAAGGTATAGATTTAAAAATAATGGAAATAGGTGGGAAAAGAAAAATCTATATAAATTATTGGAAAAAAACAAAAGGGAGGGGGAAGAAACAGGAACGGGGCGGGGATGGGGGAGGGAGTTCAGGATCTAAAGTTGTTAAATACAATATTCAGTCTAGCCTTCCGGACTAACAACCAATCAATGATCAGCCAAGCAACCAGACTCATTCACACTGGCTAGAAGCGATATACATTCATAGCAAACTATGCAAATTATCTGCAAACAAAAGGAATATGTTCAAGCCTAGTGCATTTTTTGAACTATCTGGGAGCTTGGCGAGCCTACACTTCTCGGCTAATTGTTTTAACTCTAAAAGAGTTACACTTCTCGGCTGCTTTCTCCATGGCAACCCCTCCGGTCAGAGTTGACATGCCAACCAATCAGCCCCTTTTCACGCTGCCATATAAAAATGGTTGTGATCATTTGAAATTTGGCTTTCTTGTGTTTGTCCTGACCGGCGCAGGACGGGAAAGCTTCGGTGACGTGTCTCTCTCAGCCAACAAAAAAAAAGTATTACATTGTGTACTTTCCAGCAGCCCAGAGCGGACTGTGTCCACACTTGCAGGAGATCTCTGAGTATGTGTCAGTCTGTGAAACAGGGCTGTGGAGGTGGGGATCCTTACCCAGGAAATGCCTTAAATTTTGTCTCACTATTCGCGGGATGCCAGTGAGTGCATAAACTGAGAGCCCCACTGAGGAGTGGTTCGACAGCTTGCACCTCCCCACCCACCCACCCACCTACCTACCCACCACCTCGGGGCACATTAAAGTTGCTTCTAAGAGTCAGCACTGATAATTTCGCTTTCGTAAGGCAGGTGTGTATTCCGATCGGGCCCCGCAGCCGGGGACGCCTTTCTGCCCATTGCGGGACGCTATGAAAGCCAGATAAAGTAACAATGGATCGCTCCAGGGCTCATATCAACAGCTGAATAATACAATCAGCTGATATTAACACGTGCTGTCATATCTGTTGGACACACACACACACACACACACCAAAAATCGACCTGAAACTTTGTCACGTCTTGCGGCAGCTCGACCAGCAGAAATCCCGCAGACAGCCGGAGTACTGATTCGATTTATCCTCCCACTCCCACCACCTTCCCCTCGACCCTCTAATTTTTGGGGACCGGTTGGTCGAGAGCAACGCGTCGCCGGGGCGGAAGCCAAGAGAGGGAGAGAGCCGCCGGTGGAGATGGGAACCAAGCTAATAGTGTTGGCGATAGTCAGCACGTTGCTGGCGTACTATGTGTATATCCCACTGCCGGAGGCTGTGGACGAGAGATTGAAGTTGATGCTGGTGGATGCTTGTTTCCGAAGTTTGGAACACCTGGTAGGTGCCAAGATCCCGCAAGATAGAGAGAGAGAGAGAGAGAGAATGTTCCTGCATACAAACACGCTATGCCCTGCTATCGCCCGTCTCTCCCCCACCCCCTGTAACGACTGCCTGATCTGCGCTTCGCGGTGCGAGAGAGGCTGTGAGTAAACGGCTGGGATTCTCCTCAGATTGGGATACCCAGATTAACTAACACATGGGTGATGTGGCAAGACACGGTCGCAGCTCAGGGTAAAGTGAAAATAAAGCCTGAAAGTACCGGACCAGTAGCACCGAGATTGGAAAGACTTGCCTTTAAAAAAACCCCAGAAACAATTCCTACAGCGGATGCCCTGGGACAATGTTACCGCTTGCGATCTGCTTATATTCTCGTGATTGTCCCTAAGCGGTGTAGTGTCCCTTCATTTGTTATTTTGAAAAGCAATCTAATGGCATTATTATATATCTTTTTAAAACAAACTGATGCAAAGTACCGAGTTTATACTGGTGGTGTGGGATGTGTTTTTAAGTTTAATAGATCGGTATTTTAATTTATGTATGTCCAGAAATGTTTGGAGGTGAACGCTTCGTGTGTTCGGAACATACCTGAATATGGCCAAGCGACATCCTGTCCGCAATCTTTAGCGGTGTGTTATTAATTTCAAATGTGTTAGCGCCTTGCACTTGATTAACAAGCGCAGAAATGCTCTGTAAGTGTGTCAAGCACCTGCCTCTAAACATCTGCGAGGGTCATTCCACTTGCTGCACTTTCCCCAAACTCGATTGCAGCAAATTGACCTGCTTATTGCTTCCTTTCACTCGGAAGCAGGTGACTGACTCTCATATGGACCTGCTGCTTATTTTGCCTTCAGATCTTGCGCAATCGGGCGTGACTATGTGGCCTAGAAGATTATAAAAACAAAAAAAAACACTGCGGATGCTGGAAATCCAAAACAAAAAACAGAATTACCTGGAAAAACTCAGCATGTCTGGCAAGCATCGGCCGTTCTGCGGAAGGGTCATGAGGACTCGAAACGTCAACTCTTTTCTCCTCCGCTGATGCTGCCAGACCTGCTGAGTTTTTCCAGGTAATTCTGTTTTTTGTTTTGTTTTGGCCTAGAAGATTGCCTGATTTGGGTCGTAGGTGACTTGCCTAAGTGCACCGCAAATATCTTCGATCTTACGCGAACATCAGTCACACCGCCCTCCACCTCCCCCACCTACTGCCCAACCCGAATCCATCTCCGCCCATCATTCTGACACTGGCTGTAAGAGTCTCACATTCAAATTGGTTGCAATCGCGCTGGCACCGAAATTTTCCATAAATTAGCAGCAAGGCAGGTCTTGGCAGTAATAGAAGCAAAAGGTGCTGGAAAAACTCAGCGGGGCCGGCAGCATCGGAAGCCGGAGAAGGGTCATATTGGACTCGAAACGTCAACCCTGTTTCTCTCTCCGCAGATGCTGCCAGACCTGCTGAGTTTTTCCAGCGCTTATTTTTATTTCAGAGTTCCAGCACCTGCAGTATTTTACGTCGATTTAGATGTCAGCAGCCGCTCAGTTGGTGGCATACAGGTCTCTTAGGCAAGAAGGCTATGGGTTCATGGACCCATTCCAAGGACTTAACCAGAAAAAATTAATACAGTTCCAGTGTAGTACTGAGAGTGTTACTGGTCAGAAACACCATCATAGGGATGAGACTTTAAAACAAGACCCTCTCAGGTGATGATTCGATGAACACTATATGGAAGAGAAGCAGGAGAGTTATCCTGGTCCAACACTTATTCCTCCATCAACATCACAAAAAAACCAGATCTGATCATTATCTTATCTTATTGCAGTTTGTAAGAGTTTGCCAGGTGCAATTTGGCTACTGTGTTTTCCACATTACAACAGTCACTGTCAACATCCTGGGGGTGACCGTTGACTGGAAACTGAACTGGACTAACCATATAAATACTGTGGCTACAAGAGCAGGTCAGAGGCTAGGAATCCTGCAGTGAGTAACTCACCACCTGACTCCTCAAAGCCTGTCCACCATCTACAAGGCCCAAGTCAGGAATATGATGAAATACTCCCCACTTACCTGGATGAGTGGAGCTCTAACAACACTCGAGGAGCTTGACAAAGCAGCTGACTTGATTGGCACCCCATTCACTACCTTAAACATTCACTCCCTCCACTAATGCACAGTGGCAGCAGTGTGTGTACCATCTGCAAGATGCACTGCAGCAACTCACCAAAGGTCCTTCGACAGCACCTTCCAAACCCGCAACCACTATCACCTAGCAGATGCATGGGAATGCCACAAGCCACACACCACCTGACTTGCAGCTATATTGACATTCCTTCACTCTTACTGGGTCAAAATCCTGGAACTCCCTCCCTAACAGCACTGTGGATGTACCTACACCACATGGACTGCAGAGGTTCAAGAAGGCAGCTCACCACCACCTTTTCTAGGGCAATGAATGCTGGTGTCATGCCCACATCCTATGAATGGAAAAAAAAACCACTTCAAAAAAGGCAGTCCATTCACTCGAAAACACTTTGAAACATCCTGTTGTCATGAGAGGTGATGTGTAAATACAAGCCTTTGTTGTTCAGCTTGGTGGAGATTTGCAGCACTTGAGCTGTTGGGGATACAATACATTCCACAGATATCACTGAGAGACCAATTGGTATCTGCAGCCTTTGTTGTAAGAAAGGAAGGGATTTGAATTTGTATAGTGCTTTTCACATCATTTTAAAAATAATCACAGCAATTCGTCATTGTTGCAAAATGTTTTGGTCCAGCCATTATGAAAGGCTCACATATAATTGCAAGTCCTTCCTTTTTTGTACTGTAGGGAAACAGCTGCCAACATGTGCACAGCAAGGTCTCACACACAACAATGAGGACAGTGACTGGTTAATCTGTTGCTGATGTTGGATGAGAGATTTCATCATAAATTACATACTGCAGTCTCTGGAGTGGGGCTTGAACATATGACCCAGTAGGCAACAGTAGTACTGCTGAGCCACATAAAGTGCTGCCAAAGTCATTTTGAAACAGATGCGATAAATTTCTACACTGCTATAATGATGTGCAACTCGCATCACTCACAAATCAAAGACAAAGAGAGTAGAGCTTTGTACTTGTGTTCAAAGACATTGATGTTATCCAGCTTATCAGCCTCTGAGTGGCAGCAACATTTCTAATGTTTGAAAAAAAACAAGTGAACTGCTTTCACTTATTGATGAAAGGCTTCACTTTACATGGATTTGCATTTAGGTTGTCTTGTATGTCCAGACAAACAATAACTGAAAAAGGAACCAAAAATGAATTTAATCCAGTGTAATGTCAAAAGGTGCCTCACAGCAGTGTTTTTTTTTTTAAAAAGGTGACACTGAGCCATATAAAAAGATATTAGGACAGAAGAGAGGTTTTAAAGGAGGAGAGTGAAGCAGAGAGGATGAGCCAGGGAATTTTGGAGTTTGGTGCCTAGCCAGCAGAAGACATGGCTGCAAATGGTGGGGCGATAGATATCGGGGATGCACAAGAGGTCTGAATTGGAGGAATGCAGAGACTGCAGAGGGTTGTAGAACTGGAGGAGGTTTCAGAGATAGGAAGAAGGTGAGGTTATGGGGCACTCTTAATGTCCTTAAATTCTATCCTCTAAACTGCCAGTGTCTTAACCACCGCACCCCCCAGGTATTGTTCACCTATCACTCCTGTACCCAGTAAAGCAATGTCTTAATTTTCAAATTCTCAACCTTGTTTTCAAAGCTCTCCATGGCCTCACAACCACCCCCCCCCCCGCCTCCCCCCCACCCCAAACCCAACCTCAACCTCTATAACCTCCTCCAGCCTTGCAACCCTCCGAGATATCTGCACTCCTCTAATTTTGGCCTCTTGAGCATCCCAATTTTAATCACTCCACTGTTGATTGCCGTGCCTTCAGTTGCTTAGGCACAAAGCTCTGGAATTCCCTCCCTAAACCTCTGTGATTCTCTACTTCACTTTCCTCCTTTAAGATGTTCCTTTAAAACCTACTTCCTCTACTAAGCCTTTGATCATTTGACTTAGTAGTTCCGTATTTAGCTTGGGGCCATATATTGTGAAGTACTTTAGGATGTTTTATTACCACAAAGGTGCTATATAAATATGAGTTGTTATTGTAACAAAAGAATCAGACCAGGTTGTAAGCCAGTGAACAAAGGGGTGATGGATGAACTGCACTTGTAGTGGAGTTTTGGATGAACTGAAATTTATGGAGGTTGCAAGGTAGGCAGCTGGCGAGGAGATGATTGGGATAACCCAGTATTTTCTTTATTCCTTCATGGGATTTGGGTGTCCACCATTGAGGTTATTCATCAAGTTGAATATAAATTCAGCAAGACTGTACTCCAGTTCCACTGTGTACATTCGAGTTGTGTGCATTGCAGAAGTTGGCCGCATTACTGAAAATTATAGAAAATTGCATTTTAAAAGTTCAGTAGCTTTAGGGTATTGGCTTACGTGGGATCTACAGTACAGAAACAGGCCATTTTGCTTAACCTGTCCATGCATGTGTTCATGATGCACTCAAGCCTCCTCTCTCCTCTCCTCATCTAAATTATTGTAACCCTCTATTCTGTTTTCTCTGATTTGCTCGTCAACCTTCTCCTTAAGTACATCTACACTATTCTCTTCAACCACTCCCTATGTTAGCGAGTTCCACATTCTTGCCACTCTTTGGGTAAAGATGTTTCTTATTGGATTTCTTGGTGACTATCCTATATTGCTCGCCTCAAGTTATGCTCTTCCCCACAAGAGGAAAAATATCCACCCTATCAAAACTTATCATAATTTTAAAGACATCTAGTTGGCCACCCAGTCAGCCTTTTTTCAAGAGAAAAGAGACCCAGCCTGTCAGTCTTTGCTGATTATGTTTACCTATACATTTCTGGTATCATTCTTGCAAATCTTTCCTGCGCTCTCTCCAGTGCCTCTCTATCCTCTTTACAATATGAGGGCCAACACTGCGCACAGTACTCTGAGTGGTGTAACCAAGGTTCGATACAGGTTCAGCATAACTCCCTTACTTTTCATTTCTATAAGTTTAGCAAGTTTGTGTTGTGTGAAGCTGTGAGGACCACCAGTTAGCATGTGCATTTTTACTTATTCATTCTTAAGGTACTGTATTCTGGGCACCAGAGCATCAATTCCTTGGAGGATATTTACTAGAACAATATCCAGAATGCAGAACTTACCTGAAGAGCTGTTTGATGAAACTAGAGAAGCTATAGTTCTTCTCCTGAAATTAAGGCTATTGATAAGATAGCTAGGGACAGAATTGGGAGGAGCGTCTGTAACCAGAGGACATGGATTTAAAACACTTAACAAAAAAAAAGCCAAGGGGAAGATAAGGAATTTTTTTATGAAGTGAGTTTTATGATCTGGAATGCAGTGCCCGAAAGGTAGCAGATTCAGTGGCAACCATCTACTTAAAAAGGATACAGTTACAGATTAATGAAAAAAGAGGGAAGCGGGATCATCTATTCATTCATTGGATGTGATAAGATCAGCATTTATTGTCCATCTCTAATTGCCTTTGAAGGTGATGAGCTGTCTTCTTGAACCGCAGCCGTCCATCTGGTGTAAGTATGCCCACAGTGCTGTTGGGATGAGAGTTCCAGGATTTTTACTTTTTATTCTTCTTCTTTATTTCATGGGATGTGGGCATTGTTGGCAAGGCCAGCATTGGTTTCCCATCCCTAATTGCCCCTGAACTGAGTGGCTTGCTCACCATTGCAAAGGGCACTTAAGAGTCAGTCACATTGCTGGAGTCACATGTAGGCCAGACCAGGTAAAGACAGCGGATTTCCTTCCCTAAAGGGCAATAATGAACCAGATAGGTTTTTACACCAATCAATGATGACTGTCTTTGTCACCACCGCTGAGACTAGCTTTATATTCCAGTTTTTAAAAAAAATAACTGAATTCTACCTGCTGTGGAGGGATTTGAATCTATGCCCCCAGAGCATTAGCCCAGGGCTCTGGATTACTAGTTTAGTGATATTAGCACTATATCACCATCTCTCTCCCTGCGCTTCCACCCTTTTACCCTGCCTCCACCACCCCCCCACCCCCCCCAACAATTCCAGGATTTTGACCCAGTGATAGTTAAGGAACAGCAATGCAGTTCCAAGTCAGGATGGTGTGTGGCTTGGAGGAGAACTCGCAGGTGGGGGTGTTCAGATTCATCTGCTGCCCTTGACCTTCTAGGTGGCAGAAGTCAGGAGTTTGGAAGATGCTGTCGAAGAAGCTTTGGTGAGTTGCTGCAATGTGTTTTGTAGCGTTACATAAATAGACGTTTGGTAGTACAGAACTTAAAGTATTTTGCTGAAAAAAGATGTTTAATTGATGGTGTTCATCTTACGCTCATCAGGATAATCCAAGAAAACCAATGTCAGGGAAAGCAAAGCTTTATACTGTAAGTGAAGAGAGTGTTGATTGGTTGACAAGTGGAGACTGATTGGTAGAGGCATTGCCATTGAGAATGCACCAGTTAATGGTGACTGACAGTTAACTTCCAAGCAGTGTTTGAAATCTTCAGGACAATGCCTTGACCAATCAGAGTCAAACTCCAAGGTTTAAATTTCAATACTTGGCAGTTAACTGTCAGTCACCATTAATTGGTGCATTCTCCATGGCAACACCTCTACCAAACAGGGTCCACTTGTCAACCAATCAGCACTCTCTTCTCATACAGTATAAAGCTGTTGCTTCCCCTGACACTGGTATTCTTGCGATTGTCCTTGTCAATGAGTGCAAGACAAAAAGCTTTGACAAAATTTCCTTTTTCAGCAATAGTCAAGATGTTACACGCTGCAGTTGTGGTGCCTCGGTGGTGGAGGGAATGAATGTTTAAAATGGTGGATGGGGGGGGTGCAGTCAAGTGGGTTGCTTTGCCTTGAATGCTGTTGAGCTTCGAGTGTTGTTAGAGTTGCACTCATTCAGGCAAATGGAAAGCCTTCCATCACACTCCTGACTTATATCTTGTAGATGGTGGACAGGCTTTGGGGAGTCAGGAGGTGAGTTACTCACCGCAGGATTCCTAGCCTTTGACCTGACACTGCAGCCACAGCATTTATTTGGCTGTGCTGGCTAAGTTTCTCATAATTATAGTCCCCAGGATGTTGATGGTGGGTCATTCAACAATGATAATGCCATAGACCGTCAAGGGGAGATGTTTAGATTCTTTTTTGTTTGACATGGTCCTTGTGTGGCACAAATGCTACTTGCTACTTCTTTCTGAGAGCTAGCACAGCACAATGTGTCAAATAGTCTCTTTCTGTGCTATACGAGTCTAAATGAGCTGGCAAGGCAACACATACATCTGTGACGGGAAAACGGTGAATTTCTCATGCTATAGGCAGAAGTGGAACTGTAGGTGGAGAATTGGAAAAATGGTCTAGGATGTTAGTCAGAGTGAAATGGCAAGATGTGCTCATCAGAAGGATGGTGCTGACAAACTATCTGCAAACCCAGTCAGAACAGCCTCTGAGTACACTGCAGTGGTTATCCATAAACTCTGGCTGCCCAGCATGAAAGACATTCACTCATAAATCCTGCTGAATTCTTCTGCTTTATGCCAGTTTCATGCTCAGAACATCATGCCAGCCAAATCAGCATTGCAGGATAAATAAGATTAACATGATCCTGCTGCAAAGCTTTCTCCAAGGGAAATGCTGGGGTTGCCAGAATTGTCCTGGAGCCTCCAGGCATTGAAGATTGATTTCCAGGACTCTGCTGTGCCCAAGCTGGGAGAAAAATCATTGAGGAATGAACAAAACCACCTTTATTTTCACTTTCTTTGAGCATTTTTTTTTGCTTATTTGGTAGAATCGTATTGGAGATGGGGTTAAAAAGCTGTTTGATTCAGAATCAAGAATCTTTCAATTGGGTAACTGGGTGGCTGGCCTAGCCAGCGACACCCAAGTCCCATGAGTGAATGTAAAAAACAAAATGTTTGGCAGCCAATGGCGAGAGCGTGGGGACAGGATGGTTGGAGGCAGGAGGTCCTGTGGCTAAGCATCCAAGCATATGCCCAACCAGAGTTAATAGCCCATGGGTGCATGCATCGGGAATCTGAACACACAGGCCAGTGGCCTCCTCAAGAATTCCCATCCATTTCCATCGTCTGCAGCTCCAGCCACAAATTCACGCTCAAACAGGTGACACTCCACATCAGGGGGATAAATTCTTCATATCTGTTTCTTGTAGGACAAATCTTCTGAGAGCCATGGCACTGGGGGAGATTCTCATCCATCCTGTGTGTTTTGGCAGGGAAAGGCAAAGTACATTAAACAATCCTCCACTGTTGTGTCTAGTATAAAGAATGTTCATGAAGGGTATCTTTTGGAAATCAAACTGAGATTGAGATTGCTTTGCAGATCAATCCCAAATCATTGAAGCTATGCTCAAGTTCGGATCCTGGCAATTTTTGCTGTGCTCTTAATGCCTTCAAAATAGTGGTATGGGATCTTTTTACATCAACTGAAGAGGGGACTTTGTTTAACATCTCATCTGATAGACAGCGTCTACCTCTGACAGTGCAGCACTCCCTCCTAGCACTACACTGGTGTAAGAGTAATGAAAGGGTTACTTAAATAGAGCAGCACTTCTCTAACTTTACCTTGATGTTCTTGTAGGTGAGCTTTATGTATTCAAATGCATTCAAACCAGTCCCTGGAAAACTGGTCAATGAGTGAGCCTTTTATGCACTGGTTAATGATTGAAAATTCATAAATGCAGTTTAAGTCATCAACTTTTGAGGTTGTACCTCAGCTAATTCTATTTCTTATCTGACCTTTAAAACCGGTCAATGAGTCAGTCTTTTATGCACTGGTTTATGATTGAAAATTCATAAATTGACGACTTAAATTGCATTTTTGAGATTGCACCTCAGCCAATTCTATTTCTTATCTGACCTTTAAAATGCAGTGTAGCACAAGCCTTAGGCGAGGGGGCAATGTCATGGGATAACCTGACATGGCTTTCCGGTGCTAGAATTAGATACAAGGATTTCATAAGGCATTTCATAAGACACTAATCCAGTACACACAGCTATAAGTAGCACATCACTCTTAAAGCGGATGTAAACATTGTAATCTGATCATAAACTCTTCGATAAATTTTCCTCCTTTGATAGAAGAGAAGGGACATGAAGTTGGTTTACATCTCGCCAACAAGGCATCGTTTTGCAACTGAAAGGACTGAAAGGTGGCAGACACCAATGAAGCTATAAAAGATGCAGCTAAATAGCTAACAAGACCTGTGTGTCTACTACATGTTGAAATCATTGCGAATGAACAGTCTTTTTGCCACGTGTTGTCATTTTATAGTAGTCAAACAGTTTCCGCTTTGCATTATTAAAAGCATATTTTGTATTTGCTCCCAATCTCATCAGCTGAGCATAAAAGTGAACAGTGATTCAAATGCCTATTAGCTTTATTATCCCTGGCCAGAGCCAGGGGAGTTTCAGAGGCAAGGTCATATTTATTGCCCACCTCTAGTTGCCCTTAGAGGTTGATGGAGGGACCTTCTCCTGCTATAGCTGAGTGCCTAGCTAGGGCAGCTAAGACTCAACTATGTTGGTGTGGGACTGGAGTCATAAAAAGGCCCAGATTGGGTAAGTTCTGCAGGTTTCTTTCTCCTAAAGGACATCAGTGAACCAAGGCATTTTTAGAACAATCTGATAGCTACATGATCATTTTTACTGATCACAGCTTCTGGTTTTCTTAAACTTGAGATCAAATGTTCAAACACTCGCAGGATTTGACCTTGCGTTCTCTTTATTATTAGTTCAGTAATGGAATCACCACGCTACCATACCCTTTTAAAAAGGAACAAGTTTGTCAACAGTACATCTTCTTTCTTAACAGTTACTGATCCCAGACCAATGCTTATAATATGACTACAGTTTTACTCTCAGCTCCTCAAGTATATTTTTCTATCAGACTACATATTCTAGTTCAAAAACAGAATTACCTGGAAAAACTCAGCAGGTCTGGCAGCATCGGTGGCTGAGTTTTTCCAGGTAATTCTGTTTTTGTTTTGGATTTCCAGCATCCACAGTTTTTTGTCTTTATATATTTTTTACATATTCTAGTTGTTTCTGGAAGATTGTGATGAATTGGCTGAAGACTCTCTTCATTCAATTCAGGTGGACGTAAAAGATCCCAGTAATATTTCGAAGAAGAATAGGGCACTTCTTCCCAGTGTCTAACAATGACTAAAACAAATGATCTGGTCATTATCACATTGCTGTTTGTGGGGAGCTTGCTGTGGTTGTATGTTGTGAATAACAAAGCCAGAGAATTCCCTTGTAGGGCTAAACTGTCAGTTTCTGGCATTGTACAACTGTCAGCATGAATCAGTACACACAGTCTGAGAATAAATCAAATTGTAAAGTTAATGAGCCAATTCTTTCAAAGGGATGCCTTCTAATACTGAACGTGTAAAGTTTAAGGTTTTAAAGGAGGTATGTTGCTCTATAAAGAACCAAAGAAATAGGAGTAGGCCATATGGCCTATCGAGCCTGCTCCACCATTCACTAAGATCATGGCTAGAACTTCTACCTCAGCTGCACTCTTCTGCCCTATCTTTATATCCCCTGATTCCCCTAGTGTTCAAAAATCTATATCAGCCCTGAATATACTCAATAATTTAAAGATTCGTAACCATCTAAGTGAAGCAATTTCTCCTCATCTCAGATCCAAAATGGCTGATCCCTTATTCTGAGACTATGGTCCTTAGTTCTAGACTTCACAGCCAGAGGGAAAAGCCTCTCAGAAAAGCTTTCTAAGAATTTTACATGTGTCAATGAGATCACCTCTCCTCCTTCTTAACTCTAGAGAATACAGGCCCACTCTGCTCAATTTCTCCCCGTTGAACAAGCTATGCAGGAATCAATGCAGTGAACCTTAGTTGCATCCTCTCTAAAGCACACATATCCTTCCTTAGGTAAGGAAACCAAAACTGTACACAGTACTCCAAGTGTGGTCTCACCAAGGTCCTATATAATTGCAACAAAACTTCCTTAATCTTATACTCTGACCCCTCTGCAATAAAAGCTAACGTACCATTTGCTTTCCTAATTGCTTGCTCTAGATGCATGTTAACTTTCTGTAATTCATGTACAAGGATACCCAAAATCCCTCTGTCTGCCAACAGTTACGAGACTGTCACCTTTTAAAAAATATTCTGATGTTCTTCCTATGAAAATTTTTTAAGAGTTTTTTTGAGGAAGTAGCAAGCAAGGTGGATAAAGGGGAACCTGTAGATGTGGTATACAAGGCTTTCTAAAAGGTACTTGATAATGTGCCACATCAAAGGTTACTACATAAGATAAGAGAACATGGTGTATGTCATATTAGCATGAATAAAGCATTGGCCAGCTAACAGGAAGCAGAGTAGGGAAAATGGACCTTTTATTAGTTTGGCAAGCTGTAATGAGTGGAGTACCACAGGGATCAGTGCTTGTGCCTCAACTATTTACAATATATATCAATGATTTGGATGAAGGGACCAAATGTATGGTAAATTTGCCAATGACCCCAATATAGCTAGGAAAGTAAGTTATCAAGTGGAAATAGAGAGTCTGCAAAGTGATATAGGCAGGTTAAGTGAATGGACAAAAATTTGGCAGATGGAGTATAATGTGGGAAAATGTGAACTTGTCCACTTTGGCAGGAAGAATAGAAAAGGAGTAAGCTATTTAAATGGGAGAGATACTGCAGTAAGGAGGGACCAGGATGTCCTGGTGCATGAGTCATGAGTCACAAAAAGTTAGCGTGCCGCAAGCGATTAGATAGGCAAATGGAGTGTTGATGTTTATTTCAAGGGGAATGGAATATAAAAGTAGGGAAGTTTTACTGCTGCTGTACAGGGCATTGATGAGACTGTATCTGGAGCACTCTATATAGTTTCACCTTATTTAAAGACGGTTCTAGTTGCGTAGAAACAGTTGAGAGCAGTTTCACGCGACTCAATCCTGGAATGAAGGTCTTACCCTATGAAAGGTTGAACAGGTTGGGCCTAAACCCATTAGAGTTTAGAAGAATGAGAGGTCATCTTAATGAAACATAAGATACTGAGGGGACTTGATAGGGCGGTTGCTGGGAGGTTGTTTCCACCTGTGGGGGAGACTAGAACTAGGGGACACAGCTTCAGAATAAGAGGCCTCCCTTTTAAGACTGAGACAAGGAGAATTTCTTTCTCTCAGAGGATTGTTAGTAGTTGGAATTTTCTTCCCCAAAGAGCAGTGGAGGCTGGGCCATTAAATTTATTCATGGAAGATTTAGACAGATTTTTGATAGACAAGGGAGCCTGGGATCATGGGGGGGCAGTCAGGAAAGGCGAGTTGGGACCACAGCCAAATCTGCCAAGATCTTATTGAATGGTTGATCAGGCTCAAAGAATCAAATGGCCTACTCCCGCTCATAAGTCCTATATTCCTTCTGCCATGGTCTTGTCCACTCTATTAGCCTGTCTGCATACCTTTGCAGTTGCTTTGTGTCCTCCTCATAGCTTACTTTCCCACCTAGCTTTATATCATTAGTTAACTTGGATACATTACACTACACTGGTAAAGTTCATTTTTTTATTGGACCCTGTGTAGCTGGCAAGAAGCAATGTCTTCGTTAATGACCTGTGTATATGGACTATGTGGAGACCATGTTTAACTGAATGAGAGTGGGATGTGTAAGTGACTTCATGCGTGTGGAGTGGGCTGACATATACCAGAAATAACATAGAGCTACTTGGTTGTTCAGAAGTTTGGAAAACTATGGCATTGTTTGCCCAAGAGATCAAATGAAATTTTTCAAAATATAAGAATCACTTGAAAGAAAAATAAGATTTGCATATTTATATAACACCTTTTACAACATATGAATGAGGAACAGAAGTAGGCCATTTGACCCCTCCAGCCTGCTCCGCCATTCAATAAGATCTTGGCTGATCTGATGGTGGCCTCAACTCCAAATTTCTGCCTACCCCTGATAACCTTTGACTCCCTTGTTAATCAAGAGTCTAGCTACTCTGCCTTAAAAATAGTCAATGATCCTGCCCCATCATTGCCTGGGAAAGAGAGTTCTAAAGACTTTCGACCCTCGGAGAAAAAAATTCTCCACTCCGTCTTAAATGGGAGGCCCCTTATTTTTAAACTGTGGGCGGGATTTTCTGCACCCGCCCACCACCGCGATCTTCTGGTCCCGCCTCAAGTCAATGGACCTCTGGCTGGGGCACCGCCCGCGATGGGGCCAGAAAATCCCAGCCAGTGTCCCCAGTTCTAGTCTCTGCCACAGGGGAAAACATCCTTTCAGCATCCACCCTGTCAAGTCCCCTCAGAATGTTTTACGTTTCACTAAGATCACCTGCCATTTTTCTAAACTCCAGTGGATACATGCCTAGCCTGATGTAGGGAGGCTACAAAGTGACATGGAAAGGTTATGTGAGCGGACAAAGATCTGGCAAATGGAGTATAATGTGGGAAAATGTGTAAGCATTCATTTTGGCAGGAAGAATAAAAAGAAGCTTATTATCTAAACGGTGAGAGATTGCCGAGCTCCGAGATTCAGGGGGATCTGAGTGTCCTAGTGCATGAATCCCAAAATGTTAGTGTGCAGGTACAGCAGGTAATTAGGAAAACTAATAGAATGTTATCATTTATTGTGAGGGGAATTGATTAGAAAAGTAGGAAGGTTATGCTTCAGTTGTACAGGGCACTGGTGAGACCATATCGGGAGTAGTGTGTATAGTACTGGTCTCCTTATTCAAAGATGTAAATGCATTAGAAGCAGTTCAGAGAAGGCTTACGAGACTAATACCAGGAATGTGCGGTTTGTCCTATGAGGAAAGGTTGAACAGATTTGGCTTGTATCCACTGGAAGTTAGAAGAGTAATTGGTGACTTAATTGAAACCTTTACGATCCTGAGAGGTCTTGACAGGGTGGATATGGAAAGGATGTTTCCTCTTGTGGGAGGCTTTAGAACCAGGGGTCACTAGTTACAAATAAGGGGTCGCTTATTTACGACAGAGATGAGAAATTTTTTCTGAGGGCTGAGTGTCTTTGGAACTCTCTTCCTCAAAAGGCAGTGGAAGCAGAGTCTTTGAATATTTTTAAGGCAGAGCTAGGTAGATCCTTGATTAACAAGAGGGTGAAAGGTTATCGCGGGTAGGCATGAATGTGGGGTTGAGGTTGCATTCAGATCAGCTGTGATCTTATTGAATGGCAGAGCAGGTTCGAGGAGCCGAATGGCCGACTCCTGTTCCTAATTCATATGTTTGTATATTCGTATCTCGGAGTGAAACCTGGCTTGATCGATCCTAACATTGTTTTATAAACCATGGAGGTAAATTACTGAACAAATTCACAGGAATCTGCTGATGAACTTTTAACACAGAATAAAATATTTATTAAAATAAGAAAAATGAATTATATTACACCAGACAAAAAGGTTGGAAAGATCGCAATACAAGTACAAGAAGCTGATTGAACCTCCCAACATTCTTTTACTCAGCAATATCTTTACAGACACACAAACCAGTGAAGAGTTACCACTAGCTTGATACAAAGGCTCCTTGCTTGGGACTGGCGCACATGCAAACGGTTTTCTTCCGGTGAATTCTTGAGAATTCAGCTGATGCTTCTTACCCAATTCGTATCTCTCCCTGAGACACCAAAAGTAACCGCACTTTAAATTTAATGTTCCAGTAACAATACCACTAAACTGATCACATTACTGAGTCCTATAACTGAATATTTGATTAACTACTGTCCATCAGCTCTGTACTTTTGTCAGAAAGCTGAAAAATCCCTGTCTTCACACTCTGACACACACACAACTCTTCCCCTGTCTTTTTCTCTGTCACTTGACCAGCAGTCACCAGGCAACAGCCCAGTTTTTCTACTTTGTGTGTTTCTTCCAAAATCACTGAACTTCTAACCCCTTTTTAACCCATCCCTTTAACTCCAGGGGCTGTTAAACCTCATTAAAAATGTGTATATATAAAAATTCAACTTAAAAATTATATATTGTTCATCACACATTCCCCTCACAAAAAACAATATGCTAAGTGCCTTCCTAATCACTTCCTGTACTTGCATGCTAAATTTTTGTGATTCATGTACCAGGACACCCAGATCCCAAGTACTTTGCAGCCAGTTAAATACTTCTGAAGTTCAGTTGCTCTTGTAAGGTGGTAGCTCATTTGTACACAGCAAACTCCCACAAACAGCAATGTCCTGATGACCAAGTGATCTAGTTTAGTGGTGACAGTTGAGGGAAACATAATTGGCCAGAACACTCAGGAGACTGCCTCTCCCCTGATTTGATGAGATCCTTTACATCCATCTGGCAGGGCACACAGGTCCTTGGCTTTTATCTTTCAAAGGGGCATTCCCAACAGTGCAGCACTCACTCAGCAGTGCCCTGGAAAGTCAGCCTACGTTATGTGCTCTGGTGTAGTATGTGAACCCACAATCCTCAGTATTTTCAACTGAGCCACAGAAACCTAATAGCACAAGTACACCTGAATGTAAGACCAAATGCGATTCTATCTACTTGTGCCAGAACCTGCTGAGTTTTTCCAGGTAATTCTGTTTTTGTTTTCTATCTACTTGTAGCCTAACTTGTCAGTAACGAATTTTTAAAAGATCTTACCATAAGACAGGGTCTGTTATTTGAGTAAGCAAGTCTACACCATTCAACCAGCTGACAGGTTTGCAAACAGACAATGACGACTTAATAGAGGACAATAGGTGTCGCTTTGAAACACAATGAAGATAGTACAGATAACGATATTTCCAGCTCCTGATTGTACAGTTCACTGTATTAGTATGCCTTTATTTAAGACTTTTTAATAATTTTATGATGTAAGTAACATTGCCTGACTTTGTCGTTGTCTTAGTTCATCTGCTGCTGAAACCCTCATTCATGCCTTCATTACCCAGAGACTAGACAATTCCAGCACACTCCTGGCTGGCCTCTCCCTTTCTACCCTCCATAAACTTGAGGTCATCCAAAACCATGCTGCCCATTTCTTAACTCATTCCCCTATCACCCCTATCCTTGCTGACCTACACTGGCTCCTAGTCAAGCAACACCTTGGTTTTAAAATTCTCATCCTTGTTTTCAAATCCCTCCATGACCGTGTCCCTCTATCTCTGTAACCTCCTTGAGCCCCGCACCCTCTGAGATTACCTTCACAATAATGCCAGCCTTTTGAAAACACCCAATTTTCATCGCTTCACCATTTGCCTTCAGTTGTCTCAGTTCTAAGCTTGAGAATGCCCTCTCTACACCTCTCCACTGCTCACCCTCCCTTTCCTTCTTTAAGACGCTCCTTAAAACCTAGCTTTAGGCCATTTGACCTAATCTCTTCGAATGTGGCTCAGTGTTATATTATGGTTCTGAGTTTGGAAGAGTGAGAGGTGACTTGATTGAAACATATAAGATCCTGAGGGGATCGGATAGGGTGGATGTGGAGAGGACGTTTCCTCTTGTGGGAGAAACTGGAACAAGGGGTCACTGTTTAAAAATAAGGGGTCGCCGATTTAAAACGGAGATGAGGTGATGTTTTTTCTGAGGATCGTGAGTCTTTGGAACTCTCTTCCTGAAAAGGTGGTGGAAGCAGAGACTTTGAATATTTTTAAGGCAGAGGTGAGTAGTTTCTTGGTAAGTAAGGGGGTGATAGGTTATTGGGGGTAGGCGGGATGCAGATCTGAGGTCACTAGCAGATCAGCCATGATCTTATTAAATGGCAGAGCAGGCCCGGGGGCTGAATGGCCTACTCCTGCTCCTTGTTCATATGTTGGTATGTTGGTATGTTTTATAATGCTGCTTTGAAATACCTTGGGATGTTTGATCACGTTAAGGGTGCTATATAAATATAAGTTGTTGTTGCTAAATAAGGCATAATTAGTTTCATTGTCACCTCATTCGACTATGGCACCAGTATATATGTAGGCCTGCAGTGTTTTATTCACTGAGCAGTATTTTCTAAACATGCAAAATTCACGAGTCATAAATTAGCTAATGTTATTTTGATGAAGCCGTTCCTGGGGAAATTATTTTGGGCTTCAAATCACAAATCACAGCACACTTCTAATGCACCAAGAAGCATTAGTAATCCTAGTCGTCTGCTGCCGTCATGCCTGCGGATTTCTACCCCCCCTTCCCACCCCCCCCAACAACCGCAACAGAAATACGTCACTGTCAGAACTCACTTTCCAGACAAAAACACCTATTATCATTGCTGGAACTTTTAGGTGCCTTTGTTCACCACCGTTCCTCTGAATTACAGCCGACTGAGTATCCTGCATAGCTGCAGCTTATGTCAGGGCAAGTCCATGTCCGACTGCACTCCCAGTTTAACCACTTCTCCCCATTTGGCACGCGTGGGGCCATTTGGTTTGAGTTGTCACGGAACAAAAGAATCTGAAGGATGGAATGCAAACTCTCAAAAACCTTGAATTCAATGTCAGAGAAAGGAATTTAGTGTAGCCAGTTGCCTTGGAGCACTGACCTTCATTAAAGGGCTTGATTTAGTTTTGTTTTGTGGTCACATGCTGTTCTTCTTTGAGTTGTCAGCTTTCTTTGAAGCTATTTATCAGCCTTGCTGGGTTTTGCAATTTCAGCAGTGATGGAAGTGGCTTTTGGCTCTAGGGGCTGCAGGCTGGGCACACTTGATAGACAAGCAAGCTTTTGGCAGGCTCCTCTGGTTCTTAATCAATGTCCAGACACATTTCCTTTCTAGCAGTGATCACTGGACAGAAATATAAAAAAAATAGAAATTGTGGCTGAGATCAATTAGACTGCTCCGTACTGCTGTTTGTTTAGCACATATGCAGGTCAAACTGGGGATGGATTGGTCCACTCTCTGCTTTTTGCAGGGCTTGCTTTGCACATTCTGGGTGGAATTTAATGCTGTCCCGGCAGTGAGATTAGAAGCAGTGGTGGCGGGGGTGGAGCAGGTTGGGGTGGGTGGGGGAGGGGGTCACTCAGTATCTGACCAAGGGACTCGGCACAGGAAGTGGGGGTCATTTTTTTTATTTGTTCATGGAATGTGGGTGTCGCTGGCTGGGCCAGCATTTATTGCCCATCCCTAGTTGCCCCTGAGAAGGTGGTGGTGAGCTGCCTTCTTGAACTACTACAGTCCATGTGGTATAGGTGCACCCACAGTGCTGTTAGGAAGGGAGTTCCAGGATTTTGACTCAGTGACAGTGAAGGAACAGCGATATATTTCCAAGTCAGGATGGTGAGTGGCTTGGAGGGGAACTTGGAGGTGGTGTACCCATCCATCTGCTGCCCTTGTCCTTCTAGGTTATAGTGGTCGTAGGTTTGGAAGGTGCTGCCTAAGGAGCCTTGGTGAATTTCTGAGGTGCATCTTGTAGATGCACTGCTGCTACAGTGCGTCGGTGGTGGAGGGAATGAATGTTTGTGGATGTGGCACCAATCAAGTGGGCTGCTTTGTCCTGGATGGTGTCAAGCTTGTGTGTAGCTAGAGCTGCACACATCCAGGCAAGTGGGGAGTATTCCATCACACTCCTGACTTGTGCCTTGTAGATGGTGGACAGGCTTTGGGGAGTCAGTAGGTGAGTCACTCATAGCAGGATTCCTAGCCTCTGACCTGCTCATGTAGCCACATTATTTATATGGCTAGTCCAGTTCAGTTTCTGATCAATTGTAACCCCCAGTATGTTGATAGTGGGGGGTTCAGTGATGGTAATGCCATTTAATATCAAGGGGTGATGGTTAAATTCTCTCTTGTTGGAGATGGTCATTGTCTGACTCTTGTGTGGTGTGAATGTTACTTGTCACTTGTCTGCCCAATCCTGGATATTGTCCAGGTCTTGCTGCATTTGTACATGATCCTCAGATACTGAAGCAGTCTGCGAATGGTGCTGAGCATTGTGCAATCATCAGGGAAACCCTCCCACCTCTGACCTTATGATGGAAGGAAGGTCGTTGATGAAACAGCTGAAGATGGTTGGGCCTAGGACACTACCCTGAGGAGCTCCTGCAGTGATGTCCTGGAGCTGAGATGTCTGACCTCCAACAACCACAACCATCTTCCTTTGTGCTAGGCATGACTCCAACTGGTGGAGAGTCTTCCCCCGACTCCCACTGACTCCAGTTTAGCTCTGGCTCCTTGATGCCATACTTGATCAAATGCAGCCTTGAGATCCACTTCCCTTCTGATCCCCTCCACCCACCTAGTCAGTGATTTTGTTTTTTCCCCACCCCTCCTCCCACTGTGACCCATCACTCACCTGTGGCCTAGGCCCCTAGACAATCCTAGGCCCCTGGTGGGTGCGTTATCGGCAGCAGCTACAGTTCCTGTTGGTGCTGACAGGCAGCGAAGAGATACCGGCCTCTCATTGACCAGCAGCTGTTGATGGGTAGGAGTGTTGTGGGATTTGGGGAGGCGATGGCAAAGTGGTATTTTCACTGGACTAGAGTCCTGGGAGAATCTTCTGGGGACCTGGGTTTGAATCCTGTCAAGGCAGATGATGAAATTTGAATTCAATAAAAAATCTGAAATTAAGGGTAGACTTCCCCCTTCGCGGGGGGATTGTGTGGGGCCAGGTGTGGACCTGATTGGCGCCCCCAATTGGGTCCATGCTGCCATTTTACGTGGGTGGGCCAATTAAGGCCCGCCTGGCGTGACGTGCACCTGGAAGTGCCAGGCGTTCCCTGTACAGGTTTGGTGGGGGGGGAGGTTCCCTAAGTTGGGAGTACGCTCTTTCACGCATGCCTGCCAAGCTTAAGGTTGGACGGGCAGCTCAGTTTATTAGTTTAATTGATATTTAAAAGGCCTTAATAGGCCCTTAACAGTTTGGCTGGCATGCAGCCGATTTGGCCCGCGTGTCATTTTACGTCTTGGCGAGCGGGACCTGCCCCCGCTCGCTGGGCCCTGCCCCCGCTCGCCGGGCTGAAGATACTGCCCTGAAAGTCTAATGATGACCATGAAACCATTGCCGACTGTCATAAAAACCCATCTGGTTCACTAATGTCCTCGAGGGAAGGAATGTGCCATCCTCACCTGGTTTGGCCTACATGTGACTCCAGACCCACAGCAATGTGGTTGACTCTTAAATGCCCTGCCCCCCTGAACAAGGGCAAATAGGGGTGGGCAATAAACGCTGGCCTAGCCAGAGATGCCCACATCCCATGAATGAACAGAAAAAACTATTTTCACCCACCCCTCACCCCCGCAACCCTCGGGCTCCTAAATCCTGATGGGCGCTTAATTCCGGCGGGTCTTCCCCAGTGAGTGCGACATGGGGCACTTGCTGGGTCTCCAGCTGGCAAGCGAGATGCTCGTCGCCCTCTTTCAGCTCTTTTTCAACTGGATTCGCAATCTAAAGGTCTGCTTTAGTGATCCAAAGTTTAAATCCCACCATGGCTGCTGTGGAATTTCAATTTAGCTAACTAGTTAAACCTGAAACAAAATGTTAATATTGGTCATGGTAACCAAAAAACTAATGCATTGTTGTGAAGACCCACCACGTTTAGGGAAGGAAATCTGCTGTCCTTATCTGGTCTGACCTATATGTGAGTCCGGACCTACAACAATGTGGTTGACTCTGAACTTCCCTCTGAAATGACCTAGCAAGCCATTCAGGGTTGCTTCTAGATGACAGTTCACCAACACGCACTCTCATGCAATTAGGGATGGCAAAAAGGCTGGCCTTGCCATTGATGCCCAGATTCCATGTATGGGTTAAAAAAAATAGAAATTTTAAACATCAGGCAGCTCGTTTCAGCTGATCTATGTAAGTGTTTATTCTTCACACGAGCTCCCACCTGATCCGCATAACCTTCTCCTCCTTTCTCTCTAGTGCTTATCTAGCTTCCCCTTAAATGTATGTGTGCTATTCATCTCAGCAACTCTATATGGTAATGAGTCCTACATTCTCATCTTGTATCTCCTGAATTCCTATTGGGTTTATTAGTAAGTGACTGTTATTTTTATGGCCGCTAGTATTGGGCTCCTCCCACAATTGGAAACATCTTCTCTACATCTACCCTATCAAGTCCCTTCATCGTTTTAAAGACTTCTGCCAGGTCATCTCTCAGCCTTCCCTTTTCTGGAGAAAATACTCCCAACCTATTCACTGAGAAACACTTGTCTTAATTTGAAAGATTAGATCTTGCTAGCACTTTCATCTCTCTGCAACTGCCAAGTTGAGTAAGCTTCACTTCCCATGTTGCATTCTAAATTGAGTATGACGGTGCTCGTGTGAATAATCGTGTATCTTGTTGCCCGAGATTAAGTCTCTCATTGGCTAACTCAAGAGACACAGCTGCATTGAATGGAGCTAGCAATATCCATGAAGAAATGCTATCAAAGTTTTAATCCGCAAAGGCAAAAACCTTTCCTTTTATAACGTGGTTATCCCTCTATTTTTTTCCACTATGTTTCAATGCAAGGGGAACATTGTTGATTTTCTGTTTGTGCTATTGCAGTTCGAGTTTGGACTTTGGAAGTTACACTGAGGGCAACTTAATTTGGAAGACTAAGGGCCTGTTTGGCTGCAAAGAGTATTAAGGGAGGTCTTTTGCTCGTTACAGTTCCCCCTCCCTCGGCCAGAGGTTTTGGGTGGTATATGGTCTCTAGGAGCCTTCCTGTACCTTACTCAAGTGCCGATTCTTCATGCATAAACCCTGTTACCAAGTACCAAGAAAGTATTTTGTTAGGGGAGAAACTTATTTATGATTAGAAGTTCTATCAATTCCGTACAGTCAACAACGATCTTGATATCTTAAGATCAAATGTTCACACATTTATTAAAATATTGTGTATCAGTATTAATGTCTCGATTCACATTATAATTCACTGGTTTATATACCTATACTGCTAATAAATTTCATTAAGGTATCAAAATGCCCGATATGGCAGGTTCAATGTTTCCATTCCTTGTTAACATGCAAATTTTGTGTCACCAAATTAGACCCTACACGCATAATGGGAACTTTTTACTGGATTTCTATTGATTGTTATGGGCGGAGATGACTCCATTTCTCAAACATCTTGCTTTCCACTTTTTCAGGCTCCTCATCTCCCTTTATTGGGAAGTAGCCAGACTACATTTTAATTAACTATGGGTATTTCTTGGGGTTTGCAGCATAATTGCAGGTGTTAGTGGCCTTCTAAAGCCAATTTTAGCTTTACAGTAGAGAATGTAAAGGTACGAAATACAACCTCTGCTGTTCTTTGAACTAAATATCAACACTTCTACCCATTGTTGTCTCACAGTTCAATTTATTTTAAATTCATTTACAGGATGTGGGCTTCTCTGGCTACACCAGCATTTATTGCCCCCCCTAATTGCCCACAAGAAGGTGGTGGTGAGCTGCCTTCTTGAACTGTTGCAGTCCCCGTGGTATAGGTACACCCACAGTGCTGTTAGTGGGGGGAGTTCCGGGATTTTGACCCAGCGACAGTGAAGGAATGGTGATGTATTTCCAAGTCAAGATGGTGAGTGGCTTGGAGGAGAACTTCCAGGTGGGGGTGTTCCCATGTGTCTGCTGCCCTTGTCCTTCTAGATGGTAGTGATCATGGATTTGGAAGGTGCTGTCTAAGGAGCCTTGGTGAGTTCCTGTGGTGTATCTTGTAGATGGTACACACTGCTGCCACTGTTCGTTGGTGGTGGAGAGAGTGAATGTTTGTGGAAGGGGTGCCAATCAAGTGGACTGCTTTGTCCTGGATGGTGTTAAGCTTCCAGTGTGTTGTTGGAGCTGCACTCATCCAGGCAAGTGGGAAGTATTCCATCACACTCCTGACTTGTGCCTTGTAGATGGTGGACAGGCTTTGAGAAGTCAGGAGGTGAGTTACTCGCCACAGGATTCCTAGCGTCTGACCTGCTGTTCTAGCCACAGTATTTACGTAGCTAGTCCAGTTCAGTTTCTGCTCAATGGTAACTCCCAGGATGTTGATAGTGGGGGATTTAGTGATGGTAATGCCACTGAATGTCCAAGGGATGAATAGCTTCCCCCATTGTTGCCTGGCACTTGTGTGGCATGATTGATACTTGCCACTTGTCAACCTAAGCCTGGATATTGTCCAGGTCTTGCTGCATTTGGATATGGACTGCTTCAGTATCTGAGGAGTCACAAATGGTGCTGAACATTGTGCAATAATCAGTGAACATCCCCACTTCTGACCTTATGATGGAAGGGAATTCATTGATGAAGCAGCTGAAGATGGTTGGGCCAAGGACACTACCCTGAGGAGCTCCTGCAGTGATGTCCTGGAGCTGAGATGATTGACCTCCAACCACCACAACCATCTTCCTTTGTGCTAGGTATGACTCCACCCAGTGGAGAGTTATCCCCCGATTCCCATTAACTCCAGTTTTGCTAGAGCTCCTTGATGCCACATTCAGTCAAATGCTGCCTTGATGTCACCTCGCCTCACCTCTGGTGTTCAGGTCTTTTGTCCATGTTTTGACCAAGGCTGTAATGAGGTCAGATGCTGAGTAACCCTGGCAGAACCCAAAATGAGTGTCACTGAGCAGGTTATTGCTAAGCAAGTGCTGTTTGATAGCACTGTCGATGACTCCTTCCATCACTTGACTAATGATCAAGTGTAGACTGATGGTGTGGTAATTGGCCAGGTTGGATTTGTCCTGCTTTTTATGTACAGGGCATAGCTGGACAATTTTTCATAGAGCTGGGTAGATGTCAGTGTTGTAGCTATACTGGAACAGCTTGGCTAGGGGTCTGGGTAGTTCTGAAGCACAAGTATTCAGTACTATTGTCGGAATATTGTCAGGGCTGATAGCCTTTGTAGTATCTAGTGCCTTCAGCTATTTCTTGATATCATGTAGAGTAAATCGAAATGACTGAAGACAGGCATCTTTGATGCTGGGGACAAAAAACAGAAACAGGTCTGGCAGCATCAGCGGAGAAGAGCACAGTTGACGTTTCGAGTCCTCATGACCCTTCAACAGAACTAAGTAAAAATAGGAAAGGGGTGACATATAAGCTGGTTTAAGAAGGGGTAGGGGGTGGTGGTTGTTGGGACAAGAAGCCAGTAATAGGTGGAGATAACCAAAAGATGTCACAGACAAAAGGACAAAGGTGTTGAAGGTGGTGATATTATCTAAAGGAATGTGCTAATTAAGGGTAGAAAGCAGGACAAGCAAGGTACAGATCTCTAGTGGGGATGGGGTGGGGTGAAGGAATACTGAAAAGGCTAAAAGGTAGAGATAAAACAATGGGTGGAAATACATTTAAAAATAATGGAAATAGGTGGGAAAAGAAAAATCTGTGTAAATTATTGGAAAAAACAAAAAGGAGGGGCAAGAAATGGAAAGGGGGTGGGGATGGAGGAGAGAGTTCATGATCTAAAATTGTTGAACTCAATATTCAGTCCGGAAGGCTGTAAAGTGCCTCGTCGGAAAATGAGGTGCTGTTCCTCCCTTTCACCCCTTTCCTATTTTTACTTAGTTCTGTTGAAGGGTCATGAGAACTCGAAATGTCAACTGTGCTCTTCTCCACCGATGCTGCCAGACCTGCTGAGTTTTTCCAGGTATTTCTGTTTCTGTTCTTGTTTTGGATTTCCAGCATCTGCAGTTCTTTGCTTTTATCTTTGATGCTGGGGACCCTGTAGTAGGCTGAGATGGACCATCCACTCGGGTGCTTCTGGCTGGAGTTTGTTGCGAATGCTTCAGCCTTATCTTTTGCACCGATGTGCTGGGCTCCCCCTATTTGAGGATGGGGATATTTGTGGAGCCTCCTCCTCCAGTGAGTTGTTTAATTGTCCACCACCATTCACGGTGGGATGTGGCAGGACTGCAGATTTTAGATCTGATCCATTGGTTGTTGATTTGCTTAGCTCTGTCTATCACTTGCTGCTTCTGCTCTTTGGCATGCAAGTAGTCCTGTGTTATAGCTTCACCAGGTTGACACCTCATTCTTAGGTATGCCTGGTGCTGCTCCTGGCATGCCCTCCTGCACTCTTCATTGAACCAGGGTTGATCTCCTGGCTTGATGGTAATGGTAGAGTGGGGGATATGCTGGGCCATGAGGTGACAGATTGTGGTTGAGTACAATTCTGCTGCTGATGACCCACAGCACCTCATGGTTGCTCAGTTTTGAGCTGCTAGATCTATTTGAAATCTATTCCATTTAGCATGGTGGTGGTGCCAGATAACACAATGGAGGGTATCCTCGGTGTGAAGACGTGACCTCTTCTCCACAGGGACTGTGGGTTGGTCACTCCTACTGATATTGTCATGGACAGATGCATCTGCAGCAGGTAGGTTGGTGAGGATGAGGTCAAGTATGATTTTCCCCTCTTGTTGGTTCCCTCACCACCTGCCACAGACCCAGTCTAGCAGCTCAATCTTTTAGGACTCTGCCAGCTCGTCTGTGGTGGCGATACTGAGCCACTCTTGGTGACAGATATTGAAGTCCCCCGCCCAGAGTAATTTCTGTGCCCTTGCCACCCTCAGCGCTTCCTCCAAGTGGTGTTCAACATGTAGGAGCACTGATTCATCAACTGAGGAGTGGGGGGGGGGGGGAATGTCACAATCAGCAGGAGGTTTTCTTGCCCATGTTTGACTTGATGCCATGAGACTTCGTGGGGTCCGAAGTTGATGTTGAAGACTCCAAAAGAAACTCCCTCCCAACTGTATACCATTGTGCTGCCACCTCTGGGTGGGATGGTGATGGTGGTGTCTGGTACATTATTTGTGAGTTATGATTTTGTGAGGATGACTATGTCAGGCTATGTCTTCCAATTTTGGCACAAGTTCCAGATGTTAGTAAGGAGGACTTCGCAGGGTTGACAGTGCTGGGTTTGCCATTGACGTTTCCGGTGCCCAGGTCAATGCTGGGTGGTCTGCCTGGTTTCATTCCTTTTCATTGACCTTTTTAAGCAGTTGGAAACAACTGAGTGGCTTAAGGACAACAGATTTCCTTCCCCAAAGGACGAGATTGGTTTTTACGACAATCGACATTGGTTTCATGGTCATCACGAGACCGTCAATTCCAGATTTTTATTGAATTCAAATTCCATCGTCTGCCATGGTGGGATTCAAATCTGGTCTCCAGAGCATTACACTGAGTCTCTGAATTATTGGTCCAGTGACAATACCATCAGGCCACCACCACCCCCTAATTGTGAAGGTTATTGAAGACCAGCTTTTCATTCGGGTTTAAAAAAACTGTTGGAAATGCCATCCCACAGGCTATTTGTTAGTATAATGTTAAAATGTACAGGTAAATGGGAAGCTTGCAATATGTTATTGGCATTTGAACTTTGACAGAGTTCTCCCAAAGAGTAGGAAGCTGGGCACATGAACCATTTTGATTTTCATTTCCATTGGGTTATACCAGATGTTCAGTGACTAAACAGTGCAAATCTAATCAATGGAATGAAAATCAGGCACGTTCTATATCAAGAGATGGCCCACTTCACCAGATTACCACTCATGCAGTGTATGTTAATTGTATGTTAATTATATTGCTAAAATACACAGGCGAAGGACATTGTTTAATTAAGTACTTAGAGCATTTTTATAAAGAGAGACTTTGCTGAAAAGAGTATAAGGAGTCTTAACTCCCAAAATGACATTTTAATTTAATTAGATAAGCTTCCTTTGGAGTTTTCGTTTCTGTCAGAGTGCCCCTTTAAGAGGTTATCACTTTAATTTAATTCGTTAATTAGTTTTTCCCCTCGTTAATTTGTTTTGTTCTAACCAAAAAAAATAAAGAGACTTTGATTAAGTCTTTGAAATTTTGACTTTTGCTACAGTGCCCCTTTAAGGCTCTATCCGTTTGTTTAATTGGATTATTTGACGAATCAGCCTATTTTATTCCATGGGTACCCATAAGAGTATCGACAGAGACTGCTGGGACACAGGGTTGCTAGATAGAAAGTAAGCAGATGTAAATCTACATCCTGTGAACAAACCTATTATCAAGAAAATTATTAGTGTCTAGTTTCATACTTCAACTGGCTTGGAACTGATATAATAGTGAATTCTTTTTTAAAGAAGAAAATTACAATTGTTTTTGTGCTCACGTTGATATATCACATTATATAGTGTGCATGGCATTTCATACACAGTACTTTGTGATGACGAATGAACTTTACTGCGTGACTGAGCTTGGAGACTGTCAAGAAGTGAAATTGTTGGGTGGTGCACATGCTTTCCTGCCGTGTTAATGTCTGATGGCTTAGGATTGTGCCACAGGGCATAGTATTATTTGAATTGGAAGGAACATCCTCCCAACTGCACATGTGGTTTGAGTGTTGAAGCGCCAGCTAATGGACCAGGAATAGTGGTGATATTTCAAAGAAAATTGTATGTTTTGAGACTTAGCTGTCTAGATCTGAAATTCACCCGTAATCTAGTTTTAAGTGACAGTGTATAATAACAATAATAGCACTGAAACAGAAAGATAGAAAAAAAATATCTATTCATTTACATAAAATTCTACCACACAGAAACTGGCCTTTTGCCAGCCTATGCTGTGTTTATGCTCCACATGAGTTTCCACCCACCTTACTTCATCTCATCCTATCAAAATATCTTTTTAATCCTTTCTCCCTTGTTTACTTATCTTGCTTCCCATTAAATGCATCTATGCTATTGGTCTCACTTTGAGGAGTTTTGATAGTAAGTAAGGAGAAACTGCATTCACTGATGTTTGGGTCAATAAGTAAAGGACATCGATTTAAGATAACTGACAAAAGAACCAGGGACGGAGATGGGATGAGAATTTTTTTTTCTTATACAGTTAGTTGTTATGATTTGGAATGCTCTGCCTGAAAGCAGATTCAACTGTAACTTTCACTTGGATATATACTTGAAAAGAAAAATATGCAAATCTGATGGGGTAAAGGGGTGGGGGCGTGGGGTGGAATAATTGGATAACTCTTTCAAAGAATTGGTATAAGCATGATGACTGAATGCTCTCCTTCTGTGCTGAAAGGTTATGAGATTTTTTTTAATTTATTCGTGGGATGTTGGTGGCTAGGACAATATTTATTGCCCATCCCTAGTTGTGCTTGAGAAGGTGGTGGTGAGCTGCCTTCTTGAACTGCTGTTGTCCATGTTGTGTAGGTACACCCACAGTGCTGTTAGGGAGGGAGTTCCAGGATTTTGACCCAGTGACAGAGAAGGAACGGCGATATATTTCCACGTTAGGATGATGAGTGGCTTGGAGGGGAACATCCAGGTGGTGGTGTTCCTATGTGTCCGCTGCCCTTGTCCTTCTAGATGGTAGTGGTCGTGGGTTTGGAAGGTGCTGTCTAAGGAGTTTTGGTGAGTTCCTGCAGTGCATCTTGTAGATGGTACACACTGCTGCTACTCTGCGTCGATGGTGGAGGGAGTGAATGTTTCTGGATGTGGTGCTAATCAAGTGAGCTGCTTTGTCCTGGATAGAGTCAAGCTTCTTGAGTGTTGTGGGAGCTGCACTCATCCAGGCAAGTGGGGAGTATTCCATCACATTCCTGACTTGTGCCTTGTAGATGGTGGGCAGGCTTTGGGGAGTCGTGAGATGAGTTACTCGCTGCAGGATTCCTAGCCTCTGACCTGCTCTTGTAGCCACTTGTATTTATATGGCTAATCCAGTTCAGTTTCTGGCCAGTGGTAACCCCCGAATATAAAGGGCAATACAGCCAATGTATTATCTAGGATTGGCTGTCATTGTTGATCTGCAGGTGAAAAGGTTCAGAATTTTCCAACTAACAAGGGATCGACAAACTGTAACAACATCCAGTTATATTTATTTACATTTATACCTTTAAGGCAGTAAATCATTTCAAGGTGATTCACAGGAGAGTTGCCAAACACAATTTGACACGGGGCCACTTAAGGAGATATTATGTCAGATGACTAAAAGCTTGGCAAAACAGGTTTTACGGGGAGTCTTAAAGGAGGGAAGTATTGAGGCAGAGAGCTTTAGGGAAGGAATCACAGAACTTAGGGCCCAGGCCGCTGAAGGCTCAGCCAAGAGTAGTGGAATGATTAAAATCAGGGATGCTCAAGAGGCCAGAATTGGAGGAGAGCAGATATCTCGAGTTGTGGGCTGGAGAGGATTACAGAAATAGGGAGAGTCAACGCACTGGAGAAATTTGTAGTCAAGGATAAGAACTTTAAAATAGAGGCCTTTCTTAAGTGAGAGCTAACGTAGGTCAGCAAGCATAGGAGTGATAGGTAGACAGGACTTGGTGTGAGTCAGGAGACCTGTGGCAGAGTCTTGGATGAAGTTTACAAAGAGAACAATGTGGGAAGTCTGCCAGGAGTCTGTTGAAATAGTCAAGTACAGGGGTGACAAAGACATGAATGAAGGGTTCAGCTTAGATGAGCTGAGGTAGTTGGGGGGGTGAGTGGGGGTTAGCAGTGGGTGGGTTGGGTGATGCTATTTGGGTGGAAATAGGAGGTAATAGTGTGGATATATGGTTGGAAGTTCATCTCGGGGTCAAATATGATACCAAGGTTGCGAACAATTTGCCTCAGACAGTTGCCAGTGATAGGGATGGAGTCGGTAGTTGGGGAACGTAGATTGGATTGGCAACCGAACTTCTTCGTTCTTACCAATATTTAGGTGGAAGAAATTTCCCCTTTTCCAACATGGATGCCAGATGAGCATTCTTACAATTTAGTGACAGTGGTGGTGTCGAGCGAGAAGGTGGTGAAATAGAGCTGGGTATCACCAGCCTACATGTGGGAACTGACATTGTGTTTTGAATGATATTGCTAAAAGGGCCTCAAGTAGATGAGACATGGGAAGTGACCATGGATAGATCCTTGAAATGTACACCTGAGGTAAAAGTGAGAGAGCAGGAAAAGAAGCAGAACCAACTTAAAAGGAGAGAGTTAAAAAAGCAAACAAAAAGGACACAAAGGCTGAGAGCAGAGACCAAAATGTTGAGTGGCTTAAAGCACAAGTTTTCATTCTGAGCAACATGGACCCTGGAGGTCACCTGAACTAATTGGGAAGGCAGTACCAGCAGAGTAGGATATTGATCAGTTTTGTTCACTAAAGGAGGGGGTACCAAACAAATCGGCTGTTTAAGAAGCCAAATCTAATTGTGTCATCTGCTTTGTAAAAAAGTGCTGAAAGAAACAACAGGTTGGCTCCAATTACATCATTTAGTTGCTCATGTGACTTTGTAGCATTTACACTGGTTAAAATCTCCAGTCATTTACCCTCCCACATAAAGTGGATGTCGAAGGCTGCAAGAAACTGTCCAGTTTATGGAAGTGGTTTTAAAGAACCCTAAAGTAAGGCTTGAGACAGCATTTTGAAGCTATTCCTTAACCATTTATCGTGGAATTCATTTTCCAGTTTCCTTTTTGTTGATCCTTTTTGAGTTTCCGTTATTTGGTGCAACCATTCTATTGGGATAGTGGGAACTTCCCAGACATTTCTTAGAGGAAGAAAAGGTTGTGAGGGCAGGGTTTGGGGTTGGAGGTGGTTGGGGTGCAGGGAGCCATAGTGACATTCAGTTACTTCTCAGTAGCCCCCACTCTCAATTACAGGCAGAGGTCTACCTTAAATAACTGTGTGTGTGTGTGTGTGTGTGTGTGTGTGTGTGTGTGTGTAACTGACTCTACAAGCATTGGGTCGACAGTCAGATGCAGCCTCTGGCATAGGACCAATAAATTGCTTTGCTAGGAATTCCTTTGGGATTCCTTCCAATTACACTATCATAGTTTTGGTCAAAGATGGGCCATAGCTGACTGGGAGCACTTGCCTCTGAACCAGATGGCTGTGGGTTCAAGTAACAGAAAATAAACTTAAACACAAAATCTAGGCTGACAGTCCCAGTGCAATACTGAGTGAGTGCTGCACTGCTGGAGATGCCTCTTTGAGATGAGACATTAAACTGAGGCCCTGTATATCCTGTCAGGTAGATATAAAAGGTCACACAACACTTTGAAGAGCAGGGGATTTCTCCCAAGTGTTAAGGATTTAAATACACTTGAGGTTCTAGTCAGCTAGTTTATTTCATCATTCTCCCTTTATATCCATTCTAGGGTCATAGGTCATAGGGACATGGGAGCAGGAGTAGGCCATTTAGCCCATTGAGCCTGCTTTGCCATTCAAAAGATCATGGCTGATCTGGTTCTGGTCTCAACCCCATTTTCCTGTCAGCACCCCCATAACCCTTGACTTCCTCGTCTATCAAAAACCCACCTAACTCAGCCTTGAATAAATTCAATGACCCAGCCTCCACTGCTTTCTGGGGAAGATAATTCCACAGACTAACAGGGAGGAAATAAATTCTCCTTACCTCCACCATAAAAGGGAGACCTCTTATTCTTAAACTGTGTCCCCTAGTTCTCGTTTCTCCAATAAGGCGAAACATCCTCTTAGCATCCACCTTGTCAAGTCCCCTCAGGATCTTAAATGTTTCAATAAGATCACCTTGCATTCTTCTAAGTTCCAATGAGTATATGGCTAACCTGTTCAACCTTTCCTCACAAGATAAGCATTCTACAGAATAAATGCTGGATGAGGATTGATTGCAGCAGACTAGACCAGTAAGAGTGCCTTCACTGAGCCCAGGTGTTGGATCACCCACACCACTGAGTCACAAGACAGTTGGCTCATGCCCCACTCCAGAGTCTTGAGCACATAATTCAGGCAAACACTCCAACAGAATACTGAGAGAGTGCTGCACTGCCAGATGTGCTGTTAATTTGAGGCCCCATCTGCCCTCGCTGTAAATCATTCCATGGTACTATTTGAATTAGAGCGGGAGAGTTCTCCCAGTGATCAGGCCAGTAGTTAAATCTCAACCAGCATCATTAAAGCAGATTACCTGGGCATTATCTCATTGCAATTCGTGGGAGCTTGTGTGCGCAAATTAGGGGAGATGGTAATGTAGTGGTTATGTCACCGGACTACTAATCCAGAGGCCCAGTCTAATGTTCTGGGGACAAGAGTTCAAATTCCACCACAGCAACTGGTGGAATTGAAGTTTAGTTAGTAATCTGGAATAGTCTCAGTAACGGTCACCATGAAACCATTGTCGATTGTTGTAAAAACCCGTCTGGTTTGTTAATGTCCTCGGGGGAAGGAAATCTGCTATCTTTACCTGGCCTGGCCTAAATGTGACTCCAGACCCACAGCAACATGGTTGGCTCTTAACTGCCCTCTGAAATGGGGTGGCAAGCCATTTAGTTCAAGGGTTTATAGGAATGGGCATCAAATGCTGGCCTTGCCAGCGATGCCCACGTCCCATGAAAGAATAAATATAATTGATTGCTATGTTGCCTACATAAGCAGTGCCAGGGCTTAAAAGTTATTTCAATGGCTGTAAAGCCCTTTGGGGTGCCCTGAGGTTGTGAAAAGGCGCTATATAAACGCATGTCCCTTCATCCTTCTTTGAAACTTGCAGAGACATGTCAAGTGGCCTCCTCCTGTGCTGTAACCATTCTAGGGGTGAGCACATGGACAGCGTTTCTGTCAATCGTCTGGCAAAGTTCCAGCAGCCGATCACTAGAATCCCACCAAGGAAATTCCTGTCATTTATTCCAGTGGCAGTGTGATCCCTGTGGTGACATTGCAAATCTGATACTTTGCATCTGCACCTCTGCCATGCCTGCAATGTATTTGAATCCACTTTGCAACCAGCACACCTGCACTCCAGCCACGCTATTGGAATATAAATATAGGTAAAGCAGTGCACTGGAGTTGCTCCTCTGAGTCCTGGTCTGCATTATTAGAGCAAATGTACTCTAAATGTTAGAAAAAAAAAACTGGTGAGCAATCTGCCCCCAGGATTCTCCCCCTCAAACCATAAGCCCATGAGATGTAGGAGCATAAGTAGGCCATTCGGCCCATCGAGAATGCCCTGCCATTCAATTAGATTATGACAGATCTAATAATCCTCAACTCCACTTTCCTGCCTTTTCCCCATAACACATGATTCCCTGACTGATTAAAAACCTGTCTATCTCAGCCTTGAATATACTTAATGACCCAGCCTCTACAGCCCTCTGCGGTAAAGAATTCCACAGATTCACTACCCTCTGAGAGAAGAAATTCCTCTTCATCTCTGTTTTAAATGGACGTCCCCTTACTCTGAGATTATGCCCTCTGGTCCTAGACTCTCCCAAAAGGGGAAATAGCCCCTCAGCAGCTACCCTGTCAAGCCCCCTAAGAATTTGATGTTTCAATAAGGTCGCCTCCCACTCTTCTAAACTCCAATGAGTACAGGCCCAACCTACTGAACCTCTCCTCCTAAGAAAATCCCTCCAACTCCGGGATCAACCGAGTGAACCTTCTCTGGACTGCCTCCAATGCTGATATTAACACCTTACGAAGAGTGAAATGACATAGAATTTACAGCACAGAAACAGGCTGCTTGGCCTGACTTGTCCCATGCGCTCCACCCGCCCTCTGTCAAGTGGCAATCATCTTGTTAAAGGCAAAAACAGAATTACCTGGAAAAACTCAGCAGGTCTGGCAGCATCGGCGGAGAAGAAAAGAGTTGACGTTTCGAGTCCTCATGACCCTTCGACAGAACTTGAGTTCGAGTCCAGGAAAGAGCTGAAATATAAGCTGGTTTAAGGTGTGTGTGGGGGGCGGAGAGATAGAGAGACAGAGAGGTGGAGGGGGTTGGTGTGGTTGTAGGGACAAACAAGCAGTGATAGAAGCAGATCATCAAAAGATGTCAACGACAGTAGTACAATAGAACACATAGGTGTTAAAGTTAAAGTTGGTGATATTATCTAAACGAATGTGCTAATTAAGAATGGATGGTAGGGCACTCAAGGTATAGCTCTAGTGAGTTTTTTTTTATAATGGAAATAGGTGGGAAAAGGAAAATCTTTATAATTTATTGAAAAAAAAAAGAAGGGGGAAACAGAAAGGGGATGGGGATGGGGGAGGGAGCTCACGACCTAAAGTTGTTGAATTCAATATTCAGTCCGGAAGGCTGTAAAGTCCCTAGTCGGAAGATGAGGTGTTGTTCCTCCAGTTTGCGTTGGGCTTCACTGGAACAATGCAGCAAGCCAAGGACAGACATGTGGGCAAGAGAGCAGGGTGGAGTGTTAAAATGGCAAGCGACAGGGAGGTTTGGGTCATTCTTGCGGACAGACCGCAGGTGTTCTGCAAAGCGGTCACCCAGCTTACGTTTGGTCTCTCCAATGTAGAGGAGACCACATTGGGAGCAATGAATGCAGTAGACTAAGTTGGGGGAAATGCAAGTGAAATGCTGCTTCACTTGAAAGGAGTGTTTGGGTCCTTGGACGGTGAGGAGAGAGGAAGTGAAGGGGCAGGTGTTGCATCTTTTGCGTGGGCATGGGGTTGTGCCATAGGAGGGGGTTGAGGAGTAGGGGGTGATGGAGGAGTGGACCAGAGTGTCCCGGAGGGAGCGATCCCTACGGAATGCCGATAAAGGGGGTGAAGGGAAGATGTGTTTGGTGGTGGCATCATGCTGGAGTTGGCGGAAATGGCGGAGGATGATCCTTTGAATGCGGAGGCTGGTGGGGTGATAAGTGAGGACAAGGGGGACCCTATCATGTTTCTGGGAGGGAGGAGAAGGAGTGAGGGCGGATGCGCGGGAGATGGGCCGGACACGGTTGAGGGCCCTGTCAACGACCGCGGGTGGAAAACCTCGGTTAAGGAAGAAGGAGGACATGTCAGAGGAACTGTTTTTGAATGTAGCATCATCGGAACAGATGCGACGGAGGCGAAGGAACTGAGAGAATGGGATGGAGTCCTTACAGGAAGTGGGGTGTGAGGAGCTGTAGTCGAGATAGCTGTGGGTGTCGGTGGGTTTGTAATGGATATTGGTGGACAGTCTATCACCAGAGATTGAGACAGAGAGGTCAAGGAAGGGAAGGGAAGTGTCAGAGATGGACCACGTGAAAATGATGGAGGGGTGGAGATTGGAAGCAAAATTAATAAATTTTTCCAAGTCCTGACGAGAGCATGAAGCGGCACCGAAATAATCATCGATGTACCGGAGAAAGAGTTGTGGAAGGGGGCCGGAGTAGGACTGCAACAAGGAATGTTCCACATACCCCATAAAGAGACAGGCATAGCTGGGGCCCATGCGGGTACCCATAGCCACACCTTTTATTTGGAGGAAGTGAGAGGAGTTGAAGGAGAAATTGTTCAGCGTGAGAACAAGTTCAGCCAGACGGAGGAGAGTAGTGATGGATGGGGATTGTTCGGGCCTCTGTTCGAGGAAGAAGCTAAGGGCCCTCAGACCATCCTGGTGGGGGATGGAGGTGTAGAGGGATTGGACGTCCATGGTGAAGAGGAAGCGGTAGGGGCCAGGGAACTGGAAATTGTTGATGTGACGTAAGGTGTCAGAGGAATCACGGATGTAGGTGGGAAGGGACTGGACAAGGGGAGAGAGAAGGGAGTCAAGATAACGAGAAATGAGTTCTGTGGGGCAGGAGCAAGCTGAGACGATCGGTCTACCGGGGCAGTTCTGTTTGTGGATTTTGGGTAGGAGATAGAAGCGGGCCGTCCGAGGTTGGGCAACTATCAGGTTGGAAGCTGTGGGAGGGAGATCCCCAGAGGAGATGAGGTCAGTGACAGTCCTGGAAACAGTGGCTTGATGTTCAGTGGTGGGGTCATGGTCCAGGGAGAGGTAGGAGGAAGTGTCTGCGAGTTGACGCTCAGCCTCCGCGAGGTAGAGGTCAGTGCGCCAGACAACAACGGCACCACCCTTGTCAGCGGGTTTGATGACAATGTCAGGGTTGGACCTGAGAGAATGGAGTGCAGTAAGTTCAGAGAGAGACAGGTTAGAATGGGTGAGAGGAGCAGAGAAATTGAGACGACTAATGTCGCGCCGACAGTTCTCAATGAAAAGATCGAGAGAAGGTAAGAATCCAGAGGGAGGGGTCCAGGTGGAGGGAGAATATTGGAGATGGGTAAAAGGATCCGTTGAACTGGGAGAGGACTCCTGCCCAAAGAAGTGAGCCCGGAGACGAAGACGGCGGAAGAAGAGTTCAGTATCATGCCGAGCCCGAAATTCATTGAGGTGAGGGCGTAAGGGTATGAAACTAAGTCCTTTGCTGAGCACTGAACGTTCAGCATCGGAGAGGGGAAGGTCAGGGGGTATAGTGAATACACGGCTGGGGTTGGGACTGGAAGAAAGGGTGGGGACGGAGGGACAGGCAGGGGTCGAGGGTCCTAGATGGGTGTTGGTGTCGATGAGTTGTTGGAGCTTGCGTTCCTTAGCACTTGAGAGAAAGAGAAAAAGTTTCTTGTTGAGGCGTCGGATGAGCCGAAGGATAAAATGAAACTGGGGGCACGCGCAGCTTTGAAAAAGGGTACGGCGGTGCTGCTGGAGGGAGAGGTCGAGTGTGTTCATATGGCGGCGCATGGCACTGAGAGTGGATTTCAGAATGTGACGGGAACAGCAGTCCGAGAAACGTTTTATGTCCCGGAGATACCTGTAATCCTGGGTGGGTTCGAAACATGAGGGGTGGAATTTCAGTTGAAATCCACGTGGGGTAAGTCGGAGACGGAGACAGTCACTGAGAAAGGAGATATGGCTGTGAAAGCGGGTTTTAGTAAACATCTTGTCAAACACTAGGAGAGAAATGGAAAGCAATGAAGGTGAACGAGGCAACAGAGAGATCCGGAAATCTTGTCGCAGAGAGGAACAGAACTTCTTCAAGGAGGTAGGCATTTCTTGAAGAGCAATGGCAGTCAATTAAACACAGAGAGAAAAAGGTGTGGCTATGGGTACCCGCATGGGCCCCAGCTATGCCTGTCTCTTTATGGGGTATGTGGAACATTCCTTGTTGCAGTCCTACTCCGGCCCCCTTCCACAACTCTTTCTCCGGTACATCGATGATTATTTCGGTGCCGCTTCATGCTCTAGTCAGGACTTGGAAAAATTTATTAATTTTGCTTCCAATCTCCACCCCTCCATCATTTTCACGTGGTCCATCTCTGACACTTCCCTTCCCTTCCTTGACCTCTCTGTCTCAATCTCTGGTGATAGACTGTCCACCAATATCCATTACAAACCCACCGACTCCCACAGCTATCTCGACTACAGCTCCTCACACCCCACTTCCTGTAAGGACTCCATCCCATTCTCTCAGTTCCTTCGCCTCCGTCGCATCTGTTCCGATGATGCTACATTCAAAAACAGTTCCTCTGACATGTCCTCCTTCTTCCTTAACCGAGGTTTTCCACCCACGGTCGTTGACAGGGCCCTCAACCGTGTCCGGCCCATCTCCTGCGCATCCGCCCTCACTCCTTCTCCTCCCTCCCAGAAACATGATAGGGTCCCCCTTGTCCTCACTTATCACCCCACCAGCCTCTGCATTCAAAGGATCATCCTCCGCCATTTCCGCCAACTCCAGCATGATGCCACCACCAAACACATCTTCCCTTCACCCCCCCTTATCGGCATTCCGTAGGGATCGCTCCCTCCGGGACACCCTGGTCCACTCCTCCATCACCCCCTACTCCTCAACCCCCTCCTATGGCACAACCCCATGCCCACGCAAAAGATGCAACACCTGCCCCTTCACTTCCTCTCTCCTCACTGTCCAAGGACCCAAACACTCCTTTCAAGTGAAGCAGCATTTCACTTGCATTTCCCCCAACTTAGTCTACTGCATTCGTTGCTCCCAATGTGGTCTCCTCTACATTGGAGAGACCAAACGTAAGCTGGGCGACCGCTTTGCAGAACACCTGCGGTCTGTCCGCAAGAATGACCCAAACCTCCCTGTCGCTTGCCATTTTAACACTCCACCCTGCTCTCTTGCCCACATGTCTGTCCTTGGCTTGCTGCATTGTTCCAGTGAAGCCCAACGCAAACTGGAGGAACAACACCTCATCTTCCGACTAGGGACTTTACAGCCTTCCGGACTGAATATTGAATTCAACAACTTTAGGTCGTGAGCTCCCTCCCCCATCCCCATCCCCTTTCTGTTTCTCCCTTCTTTTTTTTTCCAATAAATTATAAAGATTTTCCTTTTCCCACCTATTTCCATTATTAAAAAAAAACTCACTAGAGCTATACCTTGAGTGCCCTACCATCCATTCTTAATTAGCACATTCGTTTAGATAATATCACCAACTTTAACTTTAACACCTATGTGTTCTATTGTACTATTGTCGTTGACATCTTTTGATGATCTGCTTCTATCACTGCTTGTTTGTCCCTACAACCACACCAACCCCCTCCACCTCTCTGTCTCTCTATCTCTCCGCCCCCCACACACACACCTTAAACCAGCTTATATTTCAGCTCTTTCCTGGACTCGAACTCAAGTTCTGTCGAAGGGTCATGAGGACTCGAAACGTCAACTCTTTTCTTCTCCGCTGATGCTGCCAGACCTGCTGAGTTTTTCCAGGTAATTCTGTTTTTGTTTTGGATTTCCAGCATCCGCAGTTTTTTTGTTTTTATCTTGTTAAAGGCAATTGCTAGTTAAACAGGTGATGGGCATTAAATGGAATAAAATGATACAGCTGGAACAATTTGTGTGAAAGCTACTTGGAAGTCAGTAGCACTGAGGAGTTGTCTTGAAAATAAATCAGTTTGAACCAAAAGTTCAGCCTGGATTAATTCTTCCACTACAACCTCTTATTGTGAGTAACACCCTCCTCCCACTCTACTTTATCTCGCCCTGCATTCTGCTATTTTTTCTCTTCTTTGTGTATTTAGCTACCTTCCCCTTAAATGCTTCTATGCTGTTGGCCTCAACCTCACTATCACATGGAGTAGTTAACGTTCTAATGTCTCTCTGGGAAAAGGAGTTTCTCCTGAGCTCGTCAGTGAATTTATTAAGGACAAACTTTTATTTATGTTACAAAACAAAAACAGAATTACCTGGAAAAACTCAGCAGGTCTGGCAGCATCGGCGGAGAAGAAAAGAGTTGACGTTTCGAGTCCTCATGACCCTTCGACAGAACTTGAGTTCGAGTCCAGGAAAGAGCTGAAATATAAGCTGGTTTAAGGTGTGTGTGTGGGGGGCGGAGAGATAGAGAGACAGAGAGGTGGAGGGGGTTGGTGTGGTTGTAGCGACAAACAAGCAGTGATAGAAGCAGATCATCAAAAGATGTCAACAACAATAGTACAATAGAACACATAGGTGTTAAAGTTAAAGTTGGTGATATTATCTAAACGAATGTGCTAATTAAGAATGGATGGTAGGGCACTCAAGGTATAGCTCTAGTGGGTTTTTTTTTTATTTTCTATAATGGAAATAGGTGGGAAAAGGAAAATCTTTATAATTTATTGGGAAAAAAAAGAAGGGGGAAACAGAAAGGGGGTGGGGATGGGGGAGGGGACTCACGACCTAAAGTTGTTGAATTCAATATTCAGTCCGGAAGGCTGTAAAGTCCCTAGTCGGAAGATGAGGTGTTGTTCCTCCAGTTTGCGTTGGGCTTCACTGGAACAATGCAGCAAGCCAAGGACAGACATGTGGGCAAGAGAGCAGGGTGGAGTGTTAAAATGGCAAGCGACAGGGAGGTTTGGGTCATTCTTGCGGACAGACCGCAGGTGTTCTGCAAAGCGGTCGCCCAGTTTACGTTTGGTCTCTCCAATGTAGAGGAGACCACATTGGGAGCAACGAATGCAGTAGACTAAGTTGGGGGAAATGCAAGTGAAATGCTGCTTCACTTGAAAGGAGTGTTTGGGTCCTTGGACGGTGAGGAGAGAGGAAGTGAAGGGGCAGGTGTTGCATCTTTTGCGTGGGCAAGGGGTTGTGCCATAGGAGGGGGTTGAGGAGTAGGGGGTGATGGAGGAGTGGACCAGGGTGTCCCGGAGGGAGCGATCCCTACGGAATGCCGATAAGGGGGGTGAAGGGAAGATGTGTTTGGTAGTGGCATCATGCTGGAGTTGGCGGAAATGGCGGAGGATGATCCTTTGAATGCGGAGGCTGGTGGGGTGATAAGTGAGGACAAGGGGGACCCTATCATGTTTCTGGGAGGGAGGAGAAGGAGTGAGGGCGGATGCGCGGGAGATGGGCCGGACACGGTTGAGGGCCCTGTCAACGACCGTGGGTGGAAAACCTCGGTTAAGGAAGAAGGAGGACATGTCAGAGGAACTGTTTTTGAATGTAGCATCATCGGAACAGATGCGACGGAGGCGAAGGAACTGAGAGAATGGGATGGAGTCCTTACAGGAAGTGGGGTGTGAGGAGCTGTAGTCGAGATAGCTGTGGGTGTCGGTGGGTTTGTAATGGATATTGGTGGACAGTCTATCACCAGAGATTGAGACAGAGAGGTCAAGGAAGGGAAGGGAAGTGTCAGAGATGGACCACGTGAAAATGATGGAGGGGTGGAGATTGGAAGCAAAATTAATAAATTTTTCCAAGTCCTGACGAGAGCATGAAGCAGCACCAAAGTAATCATCGATGTACCGGAGAAAGAGTTGTGGAAGGGGGCCGGAGTAGGACTGCAACAAGGAATGTTCCACATACCCCATAAAGAGACAGGCATAGCTGGGGCCCATGCGGGTACCCATAGCCACACCTTTTATTTGGAGGAAGTGAGAGGAGTTGAAGGAGAAATTGTTCAGCGTGAGAACAAGTTCAGCCAGACGGAGGAGAGTAGTGGTGGATGGGGATTGTTCGGGCCTCTGTTCGAGGAAGAAGCTAAGGGCCCTCAGACCATCCTGGTGGGGGATGGAGGTGTAGAGGGATTGGACGTCCATGGTGAAGAGGAAGCGGTAGGGGCCAGGGAACTGGAAATTGTTGATGTGACGTAAGGTGTCAGAGGAATCACGGATGTAGGTGGGAAGGGACTGGACAAGGGGAGAGAGAAGGGAGTCAAGATAACGAGAAATGAGTTCTGTGGGGCAGGAGCAAGCTGAGACGATCGGTCTACCGGGGCAGTTCTGTTTGTGGATTTTGGGTAGGAGATAGAAGCGGGCCGTCCGAGGTTGGGCAACTATCAGGTTGGAAGCTGTGGGAGGGAGATCCCCAGAGGAGATGAGGTCAGTGACAGTCCTGGAAACAGTGGCTTGATGTTCAGTGGTGGGGTCATGGTCCAGGGAGAGGTAGGAGGAAGTGTCTGCGAGTTGACGCTCAGCCTCCGCGTGGTAGAGGTCAGTGCGCCAGACAACAACAGCACCACCCTTGTCAGCAGGTTTGATGACAATGTCAGGGTTGGACCTGAGAGAATGGAGTGCAGTAAATTCAGAGAGAGACAGGTTAGAATGGGTGAGAGGAGCAGAGAAATTGAGACGACTAATGTCGCGCCGACAGTTCTCAATGAAAAGATCGAGAGAAGGTAAGAATCCAGAGGGAGGGGTCCAGGTGGAGGGAGAATATTGAAGATGGGTAAAAGGATCCGTTGAACTGGGAGAGGACTCCTGCCCAAAGAAGTGAGCCCGGAGACGAAGACGGCGGAAGAAGAGTTCAGTATCATGCCGAGCCCGAAATTCATTGAGGTGAGGGCGTAAGGGTATGAAACTAAGTCCTTTGCTGAGCACTGAACGTTCAGCATCGGAGAGGGGAAGGTCAGGGGGTATAGTGAATACACGGCTGGGGCTGGGATTGGAAGATGGGGTGGGGACGGAGGGACAGGCAGGGGTGGAGGGTCCTAGATGGGTGTTGGTGTCGATGAGTTGTTGGAGCTTGCGTTCCTTAGCACTTGAGAGAAACAGAAAAAGTTTCTTGTTGAGGCGTCGGATGAGCCGAAGAATAAAATGAAACTGGGGGCACGCGCAGCTTTGAAAAAGGGTACGGCGGTGCTGCTGGAGGGAGAGGTCGAGTGTGTTCATATGGCGGCGCATGGCACTGAGAGTGGATTTCAGAATGTGACGGGAACAGCAGTCCGAGAAACGTTTTATGTCCCGGAGATACCTGTAATCCTGGGTGGGTTCGAAACATGAGGGGTGGAATTTCAGTTGAAATCCACGTGGGGTAAGTCGGAGACGGAGACAGTCACTGAGAAAGGAGATATGGCTGTGAAAGCGGGTTTTAGTAAACACCTTGTCAAACACTAGGAGAGAAATGGAAAGCAATGAAGGTGAACGAGGCAACAGAGAGATCCGGAAATCTTGTCGCAGAGAGGAACAGAACTTCTTCAAGGAGGTAGGCATTTCTTGAAGAGCAGTGGCAGTCAATTAAACACAGAGATAAAAACAAAAAAACTGCGGATGCTGGAAATCCAAAACAAAAACAGAATTACCTGGAAAAACTCAGCAGGTCTGGCAGCATCGGCGGAGAAGAAAAGAGTTGACGTTTCGAGTCCTCATGACCCTTCGACAGAACTTGAGTTCGAGTCCAGGAAAGAGCTGAAATATAAGCTGGTTTAAGGTGTGTGTGTGGGGGGCGGAGAGATAGAGAGACAGAGAGGTGGAGGGGGTTGGTGTGGTTGTAGCGACAAACAAGCAGTGATAGAAGCAGATCATCAAAAGATGTCAACAACAATAGTACAATAGAACACATAGGTGTTAAAGTTAAAGTTGGTGATATTATCTAAACGAATGTGCTAATTAAGAATGGATGGTAGGGCACTCAAGGTATAGCTCTAGTGGGTTTTTTTTTATTTTATATAATGGAAATAGGTGGGAAAAGGAAAATCTTTATAATTTATTGGGAAAAAAAAGAAGGGGGAAACAGAAAGGGGGTGGGGATGGGGGAGGGGACTCACGACCTAAAGTTGTTGAATTCAATATTCAGTCCGGAAGGCTGTAAAGTCCCTAGTCGGAAGATGAGGTGTTGTTCCTCCAGTTTGCGTTGGGCTTCACTGGAACAATGCAGCAAGCCAAGGACAGACATGTGGGCAAGAGAGCAGGGTGGAGTGTTAAAATGGCAAGCGACAGGGAGGTTTGGGTCATTCTTGCGGACAGACCGCAGGTGTTCTGCAAAGCGGTCGCCCAGTTTACGTTTGGTCTCTCCAATGTAGAGGAGACCACATTGGGAGCAACGAATGCAGTAGACTAAGTTGGGGGAAATGCAAGTGAAATGCTGCTTCACTTGAAAGGAGTGTTTGGGTCCTTGGACGGTGAGGAGAGAGGAAGTGAAGGGGCAGGTGTTGCATCTTTTGCGTGGGCAAGGGGTTGTGCCATAGGAGGGGGTTGAGGAGTAGGGGGTGATGGAGGAGTGGACCAGGGTGTCCCGGAGGGAGCGATCCCTACGGAATGCCGATAAGGGGGGTGAAGGGAAGATGTGTTTGGTAGTGGCATCATGCTGGAGTTGGCGGAAATGGCGGAGGATGATCCTTTGAATGCGGAGGCTGGTGGGGTGATAAGTGAGGACAAGGGGGACCCTATCATGTTTCTGGGAGGGAGGAGAAGGAGTGAGGGCGGATGCGCGGGAGATGGGCCGGACACGGTTGAGGGCCCTGTCAACGACCGTGGGTGGAAAACCTCGGTTAAGGAAGAAGGAGGACATGTCAGAGGAACTGTTTTTGAATGTAGCATCATCGGAACAGATGCGACGGAGGCGAAGGAACTGAGAGAATGGGATGGAGTCCTTACAGGAAGTGGGGTGTGAGGAGCTGTAGTCGAGATAGCTGTGGGTGTCGGTGGGTTTGTAATGGATATTGGTGGACAGTCTATCACCAGAGATTGAGACAGAGAGGTCAAGGAAGGGAAGGGAAGTGTCAGAGATGGACCACGTGAAAATGATGGAGGGGTGGAGATTGGAAGCAAAATTAATAAATTTTTCCAAGTCCTGACGAGAGCATGAAGCAGCACCAAAGTAATCATCGATGTACCGGAGAAAGAGTTGTGGAAGGGGGCCGGAGTAGGACTGCAACAAGGAATGTTCCACATACCCCATAAAGAGACAGGCATAGCTGGGGCCCATGCGGGTACCCATAGCCACACCTTTTATTTGGAGGAAGTGAGAGGAGTTGAAGGAGAAATTGTTCAGCGTGAGAACAAGTTCAGCCAGACGGAGGAGAGTAGTGGTGGATGGGGATTGTTCGGGCCTCTGTTCGAGGAAGAAGCTAAGGGCCCTCAGACCATCCTGGTGGGGGATGGAGGTGTAGAGGGATTGGACGTCCATGGTGAAGAGGAAGCGGTAGGGGCCAGGGAACTGGAAATTGTTGATGTGACGTAAGGTGTCAGAGGAATCACGGATGTAGGTGGGAAGGGACTGGACAAGGGGAGAGAGAAGGGAGTCAAGATAACGAGAAATGAGTTCTGTGGGGCAGGAGCAAGCTGAGACGATCGGTCTACCGGGGCAGTTCTGTTTGTGGATTTTGGGTAGGAGATAGAAGCGGGCCGTCCGAGGTTGGGCAACTATCAGGTTGGAAGCTGTGGGAGGGAGATCCCCAGAGGAGATGAGGTCAGTGACAGTCCTGGAAACAGTGGCTTGATGTTCAGTGGTGGGGTCATGGTCCAGGGAGAGGTAGGAGGAAGTGTCTGCGAGTTGACGCTCAGCCTCCGCGTGGTAGAGGTCAGTGCGCCAGACAACAACAGCACCACCCTTGTCAGCAGGTTTGATGACAATGTCAGGGTTGGACCTGAGAGAATGGAGTGCAGTAAATTCAGAGAGAGACAGGTTAGAATGGGTGAGAGGAGCAGAGAAATTGAGACGACTAATGTCGCGCCGACAGTTCTCAATGAAAAGATCGAGAGAAGGTAAGAATCCAGAGGGAGGGGTCCAGGTGGAGGGAGAATATTGAAGATGGGTAAAAGGATCCGTTGAACTGGGAGAGGACTCCTGCCCAAAGAAGTGAGCCCGGAGACGAAGACGGCGGAAGAAGAGTTCAGTATCATGCCGAGCCCGAAATTCATTGAGGTGAGGGCGTAAGGGTATGAAACTAAGTCCTTTGCTGAGCACTGAACGTTCAGCATCGGAGAGGGGAAGGTCAGGGGGTATAGTGAATACACGGCTGGGGCTGGGATTGGAAGATGGGGTGGGGACGGAGGGACAGGCAGGGGTGGAGGGTCCTAGATGGGTGTTGGTGTCGATGAGTTGTTGGAGCTTGCGTTCCTTAGCACTTGAGAGAAACAGAAAAAGTTTCTTGTTGAGGCGTCGGATGAGCCGAAGAATAAAATGAAACTGGGGGCACGCGCAGCTTTGAAAAAGGGTACGGCGGTGCTGCTGGAGGGAGAGGTCGAGTGTGTTCATATGGCGGCGCATGGCACTGAGAGTGGATTTCAGAATGTGACGGGAACAGCAGTCCGAGAAACGTTTTATGTCCCGGAGATACCTGTAATCCTGGGTGGGTTCGAAACATGAGGGGTGGAATTTCAGTTGAAATCCACGTGGGGTAAGTCGGAGACGGAGACAGTCACTGAGAAAGGAGATATGGCTGTGAAAGCGGGTTTTAGTAAACACCTTGTCAAACACTAGGAGAGAAATGGAAAGCAATGAAGGTGAACGAGGCAACAGAGAGATCCGGAAATCTTGTCGCAGAGAGGAACAGAACTTCTTCAAGGAGGTAGGCATTTCTTGAAGAGCAGTGGCAGTCAATTAAACACAGAGATAAAAACAAAAAAACTGCGGATGCTGGAAATCCAAAACAAAAACAGAATTACCTGGAAAAACTCAGCAGGTCTGGCAGCATCGGCGGAGAAGAAAAGAGTTGACGTTTCGAGTCCTCATGACCCTTCGACAGAACTTGAGTTCGAGTCCAGGAAAGAGCTGAAATATAAGCTGGTTTAAGGTGTGTGTGTGGGGGGCGGAGAGATAGAGAGACAGAGAGGTGGAGGGGGTTGGTGTGGTTGTAGCGACAAACAAGCAGTGATAGAAGCAGATCATCAAAAGATGTCAACAACAATAGTACAATAGAACACATAGGTGTTAAAGTTAAAGTTGGTGATATTATCTAAACGAATGTGCTAATTAAGAATGGATGGTAGGGCACTCAAGGTATAGCTCTAGTGGGTTTTTTTTTTATTTTATATAATGGAAATAGGTGGGAAAAGGAAAATCTTTATAATTTATTGGGAAAAAAAAGAAGGGGGAAACAGAAAGGGGGTGGGGATGGGGGAGGGGACTCACGACCTAAAGTTGTTGAATTCAATATTCAGTCCGGAAGGCTGTAAAGTCCCTAGTCGGAAGATGAGGTGTTGTTCCTCCAGTTTGCGTTGGGCTTCACTGGAACAATGCAGCAAGCCAAGGACAGACATGTGGGCAAGAGAGCAGGGTGGAGTGTTAAAATGGCAAGCGACAGGGAGGTTTGGGTCATTCTTGCGGACAGACCGCAGGTGTTCTGCAAAGCGGTCGCCCAGTTTACGTTTGGTCTCTCCAATGTAGAGGAGACCACATTGGGAGCAACGAATGCAGTAGACTAAGTTGGGGGAAATGCAAGTGAAATGCTGCTTCACTTGAAAGGAGTGTTTGGGTCCTTGGACGGTGAGGAGAGAGGAAGTGAAGGGGCAGGTGTTGCATCTTTTGCGTGGGCAAGGGGTTGTGCCATAGGAGGGGGTTGAGGAGTAGGGGGTGATGGAGGAGTGGACCAGGGTGTCCCGGAGGGAGCGATCCCTACGGAATGCCGATAAGGGGGGTGAAGGGAAGATGTGTTTGGTAGTGGCATCATGCTGGAGTTGGCGGAAATGGCGGAGGATGATCCTTTGAATGCGGAGGCTGGTGGGGTGATAAGTGAGGACAAGGGGGACCCTATCATGTTTCTGTGAGGGAGGAGAAGGAGTGAGGGCGGATGCGCGGGAGATGGGCCGGACACGGTTGAGGGCCCTGTCAACGACCGTGGGTGGAAAACCTCGGTTAAGGAAGAAGGAGGACATGTCAGAGGAACTGTTTTTGAATGTAGCATCATCGGAACAGATGCGACGGAGGCGAAGGAACTGAGAGAATGGGATGGAGTCCTTACAGGAAGTGGGGTGTGAGGAGCTGTAGTCGAGATAGCTGTGGGTGTCGGTGGGTTTGTAATGGATATTGGTGGACAGTCTATCACCAGAGATTGAGACAGAGAGGTCAAGGAAGGGAAGGGAAGTGTCAGAGATGGACCACGTGAAAATGATGGAGGGGTGGAGATTGGAAGCAAAATTAATAAATTTTTCCAAGTCCTGACGAGAGCATGAAGCAGCACCAAAGTAATCATCGATGTACCGGAGAAAGAGTTGTGGAAGGGGGCCGGAGTAGGACTGCAACAAGGAATGTTCCACATACCCCATAAAGAGACAGGCATAGCTGGGGCCCATGCGGGTACCCATAGCCACACCTTTTATCTACCTCTCCCTGGACCATGACCCCACCACTGAACATCAAGCCACTGTTTCCAGGACTGTCACTGACCTCATCTCCTCTGGGGATCTCCCTCCCACAGCTTCCAACCTGATAGTTGCCCAACCTCGGACGGCCCGCTTCTATCTCCTACCCAAATCCACAAACAGAACTGCCCCGGTAGACCGATCGTCTCAGCTTGCTCCTGCCCCACAGAACTCATTTCTCGTTATCTTGATTCCCTTCTCTCTCCCCTTGTCCAGTCCCTTCCCACCTACATCCGTGATTCCTCTGACACCTTACGTCACATCAACAATTTCCAGTTCCCTGGCCCCTACCGCTTCCTCTTCACCATGGACGTCCAATCCCTCTACACCTCCATCCCCCACCAGGATGGTCTGAGGGCCCTTAGCTTCTTCCTCGAACAGAGGCCCGAACAATCCCCATCCACCACTACTCTCCTCCGTCTGGCTGAACTTGTTCTCACGCTGAACAATTTCTCCTTCAACTCCTCTCACTTCCTCCAAATAAAAGGTGTGGCTATGGGTACCCGCATGGGCCCCAGCTATGCCTGTCTCTTTATGGGGTATGTGGAACATTCCTTGTTGCAGTCCTACTCCGGCCCCCTTCCACAACTCTTTCTCCGGTACATCGATGATTACTTTGGTGCTGCTTCATGCTCTCGTCAGGACTTGGAAAAATTTATTAATTTTGCTTCCAATCTCCACCCCTCCATCATTTTCACGTGGTCCATCTCTGACACTTCCCTTCCCTTCCTTGACCTCTCTGTCTCAATCTCTGGTGATAGACTGTCCACCAATATCCATTACAAACCCACCGACACCCACAGCTATCTCGACTACAGCTCCTCACACCCCACTTCCTGTAAGGACTCCATCCCATTCTCTCAGTTCCTTCGCCTCCGTCGCATCTGTTCCGATGATGCTACATTCAAAAACAGTTCCTCTGACATGTCCTCCTTCTTCCTTAACCGAGGTTTTCCACCCACGGTCGTTGACAGGGCCCTCAACCGTGTCCGGCCCATCTCCCGCGCATCCGCCCTCACTCCTTCTCCTCCCTCCCAGAAACATGATAGGGTCCCCCTTGTCCTCACTTATCACCCCACCAGCCTCCGCATTCAAAGGATCATCCTCCGCCATTTCCGCCAACTCCAGCATGATGCCACTACCAAACACATCTTCCCTTCACCCCCCTTATCGGCATTCCGTAGGGATCGCTCCCTCCGGGACACCCTGGTCCACTCCTCCATCACCCCCTACTCCTCAACCCCCTCCTATGGCACAACCCCTTGCCCACGCAAAAGATGCAACACCTGCCCCTTCACTTCCTCTCTCCTCACCGTCCAAGGACCCAAACACTCCTTTCAAGTGAAGCAGCATTTCACTTGCATTTCCCCCAACTTAGTCTACTGCATTCGTTACTCCCAATGTGGTCTCCTCTACATTGGAGAGACCAAACGTAAACTGGGCGACCGCTTTGCAGAACACCTGCGGTCTGTCCGCAAGAATGACCCAAACCTCCCTGTCGCTTGCCATTTTAACACTCCACCCTGCTCTCTTGCCCACATGTCTGTCCTTGGCTTGCTGCATTGTTCCAGTGAAGCCCAACGCAAACTGGAGGAACAACACCTCATCTTCCGACTAGGGACTTTACAGCCTTCCGGACTGAATATTGAATTCAACAACTTTAGGTCGTGAGTCCCCTCCCCCATCCCCACCCCCTTTCTGTTTCCCCCTTTTTTTTTTTCCAATAAATTATAAAGATTTTCCTTTTCCCACCTATTTCCATTATATAAAATAAAAAAAAAACCCACTAAAGCTATACCTTGAGTGCCCTACCATCCATTCTTAATTAGCACATTCGTTTAGATAATATCACCAACTTTAACTTTAACACCTATGTGTTCTATTGTACTATTGTTGTTGACATCTTTTGATGATCTGCTTCTATCACTGCTTGTTTGTCGCTACAACCACACCAACCCCCTCCACCTCTCTGTCTCTCTATCTCTCCGCCCCCCACACACACACCTTAAACCAGCTTATATTTCAGCTCTTTCCTGGACTCGAACTCAAGTTCTGTCGAAGGGTCATGAGGACTCGAAACGTCAACTCTTTTCTTCTCCGCCGATGCTGCCAGACCTGCTGAGTTTTTCCAGGTAATTCTGTTTTTGTTTTGGATTTCCAGCATCCGCAGTTTTTTTGTTTTTATTTATGTTCCCTAGTTTTCTAAGGAGTAATTTGACACTGGCACTGACTCTTTTCTATTTGTTTCAATCCCAGCCTACGATATCAGCTCACTCCACGGTCAGGTCATGCTCTCGGAGTTTCCAGTACGCAAGGAATTGCGCATTCGGTTACTAACTGCACACTCTTTTGAAAAAAGGATCTCGAGAATTGCTTGGAAAAAGAGAACCATTAAGGGACAGGGAGATAGCAAGCACCGACAGCGGAGTTAGATTAGGTGGCTTAGTTAAAGAAAAATACCAGTCTAAACGTGATGGGCCGAATGGTTGGTTTGTGTGCAGTAACATTGTTTAGTTCTAAGATTCCACGGTAAATGGGACAGCGGGCGTGAAATGGGTCTTTGGCCTGCAAAAGTGGGCATCAGTGAATTAGCGGCCTTCTGCAGTGGAAATCAAAATGTCCCAAGACTCTTCATAGGAGCACTGCCAAGCACAATTTGACACTGAGGCACATAAGGAGAGAATGGAATATCTGATCAAAAGCATGGTCAAGGTGTTAGGATTCAACATGAGACTTAAAGGAGGAGAGAGAGAGATAAGAGGGGGAGGACAAGTTTAGGGAATTCCAGAGCTTAGGGACCTTGACAGCTGAAGCCATCACTGACAGTAACAGAGACGAGGAAATCAAGCATGCGCAAGAGATCAAAATTGGAGGAGCACAGCGATCTCTGAGGGTTGTAGGGCTGGAGGGGGCTCATGCACCTGTTCTAATGGTCAGGGTAACCTGCATATCTGCTTCTCTTTGTCTGAATCTAGGCAGAGCTGACTGAACTCGTTGGGTTCAAACATTACATGGAGATGATGATGGTCCTCACTGTGGCAGAGTCGGTGGCTCCTTCGTCCGATGAAAATGTCAATGTGACGGACACCACGTTTAACAAGGTCCCCGTTCGCGTTTACGAGCCGAGCGGCCATCGCCCAGGACTGAAGCGAGCAGTGATTTTCATGCATGGTGGTGGATGGTGTCTAGGAAGTTCAAGTAAGTTTAAAATTACCCTCGAAAGAATGAAAAAAAGATTTGTATCTGTATATCATCTTCCGTGCTCCAACGCATCTTTGCCAGCAATGAAGAACTTTTGAAGTGTAGTCACTCCTGTAATGGGGGAACCATGGTAACCAATTTGCATACAGCAAAGTCCCACAGTCAGCAATGAGATAAATAATGTGCTAAGCTATTTTAACAAAGGTGGTTGCAGGATAAAAGTTGCAGGATAAAACACACTGAACAGAGCTCCCATGCTCCTCTTGGAATACCTTTACTTGCTGCTGAGAGAGCAAGTGGGACCTTTGTTTAGCATCTCATCTGAAAGATGGCATGTGCAACAGTGCCTGCAGCAGCCCCTTAGTATTGCACTGGCATGTCAGCTTGGATTACATGCTCGAGGTGGGGAGATGGTGGCATAGTGGTAATGTCACTGGAATTGTAATCCAGAGGTCCAGGCTAATGCTCTGGTGACATGGGTTCAAATCCCACTTTGGCAGCTGGCGGGATTTGGATTCAATTAATAAAATCTGGAATTAAAAGCTAGTCTCCGTAGTAGTGACCATGAAACCTTTGCTGATTGTTGTGAAACCCCATCTGGTTCAATAATACCCTTTAGGGATAGAAATCTGCTGCCTTCACCTGGTCTGGCCTACATGTGACTCCAGATCCAGAGCAATGTGGTTGATTCTTGAGTGTCCTCTGAAAAGGGGCTTAGCAAACTACTCAGTTTAAGGGCAATTAGGGATGGGCAACAAATAGTGGCCTTGCCAGCAACGCTCACATCCCATGAAAGAATAAAGAAAAGCTCTGGAGTGGAACTGAAACCTGTGACCTTGTGACTCAAATGTGAGCCTGCTATCTACTGAACTGTGAAGCAGTATAGAGATAACTTGTGGGAGAGGATCTCATTCTGCAGTTTCCCCCTTGGCACTGAGTTTCCGGCCTCAGTTACACCCATCTTAGCAGGTGATGAGCGAAGGCCTTGAGGGGAAAAAAAATTGGGACGGAGTCCAACTTGAGCCTGTCACCCTCTCAATGAGCAGCCAATTCTGCAAGCATTGCCAGACGCCTGGAGCCCACCTGCATTCTCAGTTCCACTTGGTAAAAATAAACAGGCTTTGAAGGGATGGCTCATTCTAAAAGAGGAAAGAAGAAAGAACTTGCAGCATCTTGCACACTCATTGATGCACAGCAAGATCCCAGATTTACTGGGTTCCGTAACTGGGTTAATCTGAATTGGTGATATAGGCCAAGAGATAAATATTGCCTACTAACGTGTAAACACTTAAGGCATTTTGTATGAAATTCCTTCTTTATTTTAAGGGAGGCCTTTGTTCTATTTATTTCAAACGGGTTAATGTCTCTGGTAAAATATGGCAAATTTTTTACACAGGCTGTTATCAAGGTCACAAAGTCAAAGGTCATTGTTTGCTTCCATTAGATGTGATATACTGTTCAGGCTACATTGTAGTGAAGTGCATAATAGATCACATTTAGAAATCGAAAGTTAATTATCACAGCAAGCTGGGAATATGTCCAATGTTTTCATAATTCTATAATGGGGAGCTTGTTTATGACCGGGCAGTGTCCACTTGCTTCTACGATGGATGCTAATTTCTCCTTTCTGTGCTCTGGTGCCCATTGCACAGTTGAGAATAGCTGTGCTGGTTTACTTATATACTGATTGGATGGTGTATGAGCTTTGAAAGAATGGTGTCCCTTGGAGCTGGTAAAACATGGGGCTGGCAGTGTGGGGGTGACGCTGTTGGCGCAGTGGTGGTAGGAGTGTCTACCCAGGGAGTGATGCATCCTAAAAAAGAAATCACCTATGTAGCCAGTTTAAAAAAAAACATTTGCCCCATTATCATTGCAACTTATTCTTTGTTGTCTCTGTGGTGGAATTTGTTGCTGTGTCTCTGTCAGTTCTGTGCAGGCTGTGTGGTGCAGTTGGAATGTGCATACTTGTAACAACTCAGACTTGCGCAGCATCATCAACACAGCCAAACACCCCAAGCTGTTATACAAAAGATAAAGGAACGCTGGGTTTAGAGGATGGGGTTGCAATGACTGAACACATGGTTGAAAGGAATTTTTAAAACACGAAGAGATAGAGAACTTCAGGAAGCACCCTTACTCATGGGGGGTAAAAAAATTAGAACCCCAATTTTACTGCATGATGTACAATCTAAAATGGATGTGTTGGTGTTCAGTCGTTCACTGTCTGAAAACAAACCGAATGCTTTTGGGCTTAAGCCAAGGGAAGTTCCATTGCTGAGAGAATATCAGGGGCTGTGATAATAACCTGAACCTTCAAATGCAGATGGGATTCACTTACCTTCAGACAGCATGTGGTTCAAGTGTTCTCCACACAATTTGCAGTCAGACATTTAATGGCATTAAGCATCGCCGAATCTCCAGTATCATCATTCTGTAGTCACCATTAGCCAGAAACTCAGCTGGACCGGCTGTCTAAATGCCTTGGCTGTTGGTACAGATGGCTGAACATTCTAACTTCTCCAAAGACCCTCTCCCGTCTACAATGCAGAAGTCAGAGGTGTGTCAGGACCACGTAAAAGATGTTTCCTGAAGGTGGCCCATGAGCTAAGCGTGTGTGTGTGTGTGTGTGTGTGTGTGTGTGTGTGTGTGTGTGTGTGTGTGTACCTAGCCCCCTTTTAATCTTAGTGGTTCAATTTAAAAATAACCGAGCAGGCTAGATAAAGGTCAGTGTGTTACAAAACTACGGCTGAAAGTTACTTAGGTATAAGCGATAAACTTGTTAACTAAAATACAGGATACAAAGATTAAAATCCGATAAGGATTAAAAGATAACTTAAGTTCTGTCGAAGGGTCATGAGGACTCGAAACGTCAACTCTTTTCTTCTCCGCCGATGCTGCCAGACCTGCTGAGTTTTTCCAGGTAATTCTGTTTTTGTTTTTGTTTTAAAAGATACTTAATAGATGAGATTTCAAATCTGTCTCAGTGAGATATCAATGTGGGCCTGTTGTCCACATAGTAAAATATCCTAAGGAGCTTCACAGGAATGTTTTCAAACAAAAGTTAACATTGAGCTCCACAATGAGATATTAGGATGGATGACCTTCTGATGTTCGCTGTTGACTTTTGCACGCTCAGTAGGGGGACCAGCAGTGTGCATCGTTAGCACACACTTTAGCTAATTTGCATGTCTCTAAAGCAACCTGAGGTCCTGACTGCAATCCTGCAAGAAGTTTGATGTTCAGTGGTGAAGGCTAGTAAATGCAAGGATAGTAGTGCAAGGATAACGCTGGCAACTACAGCCCAGTCAGTTTGACCTCAGTGGTAGGGAAACTTCTGGGAAGTATAGCACGGGATAAAATCAATGATCACTTAGGCAAGGGAACCCAGCATGGGTTCATCAAGGGAAAATCATGTTTAGCTAACTTGCTGGAGTTTTTAGAGGAGGTAGTAGAGAAGGTTGATAAAGGAGACGCTGTTGATGTGGTGTATATGGATTTTCAAAAGGCATTTGGTACAGTGCCACACAACAGACTTGTGAGCAAAATTCTAGGTCATGGAATAAAAGGGAAAGTAGGCACTTGGATAGGAAATTGGCTGAGTGACAGGAATCAGAGAGCAGTGATAAATGAAGAAGGGTCACATGGACTCTTAACGTCAACTGTTTTTCTCCCCTCAGATGCTGTCAGACCTGAGTTTTTCCAGCATTTTCTGTTTTTCTCTGTGATAAATGGATGCTTTTCAGACTGAAGGAAGGTTTGGAGTGGAGTTCCTCAGGAGTCTGTTGGGACCCGTGCTTTTCCTGATTGTATATTAATGACCTAGACTATGGTGTGCAGGGCACGATTTCAAAATTTGCAGATGATCGGGAGATTGGAAATGTTGTCAACTGTGTTAAGGATAGTCTTGAGCTTCAATAGAACATGGACATGTTGGTGGATTGGGCAGACAAGTGGAAAATGAAGTTTAATGTAGAGAAGTGTGAGGTAATTCGCTTTGGCAGGAAAGATATGGTGAGACAGTATAAAATAAATGGAGAGGCTCTAAAGGAGGTGCAGGAACAGTGGGACCTTGGTGTATACGTACATAGGTCATTGAAGATGTCGGGGCATGTTGAAAGAGCAGTAATAAAGCATATAGTATCTTAGGCATTGAGTACAAGAGTAAGGAGGTCATGTTGAACTTGTGTAAGACACTAATTAGGCCTCAGCTGGAGTACTGCGTACAGTTCTGGGTGCCATACTTGAGGAAGGATGTGAAGGCATTGGAGACGGTACAGAGGAGATGCATAAGAATGATTCCTGGGATGAAGAACTGTAGCTGAGGATAGATTGGAGAGCTTGGATCTGTTTTCCTTGGAGAAAAGGCTGAGAGGAGAATTGTTAGAGGAATGCAAGATCCTGAGGGTTATGGACAGGGTAAATAGTGAGAAACATCAAGAGAACATCAAGAACCAGAGGGCAGAGATTCAAAGTAATTGGCAAAAGGAGTAAATGTGATGTGAGGAAAATATTTTTCACCCCGAGGGTGGTTGGTGTCTGGAACAAACTCCCTGAAAGGGTGGTGGAAGTAGGTTCGATTGAGGTATTCAAAAGGGAATTGGATTGGAAAGAGAGAATGTGCAAGGTTATGGGGATAAGGCAGGGGAGTGGCGCTAGGTGGAACGCTCTTTCAGAGAGCCAGTGCAGACTTGATGGGCTGAGTGGCCTCCTTCTGCACTGTAAAGATACCGTAATACTGTGGTATTGAGCAAACTGATGGAGCTGTGGACTGACAAGTCTGCGGGTCCTGATGGATTTCATCCTAGGGGCCTAAAAGAGGTGGCCAATGAGGTGGTGTTAATTTTCCAAAATTCACTGGATTCTGGAAAGATTCCATAATTGGAAAGTAGCAAATATAACCCCTCTGTTCAAGAAGGGAAGGAGGCAGGAAACAGGAAACGATAGGCCAGTTAGCTTGACGTCTGTCGTGGGGAAGGTGTTAGAATCGATCACTAAGGAGGTTATAGCTGGGCACTCGGAGAAACTCAAGGTAATTAGGAAGAGTCAACATGGTTTTGTGAAAGGGAAATCATGTTTAATCAATTTATTGGAGTTCTTTGATGGAGTAAAACGCGCTGTGGAAAGGGGGAGCCTGTAGATGTGCTGTACTTGGATTTCCAGAAGGCATTTGATAAGGTGCCACATCAAAGATTTATTACGGAAAATAAAAGCTCATAGTGTAGAAGGTAATGTATTAGCATGGACGGAAGATTGGCTGGCTGGAAGAAAACCGAGAGTATGTATAAATGGGTCTCTTTCTGATTGGCAGGATGGGATGAGTAGAGCCCTGCATGGATCTGTGCTGGGGCCTCAACATTTTACACTTCAAATCAATGACTTAGATGAGGGGTGAGAAGGCATGGTAGCTAAATTTGCAGATGACGCAAAGATAGGTAGGAAAGTATGTTGTGAAGAGGACATTAGGAGGTTGCAGATGGATATAGTTAGATTGAGTGAATGAGGAAAAATCTGGCAGATGGAGTATAATGTGGGAAAATGTGAAGTTTTTCACTTTGGCAGGAAGAATAAAAAAAGTAGAGTATTACTTAAATAGAGAACGGCTACACAATTCCGAGCTGCAGAGGGATATTGGTGTTCCAGTGGATGAGTCACAATAGTTAGTATGCAGGTACAGCAAGTAATTAAGAAGCCTAAAAAGATAGATTTCTGATTAACAATAACATAAAGGGTTATGGGGATAGTGTGGGTAAAATGCATTGAAGTGTTTGATCAGCCACGATCGTATTGAATGATGGAGCAGGTTTGATGAGCTGAACGGCATTCTCCTGTTCCTACGTTCGTAATGGAATACTATTCTTTATTACGAGAGGAATTGAACATAAAAGTAAGGATGTTATGCTTCCATTATACAGGGCATCAGTGGGACTACATCTCCAATATTGTGTACAATTTTGGTCTCCTTATTTAAGGAAGGTTGTAAGTATGTTGGATGCGGTTCAGAGGAGGTTTACTGGAATCGGCGGGTTGTCTTATGAGGAAAGGTTGGACAGACTGGGCTTAGACAGACTGGAGTTTAGAAGAGTGAGGTGTGACTTGATTGAAGTATACGAGATCCTGAATGGTCTGGACAAGGTGGACTGGAAAAGGATGTTTCCTTTTGTGGGTAAGTCCAGAACTAGGGGACACTGTTTTAAAATTAGAGGTCGCCCTTTTAGGACAGAGATGAGGAGAATTTTTTTTCTCAGAGGGTTGTGCAACTTTGGAACTCTCTTTCTCAGACGGCAGTGGAAGCGGAGTCACTGAAATATTTTTAAGGTGGAGATAGATAGATTCTTGTTAGGCAAAGGTTATCGGGAGTAGATGGGAGTGTGGAATTTGAAACACGAACAGATCGGCCATGATCTTATTGAATGGCGGAGGAGGCGCGAGGGGCCGAATGACCTACTTCTCCTATTTTGTATGTTCGTATGTACACAAAATCTCCTGCCCACCATATCACCAACCTCTCAAAAACAGCTCATTGCACCACAGCCCCCATCATTCATACAGCAGCAGCCAAGACTCGGCCTTAACCATTCAGAAGCTCTACCTTACCCTCGTACACATACAGATGTTGCCAGCCTCACACCCCTACTCATCATGACTGCTGCCAGGATAGTGGGCATTCGCCTGCATGATGTGCTGGGCTTGGCCATGCAACTGGATATTGAGTACGTGCTAACCTTGGCAGTTTTGCTCAGCATTGAGATACAGCACTTGCAAAACCATGTGTGTGCACTCAGTGGTACTCTGCACCTTGGGGAAGTCCATTATCCTGGCAAAGCTGTGTCTGCTCCTCCCTCTTCTCTTATGTTTGGGGAAAAGATGATGAAATCCCCCGTCCTGGTGTACAGAGTCTCTGTGATTTTCTGCGTGCAACAATGGATGATGAACTGCGAGATGTTTGCTATGTCACCTTTTCAAGCCTGGAAGGTTCCTCTGCTGGAAAAATTCAAGAACACAGTCCCTGGCAGTGCCGTCCTCGCCCTGCTCTGAGGCTGCAAGTCTGCTTCCAAGAGGGGGCACAGTTCTGTGACCACCTCCTTGGTGAAACAAAGCTGTCAAACACACAGCTCCTGGCTTAGGTGCAGGTGGGAGAAGCATTCCCTGAAGACTCTAGGTGGATTAGGCCTCCTGCTAAGAGTCCTCCTCCGCTGTTCTCTGTCAGCAGTTTGTCTTCTTTGCTGCCGCTGCTCCATGTCCACAAGGGAAAATGCAACTATTGCCACTGTGTATTCTGAAGCCTTGCAGTAGCAACCAAATTCTTCCCAAAGCCCAGCATCAATTCCTGCAGACTTCAACAAATTTCCTGTATTCCTTCAACAATCCTGTCCTCCTCCTGCAGGAGTCAGTAAATAGTCGAAAGCAGCTAATCTGCAAATTAGATGGCTTCCTTTAAATAGCACAGGTGTGAGGATCCCTCTGGCAGCTGAATGCATGTTTAGCTGTATGTATGTAATATATAGAGATGGCACTAACTAGGGTCAGGGCATCAGAAATGACAGGCTGGGCATCAAATCTGCATTGCATGATTTACATACTTTGCATAGTTGTGAAGTATGCTTGTAATGCCAACACCATCACCCTCAACATGGCATTCAGGGCAGGTTGCACTGAAAGTCTGTTGGAATAAGGCAGATCCCATTTTGTTTTTTGTACCTAAACCAGCGCTCGGAGCATTAAAACCACGGGTGCTGGGGAGCCGAATTTTGCAGCCGTGACATTCGACCTAAGTTTGTGTGAGGTACATCTTTAACAGCAAGGCAGAATAGATTGTCTGAAATATTAGGCTGAATTTTGCCGGCCCTGTGGTGGTTGGCTTGGAGTCGGGAGGGCTGGGAAAATATGGAGGGGCCCCTGTCAGGATGGCTCCATGACACGTCCCCTCTGCTGGGGAAATTTTCCAGGTGCTGGTGAGGGAAGTGGATCACTGTTTTCCACCCCCCATTACTCCTGCATAGGGCAAACAATTTACATAGCAATCTGAGTAGACTTACCAATCAATCGACTTATCAGTCACTCGACAACATTTTCTCCTGTAGTATAAATTGTTGTGATCGTTTGAAATTTGGCATTCTTGCATTTGTCCTGATGAGTGCAAGATGAAAAGTTTTGGCAACATGTCTCTCTTTTCAGCAATTTTTTTTTTGGAAATGTAGTCACTGATGTAATGTAGGAAACAAGCAACTAATTTGTACGCAGCAAGCTCCCACAAGTAGCTATGTAATAATGACATAATTTAATGATGTTAGTTGAAGGATAAGTATTGGCCAGGACACTGAGGAGAAATTCCCTGCTCTTGTTCAAAACAGTGCTGTGGGATCTTTGCATCCACGTGAGAGTGTGAAGAAGAAGCTTTGGTTTAATGTCTCATCCGAAAGGCAGCACCTCTGGCGCTCCCTCAGTACTGCACTGGCCTTTTCAGCTTAGATTATGTGCTCAAGTCTCTGGAGTGGGTCAACCTTTGACTCAGAAATGACAAAGAGTGGTTCAGTGGCAGTCCTCTTGCCTCTGAAGTTTGCTGTCTATGGTTTTCCCTAAACTTTGCAAAAGCCAACACTGTTCTGTGGAATGGGTACAAAGAGTGAGAGGTAAAACAGGCTGGAAAGGAAAACCAAAATCTCAAAAATTATAATCCTTCCTAACGGCATAACTGCAGAGCTGTCAAGTATATTCAAGGTTGAGACAGACAGATTTTTAATCATTCGGGGAATCGAGGCATATGGGGGAAAAAGGCAGGAAAGTGGAGTTGAGGATTATCAGATCAGCCCTGATCTCATTGAATGGTGGAGCAGACTTGATGGGCCGAATGGCCTACTACTTCTACGTCTTCTGGTCTTGTTATGGTCACTCACCTTTGCTGATATTGTAAGATATAGCCTTATCCTAGAGAGTGTCATGTAACTGCAGCATTCTTTTTGGGTGAGTTGAGTCATGTATTGAGCGCTGTTGTCAGGCCGAGTCAACTTTAAATCCAGTTTGCAGCCCTCTCGGGGCCAAATGTCCACTCAGCTCTCAGACCCAAGCCCCGTACCAGCGGCCAGGCTTCACTGTCCCTCCAGAAACTGAGCAACCATCCTCCTCCGTAAATAACTAATTGAATAAACATAAGCTTTATTGAATCCATTCGTTTCAATTGGAAGCATCGATCTGATCTGACTTGGTAGCTTTTTTGACATTAAAGATTCTTTGCACACTGCTGTATATCAGTTGGCAAATGACTCCACTGTACTTCTGCAAACTGCTCATTACAGTCATTGTGAAGTGCAACAGTGCTACTTAGTGGCAGTGGAAAGTATGACAGGATATTTGGTTATTTTTATTTTCATTACATTGTCAGCTCAGCTCTGCTGCAACACTCTCTGACTGTCAAGCGACCGTGGATTTAATCTAGGATTGCCAACTCCTGAAGTCTTCGGGGGACTATGTACTAATCTCCAGGACATTGCTGAGAGCAATTCTGGTGAACAGTCACTGGGCCGTTAAAAATTGTTTGTGTGTTTTTTTTTTTTCTTCTTCGTTCTCTTTGAACGTTTCCAAATTATGAATGGGAAATATAAAGTGTGTTGGCGATTGAGTAAAAGGCTGCTCGACTGACAGCCGAGGGCATTTCAACCGGGGAACGAGGAGCCTTTATTGCCTTCCAATTGGTCGACAAATGGCAGAGCGCCACGAGGGCGGGTGTGTCAGGTGGGCCAATGGGAGCAGAGTGGGAGTGGGGCAGTTGGAGGGCGTAGGTCACACGCTGAACCCTCCTGGAACAACTGTAAGCACCATTGGCAACACAAGCTTCTGTCACACTAAGGCCTCATCTGCCAACGTGAAAGGTCCCATGCTGCTGTTTGAACAAGAGCAGCGAGCTCACCCAGTCACCTGGTTGACCCCCACCCCCCCGCCGCCTCTTTCAACTGGTGTAGTTGTAAAATTGTGGGTGCAGTAGCGGCGTAGTGGCTACGTTACAGACCAGTAATCCGGAGACCGGGAATAATGTGACGTGAGTTCAAATCCCACCACGGCTGCTGGGAAATTTAAATTCAAATAATTAAGCAAAATAAAATAAGCTAGTACTGTCTCAGTAATGATGACCATGTAATTACTGGAAACACTCAGCTGATTCGCTATAGCGAAGGATATCTGCCGTCGTTAACCAGTTTTGGCCTATGTGATTCCAGACACACAGCAATGTTGACTCTTTTAACTGCCCTCCAAAATGGCCTAGCGAGCCACTCAGTTGACAGGAAGGCCAATGGCGTCTTCTTGCTAGAAGAGCAATGAATGCTGACTGTGCCAGTGATGCCCACAACCTGTGAGTGATTAACAAGTCAGTAATCTCATTAAATGTTTGTGGGACGTTTCGGTGAAAAATTGGGTGAGGTATAAATGCCAGTTCTTTCTTCATGTGGAGCCAGCTACTCCCCCTTGGGGTTTTTGGTGGGGGAGTGGGGATGTTTGTCCATTATATTCTTTGGAGGCTATTTTGAACTGGGTGATGTTTTTGATACTGCAGTTCATCTGATCTTTCACTTCTTTTTCAGAAATGCAACCATATGATCTCCTGTCAAGAAGGAGTGCCACCGAGCTGAATGCTGTCATAGTTTCTGTTGAGTAAGAACTTGCTGTGCTTTGTTCTCATTATGGGACACAGTTGGAGAGCGGATGATTGATTACGTTTGGAACCTGTAACCATGCTTAATGACGCTCTTGTTAAATGGTTCCTGGGATTGTCGAGAGCAATTGTAATGGGTCTGTAAGACAATAAAGCATGGTTTTGATAGCTTTATGAAGATTGTTAAGGGTATTTTGAAGTTAGCGTAATTGCTCAGGATGTTCTTGACAGGCTAACGTATTGTTTTAAAGACCCAATGTGCACACATGAACCAGAGAATTGGCAAAAAAGAAAGCAGACATCCAAAGACCAGAGCTACAGAGGGGGTAAAAAGCTGCTGCACAAAAGGGGCATCTGTTTTGTCAGTTACACGTAGAAATATAAAAATAAGCGGTCATTCCTAGCACTGTTTAGACGTCCTACTTTTTGTGTTGTTCATGCTTGGGATGTGGACATCACTGGCAAGGTTGACATTTATTGCCCAAACCCCAGTTGCCCTGAGAAGCTGGTGGTGAGCTTTCTTAAACACTGGAAGTAGTTTAACACAACTGAGTGGCTAACCAGACCACTTCAGAGGGCAGTTAAAATTCAACCATGTTAATATAGGTCTGGACTCCCAGACAAGCCCAAACTGGGTGCAAACAGCAGGTTTCCTTCGCTAAGGTATATAAGTAAACTGGTTAGGTCCTTCCCATCATTTTGCTGTTACCAGCTTGTTTGCAAAAAAAAAACTTTTGAAATAAACTTATTTTGAATTCTTAAACTGTCGCAGTTTAAATTCACATTCTCTATTATTAGTTCAGTCCTCCGAATTACTAGTCCAGTAATCACTACACAACCGTGCTCCAGTGAGCATGTCCTAGAATCTAAATCTACAGCCCTTTATCCAGTCATTAAATAGTGTTTTGTTCCTACATGCAGTGCACAGCATGCACCTCAACTCTTTTACTGTGCATGCTGAATACGAGCATACCAATTAGGAGTAGGAGTAGGCCATTCAGCCCTTCCATCATTTGATAAGATCATGGCTGATTTGCTTTTTGCCTCAACTCCACTTTCCTGTCTGCTCCCCCATAACCTTTGACTCCCATGTCAATCAAGAATCTATCTAACTCAGCTTTAAAAATATTCAATGACCCAGCCTCCACAGCTATTTGGGGAAGAGAATTCCACAGATTAACAACCCTCTGAGAGAAGAAATATTCTCCTCATTTCTGTCTTAAATGGGACATCCCTTATTCTTAAACTGTGTCCCCCTAGTTCTAGTCTCTTGCACAAGGGGAAACATCCTCTTAGCATCCCAGAAGGAGAAAAACAGTTTGGAGCAGTACTCTTTATTTCCCAGTTTTTACTGATGTTCCATTTTAAGGTATACAAGACCAGTTCAGAACTGTATTCTTATTTCCCAGTTTTTACTGTTTTTTCCTTCTGGGATCCACCCTTTAGGATCTTGTATGTTTCAACAAGAGCACCTCTCATTCTTCTAAACTCCAATGGATACAGGCCCAACCCGACCAACTTTTCCACGTAAGACAACCCCTTCATCCCAGGAATCAGTAAATGAACCTTCTCTGAACTGCTTCTAATGCAGTTATATCCTTTTAAGTAAGGAGACCAAAACAGTACACAGTACTGCAAATGTGGTCTCACAAAAGCCCTATGCAACTGTCTGTAACAAAACTTCCTTTTTTTTATACTCGATACTCCTTGCAATAATCGACAACATGCCATTTCCCACATAATCCATCTGCCAAATTTTAGCCTACTCACTTAACCTATCTATACCCTTTGGCAGACTCCTTACGTCCTCTTCACCTTACTGTCCTAACTATCTTTGACATCAGCATTAGCAGCCATACGTTCGTCCCTTCGTCCAAGTCATTGATATTGATTGTAGATAGTTGAGGCCCCAGCACTGAGCCCTGTGGTAATCCATTAGTTACAGCTTGCCAACCCAAAAATGACCTATTTATCTCTACTCTCTGCTTCCTGTTAGATAACTAACCCATGATTGATGCTAATGTGTTTTCCCTCTATGCCTTGAGCTCTGATTTTTGTTTAGTAACCTTTGATGATGCACTTTATCAAATGCCTTTTGGAAATCCAAGTACACCACGTCTACAGGTTCCCCTTTATCCACATTGCTTGTTACTCCCTCAAAGAACTATAATAAGTTAGTGAAACACAATTTCCCTTTCACAAAACCATGTTGACTCTGCCTGATTGCATTAAGATTTTCTAAGTGCCCTACAATAACCTCCTCAATAATAGATTTAAATAATTTCCCAATGACAGATGTTAGGCTAGCTGGCAACCTCACTGGGCACCTCCTGTTTTCCTATCTGAACCCATGGACGGAATTCAATCCCCTCCCACGTTGAGTTTGGTGGGGGGGGATAAATTTGCTGTTGAACTCCCTCCCCAGTGATCTCCATCCGCTGTCACTCACCTGTGCCCTGAGACCCTCGGCAATCCTGGGCCTTGGGTGTGTGCATTGTCAGTGGGAACCACTGCATCCCTGGTGGTGCTGCCAAGCATTAAAGAGCTGCCAGCCCCTGATTGGCTGGCAGCTCTCGGTGGGTTGGACTTCCACCCTCTGGGTCCTTGATCCTAGGAAGGCCCACTGCTGCCCAGTAAATGCCTGATTGGCACTGAATGCAGCAGAGTTGACACTGGGCTTTTGCCGGCTCTGCAGCCAATGGTCAAGACTTTTAAAAAAATTTGTTCATGAGATGTGGGCCTCGCTGGCTAGGCCAGCATTTATTGCCCATCCCTAATTGCCCTTGTTCGTAGGGCATTTAAGAGTCAACCACGTTGCTGTGGCTCTTGAGTCACATGTGGACCAGAGCAGGCAAGGATGGCAGATTTCCTTCCTTAAAGGACATTAGTGAACCAGATGGGTTTTTACAACATTCGGCAATGGCTTCCAGGTCATCATCGGACTTTTAATTGCAGATTTTTTTATGGAATTCAAATTTCACCATCTGCCATGGTGGGATTCGAACCCAGGTCCCCAGAACATCACCCTGGATCTCTGGAATGCTGGTCCAGTGACAATATCCCTATGCCACCGCCTCCCCCCTAACTAATGTAGGCAACCCCCATTGCCGACATTAAATTCTGCCTGATGTGTCTGTTTCCCTCCTGATAACATTTGTACCAATCAAGCTGGGAGGTGTTAGTGCGGAGAACTCTCAACTTTTGGATATTCAGAGAGCATCAGACACTCCCGAGTTCAGGGTCAGAAACTTGGAGCTGCTCCTTGAACACGGGGGGATTAGGAGCATGTTCCCTCTGTTCTGCCCAGCGATATGCTTTGAAAACAGCTTCAGACAAGCACATCCCACTTGACCAGCACGACCTCTGCTATTTCTCACACCAACCAACTTAGTGATAACATGTTTCACAATGAAATTTCCCTTGGCTTTTCCTTGTTAACATGAATCATATTTGTCGACCATGCATTTTTTGTCTCATTACATAGAATCTACACGATAGACAGAAACAGGCCATTCAGCTCAACTGGTCTGTTCTGGCGTTTAGATTCCTTCCGCTTTAATTCATCACTATGTTCTTCTGTTCCTTTTATCAATTTATCTAGATTCACCATAAACTATTGCTATTCACCCCAACTACATCTTGTGGGAGTGAGTTTCCCATTCTAACTACTCCTTGGATAAAGAAGTCTCTTCTGATTTTTGTTTTTTAGCTGGATTTATTAGTGACCATCTTATATTTGTGTGCTTTGGACGCCTCCCTCATTCTTCAGCCCACAAGTGGAAATGGCTTCTCTACAGCTACCCTATCGAACCCCTTCATAATTTTAAAGACCTCTATTAATTACCTTTGTTAGTAAATCTTACCATATTTATTTTCTATTCAATTGATGAGTGTTGGTTGACCCCCCCTTTCAGTCTCTGGGTATATAAAGACCATGTGACCATCGACACTAAAGGGATGGATTTTCTGGAGGTGATAAGAGGTTCTGCCCCCAGGGCCAGATGTGGTGGGCAGGGTGGGCAACCCCTTTTCGGCAGACGGCAGGACTCGGGGCTGCATTTTACAGCCAATTAAGTTGCTCCTGGCGGGCTTAATAAAGATGGCGGCCCACCCCCAAGAGCTGCCGACCCAATCGGAGGGCTGGTTGGTAGCCCTGCGGCCTAGGCAACGTTACTGGGAGTAGCAGTCACTGTTAAGGCAGTGACATGGGGCCTACAGTAGGTAGACAGAGAGAGAATTGAAAATAATTGAATGACTGAGCGCTGGAGGGCTAACTCCTCTGGGGAAAATCGTTGGAGCCGTGGAGCTGCCTTCCCTGCCTGAATATCCCTCTCAGTTACTTAAAAAGCTTTCTCATGGGCGGCCTCTGGAAGGCTGCCTCCGTTTAGCTGGCACTGTTCAAAAAAAAAGACTCTCAATTGGACCTTTTTAAGTATGTAAATCAGCTGCTATGCAGCTCCTCACGGCTTTCCCCGCCTCTGGGGTTGTGGAGGAGAGGCAGCAAAATTCAACCCTACGTTGTGGTCTTTAGCTCCCTTTCTGGTGCACACTGCTTTATATTAAAATCAGGCCCACTTGAGTCCGGGTATTTGTCGAATACACATCCTAAAGTAAGCAAACTGACCCGTGTTGCCAGTTTTGCATGTGGGTGGATAGCAGTAACCCTACTGCAAGAGGTCGATAAGACCATTTTACCGGACACCATACAACATTTCAAGACACTGGAATATGTCCTCATTTGCACTACTCATGTTATTAATGCAAAAGTCCATCAGCATCAACTTGCATTAAAAAAGAAAAGCTCCTTTGGTTCATAAATCATCCCTAGGCACTTCACAGGAGCTGGTTATCAGAGAAAAAAAAAGTTGACTGAGCCCAGCAGGGAAATTTTAGAACAGGCAACTGAAAAAGCTTGGTCGAAGAGGTAGGTTTTAAGAAGCGACGCATAGGAGGAGAGAGAAGAAGTGGAGAGGTTTAGGGAGGGAATTCAAGAGCTTAGGGCTGAGGCAGTTGAATTCTGAACCCTTAACACCCCAAATTATTTTTTAAATAGATAGATGGTAAATAGTTAGAGGTCGTAAGTGATTTTTGCCCTGGAGAGCCAACATGCAACCTTTGTCAATACTGTGCAGAATTCTGATAGGCATCAGCCTTGTCCTTACGCCCATTTAATTTTCCAGATACCGTCTAGCACCCGAGCACCATTTCCCTGATCAGTTCAATGATGTTTACACTGTGGTGAAGTACTTCCTACAGCGAGATGTGTTGGTTCAATACTTGGTGGACCCGGGTAGAGTTGCTGTGTCGGGAGACAGCGCTGGTGGGAACTTGGCTGCTGCAGTAGCCCAGCAGGTACAGTTACAAACATCACTAATGGCTTGTGACAGCACTCAACCCTGCATGTTTTTGCTTTGGTTAACTGATGTGTTTTGAAGTGCATGTTTTCACCTGAAGGGACCGTTTACTTAATATCCCACAGCTCTTACAAAATTGGGGACTGCCCCTCCTTTTCCTGGTACAGAATCACACAGCACAGAAGGAGGCCATTCAGTCCATGGTGCCCTTCGAAAGATCTACACAACGAGTGTGCCTCTCCTCCACTCCTAACCCTCTAACCTTGCCCATTTTCCCTTTTTCAAGTCGAGGTTTGGTCCTGATCTCTGGAATTTAAAATGAGCCAGTAAGCACAAGGGTGGCCCTGCTGGTTGTGTTCCTGTGTTGCTCTGCTATCACTGCCGGGCATTGTTTGGGTAGTTAGGAGGCAGGGGGCTGGCATGTTTTGAGTGAGAGTCAAAGCACAGGCTTCAAACTATGTAACATGTTGTTGTGCGAGCATACCACATTTCATTGCGACACTTAAAAGAGATGGATCTTCATGAATTTAACTCCTATCAATATTACGGTGAAGCACATAATACTGGAAATAGCCATCAGGCCTATTAGCATTGGGAAAGAGACAAATTTGCCTTTGTGTAGTGACCAAGCACATCCTCCAAAAGCGTCCCGCATGAAATTCACAAGGCAAGTTAACTCTGAGCTGCAGTGACTGCTTTGCACCCTGAAGAATCCACAGCGAATGATCAATTATTCTGCTTTGTGGCATCGATTGTAGGGCTGTTCCTGGGCAGGGCATCAGAAGAAACCCAGCGCTTCATCAAGTTGTCAAGTAACGTCACTCAGCCGACAGGGCCTCAGTTTAACACCTCATTCATTTCTCATAGCGTGGAACTCCCTCCGTGGTTTGTCTGTTTAGATTATGTGGCAAAGGTCGAAGTGGGGCTTGAATCTATAATCCCTTGACTACCAACTGAACTGAGTTGGATGTGCAGCTCGATTCGCAGAGAAAATTGAGATTAATGTTTTGTCAGATCAAAGTGACAAGTTTTTTGGGTATTTAACATTTTCTCCTCCTATCTCAGATTTACAGTTTTGCTTCCCAGCGTGGAAAATTGCCGTGTGTTTAAGATTGCAGAGTATTATTGTGCAAACATATATCTGTTCGTTGTGTAATTTTTGGGTGCTTAATAACGAAGGGAATTTCTTGCAGATCCAGGAAGACCCAGAGGTTCACGCTGAGATCAAGATTCAGGCGTTAATCTACCCTGCGCTTCAGACCATTGACTTTAACACTCCCTCCTACCAGCAAAATGAGAACATGCCAATCCTGCCCAAGACCTTAATGGTCAGGTTTTGGAGTGAGTATTTTAGCTGTGACAAGTTGCTGCTGAAGAACATGATGGCTAACAGCCATGCCACCCTTGAATCGAGGGGCCTGAGTAACTTTGCAAACTGGAGCATCCACCTGCCGGAAGAATTCAGGAAGGACTACCGGTACGCCCTCCCGGATCGAGAGAACGTGGACTCCTCCGTGAGGATTCCTGGGGTCTTTGATCCAAGGGCCGCCCCCCTCCTGGTGGAGGATGAGAAGCTCAAGGCTCTGCCGCAGGCCTACATTGCAACCTGTGAGTATGACGTGCTGCGAGATGACGGCACCATGTATGCCATGAGACTGAAGAAGGCGGGTGTCCAGGTCACGCACGTGCATTACGAGGACTCCTTCCACGGTGCCTTTATGTTCATCACATGGCCAACCGATTTTGCAATTGGCCAGAAAATGGTGAGCCACTATATTGACTGGCTGAGAAAGAATTTGTGAATAATTTTTAATATCCCCACCCCCCCCCCCCCCCCCCCCCCCCCCCACCCCCCCGACCCCTCAGGCATCCCACTAAAGTACCCACAGTACTTACATACCTGTGAATTGTTGGCAAGTATATTTTTTTTAAATGTTCTCCACCCCCTGCCCCCACCATCCCGATTATCATTGTATTTAACTGTAAACTCTACTAAAATGCATCTGGTCAAGGCTTGTCATCATTTTAAATGGCAGACTTAAAGAACAATCACTGTGTAAGGAGGGGTTGATTGTCATTACTTGGAACCATAGGGAATTCACTCATGCGTGTGACCATTTGCCCTATCCGATACCATGACATAGCTAAAAGAGGAGGACCTGTAGCCTCTCAAGCCTATTCTGCCAATCAATTGAACTATGCTGGTCTGCACCTTAACGCCATTGACCAACTTGCTGAATACTGTTCGGCCCTAGAGAGGAAAATGACCATGTCTATCCTCTGGGTAGAGTTCCGATGGGTATGTAGGCGGCTGCTATGGCCCGGAAGGCTCTTCTGGAAACAGGACAGGATATTGTAGATGACTGAGTTTTGGATGAAGTGCTGGCTTGGGGTTTCTTCTCTGCCTCCGACATACACTTGCTTTTGAGGGAGGCCACACCTTTTTGTTTTTATTTGGTTGTGCCAGGTGCAGCGACCATGGCCGAGCTTCTCCCAGGACTCGGGGTCGATATCAAAACTCCCAAGCGTAGCCTTCGGAGTGTCCTTGTAGTGCTTCCTTTGATTGCCATGACAGCGCACCCAGACTCGAGCTCTTCATAGTAGATTAACTCTGGTAAGCGAGTGTCAGACATTCTGGCTACGTGACCAGCCCTGGGCTGAACTTGCCGTTGAAAAATTTATCAAACCTAGTTTTGAAATTTTCTATTGACCTCTTGATTCAACAGCTTTTTGTGGGAGAGTATTCCAGATTTCCACTACTCTTTGTGTGAAGAAGTGCTTCCTTGGCATGACCTCTGAAGGACCTAGCTCCAATTTTAAGGTTTTGTCCTCTTGCTCTGGACTCCCCCCGACCACCAGAGGAAATGGTTTCTATGTTAAATCCTCTAATCACCTTAACCAATTAGATCTTCTGTGTTCAAGGGATAGAAGCCTAGCCTATGCATCCTGTGCTCATAATTTAATCCTTGAGGCCCTGGAATTATTCTGGTGTATTTGCTCCAAGCCCAATACATCCACTCAGTGGCACAGCGCCCAGAACTAGCGGCCAGACTTTGAATACATCTACCTACGTATCAGCAAAGCCACAAAATGAATTTGTTTCTAAAATGTTATTGTCCTCTTTTTTTTCTCGTTTGAGAATTATTGGGTATTTACATTTCAAACCAGAATGCCTGATCCCTAAAACCAGTCAGAGACCACTATAACCTCAGCTTTTCTGCTTGCCTCTCATCCTCAAACCAACAATTACTGCCCCTTTTCTGTCTTATGTTGTCTGTCCTAGCACTGTCACTGTGCTCTGGGTGTACCTGTAACATAGCGGGATAATAATAAAGTGCCATGTTAAGTATTAACCTTGTTCTCTGTTTTTCGTGCTGATGTGCATAACACAATGTAATACAATGTGATCACCTGTCTATTTGTACCCCAACATAATGAATAAAATTTTGAGTAAAAAATCCTTTCTTCATTTAAAAGACTCTTGAGTATGATGTTACCCTGCAAATAATCTTTTGGGCGAATCAGCCGGCTCGGTTCCATGCTCTGAAATTCCTTTCCGAAATCCTTTTGCTTCTCAATTTCCCTCTTCTCCTTCAAAATTTTCAAAATTGACCAAGGTTTCCATCTTACCTCTCCTCTGTCAGCTCAACGTCTGGTTTTCCTTACCCCTCGATGAAATGTTTTGAATATTTTTCTATGCCTACATAATTGCAAGCTGTTGTTGATGATAGTGCAGTTCATGTTTTCTCTATGGATTTCAGTAAGACATTTGACAAGGTCCCACATGGCGGACTGGTCAGGAAAGTGAGATCCCATGGGATACAGGGGAAGGTGGCAAGTTGGATCCAAAATTGGCTCAGCGACAGGAAACAAAGGGTAATGGTCATTGGATGTTTTTGTGAATGGAAAATGGTTTCCAGTGGTATTCCACAGGGCTCAGTGTTGGGACCCTTGCTGTTTGTTGTATATATCAATGATTTAGACCTAAATGTGGAGGCATGATTGGGAAATTTGCAGATGACACAAAAATTGGCTGTGTAGTTGATAGTGAAAAGGATAGCTGTTGCCTATAGAATGATGATAATGGTTTGGTTGAGTGGGCAGAAAAGTGGCAAATGGAATTCAATCTGAAAAAGTGTGAGGTAATGCATTTGGGGAGGGCAAAGAAAGCAAGGGAATAAATGGGAGGATATTGAGAGGTGTTGAGGAAGTAGGAGACCTTGGAGTGCACGTCCACAAGTCCCTGATGGTGGCAGGACAGGTCGATAAGGTGTGGTAAAGAAAGCATATGGAATGTTTTCCTTAATTGGTGGGGTATTCAATATAAAAGCAGGGGTGTAATGATGGAACTGTATAAAATGCTGATTAGGCAACAGCTGGAATTTTGCGTACAGTTCTGGTCACCACATTACAGGAGGATATAATTGCTCTGGAGAGAGTACAGAGGAGATTTACAAGAATGCTGCCTGGGTTTAAATTGCAGCTATGAGGAAAGGTTGGATAGGCTGGGGTTGTTTTCCATAGAACAGAGGAGGCTGAGGGGTGACCTAATTGAGGTGCACAAAATTATGGGGGGCCTAGATAGGGTATACGGTGAAGACTTGTTTCCCCTAACTGAGGGGTCAATTACCAGGGTCATAGATTTAAGGTGATTGGTAGAAGGATTAGAGGAGACTTGAGGAAGTACTTTTTCACCCAGAGGGTGGTGGGTATCTGGAATTCACTGCCTAAATTGGTGGTTGAGGCTGAAACGCTCAACTCATTTAAAGGGTACCTGGATCTGCATCTGAAGTGCTGTAACCTGCAAGGCTACGGACCAGGTACAGGAAAGTGGGATTAAAATGAGTGGCTAGTTTCTTTTTCTGGCCAGCACAGACACGATGGGCTGAATGGCCTCTTTCTGCACCATAACTTTTCTATAATTCTAGCCTCACTGCAATATATTAAGTATTGCAGATTGTTTAGAATGGATTTGCGATAGTTAACGCATGTTACATGAATCCTTGGAAAACTGGGCAGGTTTTCTCCAATATAACCCTCAGCTCTGTTAGTAGTCTAGCCCTGAACTGTACAGTGTTGCAAAAGGATTTATAGTCCACTCCCATGGTTGAACCCTGTTTTGCTCTGAGGTAACTGACTTCAACCAGAGTAGCAGTTTAGTGCTACCATTGGCCATACCTCTGAGTTACGAGGGGAAAATCTTTAGCGTATATTCCAATATTGATCGTTCTCTACTGATTCTTGGAAAGTCACAAGAAAGACTTGCATTCTTTCTTGCACCTTTCTTAACCTCAGGATCTTCCCCAGTGCTTTACAACCAGGAAAGTATTTTTGAAGCGTAGTCTCTGCTGTAATATCGGAAAGGCAATTTGAAAACACCAAGGTCCCCTCAATGTGACACTGACTATATCCCAGATCTTCCGTTCCTCATTGGAGAGGGTGTACCCGATCCTTAGGTGCAGTTTTAATCTGCCCACTTACCATTTTACCCTGGAGCCTTTGAACCTTCTGATGCCAGCTCCTGCAGACACTAAGAGTGAGGTGGCCAATTGTTGAGCGTAATTCCATTGGAGCCATGGCCCCTTTTCTCATCATAGAACTTGGAGATCGTGGCTACAGTCTGTCTTCAGTTCATTGACTTAATGTTGTTTTAAATGGAGCTGTCACTATAAACACCGTCCAACATCCCCCCTCACGGACCCTCCCCTCACCCCCTTCCCGCTCCCAACCCCTCACTTCCCAACAACGTTGATTCTTCTGATATTGGCTGGACGGGGAGCCAGGGATTCCGGAAGCTAAGTCGGGAGAGGGGGTTGTGGGAGAGGTTGAGCACTCAATGGGGTTGGGGGTCCGGGAGGGTGAAGATGAACATTGGGATGGGGTGGGTGGCAGATGAACATTGCTGGGGTGAGGGGGAGGGTCAACGTTGCCGGGATAGGGGAGGTGAACGGTGCCAGTGGTGGGGGACGAGGGCAGTGCATTTTGCTGGGGTTGCTGAAATGCTTTAACACTCCTGTTCACTTACTACATTGGCTTTATATCTGCAATGAAAAGATCTATGTAAATCTGTGTAAAAGCCTGGTTAAATATAGCACTAATAGCTCAAGTGCCCTTGGTTCTGGCCATTTCATCCCACTGTTGTAGGAATTCCAAGCAATGCAGACAGGGTAAAACCGACAATTGGCACTTCAAACTTCCCACATAAGTACCGCGGTTGTACACACGTTGAGACTTCATCGGAGTCCCAACGCACCTCAGCGTCATAAATTGAGTTGGAGCCCTCTCCCCATCTGAAGATATGAGCAATTTTGTCTAAAAGACAGCACTGCTGATGGTGGAGCACACCTTCAACACTGCGCTGGGAGTGTCAACTTAGATTTTGTACTCAAGTCTCTGGGATGGGATTTTGAAACTGTAACCTTCAGACTCAGAGGTGAGGGTGCTCTGCACTGAGCCATGGCCCACCCTGGGACGCACGTAGACATACGTCACTCGAGTGAGGAAAAGACCAGGCTCAGCTATCACTCATTATTTCGGCTCTTGTACAGAAAATGATGTTCTGCCTGAGGCACCAAAGAGTGTTCAAAAGTTATCACAACTTGACTGTAGACTTGAACTAGTTTGTTGATATTCTATGGATATTGCCTAATAATGCAGATCCTGCGAAAAGTATTTTTGAAGTGCAAAATGCAATGATTAACTATAAAAAAAAAACTTTTATTCATAGCAGCCACCTGACACCATCCAGGACAAAGCAGCCCACTTGATTGGCACCACATCCACAAACATTCACTCCCTCTACATCTGACGCACAGTAGCAGCAGTGTGTGTGCCATCTACAAGATGCACTGCAGGAATTCACCAAGGCTCCTTGCACAGCACCTTCCAAACCCACAACCACTACCATCTAGAAGGACAAGGGCAGCAGATAGATGGGAACACCACCACCTGTAAATTCCCCTCCAAGTCACTCGCCATCCTGACTTGGAAATATATCGCCGTTCCTTCACTGTCGCTGGGTCAAAATCCTGGAACTCCCTTCCTAACAGCACTGTGGGTGTACCTACACCACATGGACTGCAGCAATATAAGGTGGCAGCTTACCACCACCACCACCATCAATTAGGGATGGGCAATAAATGCTGGCCCAGCCAGCGAAGCCCACATCCTGTGAATGAATATAAAAAAAAGAGGCACAACTGTTGGGTGCACAGCTGCTCGGGGAGATCCTTGTAGGCTGGTTTGGCCTGTACACAGGGTAAGGGAGGAAGTAGCTGACAGACCTCTGTCCTCACTCATACTATCTAATTCTCCTGGCCTTTGACGACGGAGACTGGTGCACCCGTGGTGGAAAAGACATCCCTTGTTCAAACTCAATCTGACTCTGTGTTTGGGCATGGGGTTTGGGAGGACATTCTAAAATTTCTATCTGGGAAGAGAGGAAAACACTACATTAGAGTGTAGGTGTCGGTGGCTAAACAATGTGAAGAAAGGGATCAAAAAATATTCCTCAGAAGGCTGTAATCAGAAAAGTAAAGTTGGTGCTCTCTTCAGCACTCCAGCCTCTCACTCATTGTGGTCTCGTGTGATAGGTGGGAGCTGCTGGTATTTTTCAGGGGTGAAGATACACTGATTGTGGGAGTGGAGTAAACACGGGAAGCTTGGTGAACTTTAACAGGGCAACCCCGCAAACGATCCTTGACATGCTTTGCCAGGCGTAAGATTTACATTATCGAAAAGATCATGGAAACTTGCGTTTAGAGCATCAACAGGACCCAAACACGGTAGAATGCAAATTTCCTCAATATTTTCAGCCCAGTGACCACATTGAAATGGCATAAATCCAGAACATATTAAATGAAATTCAAGGCGATTGCTTTGTTTACGCTATTTGTGGCTTGACTGGACTGAATGTTTTCAAGTCAGTTTTGACTACAAAATTTGAACTGAGCAAAAGCCTCAGTGGAATTTGAGGCATTTCTCTGAAATGCCAAAGTGCTTTTCAACATCACGTTTGAGCAGGATTTGATTTTGGACTGCAGGACAAGTCATGTTACGCGTGGCTATCCTCTTTGTAAGCAATGTCTCTTTGAGTTCAAGTTGATTGTGAGATGAGATGCCTCGCAATTGGAGCTATGTTGATTGTGGCAGCCTCTTTGCCTGAGCCGTTTGCCTCCATTGTTGATAAGTAATCGGACAGCCAAGCTCATTGATTGAACCTACAGGGATAGAGCTGCCACTGAAAGCTAAAATTCTTCCCATTCAGCTTCAGATAACGAACAGAGCAGTGCTACATGAACAGGTAGCCAAGAATCCTAACTAGTGCCCTACGTTGGTTAACTGAACACTTTCTCTTTAATGTAACAAGGCAAGGTTAGATTCACTCCAAGGAACATGGTGAATTAAGCAGAGTTCTGTACCCAACTGCGCACTTCTTAAAAAAAAAATACACATTAGATCACTTATGCCACATGTTAAGAAAGATATTTGAGAATTCTAATGGTGCTTTTGAATTTAATAGTACAGGTAGTGCAGGCAATGGGAAGGAGAGCAGGGTGACAGGGGACATGGTTTTGTGGAATGATTTGTTAAGCTGAGGCTGATTGAGATGAAACAAGTCTCTCTTGCTCGCCTGATCTTGGGTTGACATGGTGCATTGCCCAGGAGAGGAAGGTAGAAGAATTAGAGGATAAAATATTCCTCCAAAAATGCAGAGCACATGACCTAACTGATATAAATCGGATAACACTGCGTAATGATCTCCATGGGGATCTGTAAACCAAATGAATCAAAATTACTGAACAAGGTTTGACATCTTGTAACTTGTGCTTTAAAATGAATCAGAATCAACGTAAATTAAACATAAATGAATAGGCAAATCGTGGTCAGTCCGCATGGAATATCAGATACCGCAAAGAATACCTCAGAGTCTCTAGGCCTATTCTTCACAGCAGATTCCACCCGTGCCAGCTTCTACACAACGGCGCATTTACTTCTAGAATCTTCTTAACTCTCAGCTCCTGACAGATGTGGTAGCGTGGATCTACCTGAATCGCTGTTACCTTCGTACAATATGTCCGGTTCTGGACATTCAATCACTCGAGTGTGAAAGGAATGACAGCATAAGGTCCTAAAATTGTGTTCTGACTGGTCATTAATCCAGTTCTCTGACTCAGCCTCCTGTCTGCCAGCTCTTCCCTTTCCTCTATTCTTTCGCCTGCTACGTGACCTCCATATTTAAAGCGCTTTGCTGTTGGAACTGCTTCCAGGTCGAGGGTCGGCAGGTTGATGAACCAGTATTTCTTATTATCCAAGAGTTATAATCGATCCATTTACAAGAGCGGCAAACTCTTAAAAATCCTTTTCCGGCATTAAAAAAAAAAGAAATTACAGATTCCCCAGACATTTTAAAGCGCAAATTTTCCTTAATGTGACAGTTTCCGGGTCAAAGGCCATCACAAGCGGCCTGCAATTATTAGCCTAAAATGCAAACAAAACTGATGACTTTTCTTCCCAATGTTTTTAATTTGCACTTATTAGATTTTGGCAGCACTGACAACAGCATTTATTGCCCTTCAACAGGCTCTGGTGAGCCCCCTTCTCAAAGGCAACGGAGTGGCTTGTTAGGCCATTTCAGAAGCAGCTGATGATGATACCACATGAGCTGGAAAGGTAAGCTGTGGGGAGGACACAGAGAGGCTGCAAAGAGATGTAGACCGATTAGGTGAGTGGGCAACAAAAATGGCAGATGGAGTATGATATAGGGAAGTGTGAAGTTATTCACTTTGGTCATAAGAATTAAAAAAAGCAGAATATTTTTTAAAAGGTGAGAAACTTGGAAATGCTGGTGTTCAAAGGGACCTGGGTGTGCTTGTATTGGGAATGGAGAAAGTTAGCATGCAGCTGCCGCAAATAGTTAGGAGGGCAAATGGCATGTTGGCCTTTGTTGCAAGAGGATTGGAGCACAGAAATAAAGTCTTGCTACAATTGTACAGGGTTTTGCTGAGACCACATCTGGAATACTGTGTGCAGTTTTGGCCTCCATGTTTAAGGAAGGATATACTTGCATTGGAGGTGGTACAGTGAAGGTTCACCAGACTGGTCCCTCTGATGAGAGGCTGAGTAAACTGAGCCTATATTCGCTGGGATTTAGAAGAATGAGAGACAATCTCATTGAAATCTACAAAATTCTGAAGGGGTTTCGTAGGAGAGACACTGAGAGATTGTTTCCGCTGGTCAGAGAATCAAAAACTTGGGGGCACAGGCTCGGGATAAGGGGCCAATTATTTAGGACTGACATGAAGGGAAATTACTACATTCAAAGGCTTGTGAATCTTTGGAATTCTCTACCCCAGAGGGTTGTGGATGCTTCATCTGTGAATGCACTTAAAGCTGGAATAGACCGATTTTTGGTGTCTCAGGGAATTAAGAGAAATGGGGAGTGGGTAGAAAAACTGAGCTTTAACCCAAGATCAGCCATGATCGGATTGAATGGTGGAGTGGGCTTAACGGGCCGTGTGGTCTACTCCAGCTCCTATTTCTTATGTTCTTAAGAACCAACCACGTGGTTGTGGGTCTGGAATCACATTTAGACCAGACCCAGGTATAAGCAGCAAGTTTTCTCCCCCACAATGAACCAGATAGGTTTTAATGACAGTCCAGTAGTTTCCTGGTCACTGATGCTGGTCTTCGCTTTTAATTCCAAGTTTATTTAATTGAATTTAATGCATCTACTGCTTTTTGTGAAAGACAGTTCCACACTTCCACCAGCCTGTGTGTGGAAAAAAGGTGGTCCAAACTCCTCTCCCGGAAGACCTGGCTCTAACTTGAAAGTTATGTCATCTTGTCCAAGACTCTCCCAACTGTTGTGACCCGAGGTGCTGGGGGAGGTTATACAATTGGCCTCAATATTCCAGGGTTAGTGAGGGAAAAATAAGCCAGGTCATCAGTTCTGCTCTTGCCAGCTGAAAGTGTGCATGTGATTTCAGGTGAGTTCAGGATTTGGGGGGGGTTTGCGGGGGGGAATCTGATGTGATGCACTTCACAGTTGAATATCAAAACACCACTTGTGCAAAGGGGTCACAAATGGATAATGGCCGCTTGGTCAAGTTACAAGAAAGTGTGGTAAGTGGTGGGTGTTGGTCTGCGATTGGTGCTGAGGGATCTCAAATGGGAAAAGTCGCGGAAGTTTTATTGTGTATCAGGCTGCATCTGGGAGTGTCCAGTGCTGTCAGTGGGTACCTGGAATGGGAAGAATTACATTCGCCAGTACTTAATCCTTAACATTGATGAGCACACACACCAAAGGAAAATGAAAGAAAAGCTCAAGCATGTAAAGAAGCTAATAAAGTTTAAGAATTCACAGACAGCTACAGTAAATGTATTTGAAACAAATATTAAGTTCCCTATTAAGTCCGGGAACAACTGGATGTTTGTGTTTTTATACAGGTGGCTTGATCACTTGTTACTGCAAGGCAGTCATGTGGTAAAACAAGTTTTCGTATGTTGGTTTCCTGTGTAATAGTTTCCTATCATTGTGGCAGCTTATCTGATATCACTTTGTTGAAAGTGACACACGACTTCTGGATTTTCTTGCTTCCTAAACCAAAACTGGTTTACCCAACACGTTGCTCTTCCTGGAACTTCACCCCCCCAACCCCCACTCCCTGACAGCACTACGCCACGCGGACTGCAGCGGTTCAAGAAGGCAGCTCACCGCCACCACCTCACAGGCAATTGGGGATGAGCAATAACTGCTGGCCCAGCCAGCCATGCCCTCATCCCATGAAAGAATTTAAAACAGACTGCGTGTTACTTCTCGAGCGCTGCTTATCTCACCTTCTCCCCTTCCTCATTCTCACCTACTGAATGAAATGCGCTCAGCGCAAAGATAACGTTGCTTAGTTTATAATTGAGTCCGTTTATCACTTCACACGCAAAATTGTAGGCACCGTTCTTTTTACTTTAGCACTGCACTGGTATCACCTTGGGAGTGTTAGACGTGGCACGGTAGGCAGTAATCTCGCCTCTAAGTCACACAGCTGTGGGTTCGTGTCCCACTACAGAAATTTGAACACTATGTTCGCAGCTGTCATTACACTGCGGTGCCAAGAGAGTGCTGTCTTTCTGATGAGATGTCAAACTGAGACTCTGTCTGGCCTGTAAGGTGAGTGTAAAAATCGCAAGGATCTGGGTGAGACAGCGGCATAGTGGTAATGTCACTGGACTAGTAATCCAGCGACCCAGGTAATGCTCTGAGGAGATGGGTTCAAATCCCACCACAGCAGCTGGTGGAATTTGAATTCAGTTAGTAAGTCTGGAAAATGAAGCTAGCCTCAATAGTGGCGACCCATGAAACTATCATTGATTATTGTAAGGGGTAAAACCCATCTGGTTCACTAATGCTCCCTTTAGGGAAGGAAATCTGCTATCTTTACCTACCTACACTTGACCCCAGACCCATGGCAATGGGATTGACTCTTAACTGTCCTCTTAAATGGTCCAGCAAGCCACTCAGTTCAAAGGCAATTAGGGATAGGTAGCAAATGCTGGCCTTGCCAGTGATGCCCACTTCCTGAAAGAATAACAAAGAAATTCAAGGAAGAGCCTGGGAGCTATGCCCAGTTTCCTGGCCAATATTTACCTCTCAACCAATATATAAAAAAAAACACCCAAATTATTACATTGCTTTTTATGGGAATGTGCTGTACGCAAATTGGCTGTTGCACTTCCCACATCATGATAGTGACCATACTTGAAAAGCATTTAATTGCTTTGGGGAATCCTGAGGTTGTGAAAGGGGCTATACAGATGCAAGTCTTTCTTGTGATTTGGATAGTAAAGGGTCAACACAACATGACCAAGCTGGAGGAAGGTATTCTGAGCAAATGATTTAACTTCATGAAAATAAAAGCTACATATCGGGAGATCCCTTGATTACCCAGTGTCGGACTGAGCTTTGGACAAAAAGTCAATAGGCCATTCAGGCCAATGGGTCCATTCCAATATCTGTGCTCCACACAACCCTTCTCTCGCCTTGGTTTATCTCGCCTGTCAACATATCTATCTATTCCTTTTTTCCTCATGGAGGGGAGATGGTGGCTTAGTGGTAATGCCACTGGACTGGTAATCCAGGGGCCCAGACTAATACTTGGAATGTGTACAAAGCTAGTCTCACTAATGGTGACCATGAAACTCATCTGGTTTGTCAATGTCCTTTAGGGAAGGAAATCTGCCATCTTTACCTGGTCTGGCCTACATGTGATTCCAGACCCACAGCAATGTGGTTGACTCCAAAATGGCCTAACAAGTCATTTGGTCCAAGAGCAATGAGGGATGGGCAACAAATGCTGGCCTTGCCAACAAAACCCACATCCCATGAAAAGAATAAGCAAACACCTATTTCACTCCTTCTCAAAGCCATCTATACTAAAGATCTCAATAGGCAAGTGGAAAATTCTCCAGGAGTTCTTGATCATTAGTTTGTGACACATGCTGTGCAATAGTGAAAAGAGAGTGACAGCCGGATGGAATTGAGCTGTGGTGGCTTCATGACTGATCAGTATCATCATGTCAGAGCTTGCACAGTGTCCTAAATGAATCCGGAGTTTGTGACTCCATCATCTCTCTCAAAGGCTCATTCTTTTTGTTAACTGTTGTATCTATCTCAGAGCAATGCAGATATGCCACTAGTTAATAAATGTGCAACAGGTTTGTTTTCAAGAGTTTTAAAATATCTCTGCAATTGCAAAACGTCTGCATTCATGCTTATAGCTCAGCTTCTAGTAGCATCCATGGTGTCTGTTTATATTGCTCTGAGACCACACCCAGGCTTAACTAATCAAACACAGTGAGCATAGATCAGTTACCGGACTCTCTCAATCAAACACAGAACAATTGAACACTACATTAGCTCCTGTTTCAGTGAGGATTTGACTAGTTTCTGACATTGACTTCTTCAATTTAAACCAGTGTCCTTTGTCCCCATTGCTGTTATCTATTGCACAAATGAGGAAAAATTGGACAGACTGGGCTTGTTTCCACTGTAGTTTAGAAGAGTGAGGGGCAACTTGATGGAAGTATATAAGACCCTGAACGGTCTTGGCAAGGTGGATGTGGAAGGGATGTTTCCCCTTGTGGGTGAGTCCAGAGCTAGGGGGCACCCTTTTACAACAGAGATGAGGAGAGTTTTTTTCTCTAATAGGGTCATGTCACTTTGGAACTCTCTGCCTCAGAAGGCGGTGGAGGTGGGGTCATTGAATATTTTTAAGATGGAGGTAGATAGATTCTTGCTGGGCAAGGGAATCAGAGGTTATCAGGGTTAGATGGGAATGTGGAATGCAAAACACAAACAGATCAGCCATGATCTTAATGAATAGCAGAGCAGGCTTGAGTGGCTGAATGATCTACTTTTGCTCCTATTTCGTATGTTTGTAAATTATTCCATGTTTTTGCTACATTTCGAAATGTTGTCCTTTATCTTTATTTTCTTCTGCACGCAGTTTAATATCTCATTTCAGGAAGAACCTCTTCACCCAAAAAGTAGTTACTGTAATAATGTAATAGCCTAATAGCACCCTCCTGTGGCCATTTGTTTATGTATGTGTATATGTAGTCAATTCGGAATATACTAGTTTCAGTTGAGTACTTGATTTTCCATGTGGCACACTGTCTCTTTTCTGTCCTGAAAAACTTTCGCAGTCTGACAAAGAGGTGGGATTGTGGATGTCCCGGTCTGAACAAATTCGGGTTGTAGAAGCTTCCAGCAAACCAGTAGAATAGCTGTGAGGGGTATTTTTTTTTTGCTGAGAAGTAGTTTAAAAATACAGTGTTAGTGGAAAGCCTATTTGAACATGTTTGTGGACTGGCTTTCGAAGATGGCTGCATCAACAGGTATTATTGGGCATCTGGGAGAGGACAGGCCTGACCACAAGTCTTTCAGTGTGTACGTGGAGTAGCTGAAAATATTTTTCACTGCTAATAATGTCCTTGGTGTTCCTGATAATCCAGCTGTTAATCAGGCAGTAGGGGAAAGGAAAAGGAAGTGTATGAAAGGCTCAAGACTTTGCTTGCCCCTGGTAAGCCAAAAGACACAACGCTGATGGACATTTTGTGTAAGATTGAGAAACACCACAGCCCCAAGCCACTGGAGATCACAGATCGGTTTGGAAGCAGGAATCAGTTGCCCATCAAGGACATGGAGATTTTATCAGCTTTGAAAGAAACTATCCATTCATTGTAATTTTGGAGCATTTCAAGAGGGAGTATTGCAGGACTGATATGTATGTGGTTTAAAAAGCGAACACATTCACAGTGAGTTGCTGACATTGCCAAAGTTAGCTTTTGACGTAGTTCGCCAAACAGCATTGCCCATGGATGTGGCAGAACGTGACTCGAGAGAAGTCAGACTTAACAGCCGCCAGTCGCATCCACTGAAATAAACATGCTGCAGCGAGTGAGCACAGGGCCCAGATAACAACAGTTAGTAGTAGCAGAGGAACTAAAAAGACCTGTTACCAGTGCTTAGGCAACACTGAGCACAGAATTGCCCATTTCTGAAGGCAGGTTGCTATCGCTGCAAAAAGATGGGTCATCTTGCCAAGGCATGTCAAAAGAACGTAAAAGGAGAAAACGCTGGCTGAAGGAAATGGCAGTCACCACGTAAGGTTATTGAACAGCGTCCATGCTCTTCTCTCTGACAGGATTTCCGCCTGTCTCTTTTGCCCTGTTCCCTCCCACCCCTCTCTACCAGCTTATATTTCATCTCATTTCTATATGTCTTAGTTCTGATGAAGAGTCATACGGACTCGAAACGTCAACTGTATCCCTCTCCGCAGATGCTGTCAGACCTGCTGAGTTTTTCCAGGTATTTTTGTTTTTGTTCTAGATTCCCAGAATCCGCAGTATCTTGCTTTTGTCCATGAGGGATTGGTTGATGCCCTTACGATCTGATGCATAAGGATGTCTAGTGGAAATTGCCAAGGCATCATCATCCAAGTAGGGTTCAAGGGATGGTGCCCCAACTCCTGCTCAATTCCTGCTGGAATTCAGGGAGTAGTGTGCTATTTGGATGATATACATAAGTCAGCTTTAAACAGGCAGACCCAGGATGACAGGCTGAATAAGATACGCCAATGGGAAAGCATGGGCTTCGGGTGAAGGCACATAAATGGGGAATATTTCAAAACTCTGTAGAGTATTTGGGTCACAGGGTACACAAAGGTGGGTTACATGCTACCAAGAGTAAGGTTCAAACATTAAGAAATGTGCCAAACCCTCAGAGTACCTCTAGGGTCAGATCTTTTGGGGCTTAGTGAATTACTACCATAAATTCAGATCAAATTGGGCAACTTTATTGTATCCATTGAATGAACTCTTAAGGAAGTGTTTTCCGTAGAATTTGACAAGGGTGTGTGATAAAGCATTCCATCTGTGTAAAAGTAAATCGGTGGATGGTACAATGCTTGTACATTGTGATACATCTGGAAAGATTAAGCTAGAGTGTGATGCCTCTCCATATGGAATAGGTGTGCCGTGATCTCTCATGTGTTGTATAATGGTGAGGAGAGACTGACTGCATTTGCCTCACGGACCCTCAGCGCCAGTGAGTGGAATTATGCTCAGAGAGAAAGTGAAGCACTCTCTTTGATTTCTGGAATAAGAAGATTTCATCAATATTTGTATGGTCACAGTTTCACAATCAAAACTCCTCATAAGCCACTGATGGCTAATTTGAGTCTAATGTCTCCAGCACCCATGTTAGCTGCAGCCTAAATGCAGAGATGGGCTTTGATTTTGTCTGCTTATCAGCACGATATTAAGTACAGAAGATGGGAAGATCATTGTAATGCTGATGCGATGTCCAGATTACCAGCCCTCTCTGAGCTAGAGCCCAACAGGGAAGATGTATCTATTCTTTTCACATTGATAATGGAAGACAGGGAAATGGAGGATAATTTAAACTGATATTTTGCATCGATCTTCATGGTGGAGGATACTATAAACATCCCAAAGCTATCAGATAAGCAAGGAGCTAATGAATGATCTTGTAACAGTCTCTATTACGAGGGACAAAGTATTGACAAACTAATGGGGCTAAAGGCAGACAAGTCACCAGGACCTGATAGCCTGCATCCAAAGGTTTTAAAGGTAGTGGCTGCAGAGATGGTGGAGACACTGGTCAAAATATTCCTGAACTTACTGGATTCCGGGAGGGCCCCAGCAGATTGGGAAACCACTAATATGACGCCCCTGTTCAAGAAGGGAGGGAGACAAAAAGCAGGAGATTATAGGTCAGGCAACCTAACATCTGTCGGTGGGAAAATGCTAGAGCCCATTATTAAGGAAGAAATAGCAGGACATTTAGAAAAGCTTAACACAATCAAACAGAGTCCACATGGTTTTGTGAAAGGGAAAACATGTTTGACAAATTTGCTCGAGTTCTTTGAGGATATAACAAGCAGAGTTGATAAAGGGGAACTGGCAGCTATAGTGTATTTGGATTTCCTGAAGGCATTTGATTATGTGCCACATAAAAGATTATTTCACAAGATAGGAGCTCACGGTATTGGGGGTAATGTTTAAGCATGGATTGAGGATTGGTTAACACACAGAAAACAGAGAGTCGGGATTAATGGGTCTTTTTCAGGTTGGAAAGATGTAACTAGTGGAGTGTCACAAGGACCTAGGGCCTCAATTATTTACTATCTATATTAATGACTTGGAGGAGGGGGCTGAGTGTAATGTATACAAATTTGCTGACGATACAAAAATAGATGGGAAGGCATGTTATGATGAGGACATAAGGAATTTGCAAGGGGATATAGATAGGTTGAGTGAGTGGGCAAAAACTTGGCAGATGGAGTTTAATGTAGGGAAGTGTGAGCTCTTGCACTTTGGTAGGAAGAATCAAAAGGCAGACTATTACTCAAATGGAGAGAGACAGCACCAAGGGTGTTCTTATGCATGAAACACAAAAAGTTAGCATGCGGGTGCAGCAAGTAATTAAGAAGGCAAATGGAATTTTGGCCTGTATTGCTAGGGGGGTTGGAGTTTAAAAATAAGGAAGTCTTGTTACAAGTGTACAGTGTTGGTGAAGCTGCACCTGGAATACTGTGTACAGTTTTGATCCCCATATTTACGAAAGGATATATTGGCATTGGAGTCAGTTCAAAAGAGATTCACGAGGCTGATTCCTGGGATGAAGGGATTGAGTTATCAAGAACGGCTGAACAGGTTAGGCCTTTATTCATTAGAGTTTAGAAGAATGAGGGGTGAACTTATTGAAACGTAGAGGATTCTGAGGGGATTTGACAGGCTAGATGTTGAGAAGACGTTTCCACTAGTGGGGGAATCTCAAACTAGGGGACATAATTATAAAATAAAGGGACACTAATTTAAAACTGAGATGCAAAGGAATTTCTTCTCTCAGAGGGTAGTGAATGTCTGGAATTCTCTATCCCAAAGAGTTGTGGAGGCCAGATCACTGAATGTATTTGAAGAGGAGGTAGATAGATTTTTGAAATATTGGGGAGCTGAGGGCTATGAGGAGCTGGCACGAAAGAGGAGTTGAGGAGATCAGCCCCATAATCTTATTGAATGATGGGGCAGGCTTGAGGGGCCGAATGGCCTATTCCTGCTCCTATTTCTTATGTTCTTATGTGAATGAGTTGCCAGTCACAGCAGATGTCATTATTAGAACAACTCATAGGGACCATGTAAATTGGCAAAGGTATACAACTATATTGCAAATGGGTGACCAACACCAACACTGAATTTAGAAATCAGGCCATTTTATATGTGTAAGGATAAGTTGTCTGTCATGTTATGTGGGGAGCCAGAGTTATAATTCCTGAAATGTGCAGATTGCAGTTGCTATGTGCCCTTCATGATCACTTAGGGGTGAGCTTCACAAATATTTTAAGCAGATTAATGCCTCTGTTAAAATGAGGAAAAGGAATTTTTATTTGGTATGTCAAATATTTGTAGGCTACCATCAGACAGTGAAAGTTTCAAGATCAAAATATTGCATTCTAGCCCTAAGCAGGATCATCGAATCATACAGAACAGAAGGAACTGTTTGGCCTATTGTACCTGTGATGGCTCTTTGGTTAGAGTTTTCCAAGTTATCCCACAGCCCTATAACTTTTTTCTCTTCAGATATTTATCCAATTATCTTTGGATAGTAATTATTTGATCTGCTCCCATCACCTTTTTTGCAGAGCATTCTAGAACTACTCACCATGTAAAGCAATGCCTCCTCTTGTTTGCCAATATTTCTTTTGCCAATCACCTTAAATCTGTTTCTGGAAACAGCTTCTCTTGATTTACTCTATCAACGCCTTTCATAATTTTGAACAGCTCTATCAAATTTCCCCTTAAACTTTGTTGCTCTAAAGAGAACGGCCACAGTTTCCCTGGTAGTTAAATAAAAGTTTACTCCCGTGTATGACAAAGACGCCCCTATAAATCTTCAAATGTTTACTGACAGCAAGTAGTTAAGGTATTGGGATCCTGGTTTTAATTCCCAGCCCCAAACTGGTGGCAACAATGAGAGCCCCTCTGATCAAGCTGCCTTTCTGCCCTATTCCAATATTGAGCCAGTGTGTGTAACGTCCGCAGAAAGACAACAGGGTCATGGAATCAAAGAACCACATAGCACAGAGAGGGGCCATTTGGCCCATTCCACCGGGAGATCTATTCAGTTGGTCCCAATTTCCCCTGCTCCGTCCCCATAGCTCTGCAATTCTTTTTCCCCCTTCAAGTATTTATCCAATTCTCATTAAAATATGCAGAGATCAGGCCACAATTACACCACCAGAACCTGATCTGCCATTTTAGTCAGGTCTTGAGTTGGGAAGCAGTAACATGGCTTCTCCGTTAGTCCAGACCTGCCGAGAGGTGTAATGTGGGCCAGAAGCAGGTTGATCAGTTGTCCCGTATTTTAAGGGATTGTCCCTTATTTTGACTGCCCTGCATACCTTGCTTCCTTATTTCTAGGACAGCCTGTGGGGACTGAGCCTGGGAGTCTGCTCTTGCCTTTGACTCTTTTCTCTTCATGAACATGAGTGCTCTGGCTTTCGGCCACCAGGGGGCGATCTGATCACCTCTCCACCACTCCACCCTGCTTCCAGGATCACCAGCACCCCCTCCTCTAAATCCATGGTTAAAGCATCCCTCATTTTATTTCATAAGAGTTGGTCACTCTAGCCAGTAAGTTGTTAATTTGAATGTCAGGTGCTTTTTTTATGGGTCAGGGGAGGAGCAGGATTGCTGCTCTATCAGTAAATGTTCTTTCCTCTGTCCTGCTCTCCTCTACTCTTGTGAAACAATTATAAAACTTTCAAAGCCCTTGAAGGGAAGGATTCATCCACCACACGTTCTGCCAACGGACACTCAATGCTGTAAAATTTCATGAGACTGGATTCATTAATTAAATCTAAGAGACCCTACACAGTGGCTCTTATTAGCAAGCTCATCCCCTTGAGCCACAACCTGTCAGGCCAACGTTTCAGCTTTCAATGAGAGAACGTCAACTTGAATCATCGACTCTGTCCCTCTCCAGACACTGGCTGACCTGCTGAGTATTCCCCTTAGTCCTGAGTTCCAGCACCCACGGCGTTTTACTTTTTGTTTACCACTTTATTTTAAGAATAAAACTTGTTCATGGGAAGTTGGGCACTGCTGGTCAGGCCAGCATTTATTGCTCATCCCTAGTTGCCCTTGTTCAGGGAGTAGTAGTGCAGCAGCTGGGTTTTCACAGCAATCAGTAGACTTTTAATTGCAGATTTTTATTTGATTCAAATTTCACCACTTGCCATGGTGGGATTTGAACCCAGGTCCCCAGATCATTATCCTGGGCCCCAGAACAATATCCTGGGCCCCAGAACAATATCCTGGGTCTCTGAAATACTAGTCCAGTGACAATGCCACTATGCTACCTCCTCCCCTATATCATTTGTTAGAAAGTACTCAGAATACCAACTCGCAATGATATAGAGTATCCTGGGGTAAAAAAAGGACTTGCATTTATTGAGCGTCTTTCATGATCTCAGGATGTTCAAAAATGCTTTACAACGAATGAAGCACTCCTGAAGTGTAGCCGCTGTTGTACTGTAGGAAACATGGCAGCCAAACGTGCATCTTGCGTGCTCCCTAAAACACTGTGAAAATGACCAGATATCTGTTTTTGTGATGTCGGCTGAGGGATAAATATTGGCCGGTGCCATAGCATCTTTTACGTCCACCCAAGAAGGCAGACAGGATCTGAGTTTAACACCTTATCCGGAAGGCAGCATCTCTGGCAGTGCAGCACTCCCTCAGAGCTGCGTTCAGGTGTCAACTTTGATTTTTGCGCTCAAGTCCTGGAGCGGAACTGGAGCCACAAACTTTTATCTTAGGGACAGGAATGCTGCCACCACTGTGAACTGTGAAAGAGGAAGCAAAGGGAGACTCCTTATACTCCTGAAAACGGTGCTCAGGAATTCTGTCCCCACCCTCCCCGGCGCAAAAGTTGGTGACGAGCCTGCCTGCACTTGGCCGGCTCATCCTGCAGGGGTCAGGTCTTTATTTGGCTTATGACAGGCCTTCTACTCCCATTAGAGATGAAGTTCCACCTCTAAGAGCAGCTGGCCAGTCAGATGGCTGGCAACTCTTCTGTCCCAGCAGTGCCACTGGGAGCTGTGTCCACTGCTGGTACCGCAGGTAAACCCTGGGGTCTCACTGGGCCAGGTTGGCAGGCCCCTGGCAAAGTGAATGGAGGGTCTGGGATCAACAAGGTGGGGAGGAGGGGAAACACGGGCTTGTGAAAGACCTTGTGGGGTGGGGGGGGGCGGGGTGGTTGGTGGTGGTCCTTCGATGGGCACAAGGTGCCTCAGTAGAAGACAACATGCCCCTAGCCTGGCAACAATGCTCGCCAGGCTTTACTGGGTGGGTCTGGATACTCAATGCTGGCTTCCCCCATTGTGGGTAAAATCCTAGCAATGGCAGGGAGAGGTCCTTAAGAAGCCATTAATTGGCCTCAATAACACTCATTTAATACATAACCAAGGCTGAAGGGAAGTGGATAGAATGGGAGGAGACAAATGTTCACCATCTACAAGGCACAAATTAGGAGTGTGATGGAATACTCCCCACTTGCCTGGATGAGTGCAGCTCCTACAACACTCATGAAGCTTGACACCATCCAGGACAAAGCAGCCCACTTGATTGGCACCCCACCAACGAATGTTTGCTCCCTCCACCACCGACACAGCAGTGTGTACCATCTACAAGATGCACTGCAGGAACTCATCAAGCCTCCTTGGGCAGCAGTTTCGAAACCCATGACCATGACCATCTAGAAGGACAAGGGCATCAGACACATTGGAACACAATCATCTGGAAGTACCCTTCCAAGCCACTCACCATCGTGAAATGTATCACCTGTTCCTTCATTGTCACTGGGTCAAAATCCTGGAACCGCCTTCCTAACAGCACTGTGGGTGTACCTGCACCACATGGACTGCAGAGGTTCAAGAAGGTAGATCACCACCATCTTCTCAAGGGCAATTAGGGATGGGCAATTCATGCTGGCCTAGCCAGCAATGCCCACATCCCATCAATAAATTTTTAAAAAATCATTAACACCAGCACTGACTAGTTGGGCTGAATAGTCTATTTGTGCTGTATCTTCTGTGTAAAACAGGACCCACTCTGACCCACTGTGTTCCTATTCCCAAGCTTGTTATTAAGGTCGGCAACATCAAATTAGAGTAGTGAAGAGCTGCAGAAAATATGTGCTTGTGGAGGCGGGAGTCACGAAATTATACTTCAGCAGTAGTGGGTGATGGACAATTGTGAATTGTCAGTCTCTTACACACCCCTCCTGTGTCACCAAAATCAAAGTTCACCCCCGTGGCCTATAATTGTAAATTGTTATTTTTTTATTGTACTGCTTTCAAGCAGCCACTCAAACAACAGGCCAGAGGAAAACAGTCATGTAACTTCCAGTAATTAACGATGGATACACCAATGTTGATAGAGTCAACATCTGCACTGTTTGTCTGTACGGGAGGCACACTTTTGGTAAGCAAGTTGTTTCAATATGCTTGTATTTGTTTTAAAGGCAGAATTCCCATCTATGTATTTATCATGAATCAACAGGAATTAAAACTATTGTAGACATTATTGATAAATGTGTTGTATGTAAAAGAAGATTTGCATTTATATAGTACCTTTTATGATCTCAAGGTCGTTCCAAGGCACTTTATAGCCAATGAAGTACTTCTCATGTGTACTGCTGTAATGCATGGAACTGCAACAGGCACTTGCGCAAAGCAAGTTCCAACAAACAGCAATATGATAACAACCAGATGTTGGGTTGAGGGGAGAATGTTGAGCGGGATAATCTTTCTTAAAAAGTGCCATGGGATCTTAATGGCACCTGACAGGCAGGGCCTCAGATTAATGCCTCATCCAAAAGATTGCATCTTGCTCAGTGTTATACTAGAGTATCAGCCTTGATTATGGTGCTCAAAGTATTTGGAGTGGGACTTGAACTCATGATCTTCTGATATAATGGCCAGATGTACTACTCACAGAACTGGAGCTGACACAGGAAGCTAATCGCCTTAGTAATTTAATATAATCTATAAAATAATAATACACAATGAATTATACAAAGGAGCAACAATTTTTGTGACTTCACATTTACAAAGTGAACACATTACACTTGTTAATATTACATGAACAAGTAGAGAAAAGTGCATCAAGCTTTTTAAATTAACAATTTACTAATATAATTGAGTATCAATCATACAAAATAATACTTTTTCCAGTTATATTTGAAGCATTTAAAAAAAGGGACTGGTCGAACATAGTTAATTGGCGCACAGAGCTGCTGATAGGTTGAAGGGGGTGGTGGAGGAAGTGTTAATTTTGTGACAGTGGTACATGCTTTCATTTTACATATTCTTCCCTGTGGTGGTAGATCTAATGTTGTGAGGATCTGGGTTCCCTTATCCCTCCATGTGGTCCCTCTGCAATCCTCAGTCCTCGTGTAATTTAGAGATTGCCTGATCCTTCAGTTGTAAATTATTCACCACCATCTTCACCCCCACACAACTCCCAGTGTCTGGAGATGACTTGTGGATGGTAGCACCTCTTGTAGGTGGCAGTACATAGGACTATATAGGTATTATAATGCAGAACCAGGCCATTCTGACCAACATATCTTTGCTGGCATTGAGGTCTACATACATCTCCTTCAATCCAACTGCTGCCCTGGTGGTGAACAGTGGCATCACAACAGCCTGGGCTTTTGTATGACTTATACCAAAAGCACACGGTGAGATTGGTCCACAAAAGATTTTGAAGGAATTCTTCAGCAGGTTGACAATGACGTTTGATTAAATATTTTTGGAGTGATAAAGCATAAAAATGTCCAGACAAATAAGAGAAAATTATGTATGTGGCAGTTTTTGTTTTACATTTAAGTTTTTTAACATATATGATTAAGGAGTTTCCTTTGTCCTCCCTCTTTTAAAAGTCATATTCTACCATGGCTTCTGTCTATGTGGCTGTACGACCAATAGATCCACTGACACACAGTGACAGCACAATGACTGTGCATCTCCTAGCTGCACAGTGGTAGCAGTGTGTTCCTTCTACAAGACGCACTGTGGTAGCAGCTTGTATCTTCTACAAGACGCACTGTGGCAGCAGCTTGTACTTTCTACAAGACGCACTGTGGTAGCAGTGTGTTCCTTCTACAAGACGCACTGTGGTAGCAGCTTGTATCTTCTACAAGACGCACTGTGGCAGCAGCTTGTACTTTCTACAAGACGCACTGTGGTAGCAGCTTGTACCTTCTACAAGACGCACTGTGGCAGCAGCTTGTACTTTCTACAAGACGCACTTTGGAGCAGTGTGTTCCTTCTACAAGACGCACTGTGGCAGCAGCTTGTACTTTCTACAAGACGCACTGTGGTAGCAGTGTGTTCCTTCTACAAGATGCACTGTGGCAGCAGCTTGTACTTTCTACAAGACGCACTGTGGTAGCAGCTTGTATCTTCTACAAGACGCACTGTGGCAGCAGCTTGTACTTTCTACAAGACGCACTGTGGCAGCAGCTTGTACTTTCTACAAGACGCACTGTGGCAGCAGCTTGTACTTTCTACAAGACGCACTGTGGCAGCAGCTTGTACTTTCTACAAGACGCACTGTGGTAGCAGCTTGTATCTTCTACAAGACGCACTGTGGCAGCAGCTTGTACTTTCTACAAGACGCACTGTGGCAGCAGCTTGTACTTTCTACAAGACGCACTGTGGCAGCAGCTTGTACTTTCTACAAGACGCACTGTGGCAGCAGCTTGTACTTTCTACAAGACGCACTGTGGCAGCAGCTTGTACTTTCTACAAGACGCACTGTGGTAGCAGCTTGTACTTTCTACAAGAAGCACTGTGGCAGCAGCTTGTACTTTCTACAAGACGCACAGTGGTAGCAGTGTGTACCTTCTACAAGACGCACTGTGGCAGCAGTGTGTACCTTTTACAAGACGCACTGTGGCAGCTGTGTGTACCTTCTACAAGACGCACTGTGGCAGCTGTGTGTACCTTCTACAAGACGCACTGTGGCAGCAGTGTGTACCTTCTACAAGACGCACTGTGGCAGCAGCTTGTACCTTCTACAAGACGCACTGTGGCAGCAGTGTGTACCTTCTACAAGACGCACTGTGGCAGCAGCTTGTACCTTCTACAAGACGCACTGTGGCAGCAGTGTGTACCTTCTACAAGACACACTGTGGCAGCAGTGTGTACCTTCTACAAGACACACTGTGGCAGCAGTGTGTACCTTCTACAAGATGCACTGTGGTAGCAGTGTGCACCTTCTACAAGACGCACTGTGGCAGCAGCTTGTACCTTCTACAAGACGCACTGTGGCAGCAGCTTGTACCTTCTACAAGACGCACTGTGGCAGCAGCTTGTACCTTCTACAAGATGCACTGTGGCAGCAGCTTGTACTTTCTACAAGACGCACTGTGGCAGCAGCGTGTACCTTCTACAAGACGCACTGTGGCAGCAGTGTGTACCTTCTACAAGATGCACTGTGGTAGCAGCTTGTACCTTCTACAAGACGCACTGTGGCAGCAGCTTGTACCTTCTACAAGACGCACTGTGGTAGCAGCTTGTACCTTCTACAAGACGCACTGTGGCAGCAGCTTGTACTTTCTACAAGACGCACTGTGGTAGCAGCTTGTACATTCTACAAGACGCACTGTGGCAGCAGCTTGTACCTTCTACAAGACGCACTGTGGTAGCAGCTTGTACCTTCTACAAGACGCACTGTGGCAGCAGCTTGTACCTTCTACAAGACGCACTGTGGCAGCAGTGTGTACCTTCTACAAGACGCACTGTGGTAGCAGCTTGTACCTTCTACAAGACGCACTGTGGCAGCAGCTTGTACCTTCTACAAGACGCACTGTGGCAGCAGCTTGTACCTTCTACAAGACGCACTGTGGCAGCAGCTTGTACCTTCTACAAGACGCACTGTGGCAGCAGTGTGTACCTTCTACAAGACGCACTGTGGCAGCAGCTTGTAACTTCTACAAGACGCACTGTGGTAGCAGTGTGTACCTTCTACAAGACGCACTGTGGCAGCAGCTTGTACCTTCTACAAGACGCACTGTGGCAGCAGCGTGTACCTTCTACAAGACGCACTGTGGCAGCAGCGTGTACCTTCTACAAGACGCACTGTGGCAGCAGCGTGTACCTTCTACAAGATGCACTGTGGCAGCAGCGTGTACCTTCTACAAGACGCACTGTGGCAGCAGCTTGTACCTTCTACAAGATGCACAGTGGCAGCAGTGTGTACCTTCTACAAGACGCACTGTGGTAGCAGCTTGTACCTTCTACAAGACGCACTGTGGCAGCAGCTTGTACCTTCTACAAGATGCACTGTGGCAGCATTATGTACCTTCTACAAGACGCACTGTGGCAGCAGCGTGTACCTTCTACAAGATGCACTGCAGCAACTCACCAAGGCTCCATCGATAGCAACCCACAACCTCGACCATCTAAAAGCACAAGGGCAGCAGATAGAAGGGAACACCACCACCTGCAAGTTCCCCTCCAAGTCACCCACCATCCGAACTTGGAAATATATTGTCATTCCTTCATTGCCGTTGGGTCAAAGTCCTGGAACTCCCTTCTTAACAGCAGCGTGAGAGTCCCTGCACCGAATGGACTGCAGTAGTTCAAAAGGGGAGCTCACCACCACCTTCTCAATGGGAATTAGGAGTGGGCAATAAATGCTGACCTAGCCAGCACAGCCCACATCCTGTGAACAAATTAAAAAAAAGACAAGTGACTAGGATGGCAGCCCTTCCAGTTCCTCCTCCTCCTCCTCCCCCGCACCACACACTTTTTAACACCTTCATTGGATGACATGGGCAACATTGGTCTCTTGACAAGGTTGTGAACTTTGGAAAATATTCCCATCTTCCCAACTGTCGCCATCATGATACTCCACTGTTTTGTGCCTTAAACGCTTCTTTGTCAAGTGAGCCAAGGGCCCGGGGGACAAAATTCTCTTCTCATCTAACTAGGACGATGGAGGGAGTCGAGAAGTCGTGTTGGGCGGTTTTGCTGGGTGTTAAAATGTACCTTCCATGCTGGTTGTGCCATTCTGCTCTCCTTGGCCTGCTTCACTGAGCCAAGCCTCGGCTTCCTTGCTCGGCCCTGCTGACAACGCCTCCAGTTTCCTGCCCTCTTGCACAAACGCCAGGCTGACGAAGAGCTTGCTGCTGGAAGAGCTGTACGAGACGTTCGATTCCTTTTTCTTCAGCCACACCTTGACAAACGTCCTGAATCCCTGCCCCACGAAAATATACAGCAGGGGGTCAAAGCAGCTGTTGGCCACGGCCAGGCACAAGGTGGCCACGACAGACTTGCGGAGGATGTTTTCCAGGTCGCAGTTGGTGTGGTGGTGAACCAGGAAATGCAGGTGCACCGTCCTTTGCACATGGTAAGGCAGGAAGCAGAGCAGGAACACTCCCAGGACCAGCACAATCATGGCCACGTCCCTCTTGACCCGCCTGGACTGCCAGCTGCTTCGCATTAAGTTTTTTATCATCAGACTGTAACACACCAGAATGACCACGAAAGGGATGAGGAATCCAACGGCCAATGCAAAGTAATTCATTTTGGCAATGCGGCTCCAGGACACCTTGAGCACCGGCTCAAAGCACTTGATTTTACCGTGGAAAGCCTGACTCCCGGCGTTCAGGAATGGAGCAGCGCTCACTGCCACAAACAGCCAGATGACGATGCACGCTATGATGCACCGGCGGAAGGTGAATATCCTCTGGTGCCTCGTGTGATGCACCAGGGACAAGTAGCGTGATATGCTCAAGCAGGTCAGGAACAAAATGCTGCAGTACATGCTGACATAGAATGTGTAGGTGGAGAGCCTGCATAAAAAATCCTGGAATGGCCAGTCACCGTTTCTGAGATAATAGACAATCCGCAAGGGGAGGCTCAGGACAAAGAGGAGGTCAGCGACAGCAAGGTTCATTAGGTAGACGGTGCTGGCATTCTTACTCTTTGCAATGCGGTAGAACACAAAGAGAGCCAGTGTGTTTGAGAGCAGGCCAACAACAAACACCATGCTATACACGGTGGAGTAGACCCAGTATTTGTACTCTTCATTTTCCAGGCAGACTGACCCATTCATGTGCGATGTGTTTGTCATTGTAGAACTTTCATGAGGGACTGCGCTGGTCAACATCCTTTCGTCTCTGTTGAAAACATCAATAGGCATTTTATTAGTCAGCGGTGAGGTCTTAGCCGCGCTCAATCTCTGGGTCAGAAAGGTCGTGGGTTCAAGATCCACTCCAGAGGCATCAGCACCTTACCCAGGTCAACACTGTCAGTGCCCTACTGAAGGAGTGCAGCACTGCCCCAGGTGCCATCCTTTGGTTGAGATGTTAAACTGAGGGCCGCCTCTGCCTTCACAGGGGGGCATAAAAGGTCCCACAGCGCTATTTCAGAAAAGGGCAACGGGAAGTTCTCTCCTAGCTGTGTCCTGGCCAATATTTTATCCAGCAAGCAATAGCGCTAAATCAGATTATCTGGTCATTGTCATATTTCTGTTTGTCGGAACTTAGGCTCCCATTTTCTATGTTTCTGAGTAGGTCATTCAGCCTTTCGAGCCTGCTCCACCATTCAATATGATCATGGCCGATCCTCTATCTCAATGCCATACTCCTGCTTTCTCTCTATATCCCTTGACGTCCAGAAATCTATTTTTTTCCTTCTTAAATATATTCAGTGACTTGGCCTCCACAAACTTCTGTGGTAGAGAATTCCACAGGTTCACCACCCTTCTGAGTGAAGAAGTTTCTCCTCATCTCAGTCCTCAATGGCCTGAGACTGTGCCCCCTTGTTCTAGACCACACCCCCCCCCACCCACCCCCCCCACCCCACCGCCCCCCCAGCAAGGGGAAACATCATCCCTGCATCCAGTCTGCCCATCCCCATCAGAATTTTATACATTTCAATGAGACCCCCTTTCATTCTCCTGAAATCTAGTGAATACAGGCCTAGTCGGCCCAATCTCTCCTCATACGACAATCCTGCCCTCACAGGAATCAGTCTGGTGAACCTTTGCTGCGCTGCCCAGTTTACAAGGTGAAAATTGGCTGTCACATTTCCTATAATACAACAGTAACTACACTTCAAAGGACACTTCATTGGGATGTCCTAATAAGATACTTTGCAAATATAAGTTCTTACTTTCGTTTCATACGTTAAATGGGAAAGAAAGATTTGTGTTTACAGAGTGCCTGCTCAGATTTCTCAGGCATATCAATTAATTACTTTTATTTAAAGAATAAAGTTGCACACATCACGGCAAGGAAGGTTAGCGCTGGTGAATAGAATTATTCACATTTCAGGCATTCAGTATCAGCATCAAATAGATTCAAGAGAAGCAAAACCAGATACAGTGTAAAGTCTCCTGTCCTCTGTAGTAACAGCATGCTTTACCCCTAACCTGCTGTTACTAGTGGGGTACTGTAAGGGTCAGTGCTGGGGCCACAGCTGCTCATAATCTATATAAATGATTTGGATATGGGGACCAAATATTTCCAAATTTGCTGAGTGGGTGAGCCTAGAACCAATGGTCACAGGCTCGTAATAATGGGGAGGCCATTTAAGACTGAGATGAGGAGGAATTTCTTCACTCCGAGGCTGGTGGACCTTTGGGATTCTGTAACCCAGAGGGTTGTGGAGGCTCAATCATCGAACATGTTTGAGACAGAAATCAATAGATTTCTAGATACTAATGATATCAAGGGATATGGGGATAGTGGGGAAAAAATTCCATGGAGGTAGAGGATCAGGCATGACCTGTTTTAATGGAGGAGCAGGCTGAATGACTTCTTCCTGCTCCTATGTTCCTATGTTCCAGAAACATGTACACCCTGCTTCCTCACGCAATATGACTTTTTTTTTTTCCCAATTCCCTCACCAGCCACCTTGTGGCCTCACTGAATGAATCGACGGGTGGAATTTTAGGCCGGTGGGATTCCACTGTCCCAGCCGAAGTCAGTGGAGTTTAGAATAGCTTGCCGCATTTTGCAGCCCTATCCTCACCGCAAAGTGGCTGTAAAACTCCAGCCGACGTATAATTACAGTTTGGTGTCAAAGATCCAAGACAAGTGATTGAGAAACTTTCATCTCGTTAGTCTGAGGCAGATCAGGACCTAGACCTCAGAGGTCTATCCCACTGCATCACCAAGATCCACAATGAAGGAAGTGCCCAGCCTGTTACTCTGTTAATTGTACATTAATTGTGACTAATAGTAAGTAGGTGGAGTGCATTAATTGGGGTTTCATTTGAGCACACATAATGAAACTTAGAGGGAGCACGCGGTGCCCTTCTGTGATCAGTGGGCACTGCGAGGGCTCGGGTGCATCATTGGCCTCCATAACGACTTTTTTGTTTGAGTTTAAGTTTCCTTTTGTAGTTTTGCCCCTTAGTTACAGTGCCCCTTTTAAGGGGCTATCCTCTTTGTTAGTTTATTTGACCTTTTGTTAATTTATTAATTTGTCCCCTTTTTTTGTTAATTGGTATATTCAAAAGAATATAAGAGAAACTTCTTGAAACTGTGGTGTAGTTAAGTTAATGCTTGTAATGTCTCACTCCGTAAATAAATGTAAGACTGAGGCTAAAGACTGGCTCCAGGATCATCCTTCACCAATTGGCTTTGTGGAATAAAACAGCTCTGACTGCTCTGACGGTCGTAGCAACTGATGCAGTCGATACACATTCAGCTTCCCTCTGCTCACTCGGACCCTAATTCAAACTGTACTGTTAAATGGTGACAGTGAGGTGAACATGCCAATGGTTCCAGTAACTGGTCAAAAACATCTGTCACTCTTAGGCGGGGAGAGAGGGGAGGGAGAGCTACATTTCTGCTAAGCATTCTTCTGGTATATTTTATTGCTGATAAGGGTTCAAACTGATAGAGAAGAAAATTTTTTTAAAAATTCATTCATGGGATTTAAGCACCACTGGCAAACCCAGCATTTAATCCCTTGAAAAATAAAACGGTGGTGAGCTCTCTTATTGAATCACCATGGTCCTTGTGGTGTAGGTACATCCACAATACCTATCCAATTAGTTCCACACTGTACTTCCCTTTCCTTATAGCCCTGTAAATTACTCCTTTTCAAGTACTTATCCAATTCGCTTTCAATAGTTACTATTGAATTTATTTCCACCACCCTTTTCAGGCAGTGCAATTCAGATCATAACAAATTGTTTAGTAAAAAAAAAATCTTCTCGATTCTTAAGGCATAAATCTAAATTATCACTAAAACAAATTATTTGGTCACTGCTGTCTTTGGTGGCTTGCCATGTTGTCTACATTACAATGGTGATCACATTTCAAAATTACTTAATTAATTGTAAGACGGTCTAAGATATTCTGGGGTCATGAAAGATGCTATTCATGCAGGGTCTTTCTTTCTATATTGAGTAACCCTTTTTAACGGTGCATCCATTAGCATTGTTAGCATTGAAGCCATACGTAATTAAGCCTTGTTCTCTGGTCAGAGCACAGAATAACTGGGAGAATTTGAAGCCAGTCACTAAGCCATATGACCAAGTCCATGCTGCAACTATTTACTTTGCGCCTTTAATGTAGGAAAACATCTGCAGCTGCCTGCAACAAATCCAGTGGGGCGTTATATGTTCATGGGATGAGAGCATTGCTGGCGAGGCCAGCATTAATCCCATTCCTAACAGCCCTTGAGAAGGTGGGGGTGAGCTGCCTTCTTGAACTGCTGCAGTCCATGTGGTGTAGGCACACCCGTAGTGCTGCTAGGGAGTAATTCCAAGGTTTTGACTAGCGATGAAGGAATGGTGATATAATTCCAAGTCAGAATGGTGTGTGACTTGGAGGTGGTGGTATTCCCATGTGTTGGTTGCCCTTGAACTTCCAGGTAGAAGTCATGCATTAGATAGGTGCTAGTTACATTCCTAACACTTTCTTTACCCGGACCTTGGGAGTGTGAAACTCCCTATTTCACTCAGTCTTCCCTTCCTCCCTCAGCCAACAGATTTCTAAGCAGCCTAAGTTGGTGCCATCTAACATTGAACCTCTTGACTCACCTCCTCTACTCTCCCTTCTCTTCAGCTCTTTTCACTGCAGCTTCTGGTCTGTTGACCAGCTTTCCAAATGTGAAATGGCTGTAGTAGTCCCAACAATGCAGTCTAACAGCTGGGAGAGCTGCTGTCGGAGCTGGGCCGATATCAAGCCAGTGCCCAAAGCCACTTGTATGGGAATCTTTGGTCTGTTTAAATATCCTGACAATTAGCCCACTGAAAATGAATGGGTTGCGACAGCTGACGGCACGCCACATAATACAGGTTAAAGTCATTTGTTACTCATATTGTGATTTCAACACAAATGTTCATTGGCTGGGAGGACTGAATATGACAAAATACAGGATTCCAGGACATTCCAGAATGGTGAAATGTACCGGTTCAGAAATGTTGAAAAGTTCGTCTGCACTTCGACATGAGAAACCATTTCTACTGGTGGGAGGTCAATAACCAGAGGGACGCGGTTATAAGATCATTGGCAAAACAACCAAAGGAGAGGTGAGGAGAATTGTTTTGCACAGCGAGTTGTTATGAGTTAGGTTGCACTGCCTGAAAGGTGGCTGAAGCAGATTCAATAGCAACTTTCAAAATTTGAAAAGGTAACATTGGCAGGTTTATGGGGAAAGAGCAGGAGAAACGGAGCTAATTGGATAGATCTTTAAAAGTGCTGGTATGGACAGAATGGGCCAAATGTCCTCCTTCAGTGTTGTAACGTTAATTCATTCTAAAAATCTGTGACAGCCATCAGCTTCCATAAGCCATAATAATAAATTAATCCATAATAAATTAATCAGCAATTTAGTATTCAATTAATAGTTTTTGAGTTCAAAACAGCAGCCTACTTAACATTATGGTACTTTCAACACAGTGTAAAAGGCAACACTCACATTTCAAGTTGTCTCCAAGTGATTAGATATGTTGGACAGCTACTGGCTGATGTCTGTCCTCCTGCTCGAACTCGATTACAACTCTACTTCTACAACATTTGGCACTGCTATTTATCTGAGTAAAAGCAGTGTGGTCAACAGTGCAGTCACCGCCCACACAGCTTCCACAACACACAACAGCAGCTTCCAGGAGAGGCTGTATCAGGAGCACCATATGCAACAAGGAACTAATGAAAATCTAGTGAGTTGCAAAAAGCCAAAACACACAGTCATATGCATTAAATTCACCATTCTGAGCCAGAAGTACAAACTGATCAACCGGTGCGAACCAGACATGTGATTTTCTCTTTCTAAGTTAAAGATATGTAGCTGAGTTATTCCTTTGTTCCGGTGGATACCATGCAGGCATTTCTTTAAAATCCATACATCACCAAAACTTCATTTTGACTAAAATATACCAGCAAAATAAAAAGGGGAAAGGTGCCAGACAACCAGGACCATCAGTAAAGAAGACTTCACAACAGCTGCAGAGGAATGACCCTTGCAGTTTTCCTTTTCATGGTGTTTAAAGTTGTTTTTATTCTTTTTACCCTAATAAGGAAAGTTATGATGTCTACAAATCTTACAGCTTTCCTGTTCACAGTTCGAGTTCTGCTTTATAATTTCCCTTTGCCTTTCCTCTATTTTTTAACATAGGCCTTGAATTGCTGCAATGAGAAGTGAGGGGACACTTGATTTAAGTCTTTAGCCATGCCTCAGTGGGTGGTGGGCTGAAGTCCCACTCCACAGGACTTGAACACAGAAGTCCTGGCTGTCTTCCACCACACCAGCCACCACACCACCCCCCCCAATCCCCCTCCCCCTCCCCCAACCACTACTAAGCACATACTGTACTGTCAGAGGTGATGTCTTGTAGATAATATGATGAACAGTCTGCTGTTTAAAAAAAAAAATCCCAAGGCTTTATCTCAAAAAAGGGCAGGGGTGTTCTCCTGGCCAATATTTATCCCTCAGCCAATATCACTAAAAAAATATTGTGTGCTCATTACTGTTTGTGGAACCTTGCTGTGCATAAATTGGATGTTGCATTTCCTACATTATAACAGTTGCTACACCTCAATAATACTCTTTTGGCTGCAAAGCGCTTTGGGACATCCTGAGCTCAGGAAAGGCACTATATGAATGCAAGTCTTTCTTTAAATGCAGTCACTCATATGTTAATCCTCTCCCCTCCATGGTGTTACCACATTTATTTTAAACAACTTAGTTGTTCCATATGAATAGAGTTGGAAGGCTTTTAGATAAATGTATTAAGTATGCATTAGTACCCCTTGAAATAAATTTGAGATTCCTTGTCTAATTAAGATCCCACAAATTAGAAATGCTTAGTACTTTTTGCCATTTTGGTGCAGCAGAGCAAGAAGACACAGGTTCAGAGTTGTAAAAGGTTGGGATTTGGGACAATGTTATGGAATATTTCTTTACATAGAGGAGGCACTCAATATCTGGGCAGGTTGCCAGGAAATGGTGATTGAGGCTAGTATACTAGGGACTGTTACAATCCAGTCACACTGCAATGAGAAGGCAAGGTATAGATAACTGGAAGGTTGAAATTAAATGTGCTGAATACACTTCCTTGAATGGAACCAAGCTCACCAATTTTGTGAATTCAAATTTATTAGCTGTGTAATGATCTTGAGAGAGGCCAGTAACTTTTAAAAAGAAATTTGAACTCCCAGTTATTAACTGAAAAAATTACTCCACAAGTTTTCATGATTTATACTAAAACATCTACTGTACAAGAGTTAAACAAAGCAAGTACTAACATTACATTAACATTAAATATTATAAACATTTATACTTTAAGCCCTGAAATCTCGACTGCACACTCCTTGTTCTAATGTTACTTCCACCCAAAGAGTTCCCCTACACTTTACAGGATCTTAGGGGTTCCTTCACTTCTCCTGGAGCTAAACCAGAGTGTGCCACAACTCTCAGGAATTCACTTTGATTTTCCTTAGTGTTCCTGCTATTCTCTGAGGTGTGAGATTTCTTGGGGTCCTTCTGCTAGCATTTAAGCAGCTCACAATTGTGGACACCCTATCTCCAGCATAGGCCTCACTGCTTTCTTGCTCAATGATTCCAAAACCCTTGGTGAAAGCAAAATACTGCAGATGCTAGAAATCTGTAAAAGAATCATATGGACTCGAAATGTTATCTTTGTTTCTCACGTGCTCTGAAGAAGAGTCATATGGACTGTTTCTCTCTCCACAGACCTTGCCAGACCTACTGAGTTTTTCCAGCATTTTTTGTTTTTATTTCAACACCCTTGGTTTTTGATAGCTCTTTTACCACTAGTCTACAGTGTCTGGCAAATTATCTCTCTGCTTCTCAAAGCTGCTTCTAGGCTCCAACTGCAATGGTTGGCAGCTTTCTCTCTCTACCTGTTTCCAAGTTGTTCTAGTTCCAGATATAAACTGCCTATATCTGTGAGAAAACACATACATAAACCCAAAGCAAAAGGTTACCTTCCTGCAACCTATCTCCATGGGAACATGGGATGTCCCAGACAGAGATTTCAACTAATTATCTTCACCTTCGAAAACCTGTCCTTTGATCCGAAAAGTATATGGATACTTTAGGACCTTTCCCTGTTATCAGTTGCTTTCCAACCTTTTATGATCATGAAATTACATGAAACTCTAGGAGACACCTTCAAGCGTACCAGACTCACTGGCTCCATTCCAAAGGCATGAGAGGATTACCTATTGTTTATTATTTTTACACCTCTAACTATAACCTCTTTAAGTAATCATGGACCATCCTTTGAATGGTAATTATCGTAGGGGTGTTTATCAGACCCAGGTGCTTTCATTATCTTACTTTTAGAAACTTCAGCCCCCAAACCACAAGTTACATTCCTACAACGTGAATCATTAGATTAGACATTTTCGCAACAGCTGTTTTTGCCAGAAAATTTCAATTAAATCCATGTGAGACATGGTGACTCTTATACCCTCCCAGATGGATGTAAAATATGCCACAGTAGTATCTTGAGTAGTATCTTGTCCAATATTTATCTTTCAACCAAAACCTTAGAAAAGATATTCCTGTCATTTATCTCATTGCTGTTTGTGGGAGCTTATATGTATAGTCCGCTGCTGATTTCCTTACCCTACAACAGTGACTATGTCTCAAAAGTTCTCTCTCTCTCTTCAAGTACTATGCCCTAAGAGGGCATGGCAATCATGGACTTCCATGTGTTGGTCCATGGTTATGCTTGGCAAGGTTCTGCAGTGCTACTATAGGTGTCGCCCTATAGTGACTGGGAATCCTGTGCTCCCTTGTGGGTGAGTCCACCTTGCTCATTGCTTTGTACTGCCATTTTGGTGGCTGCATTAAAGGCTGACATTTTCACCTTAAAACTCTTTGTATTGTGATCCTGTGTTTGTGCCAATCTGAAAGTAAACACATTCAATAGGCATGCTGGCAGTGCGGAGCACAAGCATGTCCACCTCCAATGTAAATTGGTGAGTTTATTTGGCACTTATACTTGGATTTTGACTTTGATTTAGTCCACAATATCACAGGACTGCAATAGTGGAAACTATGGCAGCCACATATCAAGCACTGAAGCAATGGTGCTCAGGAACAATCGAGACCATCAATTCATTTGATCATTGGCGTCAGAATTGAATTTACACTTTGACGTTTGATCCCAACTTTGCCCCCTTCCTTGGTGATGGCTTCACTTGGAGAAGAGAACCAAAGTTAGATAGGGAGCAGCTGTTCCCCTTGGTTGAAGGGCCAGTCATAAGGGGGCATAAGTTCAAGGTGAGGGGCAGGAGGTTTAGGGGGGATGTGATGAAAAACTTGTTTTATCCAGAGGGTGGTGACGGTCTGGAATGCACTGCCTGGGAGGGCGTGTTGCCTCACATCCTTTAAAAAGTACTTGGATGAACACTTGGCACGTCATAACATTCAAGGCTATGGGCCAAGTGCTGGAAAATAGGATTAGGTAGGTAGGTCAGGTGTTTCTCATGTGTCGATGCAGACTCGATGGGCTGAAGGGCCTCTTCTGCCCTGTGTGATTCTGTGATTTTGTGAAGGTTAGTCCTCTCTGTGGAATCAGAGACACAGCAGGTGAAGGGGTATCTCCAGCCCTCACTGCCCAACAAAAAGTGAATTTATTGGACATTATGCTATGGTAGCTAGTGAATTACTGCCCTATTATATTGTGCAACTCCATTGTCAAAGCACCTATATCACTTGCTTTGAAATGGCAGAGTATCCACCTACATTATACTTTCCAAACCATGGGTGCCCATCTCTTAGACCAGACTGATTTTGGGTTGCAATCAGATGAAAGGAATGAGGATCTGCATCAAATGTCAGATAAAATCCTTCTTTGAGGATAACCTCTTGCAGAAAGGTTCAGATTCAGAAACGCTCAGTCATCAGGGTTGACGTCTTGATGAGCATGAGGAGATGTCACTCTCACGGGAAACATAGTGGTTCTACTTTGGCTACAACTCATTCACCCTAGCTTCTTAGAGGTACAGCATCGAGCTCAGCTCACACACCCTGGCATCCACCAATCCAGAGGTCTCCCAATCCTTGGATGCGCTGTTAGGTGAGATTCATGCATCTGCTGCCAAGGCTCTCCGCGCTGCTGCTTCCTCCTTCCAGGAGCAATGGATCATTTCACCTTCACCTAACAAGACCAGACTCCATAAGGCCCCTCCTCCATGTACGTGATAGGTGTCTTGCCCATTATGTAGGCAATTGGGTGACCAGATAAGCATTTCCTCGGCAAACATAAATTTCTGCCAGATCAAGACCACCAATAAGTGGCTAAAACTCGTAAGGTAGCTGCAATCTTGGATGAGGATAATAATGATAGTGACTCACATGCTCCTTTAGTCAAAGGGGATGGGGCACCTGCTGATATGTCATCGGAATCAACTGCACTCTGTGTACAGATCTGTCACTCATCCTATTTAGAGACATTCTTCGAGCATCATGCTGTTTGGATAACCATCAACAATAGAGCTACTGGCAACATGATCCATGCTTCCACAGCTATGAAACTTGATGTTCCAGTCAAGAGTTGATCCCAGTCTGCTCAATAGGCTGATGGCTCATCACCTTTATATGTTGTTAATGAAACACACTTCCCTCTGTCCGGAGACCATCATAACTTTGCCTTTGAAGGCCTGGTCATGGAGAATCTTAATGTTGAGGTACTTGCAGGTACTCTGTTCATGGAAACCAATGATGTGTCAATTCGACTGGTCAAACGCTCAGTGCTGGTAGGTAATTCCACCATATGTTTATGGACTTCATCCTCCCTCTAGCCCATGCAGAGTGAGACAAGCCCATGCACCTTGCCCTCCCTCAAAGTCAACAATAATCTGGCCAGGGGATTTCATCAAGATTACCCCACCTGATGATCTTGTGGCCCTCATGACGTTTGCAGTTGAACTGTCCTCTCTTCCTTTAGAATCATAGTGTAACAAGCTGCCCAACCGTTGGCCTCTATCACTTATTTCGACCAGTGTTGCTGACGAGATTCCTCTCCCTTGAACTGGAAATCCTGCCTTGTGATGCTCATTTTGCTTGGATACGATCTGTTTTCACCCCCACCACCTAGGATTCTGAGCCTTCTCAGATGACATGGCACAGTCACTTCGTAAACAATGCAAAGTAAGCACTGTTATGACCACAGCTGGTTTTAATTTCTGCCCAAACCAGATCCCAGAGGGAAAATTGGCTTACGGACCATAACCTTTTTCTTCGTATTCTGAAAACGAGATGACGACCTACTGATCTCAGCAGTAAGATGTCCAGTAACACTTTGGGGATTTTAAACATTAAACATATAAGTTTTATTAACAAAAATAAAAGAAAACCTAAGCACACAAGATTACAGTTACACAATTAAGGCTAGTCTTACAAAACATTCCCCCAAATCTCTCTAATTGTTCAAACCCACAAATAAACACCTTCCAGGCAAGACTCCACTAAAGATGTCTACTATGAAATCCAGTAATATTACACAAGACAAACTGCTGTATCTTCAATAGTTGCGTAACCCTCTTCCACTCTGCAGTGGAATCCAATTCAGAATAAAACTATTTGCTGCAGCCCAAGATTTTTCTGGCTTGACTGGAGGAGTCATTCAAACTGCATCCTCCCCCCCGTCCAGAGCTCCAGCTATCTCCAAACAGCTCCAGTTATCTCCAGCCATCTCTAGCTCGACAGCTATCCACAGTAACTCTAATAGATGTTGGAGTCTTTGCCCAGCTTGAAGATGTGGGATCACTGTGAGGTCCCTTAACCCATTATTTCTCATGAAGGAGTTGCAGGAGGGTTTTCGACTTATCACAGCATTTAGCTGATCTTGGGCACTACAGAACGCTGCAACCATCATTCATGCCAGATGTCGTCTCAACTTACGCAAGATTGTCCAGATGAAACATATCACTGCAACATATCAAACCAATGCCTTTTACCAGACGTCATTAGCAAGATCTTCCATGAAGTACAGTGCAATTGTCACACCCTACAAAGACGTTCATGTATACACTTGAATCTACCATGGACATGCCCTTGAGGAATTGACATGCCAGGTCCTAGATGATCTTCTAGTGGAGGGCATGGCCATCAAACTTGCAGACAACCTCTTCTGCAGTGGTAACAGTCTGGAAGAACTTCTTTACTACTGGTGTTATGAACCTTGGCCAGACCCCAGGGTGTGGGGATGGGTTGGGGGTGGTTGGGGGGGGGGGGGGGGGGTAGATATATGGTTAGGAACCAATAATAAAGATAGAGTTCAAGATTCAAGACACTTACTAAATGAATAAAGCCACAAGATTGCATGGGTTTTGAACAAACAAAAATAAAGTTTACTATACAAGGTCAGAAAGATAAAATAATTCTTATACTCTAACATTCAGGGTTCTATGAGGAACATGTGAATTAACAGGCGAACTATGGTCGAACACACTACACTATAGAATAAATGGCAGATGTGACCAAACCTGATTCCATGGATTTCCTAACAACCCACTCAGACATTTCTCACATTGTGAGCCAACCAATCTCACTGAAACCTTATTTTTCTCACAAGGGTTTCCAATCTCCAAACTTGAAGATTTCAGCTTGGAATTCCTCTTCAAAAGTTACTCCAACTTGAACATCTTCAACAATGACCCACCTCGCAGGGTTTCAATCTTGCTTTCCAAGATTCTTTTCCCCTGGATCCCTAAGCATACTCATGCTTCACTTTCCATGCATAATCTCAGGTCTTTGGCCATGCCAAGCAGAACACCACTGCTCCAAAGGGGTATCTTTGCCCCAGCGGCCCGTAGCATGGAGTCACAAACCTCAGGCAGCCTTCTCAGGTCCTTTCTCGTGCCCACTTCACTCAAAGTCTGCTCCCTTCAGCTCTTTCTTGAATTCAGAGCCTATTCCTCTGCTCCTTTCCATAACTTCACTTATGGGACTTATTTCTGTCTCCGTGATTTGTGCCTTGCCTGGGACTTCACCAGCTTTCTCCCCATCCCCCTCCCTTGTTTGGGACCTTCTCCCTATCCCCTCCCATGCCCTGCTCCCTGGGACATGTACAAGATGATGGTGCTCTGCATCAAGTTGTCTGACCTGCATTTTTGCACAGTTTGGTTTCTGTTTTTCTGCACAAGGCTGGTCCATGGCTTGAAAAACATAGAAAAAACCCAACTGCGCATAGGTGGCCATTTCCCGGCTGGTGCATGTGCAAGAGACCCGAGGTTCATCAGGAACCGGAGTTTCTGATCTCTGAACTGAACAAAAAGGTAAGTATAGGTTTCTTAACATTGACAATGTGTACTACATGCTCTGTTATGATGTGAACTGTGGTTATCTGCCCCCCTAAAACTGTTATCTGCCCTAAGACTACAGCTACCCTGAATGGATTTGCACCTTGCAAGCTAGCCCACATCGCCTGGCCACCCTCCCTACTTACTGTCCATCGGAGAAAGGTTCTGACATGAGATCATTCATTGGAGCTTAAAAGATGCTTTCAAGAGCCGACCCTCAGTGTGCCTCTTACACTGCCCCCTTGAATGCTGTTACCTCCGGTCACTAGCCCAATGAACAGATTGAGTGGGCAGATGATCTCCTTACAAGCTTTCAGTTGGCATGATCTGCTCTTTCACCTACTGAAACCATTACCTTTTCCTATCCAGGTAATCAATTCTAGGCCATCACAGACAGAGCTGTTAAGAAGCATCCACCCTGTTTGTGACCCATGGCTCAAAAGACTCAAAAGGCTCAACTTGCTGGTTTTCTCAGTGCCAAGCTGATTGGTCGTCAAATCACCTGGTTACCTTACGAAATTGAAGCTCTATCCATCACTGCTCCTCTCAAGCACTCCAGTCCCTACATTTTGCAGTACAAGCATCATCCCCACTGTCCCCACAGACTTTGTGTACCAGCCTCTGAGAAACCGTGCAGGGGAGAACATTCTGCCATTTCCGTGTCACTACCATCTTTTCCACAGTCAGTTGCTACCACACCTCTGTCTGACACTGAGCTGGATCTGTGAACCTTCCTTCAGATTCTGCAAGTGCAATGCACCTGACTGTGAGGACTCCACATGCCAAGTCCATTCCTTCATACGCAGATCTCAGCTCCTGCCGTTCACCGGGTACCCATAGGTAACATTGTGCCAGGCTCCATAAGACTCCCTTTCACCAGCGGGCCAGTGTGGCTGGCTATCCAGTCTGATTGTCCCCTCCCTCATCGCGTACATGCCCACCTGGTGCAAGGCACCTGCCCTTCATAGAAGCTTAGCAACATTCCCGATATTAGACACTCCCTCCGAGTTGCTACCATTGTATGAGATGGTTTGCTGGTTGCTCAGTGCGATCAAGCCCTTGCCCCCTCCAGGGAATGCATTATCATTCCATGTGATATTCTGGAGGGTCTCATCACCGCCCTCCACCTATGTCTTGGTCATCCATCATGCAATCAGCTCAACTTGATCACTTGCCGACACTTCTACGCGTCTGACATGGGTGCCTCCATTGAACGGGTTACAGCTGGCCATACTTGCACTGCCCTCCAAACAATCCCACACAAAATCGCCCCCTTGCTTTTTTAAGTGACTCTCCAGAGGTGGTTGGCACCTCATTTGCTGCTGATGTTATCAAGCGTGAGCAACAAACTATTTTTGTTGTATGAGAGTGTGTCACATCTTACGTTGCCACTTGCATCATTACCAATGAACACCATGACACCTTGAGGGATGCTGTCCTCCAATTTTGCATTGGGCTTAGTCCACTGGATGGACCCTTGGCTGTCATATGGGCTGATCCTGCCCATGGTTTCTCTGCCCTGTTAGGAGACAAGCTGCTTCAGGAATACCGCATTGCCATTGAGCTGGGGAGATTGAAGAACCCCAACTTGAATCCACTAGCAGAGAAGGTCTTACCGGAATTGAGAGATGAGCTACTACACCATGAACCACATGGAGCACCAATCGCATCTTTAGCACTGTCCATTGCCACCGCAAGACTTAACTCTCATCTTTGTTCTCAGGGCCTTTGTGTTCGAGAATTTGGGACACAGAGAGACATGTTCACCAATGTTCAGATTCCCCTGTCTGATGACAGTGAACTCAACATCAGCTCCATCAGGTCAATCACCCACACAGTCAATAGCCCATGGCCCACCCAAGGAGTGTAGCCAACACTCACTTCAGTTGATGTTGGTGATCTGGTCTACCTTCACACTGATTGCACCAAGTCACAGGCCCATCCATACCAATTGATTACCTCCGTCGATGGTAGCTGGTGCAATATTTGCAAAGTCATTGGTTCCCATCTCTTGCCACAACCTATTGAGTTAAGAGATCAGAGTTCTACAAGGTCCCTTCCTTCTGCACTGGCTCTGCAATTGGTCCTACCACCCATTGTGGGCACTCCCCACCTGTCCACCTATTCTTGTGAATCCTGAAATCCCGGCTAAGCTATCTACACCGTTCACAGTCCCAGTGGCATCAGAAGTGTCAGCTATTGAATCAACCATGCAAACATCTGCGATGGATCCCATGGTCATGCGCCCATCACTGCCTTTGGGATGTATCCCTGAGCTGTCCTCCAATGTGGAGACACTGAGATTTTATCCAGAGCCCCAGAGCCACAGTCTTAATCTCCTAATCCAGTTTTGCAGCCTGAAGCCTCAGACTTCTGATCCCATAGCACCAGCTTGTAGCATGGCTAGCCAGCCATCTATGTGTATCACTAGCCCTGTTCCCTCAATGCCAGTTTTAAGACGTTTCACTCGTCCACAGATCATCTGGCGGATTTCATACTTCTGGATTAATGCTGGTATCCAGGTGCTGAATAAACCCCAGGCGGCTCATCCCTGTAAAACGTGTGTGCGCCTAGTATGCACATCATTTGTTGCAATTTCTACGCACGTGTTTGGACTTTTTACTTTGATTTGTTCATGGGGGCATCACATTTATTGCCCATCCGTTTTAAGGCTCAACCACATTGCTGTGGGTCTGGAGTCACATGTAGGCCAGATTAGGCACAGCAGATTCCCTTCCCTAAAGGACATTAGTGAACCAGCTGGGTCTTTACAACAATCGGCAATAGTTTCATGGTCACCATGAGACTGGTTAATTCCAGATTTTTATTGAATTTAAATTCCACCATCTGCCATGTTGGGTTTCACACCCATATCCCCAGAGCATGATCCTGGATCGCTGGAATTCTGGTCCAGTGACAATACCACTATGCCACCACCTCCCCAGATACCTGCAGAAAGATGTTTTTGGCTCTTACATTTATCCCGTCTGTTCACTTGTGAGTGCATTTTGATGTGTGGACGTTGTTAACATGTATTCATCTCGGTTGTTTTTTGGGCATTTTAGTTAGCACAGGATGGGTATTTGATGTACAGGTGAGGTAGGGAGAGAACGAATAAGGTAACATTGTGATAAGTATCACCCTCTGGTGGCTGGACACCCTGTGCCCCCTTGTGGGTGCCACCATCTTGACTCATACTGTCATTTCGGTGGCTGCACTGAAGTCTGATGTTTCCACCTTAAAACTGTTTGTTTTGTGATCCTGTGTCTGTGCCAATCTGAGAGGAAACACATCCTGCTGGTGCAGTGGTTTGCCATTGCCTTCTGCAGGTCTGGCTGATGAGGAAACTCTCCCACTCTCACAGCCTGTCATAGGCACATTGGAAGGAATTACAGGTTGATAACCAACCTGTTTGGCCATGTTATGAATGCACCTTCCATGGCCGTTATGTCCCAGAGCTGGGCTCAAACCCGGAGCTGCTGGCTCAGGCAGAGATGCTACCCACTGCCCACAAGAGCTCCAGAGATGCTTCATAGTAAATCAGTTGCTTAATGTATACTACCAGGTTCACAAACACCATTTCCTGATGATGAAATTTATGAAGTCACAGTTAACATGGTGTATCATATTTCTGAGCAATGAAAATATTTCAAAATATTTCATTGCTGTCCTAATTTTTGCTGTAAGGAGCAGGATATTGCGAAACCCCCAAGTGTGGTTCAACAACCTCATTAAATACATTGGCATAATCTAAGGCATTGAAACAATGCAGTGCAATTATTGCACTGTGACCAATCTGATTTGGCTGCTTTTTCCAATGTGATTTGGCTCCCTTCCATCCTTCGGCCCTCCTTTCCTACAGAGACACTGACTTACAATGCTGGTGTAATGGGCTAAAACTCCCAAGACAATATTATTAAAATGAAAAGGTAAGAAGGTTTAAAAAGGGATGCTGGCCCTCTCCAGTCAGAAGCTGAGTGACGCAAGGATGTTTTGACACCAGGAAACAGCTCTAGGACTATAATGGTTGCTGAGCATGGATGCTATAGCAAGTACTTATAGCAGTGTCTCTAGGAACAATTGGACGAACCAAAAATAATCAGTTTATGACGTAAACTAGGCATTCCAACCCTTTTGACTCTGATTTAAGGTGACTGGCAAAAGAACCAGAGGCGACATGAGGAAGAGCATTATTTACACGGCGAGTAGCTGGGATCTGGAATGCACAAGCTGAGAGTGTGGTGGGAGCAGATACAAACAGGGATTTCAAAAGAGCACAACCATTCCCAGCAACTGAGGTGTGGCTCACTGGTAGCACTCTTGCCTCTGAGTCAGAAGCCTATTAAGTCCAGTCTTACTCAAGAAACATAAGATCATGATCCTTGCTGCACTTTCAGTGAAGTACTGAAGGAATATTGTCCTGTGGTTGAATGGATGATAAACTGAGGCTGTGTTTCCCCTTATAGATGCATAAATGATCCAATGGCACTATTCTGAAGAAGAGCCGGGTAGGTCTCCACAGTGACCCGACCAACACCTATTCCTCAACCAACATCATTAAAAACAGATTACCTTGCTGTTGTTTGTGGGATCCTGCTGTGCTTAAATCAGCTGCCATTTTTCCCACACTAACAGTGACAACCTTTCATAAGTCCTTCATTATTGACTGTAAAGCACTTTGGGACATCCTGAGGTTGTGAATGGTGCTGTATAAAAGCAAAATCTCTCGTTTAATCTGGCAGGATTATTGATAGGCCTACCTAATAATTGACAGATCAAACATAAGGGTCTTATTTTCTGTTAAGCTTGGTGTTGGAGAATGGCCTCTCTTGCTCAGAGAGCGTGTATTGGGAAATTGGAACACAACAGAAAACTCTCCATGGCAATAGCAGGCTTTGCCCTGATGTGTAGGCCGTGAAGGTCCATGGGGCATCTATGGCACCTGTTCCCTGGCTACATTTCCAAAAAGGAACATATGGGATCATGATGAGAGATTTATTTCCAGAGGGTTTGAGGAATATGATGTATCCCAAAGCAACCTTGATTTTTGATAGTTAATTAATAAAATTAATTCTGGGATGGCAAGTTGGCATTTATTGCTCATTGCTTGTTGCCCCTTGAGAAGGTGGTGGTGAATTAAGCATTGCAGTTGGTGTGGTGGAAATGTTCACACAGTGCTGTTACTTAAAATGTTTCAGGATGTTGAAGACCAGGATCAGCCATATAGTACTAAATGGTGGCGCAGGTGCGACAGGCCATATAGTCTACTGCTGCTCCTATTTCTTGTGTTCTCCTGTTCGTATATTTCGACCGAGTGACAACGGTGGAACAGCCGATATATTTCCAAAGTCAGGACTTGCAGGGCAACCTTGAGGTGATGATAATCCTATGCAACTGTTGGGGTCCTTCTAGTCTAATTTTAAACTTTAATTAATCTTTCCAGCATTTTGGAGAATGAGCTGTCACCTCCCAATTCCACACAGAGTTCAACAAATTAATCGGCACTGTTATATAGGTTGATCACTTATATTACGCTGGAGCCTCTGTCATTTGCCAGACTGGCGATTACCTCCCAGTGGATAATAATGATTCCTTGCTATATTCTGAATTGGATGAATTCCTGGTGACTTTGTCACATGATCTGCTGAGATTCATGTCCCCAGCCCACACTCTCCTGACATTGGCTGCCCGGCATGTCCATCCACATGATGCCCCATCTTCCCAAAGCCAATGGGAATCAAAAAGACGCTGAGTTATGTGCTTGGATAATCCTTGACTGTCAGTCAAGAATTTCTTACCCCATCTCCAAAATGTTTCTAACTAATAGAAGCGTTCAGAGAAAATAAAGGTGCATTTGTAAAAAAATCCCCCAGTAGGCTTTTCTTTTTCCTAGGTTTTGCTTGAAGCAGTGTCCAGAAGATTAATCTTTAAGCCCTAGAAACCCCAGGACAATCCTGGGTGGTTGGTAACTCCATGTAACTGGGACATTGGCCAGCACTTGCTGCTTCATTTTAATGATTGGAGTGTCCCAGGTTGAATGTGTGAAAGTTCCCCTGCATCAGCATGGAGTGGGATATCCATCCCTTCTTCTGTTGGCATCAGCCAAGTGACAGTCCACAGTTGCCAAGCAACTCCCATGTTCCAGTGGTAGGGGTGAAGGCTGGAAACATTGCAACTTCTCTCATCATCTTTGCCAACAGAAACATCAGTAATAGACAGACTCAGATATAAACATTAGCCTGTGCCAGTGGAGTCTTTCCAAATCCTGCAGTTACAAGAAATGTTGTCCAGCGGACAATGTTGGATTGGGTCCAACATGGATTAACCAGATGGGAGAAGGTGGATGACTGGAAAGAAAAACCCTGAGATGATCCATTAAGAGAAAGAAATGAATGAATCAAAGGCTCTCATCTGTCTCTAAACCAATTGTGAATTCAGCCTCTGATGTCTTGCAGTGCTGTTTGCAAAATATGTTGAATATTGTTTTTACTAAACACTCTCATAGCTTCAAATTTAAGGTTACAGTGCACGCTGATTGAAAACCTTATAGAAATCAGTGGAAATTGGAATTCTTCCTATTCAACTGATGATAGCTCTATAAGTCACGGTCTAATGGGCAGGTTGGTAATGGCTGGATGAGCAGAGGATGTGCTCTCTACTGTGTGGCTCTTACTTTGAGCATTGTAGAGACTTTGAGGCTCCACAAAACTTGACTCTTGCCAACCTATGCCTGAAACATCTGAACTTAGATGTTTGAGCTGCCACTGAAGTACAGAAAGAGACAGAGAGAGATAGAAAGCATGAGGGAAAGAGAGATTGATAGAGACAAAGTGGGAAAGGGAGAAAGAGGGAGGGAGGGACAGAGAGAGACAGAGACAGAGACAGAGGTAGGTAGAGAGGCAGAAAAAAAGAAGGGGGACTGAAAGGGAGAGAAAGAGAAAAAGACAGGCCGAGGGAGGAAAATGTCAGAGAGAGAAAAGACAGTAAGAGAAAGACAAAGAGCGAGAAAGAGAGAAAGTATGAAGTAGAGAGAAGGTCAAAGAGAAAGAAAGGTAGAAAGAATGCAAAAGTGAGATAAAGAGGAAGAGGCAGAGGGAAACACAGGAATGGTCAGAAAGAGAGCAACAAAGAGAGCAAGAAAAAATGAGGGCTGGATTTTCAAAGCAGAATCTGTGTCCTGACCCTGCATCTGAACTGTGCCTCTCTTGCAACGCTATTTTTAAATGTAAACGGGCTGATTGGGAAGGAGGCAAGCTCAGCACTCAATTAGAGGCAGGAGCTGCCTGCCTCATGCCAAGTCCCAATGGAGGCAGCAGCCATATTAGGGGAGGAATAAACGGGTCTTTTTCCGAATGGTAGGCGGTGACTAGGGGATCGGTGCTGGGACCCCAGCTATTCACAATATACATTAATGATTTAAATGAGGGAGCCAAATGTAATATCTTCAAATTTGCAGATAACACAAAGCTGGGTGGGAGGGTGAGCTGTGAGGAGGATGCAGAGCTGCTTCAGTGCGATTTGGACAAGCTGAGTGAGTGGGCAAATGCATGGCAGATGCAGTATAATGTGGATAAATGTGAGGTTATCCACTTTGGTTGCAAAAACAGGAAGACAGATTATTATCTGAATGGCTATAAATTGAGAGAGGGGAATGTGCAACGAGACCTGGGTGTCCTCGTACACCAGTCACTGAAGGTAAGCATGCAGGTGCAGCAGGCGGTAAAGAAGGCAAATGGTATGTTGGCCTTCATAGCGAGAGGATTCGAGTACAGGAACAGGGATGTCTTGCTGCAATTGTACAGGGCCTTGGTGAGATTACACCTGGAATATTGTGTGCAGTTTTGGTCTCCTTATCTGAGGAAGGATGTTCTTGCTATCGAGGGAGTGCAGCGAAGGTTTACCAGACTGATTCCTGGGATGGTGAGACCGACATATAAGGAGAGATTGAGTCGGTTGGGATTATATTCACTGGAGTTCAGAAGAATGAGGGGGGATCTCATAGAAACCTATAAAATTCTAACAGAGCTAGACAGGGTAGATGCAAGAAGGATATTCCCGATGATGGGGGAGTCCAGAACCAGGGGTCATAGTCTGAGGGCATGGGGTATACCATTTAAGACTGAGATGAGGAGAAATTTCTTCACCAGAGAGCAGTGAGCCTGTGGAATTCACAACCACAGAAAATAGTTGAGGCCAAAATATTGTATGTTTTCAAGAAGGAGTTAGATATAGCTCTTGGGGCAAAGGGGATCAAAGAGTATGGGGAGAAAGCGGGAGCAGGCTATTGAGTTGGATGATCAGCCATGATCATGATGAATGGTGGAGCAGGCTCGAAGGGCTGAATGGCCTAATCCTGCTCCTATTTTCTATGTTTCTATGGGAGTGAAGTGGAACATCAAGCCGAGGTACAGCGCTTGGCCTGGTACTAGTTTACCCCTCACAAAAAAAATCCCCACAGCAGCAGCCCTGGCAGCCATGCACTAAACGTGCACCAAACTATTTGGCTTCGATTGGAGAGAGTTTGGAACTTCCATTCTGTTCTGGACGGGCCCCTTCAGGAGGTTGTTAAATTGGTTGCAAACAGGTTTCCTACACCCTTTCCTCTGTCAGCCCTTTGGAAATTGCAAACTGTCCAGGAGTGCTGCCCTCTAATAACACGATTTTCAAATCATGCCCACCCCACCCCACCACTCCCCCATCCCCCTCCCCCTCACCCCCACCTTGGCATTAGAAAATCCAGCCCAGAGAGAGCGCAGCATGTTGGGTAAGGAGATGTTTCAGTTTACGTTTGCTCTCAAGATCCTTAAACATGACTGATTGGCTTCTACAACTCCTGGCAGCCAGACTGACCAAACCAAGATTTACTTTTGCCAACTGTTTGACTTACTCTTTATTATACACACAGCAGCCCTCGTTATTAACACACTTTGTAAAAGCAAGTGCTTTGTTAATGCTCAGGAGACAGTTTTCTGCACAAAGTTTTCCTTTTACTGGTCTCTGATCTACCTGTGCGTGAAAGGCAGCAGGTCGTTGTCTGTTCAGTCCTTTCTAAGCAATAGATTTATGCTTTCTATGCAACACTAGTTAAAGCCTAAGTTGGTTATTTTTCAGAACCCATCGTGCAACGACTAAAAGCATCGTTAGCAGATCAACACCACAATGTATTCTTAATAGAGATCTTAACCTGCTTAAAACACAAGGTCCTAAAACATTCAGAACCGCTCATTTGGAGTGAGGAGTGGGGGTGCGGGGTGGGGGGTGGGGTGGGGGGTGGCAGCGATGGGGGTTTTTGGTGGTTGGTGGTGGACACGGTGTACAGTGCATGCCCTGCACCAGAATGGAGAGGCCTGAGGCTCCCCTCAGGTTCAAAAGTCAGGATTGGGTCTGACCTAGCACCAGGATGAAGAAAGCCAGCGTGGAGTGAGAGGGGGAGGTGGAGAATCAGGAATTGCTAGCTGCGGGGGCTGGGGGGAGGGAGCTAAATGATTTACGTTCTTTGTTGCTATCAATCTGGAGGCCAGTTTCTCCGAGGGCTGCCTTCTTAGGGAAAATGAATCTCGTGGAAAGGGGACAGCAACATATCTGCATGTGCAAGGGCTTCAGGCATGGGGAAAGGATGCCCTGTGCTGCTTTTACCCAATATAGCCACTGGCAAACATGCTTCCTGCTTGCCCTCTTAAGGAAGAGGCCTGACAAACAGAAGCAATGAGGCCCAATGTCTAAGCCACTGTTCTTCATTAAAATAACAGATTAGAGATTGGCTGACAAGCATGCATCCACCGCTTTGGTCCACGAGTAGTAAAGGGTAAATAGAGGCTCTGAAACTTTTGACAGCAATTTTTTTAGCACGAAACAAAGGATGCCTTTTAAGTTGCAACTCTAAACACTAAATTGCTGCTGAGCTACATGAACGATGATTGGGACGGCAAATCACAATGCTGATCACAAATTAGCCAGCAATTATCCCAAAAGGTCTTTACATTCACAACCAGGGTTTAATAATTTATTTTTGTGCTGACGTGAGATGAGTTAGCGAGTGAGTCATTCATTTTCGGACACATTTTGTAACCGCTTCCTGCTGTTTTGGTCGCATTTATGAATTCTGAGTATCTTTATTTTCAACAATTGGACTGATACCAATCTCTCAAAGTATCATAGATTAGTCTGCAGTGACTGATCCAATCTCACTGCACTGTGAATTAAGGTCATTGAGAAAGCCCCATGTAGTTATGCTTGCTCCAGCATAAGGACATGTGATAAAAATTGACAGAGAATTAACAGCTAGCCCTGACTGATCCATTCAACCTATGCTTGGGAAGATGAGAAACTCTTTCTTTTTGGTGGGGCTGGCAGGGGGGGGGTGCGAGTACAGAACCAAGCTGTGTATTGCGATCCCCCCCCCGGGGGAGGTGGTTGGCAGGTGGGTGGGCCTGAGGTGGGAGAGGCCGGGGCCGAGTGTTCAGTCGGGCAGGTTTCACTGGGCGAGCTGGTGGCTGATCAAAGTGGGGTTGCCACCTTTACAGGCCACCCGTGCCCCTTCAAACCGGACCCCCCCCCCCCCCCACCCCATCCCCCCAACAAAAATCCTCCCCCTGTATTTCCCCACCCAACGCCTGCCCAATCGCTTGGGGCCTGCCCAGCCTGACCCCGGCGAGACCCCGGACTTTACTTAACATCCAGGCTCCGTCATTGAATTTGGGACGGGCTGTTGTCCCAGCAGTGGCCACAGCTTCTGGTGGCGCTGCTGGGACGGGAAAGCTGCTGGCCATTTGCCTGGGGATGGAAGTCTCATTTCAAATCAATTGGAAGGCCCAGTGGCCATTAAGTAGCTGTAGGACAGGCTCACAAAAGGCGGTTAAGGTTATGGGCTGGATTTTATGATGGTGGGGGCAGGGGGGGTGTGGGAGCAGGCTCCAACCCACCACCCACCCCCATAAAATCCAACCCTTAAAATTAGCGATTGGCCATTCAGGGAATGGTACCAAGAGAGTCACTTCTTCACACAAATGGTAGTGAAAATCTGGAACTCTGTCTCCCAGAAATGTTGCTGAGGCTCGTGGGGCTGGGGGAAGGAAGGGGTTGGGGGTGGGTGGGGTGGGGTTGGGGGCAGATAGGGTTGGGAATGGTTGGTGGGGGGGGGGCGGAATCAATTGAAAATTTCAAAACTTACCCCCAATCAGCAGCTATGTGGGCAAGGCAAGAAAACTCGTAGGCCAATTCAGAGAGTAAGTGATTCTGTGAAACTCCTCACTGAAGACAACCAAAGACAAGTTTTAGGAGATAACAATGATCATGAGGTACACTTGCCCAAAATCTCACTAGCTTCACAACACAGTGACGTCAGCTGGTTTCAGTGCTACGGGTGCCAGTTGAGGGCAATATGCCGTGGGGTCTGCCCCTGATGAGTTATGGCATGGACAATTCCAATTGTCTTGTTGTGAGGGATAATAGCTCAGGTGTCCTTTACTTGGGCTGGAAATATGCAGAATGGGCAGATTGTGATTTGATGCCCAGTCTGCCATCTTGGACCCTGTTCTTCCTGTTAATGACCTGATTTAAACACGCACAGCTGAACGAGGGATCCCCACCAACACTATTCAAAAAGCATTACCAGGGTACTTTGAGCTATCTACTTTGCGCTGCAGAGTTAATGGAAGTGCTGTATCGTTGGAGGAGTTAACGGAGGTTTGGAGGGGTGTGAATGCTACTGCACTTTTGGAAGAAGCTGTTGTGTGCTTTTGAAAGGCACTGAGTACATGAGTTGCTCCCTGCCCTGGGGGCTATATATTAGCAGATCTCCTCGGGCTGAAGGGTCACAGGGAACTGGTGCAGAGGCAGCAATGAAGCAAAATACTCAGAGACGGAGGAGAAGGAGGCTCTCAGCGAGCACTTTTACTACCTCCACCTCAATGAAGAGCAGCATCTGTGGCAGACACTTCACCCAGGAGATAGTTACAGAAAAGTGCCAACTCCTGGAACCAGATCAGCAGCTTCAGAGCACTCATGAATGGCTGCCAAGTTGACCGAAGCCCTCCATTTCTGTAGCAGCAGATTCTTCCACGCTGAAGCAGGTGTCATTCCCAACATATTGCAATGTGCTGTCTATCGTTGAACCTGAGAGGTCACAGAGACCCTGTACACCAGGAGAGGTGAGTCGAAGCAGAGAGAACAGGAGGAGCAGGCACATGGCTTTGCCAGGATACCAGGCTCCCCACAATGTGTCGACTGTATGCACGTGACCTTGCAGGGGTGACATCCTAATGGGAGGACATAACCATAACCACAAGAGGTGTCACCCAATCAATGTGCAGTTGGTGCAGGACCATATCCAGAGTATCCTGTTGATGAATTCCTACCAAAATGGCAGCAACAATGATGCCTTCATCCTGTGCCATCTTTGAGAGCCACCATGCTGAGCAAGAGGGTGGTAACTCAGTAACAAGGGTTACCCGCTATATACATGGCTCACAATTCCCATCCGTCACCTGACAACATGTGGACAGTGCTCCTGCAGCAAGGTCCAAGCCGCAAACAGGAATGTTGTGGAGCAGACCATTGGCTTCCTCAAACAACAGATCGACTGCCTGAACCATGTGGGGGCACACTCCAGCCCTCACCAGGGTGTGTTTCCCAATTCCCATCCTTCACATCCTGGCAGTAATGAGGTCCAGTCTGTGCTAAATGGGCTTTGACTATTACCTCAGAGTCAGATCCTCGATCAAAGATTTGGAACAGGAGTCTCTACAGCAACAGAGGCAGAAAAATAGGCTGACCGTGTTTTATAAAATATGGAATAGACTGGTGGGAATTGACAGCAACAAATGACAAAACACCAGATAACCATTCACACAAACTACAAAGACCATTTGTTTCCAAGACAATGTATCAACAATCTTTCTTCTCAAGATCAACCCTACAAGCTGCCTAAGAAAATAGTCACAGCCCCACCACCTGAAGTGTCCCAAGACCCATCTTTCGATTATTTCCATTTATAAGTTTTCATTATCAGGACTTCCATGTCAGGTGGCCATGCTTGGTTTAGCTAGTGCTACCCATGCAAATGCTTGTGGGATACGGGCATTAGTCTGGGATGCCGACACAACTAAAGTAGAAGCAGAAGGAGAAGGTAGAAGGGGAAGAGGAAGCAGAAGAGGCAGAAGAGAAAAAGGAGGAAGTGAGGAGGCAGGCAGCACATCCACATTTCATTTGGGCTCTCTGTGAGCATCACATCAGACACAGGTTCCCCTGAATCAACCCTCAGATCCCCATTGTTCAACACTTCTGCACCCTATTATCTCCCTGTTATGGACTATCACTGAGACCTGCATGGCATAGTGGTAATGTCATTGAGCTAATCATCCAGAGCCCCAGACTAATGCTCTGGGGCCATGGGTTCAAACCCCACTATGGCAGCTGGTGGAATTTAAATTCAATTCATGGTTCTGGAACTAAAAGCTAGTCTCAGTGATGCTGACCATGGAACTATTGAGTGTTATGAAAATGAAAACCCACCTGAGGTTCATTCCCTTAGTGACAGTCTTGAAGGTCCCTTGGCCTGGCCTAGTGTTCCTGCACAGGGCTATCCCATTGGCTGCAGCATGGTTGGCTGGAAGGCTGCTGACTTTCATTGGAGGAGATGGTGGATGGTCTTGCAGGGTGACCTTGGGCCTATGGACTGCACCACCCCAGCATGGGAGGGGGTGGGTGTGGGGGGCAGGGAACAGCCTGCATGGAAACAAGTATGAATCTTTGGAATAAAGACAGAGATGAGTGAGTTCCAAAGGAGAGTGATATTGGACTTGAAGCATTAACTCTGTTTCTCTTTCCACAGATGCTGCCAGACCTGCTGAGTTTTTCCAGCATGCTCTGTTTTTATTTCAGATTATTCCAGCATTTGCAGTATTTTGTTTTTATACGCATTTCTGGACCTCAGTCTGAGCTGTGACTCAAACACTCAAGATGTTGCATGGCCTTTGCTTGTGTTGGAGTGGAAGCTGAGCTTCTAATACTGCATCATAAACAGGTCTGCAAACTTGCTCGACCACTTCCACACTGGAAAGAATGAACTTCAAGCTTCGTACAAAACCCTGCACCAAGTTGGAGACGGACTCCTCCATGCTCATCAAGGGCGACAAAAGGCTCCGAGGTAGCTCTGCCAGTGGACCATTAATTAAGCACCTCTGTGTGCATGTCCAACGGCCTTTCCCTGTATGCAGCACTGAAGTGATCATCTGATTCACCTGCAGCAGCCCTGCCCTCTCTGTGTAGCTGACATCCATGCTATCCTTGCCCTCTGGCCTGACCACAGTCTGCTCTCATTCAGTTCCCAACGTGTTTCCCAGTCGGTCGAATGAGCTGCTGCAGCCAGAACGCACCTCCCCTTTAAAAAGCCCAGGCTAACTTTTATTGGCACTGACCTGGTGCACAGTTGTGCTGCCTGCTGAGTGTGCCGCCTCTTCGCCAGCTGTTTGGCATGAACAGGGGAATGAGGAGGCCATGTGAAGGCTGTGAGCTGCCTACTTCACTTCAGTCAGGCATGTGGGAATCCCATGTTGCGATCCCCGTGCCTCTTACTAGGGCTTTTCGGATTTTCAGTCCGGTATCTTTTTAAAAAGCCGGTAAAAGCAAGTGCGTGCACACTTTGAACGTTCAAAGAAAGTGGTGCTGCTCTCAATTAATAAATGTTCTTTATGAAGACGGAAAAGGAACTGTAAAGCTTGGAAATGACTGGCACTGGGCCCAACATGGTATTCAGTCATTCTAGCTCGGACTAGTGCCAGTCATTTCCAAGCTTTACTGTTTTTTCCTCAGAAGCCTTTAAATCCAGCTTGGCTGTGCTGAGGTTATAATTCATGTGGTTGTTAAGCCCAGGTAGAGGGAGCCGAACTTACGAGCGTGCATTCCAGGGTCAGAACGGGGCCAAACTCCAGAATTATACAGCCGGTTCTGGGTCATGACGAAGTGGGAACTGCCGGGCATCAGTATAACTTCATTCTGAAACATCCACCTTGGCCTCGTGTGGTGAAACAGCAAACCGCTCCCCGCCCCCAAATGACGCCTTAAGCTCTTGCGTAATGCTTCAAACTGCCTTGCTGTCATGGTGACCAGAAAAGTGGATGTTTATACAGGAAATATTAAACCATTCCAGACGGTGGCTTAATTTAAGGGAGGGGTAAAACAGCTATGGTAAATTGTACTTAGCAAAGATTGTGGACAGATTCAAGATCTTCTAGATCACGAGATATTTCTACATTTCACACCAGCAACTTTGGAAAAAATATCTCCACTCTGCACTGAGGATGAAATTGAAAGCACCAGTTTCGTTTAAGCAAAAAAACAGGTTCAATTTATATATAAAAATGTAATTTCAGTACCACTTAAACTTTCCAGAGGAAATCAGCTCGCCTCCTCATGGAAATCATCCAGCATAAAAGGACCAGATGGAATTTTGTTTTGCTCCAGTAATTCTTGTGTCCCAGTTCAATCTCCAATGAAAACAGTATGGCATAGCCCACCCACTAAACCCTCATTCACTTGTAATACAAAATAGCTGAGGCAAGTGCCATCTGGTTATGGTGTGCAGTGTTTGTGGTTATACTGCTGCTTTCTGGTTCATTCCAAGCTGGTCCTGCTTCTCAGTAACATTAGAGTGACAGTATGACAGTATAGCCACTGGTCCCAAATTTGAGCTGTGGGAAAAAAGGAGAAAGGAGCAACTTTCCATTAAACATAACATTTAAAAAAAAAACAGCCAGGTTTCATTGAACTATCAGTTTGCTTTATTCACTGGACGTGGGCTTCGCTGGCAACAACAGTATTTATTGCCCATCCCTAATTGCCCTCGAGAAGGTGGGGGCGAGCTGCCTTCTTGAACCGCTGCAGTCCATGTGACGTAGGTACACCCACAGTGCTGTTAGGGAGGGAGTTCCACTAGGATTTTGCCCCAGCAAAAAAGAAGGAACAGCGATATATTTTCAAGTCAGGATAATATTTGTTTTGGAGGAGAATTGGCAGTTGGTGACATTCTATTTTGCCCACTGCCCTTTATTTTCTAGGTGGCAGAGGTCATGGGTTGGGAAGGTACTGTCAGATTATCCTTGGCAAGTTTCTGCAGTGCATCTTGTTGATGCGACAGACTGCAACACAGGGCACCACTGTGATGGGAGTGAATGTTTAAGGTGGAGGGGGGTGGTGTTGGGCTGCAGCTTGAGTGAAGCTGCTCTCCCCCGGATGGTGCCGACCTTCTTGAGTGTTGTTGGAGCTGCGCTCATTCAGGCAAGTGGGGAGAATTCCATTACATTCCTGATTTGTGCCTTGTCGATGGTGGATAGGCTTTGTGAGGGGTTTGGTGGGGGTGGGGGATGGGTGAGATGAGGAGGTGAGCTACTCACTGCAGAATTGTCAGTCTCTAACCTGCTCTTGTAGCCACAGTATTTATATAGCTAGTCCAGTTCAGGTTCTGATCAATGGTGACTCCCAGGATGTTGATTGTGGAGGATGCAATGTTGTTGAATCTAAAGTTCAAATAAGGGCCTAAGCATTTTTTCAAGTAAAAAAAAAAATACATAGTTCACAATAAGTGGACTACATTTTTCTTCTGAAAATTTCTTTTTAATTAATTCCTCCTTTAAATGTTTTACTCGAAGCAACAAATTCTCCAAAAACATTAAGCCTGGACTGGTTCAAAGCTGTGATTATGTGAGCTGAGCGGGATAGCGCAGCCTGAGAAGGTGTGGCATATCTAGGTCGGAATCCCCCCCCCCCCCCACCCCGCCAGTGGCGGGGTTCATGGTGGGCACGGGGGACGGAGAGCACATTGGGACAAAAAAATAATCGGGTTCCTGGTGGTGGGAAATGCCGGCGGGAACTTGCGGTCCCAACCCTCATGTCGGGTTGCCATTCCCGATTAGCATAGAGTTAATATAATATAAATGACCGGAATTCACCTCCCCCGGCACATCACCTCTACCCGCCATCAGGAGTTTATGCCAGTCTGAAACATGACCGGACCAACATGGCATTCGTGTGGCAAGGACTGACTGAGAAGGCACTGGCTGTTCCACTGGGTGGAAGGTGTGTGGCAACTGCCGTGGGGGGGTGTGGTGGGGATGGTGGTGGTTGGCTGGAACACAATGGGGGACGGGGCAGACAATACTAGGGGTGCTGGGACATGAAGTGCGCTGGAAAAAGGGCAGAGAGGGGTGTGGAAGGCCAGAAGAGGAAATGAACCAGGGAGTCTCGCAGGGCCTGGTGGGGAGAAGGGACTGGGGAATGGTGCAGGGGCTGTGAGAAAGCAGGGGACAGTGGGTTGTTGGGGGGGGGTCGTGGTGGGGTTCAGTGGGAGGGGTCTGTGGTGTCAATTGAATCTTGGTAGGGGAGCCGAAGGTACTGGTGGTGAGAGGGCAATAACTGCTAGAGGGGGCAATGGGATGCAGTAAGATGCGAAGGCGAGGGTGTGCCTCTGGGTTAAGGGTCAGCTTGGGTGGTTGCAGGTATACATGGATCTTTGGGATGGGCAGGATCTGTATGGACATGGGGATCGTGATGGGCGTGTGCTCATCAGGGAGAGAAGGCACGCGAGGGTAAAGGTGATGGGCAGGGTGATGGGGTGGGGTGCCGTAGTTTGTGGCTGACAGGTAAGAGGGTAAAGGTAACACTGGCGGAGGTTTACTGGTGATGCAGGGGGAGGGTGTGTATTACAGGAGGAGGGTAGAAGGTGTTGGAAATGTTCTGAAAGCTGACGTGCACCATCCTGATCCTAAGGCACAGCACTGATCTACACCCTCAGTGGCCAGCCCAAGGAATGCTGCTGGGGAGGAGGGTCATTGGGTGAGTGGCGCTGAAGGTCTGCTTAACTGGACTACTGAAGGGGAACTCTGGTAATCCATCCTGACAAAGGGAAATGTCTTTCTATGGAATCAGAAAGGTGGCAGAAGGAAGGGTACAGTTTGCTTCGGTGGGGGGATCCTCGCACATGGCCCACAAGGGTGTTAGCAAAGAACGATGCCTTCATGCACAGGCAGAACGGCATCTTGAATGGAGGGGAGTGGATGCCAGGGGTGTGTACTTGCATTAACACAAGCAGCAGCAAGAGAAATCCAGCAGACCTCTGTAAAGTGCAATGAATCATATATTTACTGAAGTTCAGTAGTTAATTACAATGGTTCTACACCCATGCTACCAGAGTGAACTTAGAACTCCTTCATTTTCCTTACCCTACCACTGCATCTAGGTTCTTCCCCAACACCTGCAGCAGGGGTGGAGGCAGCCTGCTGACCACTATGCCCTCTTGTCTCCGATGACTCTGGCGGGCGTCCTCTGGAGACCCGAGGCCTGAAGGCCCGAGGCCTGCCTTGGGTCCCCTGCTCTGGGGCAGGTGCACCCTCAGCATTCCCAGAGGCTGGAGCTGATGGTGTCACAGGCAGAGGGGAGTCGGAATGCCTGCAAACCCTTGGAGAATCCTGGGTAGAGTCCACAGGGGTATCCGCCTGATGCTTCTCCTCCCTTTGGGTGCCCAACGGCCCATCCCTGACTCCTTGAGAAGTGGCCCCTGGAGAGAGGTCGAGGTGCCCTGTCTCCCTCTTGTGTAGCCACTGAGAGAGCTCACTCATGGCTACAGTGATGGAGTGCAGGTCTGAGCCCATATCCAGCAGGAACTGGATGTTCTGCTGGGCTGAAGTCTCCATGGCATTTGCCATCCTCCCATGGAGCCCTCCATGCACTCATATATTGGTCCAACAACATCAGAGACCGTGTGGACAGACTCCTGCACCTCATGAGCCACTCGGTTGAGGGTGTCTGACACCTCTGCCTGATGCTCCCCCACATCTCCAGCACCTTGTCCATGATCGCTCCCAAGGGCTCATCATCAGACTCAGACTTAGCAGCTTCTCCCCACGGATGTGTCCTGACCTGCTGAGCATTTCCAGCATTTTCTGTTTGTATTTCAAACATCATGCCCACATGGGCATTTACCATTGTTCTTCCATCATTGCCAAGTCATCATTTCGGAATTGCCTACATAACACCACCATGTGAACGCCATTGCTATGAAGACTGCAGTAATTCATGAGGAAGGACAATCACCATCTCAGGGAAGCTGGACATGGACAATACACATGTCTTGCTAGTTAAACAAAGATCCTGAGAAGAACTTGATACAAATGAACAAGATGTGATACTACTGGACTGGTGTGAAGGTGATTTCCAACGATAATGCCATCAGCCTATGTGATAATGACTGCTATTCAGTGAATACCCACAGAGGCTTCATAGGGGCTTAAGAAATAGGGGCAGGAGGAGGTCATTTGGCCCTTTGAGCATTCTACAAGATCATGGCTCATCTTCTATCTCAAGCTCAGCTTCCTGTACTATCCTAATATACCCTCATCTCCTTAGTATCCAAAAATCTACCAACCTCTGTTTTGAACATTCTCAATGATTGAGACTCCACACCTGTCTGGGGTAGAGAAGTCCAAAGATTCACAACCCTCTGAGTGAAGAAATCCCCCCTCATCTCAGGCCTAAATGGTTGACCTTTAAATTTGAGACTGTGACCTTATGCTATAGACTCCCCGGCCAGGAAAATATCCTCCCAGCATTTGCCCTGTAAAAGCCACTTAAAAATTGTAAATGCTTCAATGGGATCCCTGTCCCATTCTTCTAAATTGTAGGGAATGTAGGCCCATTTCAATCAATCTCTACTCAATGGACAATCCTCTCATCCCAGGAATCAGTCTACTTAATCATAATTGCACTCCCTCTAAGGCAAGTTTATCCTTCTTTATAAGGACACCAAAACTGTACACAGTGCTCCAGGTGTTGTCTCACCATGTCCTTATACAATTGCAGTAAGACTGATTTACTCTCATATTCCAATCCCTTTGTGATAAATGCTAATATACCATTAGTTTCTGTTGAAAAGTCATCGACCTGAAACGTTGACAGGGATTTAGCTGTTATGCAGGAAGTCCCAACATCTCAATGTGGGCCCCAAGGCCATGCAGAAAGGCATTGGGACCATGGTGGCACCCTTCCCAGCAGTGGCCAATTAAGAGCCATCTCCACAAATGCATCCAATTAAGGATGGCAGGCTGGCTCACCAAGCTGCAAGAGGCTGCAAGCAGAAAGAGAAGACAGCGAGTATAAATATTTATCCCTGTGCTGGGGACCCATATTGCCAACCGGGCCCCCTCTTTGGAGCGTGGAGCCTCTGCAAACCGAGCCCCACACTCTGGATGAACCCCTCCACCCCACCACCTCACCCAAGTAAACTGTTACATGGATCTGGCCTTGCTACATGGAGGAAGGCCATGCCACCACCTGCAATGACTCCAGAAAATGCCAATCGATCAAGCCTTTTAATTATATAAGTTGACTGCCTGCCTCTGGTCCGCTTACTGCTGAACTGTTACTTTTGTTCCCCCCCCACTGGGGATATGAATATCCTCTGGCATCTTCAATTGGCTGGTAAGATTCCAGGTGTTAACCCTGTTTCTCTCCATGTGCAGAAGTTGTCTGACCATGTTGAGTACTTGCAGTATTTGCTCTGTTTATACTATTTGTTTTCCTAATTGCTTACTGCATCTGCATGTTGCTGGTTGTGATGTGTTACTGTTCACTCAGGGAGCACAAGTTGCTGTGGCAACATGCACTCCTTACATGCATGTTGTAGTCTGAAACAGGAGATAGTGATGCTAGAGGCACCAATCAATGACTGACCAGGGATCTCTCCCACTCTTACCGTCTGCCATTGGCATGCATTGGAAGGATTTGCAGGTTGATACTCAACCTGCTTGGCCATGTTATGAACACACCGTCCCTGGCTATCAAGTCTTGGGTGGGACTCGAATGCAAAGCTCCTGGCTTCGGGCAGGAACGCTACCTTCATCTGCATGTTGGCTTTATTGTAATTTATGTTAAAGAACACCCAAATTCCTCTGCGTACCAACATTTCCCAATCTATCACCATTTAAAAAAATACTTTTTCTTTTCATTTGTCCTACAAAATTGGGTTAACTTCACATTTCTCCACATTATATTCTATCTGCCACATTCTTGTCCATTCTCTTGACCTGTTTGTAACCCTTTGCAACCTCTTTGTGTTCTCCTCACAGCTTACTTTGCCACCTGTATCATCAGCAAACTTGAATGCATCACACTCAGTCCCCTCATCATGGAGAATGTGTTCTGAACATTCAAAAACATTCCATTCACTGGTTCTGCTTTATATACCCTGCTGGTTAGGTGTTATGGTCTTATGGTTACAATCTCTTAAAATCGGTAGCAGATTTCTCAAAAACCATTTCCCTTTCATAAATTCATGTTGAGTCTGCCAATCATGTTATGATTTTCAAAGGGCCCTGTAGCCACATCCTTAATAATAATTCAGGCATTCTCCTGACTACTGACCTCAGGGCAATAATCCTCTAGTTCCCAGTTTCTTTGCCCCTTTCTTGCTTTAATAACATAGGTACATTTGTAATTCATGGGGACCACACTAGAGTCTATGGGACTCTGGAATATTGATCTTGGAGAACAGTGAGAGAGTGCAAGAAGGAGCGTGTCCTTTAACAGTGAGAGAACGAGAGGAGAAGTGTGACCTTTAAAAGTGAGAGAGTGAGAGGAGCAGTGTGGCCTTTAACAATGAGAGTACGAGAGGAGCAGTGGGGCTTTTATCAGTGAGAGTATAAGAGGAGTAACGGGGACAAAAAACAGTGAGAGAGTGAGAGGAGCAGTGTGGCCTTTAACAGTGAGAGAGTGAGAGGAGCAGTGTGACCTTTAATAGTGAGAGAGCAAGAGGAGCAGTGGGGCTGATAACAGTGAGAGAACGAGAGGAGCAGTGTGGCCTTTAACAGTGAGAGAGTGAGAGGAGAAGTGTGGCCTTTAATAGTGAGAGAGTGAGAGGAGCAGTGTGGCCTTTAATAGTGAGAGAGCGAGAGGAGCAGCGTGGACATTAATAGTGAGAGAGTGAGAGGAGCAGTGTGGCCATTAACAGTGAGAGAGTGAGAGGAGCAGTGTGGCCATTAATAGTGAGAGAGCAAGAGGAGCAGTGTGGCCTTTAATAGTGAGAGAGCGAGAGGAGCAGTGTGGCCTTTAACAGTGAGAGAGTGAGAGGAGCAGTGTGGCCTTTAATAGTGAGAGAGCAAGAGGAGCAGTGTGGCCTTTATTAGTGAGAGAGCGAGAGGAGCAGTGTGGCCTTTAACAGTGAGAGTGCGAGAGGAGCAGTGGGGCTTTTATCAGTGAGTGTACAAGAGGAGTAGCGGGGCCAAAAACAGTGAGAGAGTGAGAGGTGCAGTGTGGACATTAACAGTGAGAGTGCGAGAGGAGCAGTGTGGCCGTTTACAGTGAGAGAGAGGGTGGAGCAGTGTGGCTTTTAACAGTGAGAGAGTGGGAGGAGCAGTGTGGCCTTTAACAGTGAGAGAGTGGGGGGAGCAGTGTGGACATTAACAGTGAGAGAGTGGGAGGAGCAGTGTGGCCTTTAACAGTGGGAGAGTGGGAGGAGCAGTGTGGCCTTTAACAGTGAGAGTGCGAGAGGAGCAGTGTGGCCTTGAAGAGTGAGAGAGTGGGAGGAGCAGTGTGGCCTTTAACAGTGAGAGAGCGAGAGGAGCAGTGTGGACATTAACAGTGAGAGAGTGGGAGGAGCAGTGTGTCCTTTAACAGTGAGAGAGCGAGAGGAGCAGTGTGGACATTAACAGTGAGAGAGTGGGAGGAGCAGTGTGGCCTTTAACAGTGTGAGAGTGAGAGGAGCAGCGTGGCCTTTAACAGTGAGAGAGTGAGAGGAGCAGTGTGGCCTTTAATAGTGAGAGAGTGAGAGGAGCAGTGTGGCCTTTAATAGTGAGAGAGCGAGAGGAACAGTGTGGCCTTTAACAGTGAGAGAGCGAGAGGAGCAGTGTGGCCTTTAACAGTGAGAGAAGGAGAGGAGCAGTGTGGCCTTTAACAGTGAGAGAGCGAGAGCAGCAGTGTGGCCTTTAACAGTGAGAGAGAGAGAGGAGGAGTGTGGCCTTTGATATTGAGAGAGTGAGAGGAGCAGTGTGGCCTTTAACAGTGAGAGAGTGAGAGGAGCAGTGTGGCCTTTAACAGTGAGAGAGTGAGAGGAGCAGTGTGGCCTTTAACAGTGAGAGAGCGAGAGGAGCAGTGGGGCTTTTAACAGTGAGAGAGCGAGAGGAGCAGTGTGGCCTTTAATAGTGAGAAAGCAAGAGGAGCATTGTGGCCTTTAATATTGAGAGAGTGAGAGGAGCAGTGTGGCCTTTAACAGTGAGAGAGCGAGAGGAGCAGTGTGGCTTTTAATAGTGAGAGAGTGGGAGGAGCAGTGTGGCCTTTAACAGTGAGAGAGCGAGAGGAGCAGTGTGCACATTAACAGTGAGAGTGCGAGAGGAACAGTGTGGCCTTGAAGAGTGAGAGAGCGAGAGTAGCAGTGTGGCCTTTAACAGTGAGAGTGTGAGAGGTGCAGTGTGGCTTTTATCTTTGAGAGAGAGAGAGGAGCAGTGTGGCCTTTAACAGTGAGAGAGCGAGAAGAGCAGTGTGGCCTTTAACAGTGAGACAGCGAGAGGAGCAGTGTGGACTTTAACAGTGACAGAGCGAGAGGTGCAGTGTGGCCTTTAACAGTGAGAGAGTGAGAGGAGCAGTGTGGCCTTTAATAGTGAGAGAGCGAGAGGAGCAGTGTGGCCTTTAATACTGACAGAGTGAGAGGAGCAGTGTGACCTTTAACAGTGAGAGAGCGAGAGGAGCAGTGTGGCCTAAAACAGTGAGAGAGTGAGAGGAGCAGTGTGGCCTTTAACATTGAGAGAGAGTGAGGAGCAGTGGGGCTTTTAACAGTGAGAGAGCGAGAGGAGCAGTGTGGCCTTTAATATTGAGAGAGTTAGAGGAGCAGTGTGACCTTTAACAGTGAGAGAGCGAGAGGAGCAGAGGGCTTTTAATAGTGAGAGAGCGAGAGGAGCATTGTGGCCTTTAATATTGAGAGAGTGGGAGGAGCATTGTGGCCTTTAATATTGAGAGAGTGAGAGGAGCAGTGTGGCCTTTAACAGTGAGAGAGCGAGAGGAGCAGTGTGGCCTTTAACAGTGAGAGAGCGAGAGGAGCAGTGTGGCCTTTAACAGTGAGAGAGTGAGAGGAGCAGTTTGGCCTTTAATATTGAGAGAGCGAGAGGAGCAGTGTGGCTTTAACAGTGAGAGTGGGAGAGGAGCAGTGTGGCCTTTAACAGTGAGAGAGCGAGAGGAGCAGTGTGGCTTTAACAGTGAGAGAGTGAGCGGAGCAGTGTGTACATTAACAGTGTAAGTGCGAGAGGATCAGTGGGGCTTTTTTCAGTGAGTGTACAAAAGGAGTAGCGGGGCCAAAAACAGTGAGAGAGTGAGAGGTGCAGTGTGGACATTAACACTGAGAGTGCGAGAGGAGCAGTGTGGCCGTTTACAGTGAGAGAGTGGGGGGAGCAGTGTGGCCTTTAACAGTGAGAGAGCGAGAGGAGCAGTGTGGCCTTTAACAGTGAGGGAGTGGGGGGAGCAGTGTGGCCTTTAACAGTGAGAGAGCGAGAGGAGCAGTGTGGCCATTTACAGTGCGAGTGCGAGAGGAGCAGTGTGGCCTTTAAGAGTGAGAGAGAGGGAGGAGCAGTGTGGCCTTTAACAATGAGAGAGCGAGAGGAGCAGTTTAGCCTTTAACAGTTAGAGTACGAGTGGAGCATTAGGGAGTTTATCAGTGAGAGTATAAGAGGAGTAGCGGGGCCAAAAAACTGACAGAGTGAGAGGAGCAGTGTGGCCTTTAACAGTGAGAGAGTGAGAGGAGCAGTGTGGCCTTTAATAGTGAGAGAGCAAGAGGAGCAGTGTGGCCTTTATTAGTGAGAGAGCGAGAGGAGCAGTGTGGCCTTTAACAGTGAGAGTGCGAGAGGAGCAGTGGGGCTTTTATCAGTGAGTGTACAAGAGGAGTAGCGGGGCCAAAAACAGTGAGAGAGTGAGAGGTGCAGTGTGGACATTAACAGTGAGAGTGCGAGAGGAGCAGTGTGGCCGTTTACAGTGAGAGAGAGGGTGGAGCAGTGTGGCTTTTAAGAGTGAGAGAGTGGGAGGAGCAGTGTGGCCTTTAACAGTGAGAGAGTGGGGGGAGCAGTGTGGACATTAACAGTGAGAGAGTGGGAGGAGCAGTGTGGCCTTTAACAGTGGGAGAGTGGGAGGAGCAGTGTGGCCTTTAACAGTGAGAGTGCGAGAGGAGCAGTGTGGCCTTGAAGAGTGAGAGAGTGGGAGGAGCAGTGTGGCCTTTAACAGTGAGAGAGCGAGAGGAGCAGTGTGGACATTAACAGTGAGAGAGTGGGAGGAGCAGTGTGTCCTTTAACAGTGAGAGAGCGAGAGGAGCAGTGTGGACATTAACAGTGAGAGAGTGGGAGGAGCAGTGTGGCCTTTAACAGTGTGAGAGTGAGAGGAGCAGCGTGGCCTTTAACAGTGAGAGAGTGAGAGGAGCAGTGTGGCCTTTAATAGTGAGAGAGTGAGAGGAGCAGTGTGGCCTTTAATAGTGAGAGAGCGAGAGGAACAGTGTGGCCTTTAACAGTGAGAGAGCGAGAGGAGCAGTGTGGCCTTTAACAGTGAGAGAAGGAGAGGAGCAGTGTGGCCTTTAACAGTGAGAGAGCGAGAGGAGCAGTGTGGCCTTTAACAGTGAGAGAGAGAGAGGAGCAGTGGGGCTTTTATCAGTGAGAGTATAAGAGCTGTAGCGGGGTCAAAAAACAGTGAGAGAGAGAGCAGAGCAGTGTGGCCTTTAATAGTGAGAGAGCGAGAGAGCTGTGTGGCCTTTAACAGTGAGAGTTCGAGAGGAACAGTGTGGCCTTTAACAGTGAGAGTGCGAGAGAGCTGTGTGGCCTTTAACAGTGAGAGTTCGAGAGGAACAGTGTGGCCTTTAACAGTGAGAGTGCGAGAGGAGCCGCGTGGCCTTTAACAGTGAGAGAGCGAGAGGAGAAATGTGGCCTTTAATAGTGAGAGAACAACAGGAGCAGTGTGGCCTTTAACAGTGAGAGAGTGAGAGGAGAAATGTGGCTTTTAATTGTGAGAGAGCGAGTGGAGCAGTGTGGCCTTTAACAGTGAGAGTGCGAGAGGAGCAGTGTGGCCTTGAAGAGTGAGAGAGTGGGAGGAGCAGTGTGGCCTTTAACAGTGAGAGAGCGAGAGGAGCAGTGTGGACATTAACAGTGAGAGAGTGGGAGGAGCAGTGTGTCCTTTAACAGTGAGAGAGCGAGAGGAGCAGTGTGGACATTAACAGTGAGAGAGTGGGAGGAGCAGTGTGGCCTTTAACAGTGTGAGAGTGAGAGGAGCAGCGTGGCCTTTAACAGTGAGATAGTGAGAGGAGCAGTGTGGCCTTTAATAGTGAGAGAGTGAGAGGAGCAGTGTGGCCTTTAATAGTGAGAGAGCGAGAGGAACAGTGTGGCCTTTAACAGTGAGAGCGCGAGAGGAGCAGTGTGGCCTTTAACAGTGAGAGAAGGAGAGGAGCAGTGTGGTCTTTAACAGTGAGAGAGCGAGAGGAGCAGTGTGGCCTTTAACAGTGAGAGAGAGAGAGGAGGAGTGTGGCCTTTGATATTGAGAGAGTGAGAGGAGCAGTGTGGCCTTTAACAGTGAGAGAGTAAGAGGAGCAGTGTGGCCTTTAACAGTGAGAGAGTGAGAGGAGCAGTGTGGCCTTTAACAGTGAGAGAGCGAGAGGAGCAGTGGGGCTTTTAACAGTGAGAGAGCGAGAGGAGCAGTGTGGCCTTTAATAGTGAGAAAGCAAGAGGAGCATTGTGGCCTTTAATATTGAGAGAGTGAGAGGAGCAGTGTGGCCTTTAACAGTGAGAGAGCGAGAGGAGCAGTGGGGCTTTTAATAGTGAGAGAGTGGGAGGAGCAGTGTGGCCTTTAACAGTGAGAGAGCGAGAGGAGCAGTGTGCACATTAACAGTGAGAGTGCGAGAGGAACAGTGTGGCCTTGAAGAGTGAGAGAGCGAGAGTAGCAGTGTGGCCTTTAACAGTGAGAGTGTGAGAGGTGCAGTGTGGCTTTTATCTTTGAGAGAGAGAGAGGAGCAGTGTGGCCTTTAACAGTGAGAGAGCGAGAAGAGCAGTGTGGCCTTTAACAGTGAGACAGCGAGAGGAGCAGTGTGGACTTTAACAGTGACAGAGCGAGAGGTGCAGTGTGGCCTTTAACAGTGAGAGAGTGAGAGGAGCAGTGTGGCCTTTAATAGTGAGAGAGCGAGAGGAGCAGTGTGGCCTTTAATACTGACAGAGTGAGAGGAGCAGTGTGACCTTTAACAGTGGGAGAGCGAGAGGAGCAGTGTGGCCTAAAACTGTGAGAGAGTGAGAGGAGCAGTGTGGCCTTTAACATTGAGAGAGAGTGAGGAGCAGTGGGGCTTTTAACAGTGAGAGAGCGAGAGGAGCAGTGTGGCCTTTAATATTGAGAGAGTTAGAGGAGCAGTGTGACCTTTAACAGTGAGAGAGCGAGAGGAGCAGTGTGGCCTTTAATAGTGAGAAAGCGAGAGGAGCATTGTGGCCTTTAATATTGAGAGAGTGAGAGGAGCAGTGTGGCCTTTAATATTGAGAGAGTGAGAGGAGCAGTGTGGCCTTTAACAGTGAGAGAGCGAGAGGAGCAGTGGGGCTTTTAATAGTGAGAGAGCGAGAGGAGCAGTGTGGCCTTTAACAGTGAGAGAGTGAGAGGAGCAGTTTGGCCTTTAATATTGAGAGAGCGAGAGGAGCAGTGTGGCTTTAATAGTGAGAGTGGGAGAGGAGCAGTGTGGCCTTTAACAGTGAGAGAGCGAGAGGAGCAGTGTGGCTTTAACAGTGAGAGAGTGAGCGGAGCAGTGTGTACATTAACAGTGTAAGTGCGAGAGGATCAGTGGGGCTTTTTTCAGTGAGTGTACAAAAGGAGTAGCGGGGCCAAAAACAGTGAGAGAGTGAGAGGTGCAGTGTGGACATTAACACTGAGAGTGCGAGAGGAGCAGTGTGGCCGTTTACAGTGAGAGAGTGGGGGGAGCAGTGTGGCCTTTAACAGTGAGAGAGCGAGAGGAGCAGTGTGGCCTTTAACAGTGAGGGAGTGGGGGGAGCAGTGTGGCCTTTAACAGTGAGAGAGCGAGAGGAGCAGTGTGGCCATTTACAGTGCGAGTGCGAGAGGAGCAGTGTGGCCTTTAAGAGTGAGAGAGAGGGAGGAGCAGTGTGGCCTTTAACAATGAGAGAGCGAGAGGAGCAGTTTAGCCTTTAACAGTTAGAGTACGAGTGGAGCATTAGGGAGTTTATCAGTGAGAGTATAAGAGGAGTAGCGGGGCCAAAAAACTGACAGAGTGAGAGGAGCAGTGTGGCCTTTAACAGTGAGAGAGTGAGAGGAGCAGTGTGGCCTTTAATAGTGAGAGAGCAAGAGGAGCAGTGTGGCCTTTATTAGTGAGAGAGCGAGAGGAGCAGTGTGGCCTTTAACAGTGAGAGTGCGAGAGGAGCAGTGGGGCTTTTATCAGTGAGTGTACAAGAGGAGTAGCGGGGCCAAAAACAGTGAGAGAGTGAGAGGTGCAGTGTGGACATTAACAGTGAGAGTGCGAGAGGAGCAGTGTGGCCGTTTACAGTGAGAGAGAGGGTGGAGCAGTGTGGCTTTTAAGAGTGAGAGAGTGGGAGGAGCAGTGTGGCCTTTAACAGTGAGAGAGTGGGGGGAGCAGTGTGGACATTAACAGTGAGAGAGTGGGAGGAGCAGTGTGGCCTTTAACAGTGAGAGTGCGAGAGGAGCAGTGTGGCCTTGAAGAGTGAGAGAGTGGGAGGAGCAGTGTGGCCTTTAACAGTGAGAGAGCGAGAGGAGCAGTGTGGACATTAACAGTGAGAGAGTGGGAGGAGCAGTGTGTCCTTTAACAGTGAGAGAGCGAGAGGAGCAGTGTGGACATTAACAGTGAGAGAGTGGGAGGAGCAGTGTGGCCTTTAACAGTGTGAGAGTGAGAGGAGCAGCGTGGCCTTTAACAGTGAGAGAGTGAGAGGAGCAGTGTGGCCTTTAATAGTGAGAGAGTGAGAGGAGCAGTGTGGCCTTTAATAGTGAGAGAGCGAGAGGAACAGTGTGGCCTTTAACAGTGAGAGAGCGAGAGGAGCAGTGTGGCCTTTAACAGTGAGAGAAGGAGAGGAACAGTGTGGCCTTTAACAGTGAGAGAGCGAGAGGAGCAGTGTGGCCTTTAACAGTGAGAGAGAGAGAGGAGCAGTGGGGCTTTTATCAGTGAGAGTATAAGAGCTGTAGCGGGGTCAAAAAACAGTGAGAGAGAGAGCAGAGCAGTGTGGCCTTTAATAGTGAGAGAGCGAGAGAGCTGTGTGGCCTTTAACAGTGAGAGTTCGAGAGGAACAGTGTGGCCTTTAACAGTGAGAGTGCGAGAGAGCTGTGTGGCCTTTAACAGTGAGAGTTCGAGAGGAACAGTGTGGCCTTTAACAGTGAGAGTGCGAGAGGAGCCGCGTGGCCTTTAACAGTGAGAGAGCGAGAGGAGAAATGTGGCCTTTAATAGTGAGAGAACAACAGGAGCAGTGTGGCCTTTAACAGTGAGAGAGTGAGAGGAGAAATGTGGCTTTTAATTGTGAGAGAGCGAGTGGAGCAGTGGGGCCTTTAACAGTGAGAGAGCGAGAGGAGCCGTGTGGCCTTTAACAGTGAGAGAGTGAGAGGAGCAGTGTGGCCTTTAATGGTAAGAGAGTGAGAGGAGCAGTATGGCCTTTAACAGTGAGAGAGTGAGGGGAGCAGTGTGGCCTTTAATAGTGAGAGAGCGAGAGGAGCAGTGTGAAATTTAATAGTGAGAGAGCGAGAGGAACAGTGTGGCCTTTAACAGTGAGAGAGCGAGAGGAGCAGTGTGGCCTTTAACAGTGTGAGAGTGAGAGGAGCAGCGTGGCCTTTAACAGTGAGACAGTGAGAGGAGCAGTGGGCCTTTTATCCGTGAGATAGCGAGAGGAGCAGTGTGGCCTTTAACAGTGAGAGAGAGAGAGGAGCAGTGGGGCTTTTATCAGTGAGAGTATAAGAGGTGTAGCGGGGTCAAAAAACAGTGAGAGAGAGAGCGGAGCAGTGTGGCCTTTAACAGTGAGAGAGTGAGAGGAGCAGTGTGGCCTTTAACAATGAGAGAGAGAGAGGAGCACTGGGGCTTTTAACAGTGAGAGAGTTAGAGGAGCAGTGTGGCCTTTAACAGTGTGAGAGTGAGAGGAGCCGTGTGGCCTTTAACAGTGAGACAGTGAGAGGAGCAGTGTGGCCTTTAACAGTGTGAGAGTGAGAGGAGCCGTGTGGCCTTTAACAGTGAGCGAGCGAGAGGAGCAGTGTGGCCTTTAACAGTGAGAGTGCGAGAGGAACAGTGTGGCCTTTAACAGTGAGAGAACGAAAGTAGCAGTGTGGACTTTAACAGTGAGAGTGTGAGAGGTGCAGTGTGGCTTTTATCTGTGAGAGAGTGGGAGGAGCAGTGTGGCCTTTAACAGTGAGACAGCGAGAGGAGCAGTGTGGACATTAACAGTGAGAGAGTGAGGGGAGCAGTGTGGCCTTTAACAGTGAGAGAGAGAGAGGAGCAGTGTGGACTTTAACAGTGAGAGAATGAGAGGAGAAGTATGGCCTTTAACAGTGAGAGAGTGAGAGGAGCAGTGTGGCCTTTAACATTGAGAGAGAGTGAGGAGCAGTGGGGCTTTTAACAGTGAGAGAGTGAGAGGAGCAGTATGGCCTTAAATAGTGAGAGAGCGAGAGGAGGAGTGTGGCCTTTGATATTGAGAGAGTGAGAGGAGCAGTGTGGCCTTTAACAGTGAGAGAGTGAGAGGAGCAGTGTGGCCTTTAACAGTGAGAGAGCGAGAGGAGCAGTGGGGCTTTTAACAGTGAGAGAGCGAGAGGAGCAGTGTGGCCTTTAACAGTGAGAGAGCGAGAGGAGCAGTGTGCACATTAACAGTGAGAGTGCGAGAGAAACAGTGTGGCCTTGAAGAGTGAGAGAGCGAGAGTAACAGTGTGGCCTTTAACAGTGAGAGTGTGAGAGGTGCAGTGTGGCTTTTATCTTTGAGAGAGAGAGAGGAGCAGTGTGGCCTTTAACAGTGAGAGAGCGAGAAGAGCAGTGTGGCCTTTAACAGTGAGACAGCGAGAGGAGCAGTGTGGACTTTAACAGTGACAGAGCGAGAGGTGCAGTGTGGCCTAAAACAGTGAGAGAGTGAGAGGAGCAGTGTGGCCTTTAACATTGAGAGAGAGAGAGGAGCAGTGGGGCTTTTAACAGTGAGAGAGCGAGAGGAGCAGTGTGGCCTTTAATACTGACAGAGTGAGAGGAGCAGTGTGACCTTTAACAGTGAGAGAGCGAGAGGAGCAGTGTGGCCTAAAACAGTGAGAGAGTGAGAGGAGCAGTGTGGCCTTTAACATTGAGAGAGAGTGAGGAGCAGTGGGGCTTTTAACAGTGAGAGAGCGAGAGGAGCAGTGTGGCCTTTAATATTGAGAGAGTTAGAGGAGCAGTGTGACCTTTAACAGTGAGAGAGCGAGAGGAGCAGTGGGGCTTTTTATAGTGAGAGAGTGAGAGGAGCAGTGTGGCCTTTAATAGTGAGAAAGCGAGAGGAGCATTGTGGCCTTTAATATTGAGAGAGTGAGAGGAGCAGTGTGGCCTTTAATATTGAGAGAGTGAGAGGAGCAGTGTGGCCTTTAACAGTGAGAGAGCGAGAGGAGCAGTGGGGCTTTTAATAGTGAGAGAGCGAGAGGAGCAGTGTGGCCTTTAACAGTGAGAGAGTGAGAGGAGCAGTTTGGCCTTTAATATTGAGAGAGCGAGAGGAGCAGTGTGGCTTTAACAGTGAGAGTGGGAGAGGAGCAGTGTGGCCTTTAACAGTGAGAGAGCGAGAGGAGCAGGGTGGCTTTAACAGTGAGAGAGTGAGCGGAGCAGTGTGTACATTAACAGTGTAAGAGCGAGAGGATCAGTGGGGCTTTTTTCAGTGAGTGTACAAAAGGAGTAGCGGGGCCAAAAACAGTGAGAGAGTGAGAGGTGCAGTGTGGACATTAACACTGAGAGTGCGAGAGGAGCAGTGTGGCCGTTTACAGTGAGAGAGTGGGGGGAGCAGTGTGGCCTTTAACAGTGAGAGAGCGAGAGGAGCAGTGTGGCCTTTAACAGTGAGGGAGTGGGGGGAGCAGTGTGGCCTTTAACAGTGAGAGAGCAAGAGGAGCAGTGTGGCCATTTACAGTGCGAGTGCGAGAGGAGCAGTGTGGCCTTTAAGAGTGAGAGAGAGGGAGGAGCAGTGTGGCCTTTAACAATGAGAGAGCGAGAGGAGCAGTTTAGCCTTTAACAGTTAGAGTACGAGTGGAGCATTAGGGAGTTTATCAGTGAGAGTAGAAGAGGAGTAGCGGGGCCAAAAAACTGACAGAGCGAGAGGAGCAGTGTGGCCTTTAATAGTGAGAGAGCGAGTGGAGCAGTGTGGCCTTTAACAGTGAGAGAGAGAGAGGAGCAGTGTGGCCTTTAACAGTGAGAGTATTAGAGGAGTAGCGGGGCCAAAAAACAGTGAGAGTGTGAGAGGAGCAGTGTGGCCTTTAACAGTGAGAGAGTGAGAGGAGCAGTGGGGCCATTAACAGTGAGAGAGTGAGAGGAGCAGTGTGGCCTTTAATAATTTGAGAGCGAGAGGAGCAGTGTGGCCTTTAACATTGAGAAAGCGAGAGGTGCCGTGTGGCCTTCAACAGTGAGAGAGAGAGAGGAGCAGTGTGGCCTTTAACAGTGAGAGAGAGAGAGGAGCAGTGTGGCTTTTATCAGTGAGAGAGTGAGAGGAGCAGTGGGGCCATTAACAGTGAGAGAGTGAGAGGAGCAGTGTGGCCTTTAATAGTGAGAGAGCGAGAGGAGCAGTGTGGCCTTTAACAGTGAGAGAGCGAGAGGAGCAGTGTGGCCTTTAATAGTGAGAGAGCGAGAGGAGCAGTGTGGCCTTTAACAGTGAGAGAGTGAGAGGAGCAGTGTGGACTTTAAAAGTGAGAGAGCGAGAGGTGCAATGTGGCCTTTAACAGTGAAAGTGCGAGAGGAGCAGTGTCGACTTTAACAGTGAGAGTTCGAGAGGAGCAGCGTGGCCTTTAAGAGTGAGAGAGCGAGAGGAGCAGTGTGGCCTTTAACACTGAGATGGCGAGAGGAGCAGTGCGGCCTGTAACTGTGAGAGTGCGAAAGGAGCAGTGGGGCTTTTATCAGTGAGTGAACAAGGGGCGTAACGGGGCCAAAAACAGTGAGAGAGTGAGTGGAGCAGTGTGGCCTTTAACAGTGAGACAGTGAGAGGAGCAGTGTGGCCTTTAACACTGAGAGCGTGAGAGGAGCCGTGTGGCGTTTAACAGTGAGCGAGCGAGAGGAGCAGTGTGGCCTTTAATAGTGAGAGAGAGAGAGGAGCAGTGTGGCCTTTAACAGTGAGAGAGAGAGAGGAGCAGTGTGGCCTTTAACAGTGAGACAGTGAGAGGAGCAGTGTGGCCTTTAACAGTGAGAGAGTGAGAGGAGCCGTGTTGCCCTTTAACAGTGAGCGAGCGAGAGGAGCAGTGTGGCCTTTAACAGTGAGAGAGTGAGAGGAACAGTGTGGCCTTTAACAGTGAGAGAGCGAGAGTAGCAGTGTGGCCTTTAACAGTGAGAGTGTGAGAGGTGCAGTTTGGCTTTTATCAGTGAGAGAGTGAGAGGAGCAGTATGGCCTTTAACAGTGAGAGAGTGAGAAGAGCAGTGTGGCCTTTAACAGTGAGAGAGAGAGAGGAGCAGTGTGGCCTTTAACAGTGAGAGACTGAGAGGGGCACTGTGGCCTTTAACAGTGAGAAAGCGAGAGGAGCAGTGTGGACATTAACAGTGAGAGAGTGAGGAGCAGTGTAGCCTTTAACAGTGAGAGTGCGAGAGGAGCAGTGTGGCCTTTAACAGTGAGAGAGTGAGAGGAGCATTGTGGCCTTCAACAGTGAGAGAGCGAGAGGAGCAGTGTGGACATTAACAGTGAGAGTGCGAGATGAGCAGTGTGGCCTTTATCAGTGAGAGAGCGAGAGGAGCAGTGTGGCCTTCAACAGTGAGAGAGAGAGAGGAGCAGTGGGGCTTTCATCATTGAGAGTAGAAGAGGAGTAGCGGGGCCTAAAAACAGTGAGAGAGTGAGAGGGGCAGAGTGTCCTTTAACAGTGAGAGTGCGAGAGGGGCCGCGTGGTCTTTAACAGTGAGAGAGTGAGAGGAGCAGTGTGGCCTTTAATAGTGAGAGAGTGAGAGGAGCAGTGTGGCCTTTAACAGTGAGAGAGTGAGAGGAGCAGTGTGGCCTTTAATAGTGAGAGAGTGAGAGGAGCAGTGTGGCCTTTAACAGTGAGAGAGCGAGAGGAGCAGTGTGGCCTTTAACACTGAGATGGCGAGAGGAGCATTGTGGCCTTGAACTGTGAGAGTGCGAAAGGAGCAGTGGGGCTTTTATCAGTGAGTGAACAAGGGGCGTAACGGGGCCAAAAACAGTGAGAGAGTGAGTGGAGCAGTGTGGCCTTTAACAGTGAGACAGTGAGAGGAGCAGTGTGGCCTTTAACAGTGAGAGAGAGAGAGGAGCAGTGTGGCCTTTAACAGTGTGAGAATGAGAGAAGTGTGGCCTTTAACGTTGAGAGAGCGAGAAGAGCTGTGTGGCCTTTAACAGTGAGAGTGTGAGAGGTGCAGTGTGGCGTTTAACAGTGAGAGAGCGAGAGGAACAGTGTGGCCTTTAACAGTGAGAGAGCGAGAGGAGCAGTGTGGCCTTTAACAGTGAGAGAGAGAGGAGCAGTGTGGCCTTTAATAGTGAGAGATCGAGAGGACCAGTGTGGCCTTTAACAGTGAGAGAGCGAGAGTAGCAGTGTGGCCTCTCCCAGTGAGAGAGTGAGAGGAGCAGCATGGCCTTTAACAGTGAGAGAGTGATAGGAGCAGCGTGGCCTTTAACAGTGAGAGAGTGGAGTAGCAGTGTGGACATTAACAGTGAGAGAGTGGGAGGAGCAGTGTGGCCTTTAACAGTGAGAGAGCGAGAGGAGCAGTGTGCACATTAACAGTGAGAGAGTGGGAGGAGCAGTGTGGCCTTTAACAGTGAGAGTGCGAGAGGAACAGTGTGGCCTTGAAGAGTGAGAGAGCGAGAATAGCAGTGTGGCCTTTAACAGTGAGAGTGTGAGAGGTGCAGTGTGGCTTTTATCTTTGAGAGAGTGAGAGGAGCAGTGTGGCCTTTAACAGTGAGAGAGCGAGAAGAGCAGTGTGGCCTTTAACAGTGAGACAGCGAGAGGAGCAGTGTGGACTTTAACAGTGAGAGATTGAGAGGAGAAGTGTGGCCTTTAACAGTGACAGAGCGAGAGGTGCAGTGTGGCCTAAAACATTGAGAGAGTGAGAGGAGCAGTGTGGCCTTTAACATTGAGAGAGAGTGAGGAGCAGTGGGGCTTTTAACAGTGAGAGAGCGAGAGGAGCAGTGTGACCTTAAATAGTGAGAGAGCGAGAGGAGGAGTGTGGCCTTTGATATTGAGAGAGCGAGAGGAGCAGTGTGGCCTTTAACAGTGAGAGAGTGAGAGGAGCAGTGTGGCCTTTAACAGTGAGAGAGCGAGAGGAGCAGTGGGGCTTTTAACAGTGAGAGAGCGAGAGGAGCAGTGTGGCCTTTAATAGTGAGAAAGCAAGAGGAGCATTGTGGCCTTTAATATTGAGAGAGTGAGAGGAGCAGTGTGGCCTTTAACAGTGAGAGAGCGAGAGGAGCAGTGGGGCTTTTAATAGTGAGAGAGTGGGAGGAGCAGTGTGGCCTTTAACAGTGAGAGAGCGAGAGGAGCAGTGTGCACATTAACAGTGAGAGTGCGAGAGAAATAGTGTGGCCTTGAAGAGTGAGAGAGCGAGAGTAACAGTGTGGCCTTTAACAGTGAGAGTGTGAGAGGTGCAGTGTGGCTTTTATCTTTGAGAGAGAGAGAGGAGCAGTGTGGCCTTTAACAGTGAGAGAGCGAGAAGAGCAGTGTGGCCTTTAACAGTGAGACAGCGAGAGGAGCAGTGTGGACTTTAACAGTGACAGAGCGAGAGGTGCAGTGTGGCCTAAAACAGTGAGAGAGTGTGAGGAGCAGTGTGGCCTTTAACATTGAGAGAGAGTGAGGAGCAGTGGGGCTTTTAACAGTGAGAGAGCGAGAGGAGCAGTGTGGCCTTTAATACTGACAGAGTGAGAGGAGCAGTGTGACCTTTAACAGTGAGAGAGCGAGAGGAGCAGTGTGGCCTAAAACAGTGAGAGAGTGAGAGGAGCAGTGTGGCCTTTAACATTGAGAGAGAGTGAGGAGCAGTGGGGCTTTTAACAGTGAGAGAGCGAGAGGAGCAGTGTGGCCTTTAATATTGAGAGAGTTAGAGGAGCAGTGTGACCTTTAACAGTGAGAGAGCGAGAGGAGCAGTGGGGCTTTTTATAGTGAGAGAGTGAGAGGAGCAGTGTGGCCTTTAATAGTGAGAAAGCGAGAGGAGCATTGTGGCCTTTAATATTGAGAGAGTGAGAGGAGCAGTGTGGCCTTTAATATTGAGAGAGTGAGAGGAGCAGTGTGGCCTTTAACAGTGAGAGAGCGAGAGGAGCAGTGGGGCTTTTAATAGTGAGAGAGCGAGAGGAGCAGTGTGGCCTTTAACAGTGAGAGAGTGAGAGGAGCAGTTTGGCCTTTAATATTGAGAGAGCGAGAGGAGCAGTGTGGCTTTAACAGTGAGAGTGGGAGAGGAGCAGTGTGGCCTTTAACAGTGAGAGAGCGAGAGGAGCAGGGTGGCTTTAACAGTGAGAGAGTGAGCGGAGCAGTGTGTACATTAACAGTGTAAGTGCGAGAGGATCAGTGGGGCTTTTTTCAGTGAGTGTACAAAAGGAGTAGCGGGGCCAAAAACAGTGAGAGAGTGAGAGGTGCAGTGTGGACATTAACACTGAGAGTGCGAGAGGAGCAGTGTGGCCGTTTACAGTGAGAGAGTGGGGGGAGCAGTGTGGCCTTTAACAGTGAGAGAGAGAGAGGAGCAGTGTGGCCTTTAACAGTGAGGGAGTGGGGGGAGCAGTGTGGCCTTTAACAGTGAGAGAGCGAGAGGAGCAGTGTGGCCATTTACAGTGCGAGTGCGAGAGGAGCAGTGTGGCCTTTAAGAGTGAGAGAGAGGGAGGATCAGTGTGGCCTTTAACAATGAGAGAGCGAGAGGAGCAGTTTAGCCTTTAACAGTGAGAGTATTAGAGGAGTAGCGGGGCCAAAAAACAGTGAGAGTGTGAGAGGAGCAGTATGGCCTTTAACAGTGAGAGAGTGAGAAGAGCAGTGTGGCCTTTAACAGTGAGAGAGAGAGAGGAGCAGTGTGGCCTTTAACAGTGAGAGACTGAGAGGGGCACTGTGGCCTTTAACAGTGAGAAAGCGAGAGGAGCAGTGTGGACATTAACAGTGAGAGAGTGAGGAGCAGTGTAGCCTTTAACAGTGAGAGTGCGAGAGGAGCAGTGTGGCCTTTAACAGTGAGAGAGTGAGAGGAGCATTGTGGCCTTCAACAGTGAGAGAGCGAGAGGAGCAGTGTGGACATTAACAGTGAGAGTGCGAGATGAGCAGTGTGGCCTTTATCAGTGATAGAGCGAGAGGAGCAGTGTGGCCTTCAACAGTGAGAGAGAGAGAGGAGCAGTGGGGCTTTCATCATTGAGAGTAGAAGAGGAGTAGCGGGGCCTAAAAACAGTGAGAGAGTGAGAGGGGCAGAGTGTCCTTTAACAGTGAGAGTGCGAGAGGGGCCGCGTGGTCTTTAACAGTGAGAGAGTGAGAGGAGCAGTGTGGCCTTTAATAGTGAGAGAGTGAGAGGAGCAGTGTGGCCTTTAACAGTGAGAGAGTGAGAGGAGCAGTGTGGCCTTTAATAGTGAGAGAGTGAGAGGAGCAGTGTGGCCTTTAACAGTGAGAGAGCGAGAGGAGCAGTGTGGCCTTTAACACTGAGATGGCGAGAGGAGCATTGTGGCCTTGAACTGTGAGAGTGCGAAAGGAGCAGTGGGGCTTTTATCAGTGAGTGAACAAGGGGCGTAACGGGGCCAAAAACAGTGAGAGAGTGAGTGGAGCAGTGTGGCCTTTAACAGTGAGACAGTGAGAGGAGCAGTGTGGCCTTTAACAGTGAGAGAGAGAGAGGAGCAGTGTGGCCTTTAACAGTGTGAGAATGAGAGAAGTGTGGCCTTTAACGTTGAGAGAGCGAGAAGAGCTGTGTGGCCTTTAACAGTGAGAGTGTGAGAGGTGCAGTGTGGCGTTTAACAGTGAGAGAGCGAGAGGAACAGTGTGGCCTTTAACAGTGAGAGAGCGAGAGGAGCAGTGTGGCCTTTAACAGTGAGAGAGAGAGGAGCAGTGTGGCCTTTAATAGTGAGAGATCGAGAGGACCAGTGTGGCCTTTAACAGTGAGAGAGCGAGAGTAGCAGTGTGGCCCCTCCCAGTGAGAGAGTGAGAGGAGCAGCATGGCCTTTAACAGTGAGAGAGTGAGAGGAGCAGCGTGGCCTTTAACAGTGAGAGAGTGGAGTAGCAGTGTGGACATTAACAGTGAGAGAGTGGGAGGAGCAGTGTGGCCTTTAACAGTGAGAGAGCGAGAGGAGCAGTGTGCACATTAACAGTGAGAGAGTGGGAGGAGCAGTGTGGCCTTTAACAGTGAGAGTGCGAGAGGAACAGTGTGGCCTTGAAGAGTGAGAGAGCGAGAGTAGCAGTGTGGCCTTTAACAGTGAGAGTGTGAGAGGTGCAGTGTGGCTTTTATCTTTGAGAGAGTGAGAGGAGCAGTGTGGCCTTTAACAGTGAGAGAGCGAGAAGAGCAGTGTGGCCTTTAACAGTGAGACAGCGAGAGGAGCAGTGTGGACTTTAACAGTGAGAGATTGAGAGGAGAAGTGTGGCCTTTAACAGTGACAGAGCGAGAGGTGCAGTGTGGCCTAAAACATTGAGAGAGTGAGAGGAGCAGTGTGGCCTTTAACATTGAGAGAGAGTGAGGAGCAGTGGGGCTTTTAACAGTGAGAGAGCGAGAGGAGCAGTGTGACCTTTAACAGTGAGAGAGTGAAAGGAGCAGTGTGGCCTTTAATAGTGAGAGAGCGAGAGGAGCAGTGTGGCCTTTAATACTGAGAGAGTGAGAGGAGCAGTGTGGCCTTTAACAGTGAGAGAGTGAGAGGAGCAGTGTGGCCTTTAACATTGAGAGAGAGTGAGGCGCAGTGGGGCTTTTAACAGTGAGAGAGCGAGAGGAGCAGTGTGGCCTTTAACAGTGAGAGAGTGAGAGGAGCAGTGTGACCTTTAATAGTGAGAGAGCGAGAGGAGCAGTGTGGCCTTTAATATTGAGAGAGTTAGAGGAGCAGTGTGACCTTTAACAGTGAGAGAGCGAGAGGAGCAGTGGGGCTTTTAATAGTGAGAGAGCGAGAGGAGCAGTGTGGCCTTTAATAGTGAGAAAGCGAGAGGAGCATTGTGGCCTTTAATATTGAGAGAGCGAGAGGAGCAGTGTGGCTTTAACAGTGAGAGTGGGAGAGGAGCAGTGTGGCCTTTAACAGTGAGAGAGCGAGAGGAGCAGTGTGGCTTTAACAGTGAGAGAGTGAGCGGAGCAGTGTGTACATTAACAGTGTAAGTGCGAGAGGATCAGTGGGGCTTTTTTCAGTGAGTGTACAAAAGGAGTAGCGAGGCCAAAAACAGTGAGAGAGTGAGAGGTGCAGTGTGGACATTAACACTGAGAGTGCGAGAGGAGCAGTGTGGCCGTTTACAGTGAGAGAGTGGGGGGGTGCAGTGTGGCCTTTCACAGTGAGAGAGCGAGAGGAGCAGTGGGGCTTTTATCAGTGAGTGAACAAGGGGCGTAACGGGGCCAAAAACAGTGAGAGAGTGAGTGGAGCAGTGTGGAAATAACAGTGAGACAGTGAGAGGAGCAGTGTGGCCTTTAACAGTGAGAGAGTGAGAGGAGCCGTGTGGCGTTTAACAGTGAGCGAGCGAGAGGAGCAGTGTGGCCTTTAACAGTGAGAGAGAGAGAGGAGCAGTGTGGCCTTTAACAGTGAGAGAGAGAGAGGAGCAGTGTGGCCTTTAACAGTGAGACAGTGAGAGGAGCAGTGTGGCCTTTAACAGTGAGAGAGTGAGAGGAGCCGTGTGGCCTTTAACAGTGAGCGAGTGAGAGGAGCAGTGTGGCCTTTAACAGTGAGAGAGTGAGAGGAACATTGTGGCCTTTAACAGTGAGAGAGCGAGAGTAGCAGTGTGGCCTTTAACAGTGAGAGTGTGAGAGGTGCAGTTTGGCTTTTATCAGTGAGAGAGTGAGAGGAGCAGTGTGGCCTTTAACAGTGAGAGAGAGAGAGGAGCAGTGTGGCCTTTAACAGTGAGAGACTGAGAGGGGCACTGTGGCCTTTAACAGTGAGAAAGCGAGAGGAGCAGTGTGGACATTAACAGTGAGAGAGTGAGGAGCAGTGTAGCCTTTAACAGTGAGAGTGCGAGAGGAGCAGTGTGGCCTTTAACAGTGAGAGAGTGAGAGGAGCATTGTGGCCTTCAACAGTGAGAGAGCGAGAGGAGCAGTGTGGACATTAACAGCGAGATGAGCAGTGTGGCATTTATCAGTGAGAGAGCGAGAGGAGCAGTGTGGCCTTCAACAGTGAGAGAGAGAGAGGAGCAGTGGGGCTTTCATCATTGAGAGTAGAAGAGGAGTAGCGGGGCCTAAAAACAGTGAGAGAGTGAGAGGGGCAGAGTGTCCTTTAACAGTGAGAGTGCGAGAGGGGCCGCGTGGTCTTTAACAGTGAGAGAGTGAGAGGAGCAGTGTGGCCTTTAATAGTGAGAGAGTGAGAGGAGCAGTGTGGCCTTTAACAGTGAGAGAGTGAGAGGAGCAGTGTGGCTTTAACAGTGAGAGTGGGAGAGGAGCAGTGTGGCCTTTAACAGTGAGAGAGCGAGAGGAGCAGTGTGGCTTTAACAGTGAGAGAGTGAGCGGAGCAGTGTGTACATTAACAGTGTAAGTGCGAGAGGATCAGTGGGGCTTTTTTCAGTGAGTGTACAAAAGGAGTAGCGAGGCCAAAAACAGTGAGAGAGTGAGAGGTGCAGTGTGGACATTAACACTGAGAGTGCGAGAGGAGCAGTGTGGCCGTTTACAGTGAGAGAGTGGGGGGAGCAGTGTGGCCTTTCACAGTGAGAGAGCGAGAGGAGCAGTGTGGCCTTTAACAGTGAGGGAGTGGGGGGAGCAGTGTGGCCTTTAACAGTGAGAGAGCGAGAGGATCAGTGTGGCCATTTACAGTGCGAGTGCGAGAGGAGCAGTGTGGCCTTTAAGAGTGAGAGAGAGGGAGGAGCAGTGTGGCCTTTAACAATGAGAGAGCGAGAGGAGCAGTTTAGCCTTTAACAGTTAGAGTACGAGTGGAGCATTAGGGAGTTTATCAGTGAGAGTATAAGAGGAGTAGCGGGGCCAAAAAACTGACAGAGTGAGAGGAGCAGTGTGGCCTTTAATAGTGAGAGAGCGAATGGAGCAGTGTGCACATTAACAGTGAGAGAGTGGGAGGAGCAGTGTGGCCTTTAACAGTGAGAGAGCGAGAGGAGCAGTGTGCACATTAACAGTGAGAGAGTGGGAGGAGCAGTGTGGCCTTTAACGGTGAGAGTGCGAGAGGAACATTGTGGCCTTGAAGAGTGAGAGAGCGAGAGTAGCAGTGTGGCCTTTAACAGTGAGAGTGTGAGAGGTGCAGTGTGGCTTTTATCTTTGAGAGAGTGAGAGGAGCAGTGTGGCCTTTAACAGTGAGAGAGCGAGAAGAGCAGTGTGGCCTTTAACAGTGAGACAGCGAGAGGAGCAGTGTGGACTTTAACAGTGAGAGATTGAGAGAAGTGTGGCCTTTAACAGTGACAGAGCGAGAGGTGCAGTGTGGCCTAAAACATTGAGAGAGTGAGAGGAGCAGTGTGACCTTTAACATTGAGAGAGAGTGAGGAGCAGTGGGGCTTTAATACTGAGAGAGTGAGAGGAGCAGTGTGACCTTTAACAGTGAGAGAGCGAGAGGAGCAGTGTGGCCTAAAACAGTGAGAGAGTGAGAGGAGCAGTGTGGCCTTTAACATTGAGAGAGAGTGAGGAGCAGTGGGGCTTTTAACAGTGAGAGAGCGAGAGGAGCAGTGTGGCCTTTAACAGTGAGAGAGTGAGAGGAGCAGTGTGGCCTTTAATAGTGAGAGAGCGAGAGGAGCAGTGTGGCCTTTAATATTGAGAGAGTTAGAGGAGCAGTGTGACCTTTAACAGTGAGAGAGCGAGAGGAGCAGTGGGGCTTTTAATAGTGAGAGAGCGAGAGGAGCAGTGTGGCCTTTAATAGTGAGAAAGCGAGAGGAGCATTGTGGCCTTTAATATTGAGAGAGTGAGAGGAGCAGTGTGGCCTTTAATATTGAGAGAGTGAGAGGAGCAGTGTGGCCTTTAACAGTGAGAGAGCGAGAGGAGCAGTGGGGCTTTTAATAGTGAGAGAGCGAGAGGAGCAGTGTGGCCTTTAACAGTGAGAGAGTGAGAGGAGCAGTTTGGCCTTTAATATTGAGAGAGCGAGAGGAGCAGTGTGGCTTTAACAGTGAGAGTGGGAGAGGAGCAGTGTGGCCTTTAACAGTGAGAGAGCGAGAGGAGCAGTGTGGCTTTAACAGTGAGAGAGTGAGCGGAGCAGTGTGTACATTAACAGTGTAAGTGCGAGAGGATCAGTGGGGCTTTTTTCAGTGAGTGTACAAAAGGAGTAGCGGGGCCAAAAACAGTGAGAGAGTGAGAGGTGCAGTGTGGACATTAACACTGAGAGTGCGAGAGGAGCAGTGTGGCCGTTTACAGTGAGAGAGTGGGGGGAGCAGTGTGGCCTTTAACAGTGAGAGAGCGAGAGGAGCAGTGTGGCCTTTAACAGTGAGGGAGTGGGGGGAGCAGTGTGGCCTTTAACAGTGAGAGAGCAAGAGGAGCAGTGTGGCCATTTACAGTGCGAGTGCGAGAGGAGCAGTGTGGCCTTTAAGAGTGAGAGAGAGGGAGGAGCAGTGTGGCCTTTAACAATGAGAGAGCGAGAGGAGCAGTTTAGCCTTTAACAGTTAGAGTACGAGTGGAGCATTAGGGAGTTTATCAGTGAGAGTATAAGAGGAGTAGCGGGGCCAAAAAACTGACAGAGTGAGAGGAGCAGTGTGGCCTTTAATAGTGAGAGAGCGAATGGAGCAGTGTGGCCTTTAACAGTGAGAGAGAGAGAGGAGCAGTGTGGCCTTTAACAGTGAGAGTATTAGAGGAGTAGCGGGGCCAAAAAACAGTGAGAGTGTGAGAGGAGCAGTGTGGCCTTTAACAGTGAGAGAGTGAGAGGAGCAGTGGGGCCATTAACAGTGAGAGAGTGAGAGGAGCAGTGTGGCCTTTAATAATTTGAGAGCGAGAGGAGCAGTGTGGCCTTTAACATTGAGAAAGCGAGAGGTGCCGTGTGGCCTTCAACAGTGAGAGAGAGAGAGGAGCAGTGTGGCCTTTAACAGTGAGAGAGAGAGAGGAGCAGTGTGGCTTTTATCAGTGAGAGAGTGAGAGGAGCAGTGGGGCCATTAACAGTGAGAGAGTGAGAGGAGCAGTGTGGCCTTTAATAGTGAGAGAGCGAGAGGAGCAGTGTGGCCTTTAACAGTGAGAGAGCGAGAGGAGCAGTGTGGCCTTTAATAGTGAGAGAGTGAGAGGAGCAGTGTGGCCTTTAACAGTGAGAGAGTGAGAGGAGCAGTGTGGACTTTAACAGTGAGAGAGCGAGAGGTGCAATGTGGCCTTTAACAGTGAAAGTGCGAGAGGAGCAGTGTCGCCTTTAACAGTGAGAGTTCGAGAGGAGCAGCGTGGCCTTTAAGAGTGAGAGAGCGAGAGGAGCAGTGTGGCCTTTAACACTGAGATGGCGAGAGGAGCAGTGCGGCCTGTAACTGTGAGAGTGCGAAAGGAGCAGTGGGGCTTTTATCAGTGAGTGAACAAAGGGCGTAACGGGGCCAAAAACAGTGAGAGAGTGAGTGGAGCAGTGTGGAAATAACAGTGAGACAGTGAGAGGAGCAGTGTGGCCTTTAACAGTGAGAGAGTGAGAGGAGCCGTGTGGCGTTTAACAGTGAGCGAGCGAGAGGAGCAGTGTGGCCTTTAACAGTGAGAGAGAGAGAGGAGCAGTGTGGCCTTTAACAGTGAGAGAGAGAGAGGAGCAGTGTGGCCTTTAACAGTGAGACAGTGAGAGGAGCAGTGTGGCCTTTAACAGTGAGAGAGTGAGAGGAGCCGTGTGGCCTTTAACAGTGAGCGAGTGAGAGGAGCAGTGTGGCCTTTAACAGTGAGAGAGTGAGAGGAACATTGTGGCCTTTAACAGTGAGAGAGCGAGAGTAGCAGTGTGGCCTTTAACAGTGAGAGTGTGAGAGGTGCAGTTTGGCTTTTATCAGTGAGAGAGTGAGAGGAGCAGTGTGGCCTTTAACAGTGAGAGAGAGAGAGGAGCAGTGTGGCCTTTAACAGTGAGAGACTGAGAGGGGCACTGTGGCCTTTAACAGTGAGAAAGCGAGAGGAGCAGTGTGGACATTAACAGTGAGAGAGTGAGGAGCAGTGTAGCCTTTAACAGTGAGAGAGTGAGAGGAGCATTGTGGCCTTCAACAGTGAGAGAGCGAGAGGAGCAGTGTGGACATTAACAGCGAGATGAGCAGTGTGGCCTTTATCAGTGAGAGAGCGAGAGGAGCAGTGTGGCCTTCAACAGTGAGAGAGAGAGAGGAGCAGTGGGGCTTTCATCATTGAGAGTAGAAGAGGAGTAGCGGGGCCTAAAAACAGTGAGAGAGTGAGAGGGGCAGAGTGTCCTTTAACAGTGAGAGTGCGAGAGGGGCCGCGTGGTCTTTAACAGTGAGAGAGTGAGAGGAGCAGTGTGGCCTTTAATAGTGAGAGAGTGAGAGGAGCAGTGTGGCCTTTAACAGTGAGAGAGTGAGAGGAGCAGTGTGGCCTTTAATAGTGAGAGAGTGAGAGGAGCAGTGTGGCCTTTAACAGTGAGAGAGCGAGAGGAGCAGTGTGGCCTTTAACACTGAGATGGCGAGAGGAGCTGTGTGGCCTTTAACAGTGAGAGTGTGAGAGGTGCAGTGTGGCGTTTAACAGTGAGAGAACGAGAGGAACAGTGTGGCCTTTAACAGTGAGAGAGCGAGAGGAGCAGTGTGGCCTTTAACAGTGAGAGAGAGAGGAGCAGTGTGGCCTTTAATAGTGAGAGATCGAGAGGACCATTGTGGCCTTTAACAGTGAGAGAGTGAGAGGAGCAGTGTGGCCTCTCCCAGTGAGAGAGTGAGAGGAGCAGCGTGGCCTTTAACAGTGAGAGAGTGAGAGGAGCAGCGTGGCCTTTAACAGTGAGAGAGTGGAGTAGCAGTGTGGCCTTTAACAGTGAGAGAGCGAGAGGAGCAGTGTGGCCTTTAACAGTGAGAGAGCGAGAAGAGCAGTGTGGCCTTTAACAGTGAGAGAGAGAGAGGACCAGTGTGGCCTTTAACAGTGAGAGAGCGAGAGGAGCAGTGTGGTCTTTAACAGTAAGAGAGCGAGTGGAGCAGTGTGGCCTTTAACAGTGAGAGAGAGAGAGGAGCAGTTGGGATTTTATCAGTGAGTGTACAAGAGGATTATCAGGGCCAAAAACAGTGAGAGAGTGAGAGGAGCAGTGTGTCCTTCAACAGTGAGAGAGCGAGAGGAGCAGTGTGTCCTTCAACAGTGAGAGAGCGAGAAGAGCATTGTGGCCTTTAACAGTGAGAGAGCAAGAGGAGCAGTTTGGAATTAACAGTGAGAGAGCAAGAGTAGCAGTGTGGCCTTTAACAGTGAGAGAGCGAGAGGAGCAGTGGGGCCTTTAACAGTTAGAGAGTGAGAGGAGCAGTGTGGACATTAACAGTGAGAGTACGAGAGGAGCCGTGTGGCATTAAACAGTGAGAGAGCAAGAGGAGCAGTGGGGCTTTTATCAGTGAGAGAGCGAGAGGAGCAGTTTGGAATTAACAGTGAGAGAGCGAGAGGAGCAGTGTGGCCTTTAACAGTGAGAGAGCGAGAGGAGCAGTGGGGCCTTTAACAGTTAGGGAGTGAGAGGAGCAGTGTAGACATTAACAGTGAGAGTACGAGAGGAGCAGTGTGGCATTTAATAGTGAGAGAGCAAGAGGAGCAGTGGGGCTTTTATCAGTGAGTGTACAAGAGGAGTGGCGGGGCCAAAAACAGTGAGAGAGTGAGAGGATCAGTGTGGCATTAAACAGTGACAGAGCAAGAGGAGCAGTGTGGCCTTTAATAGTGAGAGAGCGAGAGGAGCAGTGTGAAATTTAACAGTGAGAGAGCGAGAGGAACAGTGTGTCCTTTAACAGTGAGAGAGCCAGAGGAGCAGTGTGGCCTTTAACAGTGTGAGAGTGAGAGGAGCAGTGTGGCCTTTAACAGTGCGACAGTGAGAGGAGCAGTGGGGCTTTTATCAGTGAGATAGCGAGAGGAGCAGTGTGGCCTTTAACAGTGAAAGAGAGAGAGAGGTGCAGTGGGGCTTTTATCAGTGAGAGTATAAGAGGTGTAGCGGGGTCAAAAAACAGTGAGAGAGAGAGCGGAGCAGTGTGGCCTTTAACAGTGAGAGAGTGAGAGTAGCAGTGTGGCCTTTAACAGTGAGAGAGAGAGAGGAGCACTGGGGCTTTTAACAGTGAGAGAGTGAGAGGAGCAGTGTGGCCTTTAACAGTGTGAGAGTGAGAGGAGCCGTGTGGCCTTTAACAGTGAGACAGTGAGAGGAGCAGTGTGGCCTTTAACAGTGTGAGAGTGAGAGGAGCCGTGTGGCGTTTAACAGTGAGCAAGCGAGAGGAGCAGTGTGGCCTTTAACAGTGAGAGAGTGAGAGTAGCAGTGTGGCCTTTAACAGTGAGAGAGAGAGAGGAGCACTGGGGCTTTTAACAGTGAGAGAGTGAGAGGAGCAGTGTGGCCTTTAACGGTGTGAGAGTGAGAGGAGCCGTGTGGCCTTTAACAGTGAGACAGTGAGAGGAGCAGTGTGGCCTTTAACAGTGTGAGAGTGAGAGGAGCCGTGTGGCGTTTAACAGTGAGCGAGCGAGAGGAGCAGTGTGGCCTTTAACAGTGAGAGTGCGAGAGGAGCAGTGTGGCCTTTAACAGTGAGAGAGCGAGAGGTACAGTGTGGCCTAAAACAGTGGGAGAGTGAGAGGAGCAGTGTGGCCTTTAACATTGAGAGAGAGTGAGGAGCAGTGGGGCTTTTAACAGTGAGAGAGCAAGAGGAGCAGTGTGGCCTTTAACAGTGAGAGAGTGAGAGGAGCAGTGTGGCTTTTAATAGTGAGAGAGCGAGAGGAGCCGTGTGGACTTTAATAGTGAGAGAGCGAGAGGAGCAGTGTGGCCTTTAATATTGAGAGAGCGAGAGGAGCAGTGTGGCCTTTAACAGTGAGAGAGCGAGAGGAGCAGTGGGGCTTTTAATAGTGAGAGAGCGAGAGGAGCAGTGTGGCCTTTAACAGTGAGAGAGTGAGAGGAGCAGTTTGGCCTTTAATATTGAGAGAGCGAGCGGAGCAGTGTGGCTATAACAGTGAGAGTGGGAGAGGAGCAGTGTGACCTTTAACAGTGAGAGAGCGAGAGGAGCAGTGTGGCTTTAACAGTGAGAGAGTGAGCGGAGCAGTGTGTACATTAACAGTGTAAGTGCGAGAGGATCAGTGGGGCTTTTTTCAGTGAGTGTACAAAAGGAGTAGCGGGGCCAAAAACAGTGAGAGAGTGAGAGGTGCAGTGTGGACATTAACACTGAGAGTGCGAGAGGAGCAGCGTGGCCTTTAACAGTGAGAGAGTGGAGTAGCAGTGTGGCCTTTAACAGTGAGAGAGTGAGAGGAGCAGTGTGGCCTTTAACAGTGAGAGTGCGAGAAGAGCAGTGTGGCCTTTAACAGTGAGAGAGAGAGAAGAGCAGTGTGGCCTTTAACAGTGAGAGAGCGAGTGGATCAGTGTGGCCTTTAACAGTGAGAGAGAGAGAGGAGCAGTTGGGATTTTATCAGTGAGTGTACAAGAGGATTATCAGGGCCAAAAACAGTGAGAGAGTGAGAGGAGCAGTGTGTCCTTCAACAGTGAGAGAGCGAGAGGAGCAGTGTGTCCTTCAACAGTGAGAGAGCGAGAGGAGCAGTGTGTCCTTCAACAGTGAGAGAGCGAGAAGAGCAGTGTGGCCTTTAACAGTGAGAGAGAGAGAAGAGCAGTGTGGCCTTTAACAGTGAGAGAGCGAGTGGATCAGTGTGGCCTTTAACAGTGAGAGAGAGAGAGGAGCAGTTGGGATTTTATCAGTGAGTGTACAAGAGGATTATCAGGGCCAAAAACAGTGAGAGAGTGAGAGGAGCAGTGTGTCCTTCAACAGTGAGAGAGTGAGAGGAGCAGTGTGGACATTTACAGTGAGAGTACGAGAGGAGCAGTGTGGCATTAAACAGTGAGAGAGCAAGAGGAGCAGTGGGGCTTTTATCAGTGAGAGAGCGAGAGGAGCAGTTTGGAATTAACAGTGAGAGAGCGAGAGGAGCAGTGTGGCCTTTAACAGTGAGAGAGCGAGAGGAGCAGTGGGGCCTTTAACAGTTAGAGAGTGAGAGGAGCAGTGTGGCCTTTAATAGTGAGAGAGCAAGAGGAGCAGTGTGGCCTTTAATAGTGAGAGAGCGAGAGGAGCAGTGTGGCCTTTAACAGTGAGAGAGTGAGAGGAGCAGTGTGGCCTTTAATAGTGAGAGAGCAAGAGGAGCAGTGTGGCCCTTAATAGTGAGAGAGCGAGAGGAGCAGTGTGGCTTTTAATAGTGAGAGAGCGAGAGGAGCAGTGTGGCCTTTAACAGTGAGAGTGCGAGAGGAGCAGTGGGGCTTTTATCAGTGAGTGTACAAGAGGAGTAGCGGGGCCAAAAACAGTGAGAGAGTGAGAGGTGCAGTGTGGACATCAACAGTGAGAGTGCGAGAGGAGCAGTGTGGCCGTTTACAGTGAGAGAGAGGGTGGAGCAGTGTGGCTTTTAACAGTGAGAGAGTGGGAGGAGCAGTGTGGCCTTTAACAGTGAGAGAGTGGGAGGAGCAGTGAGGCCTTTAACAGTGAGAGAGCGAGAGGAGCAGTGTGGACATTAACAGTGAGAGAGTGGGAGGAGCAGTGTGGCCTTTAACAGTAAGAGAGCGAGAGGAGCAGTGTGGCCTTGAAGAGTGAGAGAGTGGGAGGAGCAGTGTGGCCTTTAACAGTGAGAGAGCGAGAGGAGCAGTGTGGCCTTTAACAGTGAGAGAGCGAGAGGAGCAGTGTGGACATTAACAGTGAGAGAGTGGGAGGAGCAGTGTGGACATTAACAGTGATAGAGTGGGAGGAGCAGTGTGGCCTTTAACAGTGTGAGAGTGAGAGGAGCAGCGTGGCCTTTAACAGTAAGAGAGTGAGAGGAGCAGTGTGGCCTTTAATAGTGAGAGAGTGAGAGGAGCAGTGTGGCCTTTCACAGTGAGAGAGCGAGAGGAGCAGTGTGGCCTTTAACAGTGAGAGAAGGATAGGAGCAGTGTGGCCTTTAACAGTGAGAGAGCGAGAGGAGCAGTGTGGCCTTTAACAGTGAGAGAGAGAGAGGAGCAGTGGGGCTTTTATCAGTGAGAATATAAGAGGTGTAGCGGGGTCAAAAAACAGTGAGAGAGAGAGCAGAGCAGTGTGGCCTTTAACAGTGAGAGAGTGAGAAGAGCAGTGTGGCCTTTAATAGTGAGAGAGCGAGAGGAGCAGTGTGGCCTTTAATAGTGAGAGAGCGAGAGAGCTGTGTGGCCTTTAACAGTGAGAGTTCGAGAGGAACAGTGTGGCCTTTAACAGTGAGAGTGCGAGAGAGCTGTGTGGCCTTTAACAGTGAAGTTCGAGAGGAACAGTGTGGACTTTAACGGTGAGAGTGCGAGAGGAGCCGCGTGGCCTTTAACAGTGAGAGAGCGAGAGGAGAAATGTGGCCTTTAATAGTGAGAGAGCAACAGGAGCAGTGTGGCCTTTAACAGTGAGAGAGTGAGAGGAGAAATGTGGCTTTTAATTGTGAGAGAGCGAGAGGAGCAGTGGGGCCTTTAACAGTGAGAGAGCGAGAGGAGCCGTGTGGCCTTTAACAGTGAGAGAGTGAGAGGAGCAGTGTGGCCTTTAATGGTAAGAGAGTGAGAGGAGCAGTATTGCCTTTAACAGTGAGAGAGTGAGGGGAGCAGTGTGGCCTTTAATAGTGAGAGAGCGAGAGGAGCAGTGTGAAATTTAATAGTGAGAGAGCGAGAGGAACAGTGTGGCCTTTAACAGTGAGAGTTCGAGAGGAACAGTGTGGCCTTTAACAGTGAGAGTGCGAGAGAGCTGTGTGGCCTTTAACAGTGAAGTTCGAGAGGAACAGTGTGGCCTTTAACGGTGAGAGTGCGAGAGGAGCCGCGTGGCCTTTAACAGTGAGAGAGCGAGAGGAGAAATGTGGCCTTTAATAGTGAGAGAGCAACAGGAGCAGTGTGGCCTTTAACAGTGAGAGAGTGAGAGGAGAAATGTGGCTTTTAATTGTGAGAGAGCGAGAGGAGCAGTGGGGCCTTTAACAGTGAGAGAGTGAGAGGAGCAGTGTGGCCTTTAATGGTAAGAGAGTGAGAGGAGCAGTATTGCCTTTAACAGTGAGAGAGTGAGGGGAGCAGTGTGGCCTTTAATAGTGAGAGAGCGAGAGGAGCAGTGTGAAATTTAATAGTGAGAGAGCGAGAGGAACAGTGTGGCCTTTAACAGTGAGAGAGCGAGAGGAGCAGTGTGGCCTTTAACAGTGTGAGAGTGAGTGGAGCAGCTTGGCCTTTAACAGTGAGACAGTGAGAGGAGCAGTGGGCCTTTTATCAGTGAGATAGCGAGAGGAGCAGCGTGGCCTTTAACAGTGAGACAGTGAGAGGAGCAGTGGGGCTTTTATCAGTGAGATAGCGAGAGGAGCAGTGTGGCCTTTAACAGTGAGAGAGAGAGAGGAGCAGTGGGGCTTTTATCAGAGAGAGTATAAGAGGTGTAGCGGGGTCAAAAAACAGTGAGAGAGAGAGCGGAGCAGTGTGGCCTTTAACAGTGAGAGAGTGAGAGGAGCAGTGTGGCCTTTAACAATGAGAGAGAGAGAGGAGCACTGGGGCTTTTAACAATGAGAGAGTGAGAGGAGCAGTGTGGCCTTTAACAGTGTGAGAGTGAGAGGAGCCGTGTGGCCTTTAACAGTGAGACAGTGAGAGGAGCAGTGTGGCCTTTAACAGTGTGAGAGTGAGAGGAGCCGTGTGGCCTTTAACAGTGAGCGAGCGAGAGGAGCAGTGTGGCCTTTAACAGTGAGAGTGCGAGAGGAACAGTGTGGCCTTTAACAGTGAGAGAGCGAGAGTTGCAGTGTGGCCTTTAACAGTGAGAGTGTGAGAGGTGCAGTGTGGCTTTTATCTGTGAGAGAGTGAGAGGAGCAGTGTGGCCTTTAACAGTGAGAGAGCGAGAAGAGCAGTGTGTCCTTCAACAGTGAGAGAGCGAGAAGAGCAGTGTGTCCTTCAACAGTGAGACAGCGAGAAGAGCAGTGTGTCCTTCAACAGTGAGAGAGCGAGAGTAGCAGTGTGGCCTTTAACAGTGAGATTGTGAGAGGTGCAGTGTGGCTTTTATCTGTGAGAGAGTGAGAGGAGCAGTGTGGCCTTTAACAGTGAGAGAGCGAGAAGAGCAGTGTGGCCTTTAACAGTGAGACAGCGAGAGGAGCAGTGTGGACATTAACAGTGAGAGAGTGAGAGGAGCAGTGTGGCCTTTAACAGTGAGAGAGAGAGAGGAGCAGTGTGGCCTTTAACATTGAGAGAGTGAGAGGAGCAGTATGGCCTTTAATAGTGAGAGAGCGAGAGGAGCAGTGTGGCCTTTAATATTGAGAGAGTGAGAGGAACAGTGTGGCCTTTAACAGTGTGAGAGCGAGTGGAGCAGTGTGGCCTTTAACATTGAGAGAGTGAGAGGAGCAGTATGGCCTTTAATAGTGAGAGAGCGAGAAGAGCAGTGTGTCCTTCAACAGTGAGAGAGCGAGAAGAGCAGTGTGTCCTTCAACAGTGAGACAGCGAGAAGAGCAGTGTGTCCTTCAACAGTGAGAGAGCGAGAGTAGCAGTGTGGCCTTTAACAGTGAGAGTGTGAGAGGTGCAGTGTGGCTTTTATCTGTGAGAGAGTGAGAGGAGCAGTGTGGCCTTTAACAGTGAGAGAGCGAGAAGAGCAGTGTGGCCTTTAACAGTGAGACAGCGAGAGGAGCAGTGTGGACATTAACAGTGAGAGAGTGAGAGGAGCAGTGTGGCCTTTAACAGTGAGAGAGAGAGAGAGGAGCAGTGTGGCCTTTAATATTGAGAGAGTGAGAGGAACAGTGTGGCCTTTAACAGTGAGAGAGCGAGAGGAGCAGTGTGGCATTAAACAGTGAGAGAGCGAGAGGAGCAGTGTGGCCTTTAATGGTAAGAGAGTGAGAGGAGCAGTGTGGCCTTTAATGGTGAGAGAGCGAGAGGAGCAGTGTGGGCCTTAATAGTGAGAGAGAGAGAGGAGCAGTGTGGCCTTTAGCAGTGAGAGAGTGAGAGGAGAAGTGTGGCCTTTAACAGTGAGAGAGTGAGAGGAGAAGTGTGGCCTTTAATAGTGAGAGAGCGAGAGGAGCAGTGTGAAATTTAACAGTGAGAGAGTGAGAGGAACAGTGTGGCCTTTAACAGTGAGAGAGCGAGAGGAGCAGTGTGGCCTTTAACAGTGTGAGAGTGAGAGGAGCAGCGTGGCCTTTAACAGTGAGACAGTGAGAGGAGCAGTGGGGCTTTTATCAGTGAGATAGCGAGAGGAGCAGTGTGGCCTTTAACAGTGAGAGAGAGAGAGGAGCAGTGGGGCTTTTATCAGTGAGAGTATAAGTGGTGTAGCGGGGTCAAAAAACAGTGAGAGAGAGAGCGGAGCAGTGTGGCCTTTAACAGTGAGAGAGAGAGAGGAGCACTGGGGCTTTTAACAGTGAGAGAGTGAGAGGAGCAGTGTGGCCTTTAACAGTGTGAGAGTGAGAGGAGCCGTGTGGCCTTTAACAGTGAGACAGTGAGAGGAGCAGTGTGGCCTTTAACAGTGTGAGAGTGAGAGGAGCCGTGTGGCGTTTAACAGTGAGCGAGCGAGAGGAGCAGTGTGGCCTTTAACAGTGAGAGTGCGAGAGGAGCAGTGTGGCCTTTAACAGTGAGAGAGTGAGAGGAACAGTGTGGCCTTTAACAGCGAGAGAGCGAGAGTAGCAGTGTGGCCTTTAACAGTGAGAGTGTGAGAGGTGCAGTGTGGCTTTTATCTGTGAGAGAGTGAGAGGAGCAGTGTGGCCTTTAACAGTGAGAGAGCGAGAAGAGCAGTGTGGCCTTTAACAGTGAGACAGCGAGAGGAGCAGTGTGGACATTAACAGTGAGAGAGTGAGAGGAGCAGTGTGGCCTTTAACAGTGAGAGAGAGAGAGGTGCATTCTGGACTTTAACAGTGAGAGAATGAGAGGAGAAGTGTGGCCTTTAACAGTGAGACAGCGAGAGGTGCAGTGTGGCCTAAAACAGTGAGAGAGTGAGAGGAGCAGTGTGGCCTTTAACATTGAGAGAGAGTGAGGAGCAGTGGGGCTTTTAACAGTGAGAGAGCGAGAGGAGCCGTGTGGACTTTAATCGTGAGAGAGCGAGATGAGCAGTGTGGCCATTAATATTGAGAGAGTGAGAGGAGCAGTGTGGCCTTTAACAGTGAGAGAGAGAGAGGTGCATTCTGGACTTTAACAGTGAGAGAATGAGAGGAGAAGTGTGGCCTTTAACAGTGAGACAGCGAGAGGTGCAGTGTGGCCTAAAACAGTGAGAGAGTGAGAGGAGCAGTGTGGCCTTTAACATTGAGAGAGAGTGAGGAGCAGTGGGGCTTTTAACAGTGAGAGAGCGAGAGGAGCCGTGTGGACTTTAATAGTGAGAGAGCGAGATGAGCAGTGTGGCCATTAATATTGAGAGAGTGAGAGGAGCAGTGTGGCCTTTAACAGTGAGAGAGCGAGAGGAGCAGTGGGGCTTTTAATAGTGAGAGAGCGAGAGGAGCAGTGTGGCTTTAATAGTGAGAGTGGGAGAGGAGCAGTGTGACCTTTAATAGTGAGAGAGCGAGAGGAGCAGTGTGGCTTTAACAGTGAAAGAGTGAGCGGAGCAGTGTGTACATTAACAGTGTAAGTGCGAGAGGATCAGTGGGGCTTTTTTCAGTGAGTGTACAAGAGGAGTAGCGGGGCCAAAAACAGTGAGAGAGTGAGAGGTGCAGTGTGGACATTAACACTGAGAGTGCGAGAGGAGCAGTGTGGCCGGTTACAGTGAGAGAGTGGGGGGAGCAGTGTGGCCTTTAACAGTGAGACAGCGAGAGGAGCAGTGTGGCCTTTAACAGTGAGAGAGTGGGGGGAGCAGTGTGAACTTTAATAGTGAGAGAGCGAGAGGAGCAGTGTGGCCTTTGACAGTGAGAGTATTAGAGGAGTAGCGGGGTCAAAAAACAGTGAGAGTGCGAGACGAGCAGTGTGGCCTCTATCAGTGAGAGAGCGAGAGGAGCAGTGTGGCCTTTAACAGTGAGAGAGAAAGAGGAGCAGTGGGGCTTTCATGATTGAGAGTAGAAGAGGAGTAGCGGGGCCTAAAAACAGTGAGAGAGTGAGAGGGGCAGAGTGTCCTTTAAGAGTGAGAGTGCGAGAGGGGCCGCGTGGCCTTTAACAGTGAGAGACTGAGAGGAGCAGTGTGGCCTTTAATAGTGAGAGAGTGAGAGGAGCAGTGTGGCCTTTAACAGTGAGAGAGCGAGAGGAGCAGTGTGGCCTTTAACACTGAGATGGCGAGAGGAGCATTGTGGCCTTTAACTGTGAGAGTGCGAAAGGAGCAGTGGGGCTTTTATCAGTGAGTGAACAAGGGGCGTAACCGGGCCAAAAACAGTGAGAGAGTGATTGGAGCAGTGTGGCCTTTAACAGTGAGAGAGAGAGAGGAGCAGTGTGGCCTCTCCCAGTGAGAGAGTGAGAGGAGCAGCGTGGCCTTTAACAGTGAGAGAGTGAGAGGAGCAGCGTGGCCTTTAATAGTGAGAGAGTGGAGTAGCAGTGTGGCCTTTAACAGTGAGAGAGTGAGAGGAGCAGTGTGGCCTTTAACAGTGAGAGAGCGAGAAGAGCAGTGTGGCCTTTAACAGTGAGAGAGAGAGAGGAGCAGTGTGGCCTTTAACAGTGAGAGAGCGAGTGGAGCAGTGTGGCCTTTAACAGTGAGAGAGAGAGAGGAGCAGTTGGGATTTTATCAGTGAGTGTACAAGAGGATTATCAGGGCCAAAAACAGTGAGAGAGTGAGAGGAGCAGTGTGTCCTTCAACAGTGAGAGAGCGAGAGGAGCAGTGTGTCCTTCAACAGTGAGAGAGCGAGAAGAGCATTGTGGCCTTTAACAGTGAGAGAGCGAGAGGACCAGTGGGGCCTTTAACAGTTAGAGAGTGAGAGGAGCAGTGTGGACATTTACAGTGAGAGTACGAGAGGAGCAGTGTGGCATTAAACAGTGAGAGAGCAAGAGGAGCAGTGGGGCTTTTATCAGTGAGAGAGCGAGAGGAGCAGTTTGGAATTAACAGTGAGAGAGCGAGAGGAGCAGTGTGGCCTTTAACAGTGAGAGAGCGAGAGGAGCAGTGGGGCCTTTAACAGTTAGAGAGTGAGAGGAGCAGTGTGGACACTAACAGTGAGATTGCGAGAGGAGCAGTGTGGCTTTTAACAGTTAGAGAGTGAGAGGAGCAGTGTGGACATTAACAGTGAGAGTACGAGAGGAGCAGTGTGGCATTTAACAGTGAGAGAGCAAGAGGAGCAGTGGGGCTTTTATCAGTGAGTGTACAAGAGGAGTGGCGGGGCCAAAAACAGTGAGAGAGTGAGAGGAGCAGTGTGGCATTAAGCAGTGAGAGAGCGAAAGGAGCAGTGTGGCCTTTAACAGTTACAGAGCGAAAGGAGCAGTGTGGCCTTTAACAGTGAGAGAGCGAGAGGAGCAGTGTGGCCTTTAACAGTGAGAGAGAGAGAGGAGCAGTGTGGCTTTTAACAGTGAGAGTGTGAGAAGAGCTTTGTGGCATTTAACAGTGAGAGAGTGAGATGAGCAGTTTGGCCTTTAACAATGTGAGAGTGAGAGGAGCTGCGTGGCCTTTAACAGTGAGCGAGCAGGAGGAGCAGTGTTGCCTTTAACAGTGAGAGTGCGAGAGGAGCAGTGTGGCCTTTAACAGTGAGCGAGCGAGAGGAGCAGTGTGGCCTTTAACAGTGAGAGAGAGAGTGGAGCAGTGTGGCCTTTAACAGTGAGAGAGAGAGAGGAGCAGTGTGGCCTTTAACAGTGAGACAGTGAGAGGAGCAGTGTGGCCTTTAACAGTGAGAGAGTGAGAGGAGCCGTGTGGCCTTTAACAGTGAGCGAGTGAGAGGAGCAGTGTGTCCTTTAACAGTGAGAGAGTGAGAGGAACAGTGTGGCCTTTAACAGTGAGAGAGTGGAGTAGCAGTGTGGCCTTTAACAGTGAGAGAGTGAGAGGAGCAGTGTGGCCTTTAACAGTGAGAGAGCGAGAAGAGCAGTGTGGCCTTGAACAGTGAGAGAGAGAGAGGAGCAGTGTGTCCTTTAACAGTGAGAGAGCGAGAGGAGCAGTGTGGCCTTTAACAGTGAGAGAGAGAGAGGAGCAGTTGGGATTTTATCAGTGAGTGTACAAGAGGATTATCAGGGCCAAAAACAGTGAGGGATCGAGAAGAGCAGTGTGACCTTTAACAGTGAGAGAGCGAGAGGTGCAGTTTGGAAATAACAGTGAGAGAGCAAGAGGAGCAGTGTGGCCTTTAACAGTGAGAGAGCGAGAGGAGCAGTGTGGCCTTTAACAGTGAGAGAGCGAGAGGAGCAGTGTGGCCTTTAACAGTGAGAGAGCGAGAGGAGCAGTGTGGACATTAACAGTGAGATTGCGAGAGGAGCAGTGTGGCTTTTAACAGTTAGAGAGTGAGAGGAGCAGTGTGGACATTAACAGTGAGAGTACGAGAGGAGCAGTGTGGCATTTAACAGTGAGAGAGCGAGAGGAGCTGTGGGGCTTTTATCAGTTAGTGTACAAGAGGAGTGGCGGGGCCAAAAACAGTGAGAGAGTGAGAGGAGCAGTGTGGACATTAACAGTGAGAGAGCGAGAGGAGCAGTGTGGACATTAACAGTGAGAGAGCGAGAGGAGCAGTGTGGCCTTTAACAGTGAGAGTACGAGAGGAGCAGTGTGGCCTTTAACAGTGAGAGAGTGGGAGGAGCAGTGAGGCCTTTAACAGTGAGAGAGTGAAAGGAGCAGTGTGGACATTTACAGTGAGAGAGTGAGAGGAGCTGTGTGAACTTTAATAGGGAGAGAGCGAGAGGAGCAGTGTGGCCTTTGACAGTGAGAGTATTAGAGGAGCAATTTGGCCTTTAACAATGAGAGGGCGAGATGAGCTTTGTGGCCTTTATTAATGAGAGAGCGAGAGGAGCAGTATGACCTTTAATAGTGAGAGAGCGAGAGGAGCAGTGTGGCCTTTAACAGTGAGAGAGTGAGAGGAGCAGTGTGGCCTTTAATAGTGAGAGAGTGAGAGGAGCAGTGTGGCCTTTAATAGTTTGAGAGCGAGAGGAGCAGTGTGGCCTTTAACATTGAGAAAGCGAGAGGTGCAGTGTGGCCTTTAACAGTGAGGGAGTGAGAGGAGCAGTGTGGCCTTTAACAGTGAGAGTACTAGAGGAGCAGTGGCGATTTTATCAGTGAGAGAGCGAGAGGAGCAGTGTGGCCTTTAACAGTGAGAGAGCGAGAGGAGCAGTGTGGCCTTTAACAGTGAGAGAGTGAGAGGAACAGTGCGGCCTTTTACAGTGAGAGAGCGAGAGGAGCATTGTGGCCTTTAACAGTGAGAGAGCGAGAGGAGCAGTGGGGCTTTTATCAGTGAGTCTACAAGAGGAGTAGTGGGGCCAAAAACAGTGAGAGAATGAGAGGAGCAGTGTGGCCTTTAACAGTGAGAGAGCGAGAGGAGCAGTGCGGCCTTTAACAGTGAGAGAGTGAGAGGAGCAGTGTGGCCTTTTACAGTGAGAGTGCGAGAAGAGCAGTGTGGCCTTTAACAGTGAGAGTGCGAGAAGAGCAGTGTGGCCTTTAACAGTGAGAGAGTGAGAGGAACAGTGTGGCCTTTAACAGTGAGAGAGTGAGGGGAACAGTGTGGCCTTTTACAGTGAGAGAGCGAGAGGAGCAGGGTGGCCTTTAACAGTGAGAGAGCGAGAGGAGCAGTTTGGCCTTTTTAGTGAGAGTGCGCGAGGATCAGTGGGGCTTTTATCAGTGAGTGTACAAGAGGAGTAGCGGGGCCAAAAACAGTGAGAGAGTGAGAGGAGCAGTGTGGCCTTTAACAGTGCGAGAGTGAGAGGAACAGTGTGGACTTTAACAATGAGAGAGCGAGAGGAGCAGTGTGGACATTAACAGTGAGAGAGTGAGAGGAGCAGTGTGCCTTTAACAGTGAGAGAGTGAGAGGAGCATTGTGGCCTTTAACAGTGAGAGAGCGAGAGGAGCAGTGTGGACATTAACACTGAGAGTGCGAGACGAGCAGTGTGGCCTTTATCAGTGAGAGAGCGAGAGGAGCAGTGTGGCCTTTAACAGTGAGAGAGAGAGAGGAGCAGTGGGGCTTTCATCATTGAGAGTAGAAGAGGAGTAGCGGGGCCTAAAAACAGTGAGAGAGTGAGAGGGGCAGAGTGTCCTTTAACAGTGAGAGTGCGAGAGGGGCCACGTGGTCTTTAACAGTGAGAGAGTGAGAGGAGCAGTGTGGCCTTTAACAGTGAGAGAGTGAGAAGAGCAGTGTGGCCTTTAACAGTGAGATGGCGAGAGGAGCATTGTGGCCTTTAACTGTGAGAGTGCGAAAGGAGCATTGGGGCTTTTATCAGTGAGTGAACAAGGGGCGTAACCGGGCCAAAAACAGTGAGAGAGTGACTGGAGCAGTGTGGCCTTTAACAGTGAGAGAGAGAGAGGAGCAGTGTGGCCTCTCCCAGTGAGAGAGTGAGAGGAGCAGCGTGGCCTTTAACAGTGAGAGAGAGCGAGGAGCGGTGTGAACATTAACAGTGAGAGAGTGAGAGGAGCAGTGTGGCCTTTAATAGTGAGAGAGAGCGAGGAGCAGTGTGGACATTAACTGTGAGAGAGTGAGAGGAGCAGTGTGGACATTAACAGTGAGAGTGCGTGAGGAGCAGTGTGGCCTTTAACAGTGAGAGAGTGAGAGGAGCAGTGTGGCCTTTAGCAATGAGAGAGAGAGAGAGAGGAGCAGTGTGGAATTAACAGTGAGAGAGCGAGAGGAGCAGTGTGGCCTTTAACAGTGAGAGAGTGAGAGGAGCAGTGTGGCTTTTAACAGTGAGAGAGAGAGAGGACCAGTTGGGCTTTTAACAGTGAGAGAGCGAGAAGAGCAGTGTGGCCTTTAAAAGTTAGAGAGAGAGAGGAGCAGTGTGGCCTTTAACAGTGAGAGAGTGAGAGGAGCAGTGTGGCCTTTAACAGTGAGAGAGAGAAAGGAGCAGTGGGGCTTTTAACAGTGAGAGTGCGAGAGAAGCAGTGTGGCCTTTTAAAGTGAGAGAGCGAGAGGAGCAGTGGGGCTTGTATCAGTGAGTGTACAAGAGGAGTAGCGGTGCCCAAAACAGTGAGAGAGTGAGAGGAGCAGTGTGGACATTAATAGTGAGAGTGCGAGAGGAGCAGTGTGGCCTTTAACAGTGAGAGAGAGAGAGAAGCAGTGGGGCTTTTAACAGTGAGAGTGCGAGAGGAGTTTTGTGGCCTTTTACAGTGAGAGAGTGAGAGGAGCAGTGTGGCCTTCAACAGTGAGAGAGCGAGAAGGTCAGTGTGGGTTTTTACAGTGAGAGAGAGAGAGAAGCAGTGTGGCCTTTAACAGTGAGTGACTGAGAGGAGCAGTGTGGCCTTTAACAGTGCGACAGCGAGAGGAGCAGTGTGGACATTAACAGTGAGAGAGTGAGAGGATCAGTGAGGCCTTTAACAGTGAGAGAGCAAGAGGAGCAGCTTGGACATTAACAGTGAGAGAGCGAGAGGAGCAGTGTGGCCTTGAACAGTGAGAGAGAGAGAGCAGCAGTGTGGCCTTTAACAGTGAGAGAGTGAGAGGTGCTGTGTGGCCTTTAACAGTGAGAGAGCGAGAGGAGCAGTGTGGCCTTTAACAGTGAGAGAGCGAGAGGAGCAGTGTGGACATTAACAGTGAGATTGCGAGAGGAGCAGTGTGGCCTTTAACAGTTAGAGAGTGAGAGGAGCAGTGTGGACATTAACAGTGAGAGAGTGAGAGGAGCAGTGTGGACATTAACAGTGAGAGTACGAGAGGAGCAGTGTGGCATTTAACAGTGAGAGAGCGAGAGGAGCAGTGGGGCTTTTATCAGTGAGTGTACAAGAGGAGTGGCGGGGCCAAAAACAGTGAGAGAGTGAGAGGAGCAGTGTGGACATTAACAGTGAGAGAGCGAGAGGAGCAGTGTGGCCTTTAACAGTGAGAGTACGAGAGGAGCAGTGTGGCCTTTAACAGTGAGAGAGTGGGAGGAGCAGTGAGGCCTTTAACAGTGAGAGAGTGAGAGGAGCAGTGTGGACATTTACAGTGAGAGACTGGGAGGAGCATTGTGGCCTTTAACAGTGAGAGTGTGAGAGGAGCTGTGTGGCCTTTAACAGTGAGAGAGTGGGAGGAGCAATTTGGCCTTTAACAATGAGAGAGCGAGAGGAGCTTTGTGGCCTTTAATAGTGAGAGAGCGAGAGGAGCAGTATGACCTTTAATAGTGAGAGAGCGAGAGGAGCAGTGTGGCCTTTAACAGTGAGAGAGTGAGAGGAGCAGTGTGGCCTTTAATAGTGAGAGAGTGAGAGGAGCAGTGTGGCCTTTAATAGTTTGAGAGCGAGAGGAGCAGTGTGGCCTTTAACATTGAGAAAGCGAGAGGTGCAGTGTGGCCTTTAACAGTGAGAGAGTGAGAGGAGCAGTGTGGCCTTTAACAGTGAGAGTACTAGAGGAGCAGTGGCGATTTTATCAGTGAGAGAGCGAGAGGAGCAGTGTGGCCTTTAACAGTGAGAGAGAGAGAGCAGCAGTGTGGCCTTTAACAGTGAGAGAGTGAGAGGTGCAGTGTGGCCTTTAACAGTGAGAGAGCAAGAGGAGCAGTGTGGCCTTTAGCAGTGAGAGAGCAAGAAGAGCAGTGTGGCCTTTAACAGTGAGAGAGAGAGAGGAGTTGTGGGGCTTTTATCAGTGAGTGTACAAGAGGAGCAGTGAGGCCATTAACAGTGAGAGAGCAAGAGGAGCCGTGGGGCCACTAACAGTGAAAGATTGAGAGACCATTAATCAGCGCAGTGAGCCACTGTTTGGTCAATAGAATTGGTGAATATTTCTAGTCATTAAATTAAAAGTAACGTCTTTAGTTTGTGTTTAGGTCTCTAGTTTTTTTTCTGTTTTCCTCTTTTTCTCATAAACAGCTTGTTAAGTATAAGATCAATACTGGTGTGTAAAAAAATTACAATCAACTCTAAAGAGCAGTGATACTAATTAATTAAGTAATTAAATAAAATACGATAGTGATGGCAGAATGGGTGATGTGTTGCTGCTTCAGCATATGGGACTGCTGGACACCAAGGTGATCCAGAGCAAACACATCTGTACCAGGTGTTTGCAGCTCGAGGAACTTCAGATCTGAGTTGAGGAGCTGGTGTCTGAGCTGCAGACATTGCACCACATCAGTGAGGGGGAAAGTTACCCAGACACTTTGCTCTAGGAGGCGGTCACACCTCTCAGGTTAGGTCATTCAGATTTGGTCTGTGATCAGCGACAGGAGGGTGTGACTGCAGGTGAAGCAGGTATGGGGATCCAGAGGGTAGTGTTCAAGGAGCCTCGGCCCCTGCAACTGTCCAACAGTTACAAGGTTCTTGCAAGCTGTGTGGACAAGAGCAGGGACTGCAAGGAGGATAAGCAAACTGACCATGGCACTGTGGTACAGGGAGCCAATCAAGTGGGGGTGAGGAAATAGGAACGTAGTAGTGGTAGGGGACAGTATAATTAGGGGGATAGATACTGTTCTCTGCAGCCACAAGCATGACTCCCAAAGGCTATGTTGCCTGCCCGGTGCCAGGGTTAAGGACATCTCCTCAGTGTTTTAGAGGAACTTGGAGCGGGAGGGAAGGGGTCCATGTTGGTACCAATGACATTGATAGGACTAGAAAGGAGGTTCTGCTGAAAGAATTTGAACAGTTAGGAGCTAAACCAAAAAGCAGAACCTCCAAGGTCATAATTGTGGGATTACTACCTGAACCACAGGCAAACTGGCATAGGGTAAATAAAGTCAAGGAGTTAAATGTGTGGCTCAGAAATTGATGTGGGAGGAATGGGTTTTAGTTCATAGGGCACTGGCTGCTGTGTTGGGGTAGAAGGAAGCTGTTCCGGTGGGACGGGTTTCATTTGAACTGTGCTGGGGCCAGTGTCATGGTGAATTGAATAACTAGGGCTGTAGAGAGGGCTTTAAACTTACTGGGGTGGGGGAGTGTTCTGGAGAGGGGATACGTAGGCTAATAAAGCAAAACGATATGGCAGCATTGCAGGGCAGCTATTTAGTTATTGATACCCAGTGTGTGACAGGAAGGGACAGAGTGTACAAGCATAAAAAAAGCAGCAAATAGGGTCAAAGGGGGAAAAATGGTAAAAAAGCAAAATTAAAGGCTTTGTACTTAAATGCACATAGTATTCGGAACAAAATAAATGAATTAACAGCACAAAGAGAGGTTAATGGGTATGATCTTATAGCCATTACGGAAACATGGTTATAAGGAGATCAGAACTGGAAACTAAATATTCAGCGGCATGTGACTTTTCAAAATGACAGGCAGGAAGGAAAGGGTGGTGGGGTAGCTTTGCTAGTACGAGATGGAATAAGTACAATAGCAAGAAATGATCTTGGATTGGAAGATGTTGAATCCATATGGGTGGAGGTAAGAAATAACAAGGGGAAGAAGACATGGTGGGTGTCATCTATAGGCCCCCTAACAGTAGCAAACTATAGGACAGGGAATAAATCAGGACATAATGAGGGCATGTAAAAAATGCTGTACATTAATCATGGGTGATTTTAATCTTCATGCAGATTGGGGAAATCAAATTGGCAGAGGTAGCCACAAGCAAGAATTCATAGAGTGTGTTCGGGACAGTTTCCCAGAACAATACATTGTGGATCCAATCAGGAATCAAGCTATTTTGAATCTGGTACTGTGTACTGAGGCAGGTTTAGTAAATGATCTCAGGGTAAAAGATCCCATAGGAAATGGTGACCATAACATAGTAGAGTTTAGCATTCAGTTTGAGAGTGAGAAACTTGGGTCAGAAACAAATGTGCTAAACTTAAATTAGGGTAAATACAAAGGAATGAGGGCAGAGTTGGCTGGAGTTTACTGGGAGAGGGGTTTAACAGAAAAGACGGTTGATAAACAATGGCAGACTTTTAAGAAAATAGTTCATGACTCAGCAAATATACACCCCTGTGAGAAAGAAAGATTCTAGGAAGGGGATAAACCAACCATGATTAACCAAGGAAGTTAAGGATAGTATCAACTTGAAAGAAAAAAAACATGCCATGTGGCAAAAATTAGTGGCAATCCTGAAGATTGGGAAAGTTTTAAAAACCAACAAAGGATGACCAAAAAAATAATAAACTTTGAGGGTAAACTAGCAAATAATATAAAAATGGACAGTAAGAGCTTATTTAAATATATAAAAAGGAAGAGAAAGGCCAAAGTGAATATAGGCTGCTTTGAGAATGAGGCTGGGGAAATAATTATGGGGAACCAGGAAATGGCAGAGGAGTTGATTAAATGCTTTGCATCAGTCTTCAAGATAGAAAACATTAATAGCGATCCAAAAATACTAAATAATCAAGGGGGAAAAGGTGGGGTGGAGGAAATAAATGCAATAACTATCAGTAGAGAAAAAGTACTAGGGAAATTAATGGGGCTAAAGGTCGATGAGTCCCCTGGACCTGATTGGTTGCATCCTAGGATATTAAAGGAAGTAGCTACACAAACAATGGATGCACTGGTAGTAATCTTCCAAGATCCATAGATTCTGGAAATGTCCCAGAAGATTGGAAAACTGTTAATGTAATTCCCTTATTCAAAAAGGGAGGGAGACAAAAAAACAGGCCAGTTGGCTTAATATCCATCATTGGGAAAATGTTAGAGTCTGTTATAAAGGATATAATAGCAGAGCATTTAGAAATGCATAATATAATCAAAGGAATGAGGGCAGAGTTGGCTGGAGTTTACTGGGAGAGGGATTTAACAGAAAAGACGGTTGATAAACAATGGCAGACCTTTAAGAAAATAGTTCATGACTCAGCAAATATACACCCCTGTGAGAAAGAAAGATTCTAGGAAGGGGATAAACCAACCAACCAAGCTGAGTCAACATGGCTTCATGGAGGGAAAATCATGCCTGACAAATTTATTAGCATTCTTTGAAGAGGTAACAAGCAGGAGAGATAAAGGAGAACCAGCAGATGTAATATATTTGGATTTTCAAAAGGCGGTTCGATAAGGTACCGCACCTAAGATTACTTAATAAGATAAGAGCCCATGATGTTGGGAGTAATATATTAGCATGGATAGAGGATTGGCTAACGAAAAGAAGACAGAGGGTTGGCATAAGGAGGGCATTTTCAGGATGGCAACCTGTGACTAGTGGAGTGCCACTGGAATAACTGCTGGGGTCACAATTATTTAGAATATATATTAATGACTTAATGAGGGAAGTGAATGTTCTATCGCCAAGTTTGTGGATGACTCAAAAATATGTGGGAAGGCAACTGATGAGTATGACACAAAGAGTCTACAGAGGGATGTAAGTAGGTTAAATGAGTGGGCAAAAACTTGGCAGATGGAATATAATGTAGGAAAATGTGAGGTTATGCATTTTGGCAGGAAGAATAGAGGAGGTGAATATTATTTACATGGAGAAAGACTATAGAAAGCTAAAGTACAGAGGGATTTGGGGGTCCTCACGCATGAATCCCAAAAAGCTAACACACAAGTTCAACAGGTAATAGGGAAGGCAAATGGAATGTTGGCCTTTATTTCAAAGGGAATGGAGTATAAAAATAGGGAAGTCTTGCTAAAACTATACAAGGCCCTAGTTAGACCACACCTAGAATACTGTGAACAGTTTTGGCCCCCTTATCTAAGGAAGGATATACTGGCATTGGAGGCAGTCCAGAGAAGGTTGAGGACATTGGTTTCTCGGCATGGAGGGATTTTCTTATGAGGAGTGATTGAGTAAGTTGGACCTGTACATATTGGAGTTTTGTAGAATGAGAGACGACCTTATTGAAACAAATAAGATTCTTAGGGGAATTACCTGGAAAAACTCAGCAGGTCTGGCAGCATCGGCGGAGAAGAAAAGAGTTGACGTTTCGAGTCCTCATAACCCTTCGACAGACCCTGTCAAAGGGTCATGAGGACTCAAAACGTCAACTCTTCTTCTCCTCCGATGCTGCCAGACCTGCTGAGTTTTTCCAGGTAATTCTGTTTTTGTTTTGGATTTCCAGCATCCGCAGTTTTTTTGTTTTTATTAAGATTCTTAGGGGGCTTGACAGTGTAGATGCTGAGAGATTGCTTCCCCTTGTGGAAGAGTTCTAGGACCAGAGAGCATAATCCCAAAATGGCCGCCCATTTAAGACAGAGTTGAGGAGGAATTCCTTCTCTTAGAGGGTAGTGAATCTGTGGAATTCTTTACCGTAAAGGGCTGTAGAAGCTGGGACAGTAAGTATATTCAAGGCGGAGATGGACAGATTTTTAATCAGTCAGGGAATCAAGGGTCATGGGGAAAAGGCGGGAAAGTGGAGTTGAGGGTTATCAGATCAGCCATGATCTCATTGAATGGTGGAGCAGGCTTGGTGGGTCGAAGGGCCTACTTCTGCTCCTACGTCTTATGATCTTACAGGCAATGGTGATCTCACAATATTGCTGCTCTCTGTAATGGAGGTCGTAAGGAGGAAATTCTATTGAAGTTCTTGAGTTACTGCAGTGGTTCTGTAGGTTGAGCAGGCAGAGGGCTCTGAAGTTCTTTTCTCCATTTGTGTGTTTTTCTGAGTCCATTTTTCTTTATCTCTCTGACTCATAGCCGTCGGAGATTAGAATCTGAGTCTCTCAGGTGTAAGTCGGAAGCATTGAGCCTTCCTGACAATATTTTTCAGCCGTTCATAATGCTGCATCCCTCAAATTCTACTCTTGTGCACACACAACACCTCCCTGCCAGACATAGTATTTTATTGTGGGGATAACCTAGTGCCAACAGTGGACCTGTGCAATGAAAATCTGTGCTAAATGAAAGATATTAGGGCGCCCCATGGTTAATGTGCCTGATGTCTACATGCAAAACTATTGTGCAGGGGAAACAAAGGGAGATGAGGGAGCTTGTCTTTATAAAGCATAATTGCTGACTTCAGGGTGCCCCAACATACTTTATAGGCAATGAATACTGCTTGAAATACAAACAGAAAATGCTGGAATTTCTCAGCAGATATCTACGGAATGAGAAACAGAGTTAATGGGGTTGGATTTTATGGAGCGCATGTTCCCTGCCCCCCTCCCACCACACCCTCCCACCCCAACCCTAACCCTAACCCTAACCCCAACTAAGAAGTTGGTTGGGAGCCTGCCCACCGAAAAGCTAGCTGCCCTGTAGCCATTTTATAGTCGGCAGGGCATTAATTGGCTCAGGGCGAGACTTACGCCCCCATGTGTTGAGGAGGTCATGCCTTAGTCAGCTGCTGGCCAATCAGATTGGTTGGCAGCTGTGCGGTCCCAGCAGCATCAGGTTCTAGTGGTGGCCATGACTGGGAATACAGCCAGTCAATGAAGAAGGGGAGGTTATGCAAGCCTTAATGAAGCGAAGGGTATCAGTGGGACCTGGCTGGTAGCCTCCAATGGAGGAGTTGAGGGGGAGGGGCTGGGTTTGTGATGCTGGGGTGAAAGAGTATGACCTTAGGGGGGTAGTTGCTTCCGGTGGGCACAGGGGGCTGCCCCAAGGCGGTAGCCCCCACCACCCCCCTGCCCACCCTGCACCACCCCTCTCCCCGCAACCCCCCACACCCCCACCCCAGCCCCAACCTTTCCCAACACCAGCTTGCCCAGTAAAACTTGTTGGGCTGCCTGCTTAGCTTGGGCCTGCCCCTGCCAGGGGTAGAATAGTGACGGGGCAGAGATGAGACAGAGATGTGCCCCCCCCCCCCCCCGCCACCCCCATCCATAGAACGGGAGGCTGGTTGTGGACAGGCAGGAAGGCAGCCGCAGGCCATACGCTGCACTTTATGAGCCCTCCTACCTTCAGGCACGTTGGTGGAGGGCCGTAAAATGCAGCCCAATGTTTCCGGCTGATGACCTTTTGTCACACCTGCCACCTTCCAGATGAGATGTTCTCCCAGGCCCAGTCTGCACGCTCAGGAAATGTATAAGATCTCCTAGTGCTATTTAGCAGAAGAAGGGAGGAGATTGCCCCCTGTCCCTCAACCAGCATCATTAACATGTTAGTCAGTTTTTTCTTTACTTGCTCACAGGATGTGGGTGTCACTGGCTAGGCCAGCACTTATTGCCCTTATTCAGGCATTTAAGAGCCAAACATTTTGCTGTAGGTCTGGAGTTGGAGTTACATGTAGGCCAGACCCAGGTAAGGGCAGCAGACTTCCTTCCCTACAGGGCATTAGTGAACCAGGTGTGTTTTTACAACACTTGACAATGGTTTCACTGTCATCATCAGGCTTATAATTCCAGTCTTTTATTGAATTTCAAATTTCACCATCTGCTGTGGTGGGATTTGAACCCAGGTCCCCAGAGCATTGCCCTGGTCCAGTGATAATAGTCCAGTGACGATACCACTACACCACCGCTTCCCCCTAAAGTTGCCAACTTTTCAATAGGGGCATTTTTAACTTTGGGCCATGGCTCACCACCACCTCCTCAAGGGCAATTAGGGATGGGCAATATAAATGCTGGCCCAGCCAGCGACACCCACATCCCATGAGAAAGTTTTTAAAAAGTGTAATATCAATTCAGCTGCCCAATGCACTACTCTCCTGAATTTAATTCCCATCAATGAAAATTGGGAAGCGTGTGTGATGGATGACTGATCCAATACCTCCTGTTTTACAGAATTACCTGAAGTCAAAATGATCTCCAATGGAGTAGCTAACAGCACAGAAGGACGAAATTCAACCTGCGCTGTCTGTGCTGGAACCTTGCCTGCTAAATCCAAAATAAATCGCACCTCCCTACTCACTCCTCATAATCATCGTTCCCTCTGTTCTAATGTTTGCCTACACTTCCCTTGAAAGATACAATATCCTGGCTAATATGCGCCACCAAAAGAGATTTTCTGGTCATTATCACATAGCTGTTTGTAGGAGCTTGCTGCACATAAATTGTCTACCATGTTTCACACGTTACCATAGCAACTACACTTCAAAAACGGCTTCATTGTCTGTAAAGCGCTTTGGGAGGTCCTGAGGTTGTGAAAGGCGCTATATAAATGCATGCTCTTTCTTTCTTTTCTGCTTCTTTAATGGCTCCTGCCTCAACTAACCCCTTTGACAAGTCATTCCATCCTCAGTGTTGGAGCAGCCCAGCTCATCCATGCAGAAAACATGGCTGAAGTACTTGTGACCACCTTCAGCCAGAAATGCCAAATGAATGATCCAGCTCGGCCTTCTTGGCCCCCAGCATCAAGGATGCCAGTCTTCAGCCAATCCGGTTTACTCTACAAAATAGCTGAAGCCACTGGATGCTTTAAAGGCTGTGGACCTTGACCACATCCTGGCTGTAGTATTGAAGACTTGTGCTCCGGAACTAGTTGCATCGCTACTTCAAGCTGTTCAAGTTCAGCTGCAGCACTGGCATCTACCCGGCGATGTGGAAAATTGCCTAGGTATGTCCTGTTCGCAAAAAGCAGGACAAATCTAACCCAGCAAAATACCGCCCCATCAGTCTACTTTCGGTCCGCAGCAAAATGATGGAAGGTGTCGTCAGTGGTGCTATCAAACTGCAATAACCTACTCGCTGATGCTCAATTTGGGGTCCACCAGGGCTGGTCATCTCCTGATTTCATTTCAGCCTTGGTCCAAACATGGATAAAAGAGCTGAACTCGAAAGGAGAGGTGAGAGAGGCTGCCCTCGACATCAAGACAGCATTCGACCCAAGTGAAATAAAGACAGAAAATGTTGGAAAAACTCAGCAAGTCTTTGTGGACAGAGAAACAGAGTTTCTCTCCAGCTTTCTCTCTCCACAGATGCTGCCAGACCTGTTGAGTTTTTCCAGCGCTTATTTTTATTTCAGACTTCCAGCATCTGAAGTATTTTGCTTTCATCATTTGACCCAAGTGAGTCCAAGTAAAACCAAAGCCAATTACAATAGGGTGGAATCGGGTGGGTGGGAGTGGTGGGGGTGGGGGTGGGGGGCTGGTGGGGAGGGTGGGGCTTGAAGGAAGATTCACCATTAACTGGAATCACGTAATAAGCACGTAAGGGTAATTGGACCTGGAGTAGGCCATTTGGCCCTTCGAGGCTGGCCTGCTATCCAATAAGATCATGGCTGATCATGTCAGATTTGCTGTTATCAAACAGATGAATTTGCTGGTTCTGTGCCATCTATCCTAAGGAATCCTTTGGGCAGGATTTTGCCCTTGTTGGGTGGGCGCAGTGGGCAGGACCCGGAACGTCTGTGAGATGGACTGCTGCCTGCAATCAGGCTGACCATTTAATGGCCAGCCAGCATGAAATGTGCACTAAGACCCTCATCGCTACTGGGGTGGGAGGGGGAAACGGGAGGAGCGTGAGCGCCGAAGTGTGCGCATGCGTGAGGGAGCACGCGCTGAAAGCTCCCCTGAGGGGCACAGAATTGCCTCAGGGAGCTGATATAAACATGTCCCCACATGTGACTCAGTCTCATGAAGAGGGACGTGTAAAAAAGGGATGACAAAAAAACTCCTACTGATATTTTGGTAACCATTGGAAACCTCATCCTGCCTATGGATGAAGTTTCGTGAAAAATGCAAAGGCCGCTTGACCTATTTGCCCACCTGCCAACTGAATGGTTGAGCTGACAGCGAAAAATACAACTCAATCGATTGCCCAAGGGTCTTAATAGGCCTCTGAATTGTTGGCGGACGCGCTGTTGCCTCTTGAGCATGCCCGCCAAACGAAAGATCGTGAGAGTGCGCCATGATGTCAGGATGCCCGCTTGACATCATTGCGCACCATTTCACTCCCGTTCACCTCAGGTTTACGCCCACCCATGGGACGAAACATTCTGCCCTATGTGTTCTGACCCATGGATAAAACAATGCAAAACTAAAGATTTCAGAAGTATGTTCCTTTTACTTCAAGTTGAGTGAGATTACAAATAAGCATCTGTTGGTGCTGTTACACAGTGATGCAGATTACACATAAACGTGCACAGACCTACCACATTAATTTGAGATCAAACAACTACAAGCAAACTCCTTATTGTATGAACACCAGCGAGTGGTCCGGACAGCAGTGCATAACCAAGTAGCCTTTGACTGCAGCAGCGAGTACCTTTTTACAGCATCTGTTATATCCCTTTTATAGTATGGACATCGGTGTTATAATGAAAGGACCTTATTCTTCTATTAAGGTATGCGTTAAAAGTATGTTGAGGGCTTTCTCTACACCATTGGGTGAAAGCCCACCCTTATTTTATGCGCTTCCCATTCATTTTTGTATTCCAACTAAAGCATTTTTTAATCAATAGGTCATTAAATCACCCAAGAGCCTCAAGGGTGGGCCTGAAGATGTTCCTGTTTTGCCTCTTTTATCTGTGAAATGCAGCTTGCAACATTCAGAAAGTTTTAGTTTAAATTGTAAAGTCCTTTGACCTTGCAAATCATTCTGGGTCATAACATTTTGTCCATTTTTAAGCTCGGTCAACTTACAGCAAACTGCATAGGGGGAAAAAAAAAATTGCGTTCCTACAATAATAACATGATAGAATTTTACATTCTGTTTGAGGCTGAGGAACCTGGGTCTGAAACTGGTGTTTTACTCTTGAATAGAGGCAATTGAAAGGTGTGAAGATAGAGATGGCCAAAATAGACTGGGAAAATAGATTAAATGGGGTGGCAATTGGCTTTGTCCTGCTTTTTGTGGACCTGTACAATGTTCCACATTGTTGGAGAGATGCCAGTGTTGTAGCTGCACTGGAACAGCTTGTCTAGAGGTATGGCTAATTCTGAAGCACAGGTACAGGGAAGGCCATTAACCTTAGCAACGTCCCAGCTGTAATGCTGAAGCCATTGATGTCCCCACCTGGAGTACGTTCTGTGCCCTTGCTCCCAGGTGGGTGGCTCCCAGCAGCTTCCCTTTACCTGATGCCGGGTCCCTTGATCAGACATTGAGTGGGCCCTTAATTGCCCACTTAAGGGCCTCAATCGGTGGTGGGGCAGGAAGGTCCCTCAGGGGTCTTCCTACCTCAGGCTTAATCAGGGCAGAGGTTGGAAGGCGACAGGATCCCTCCCCCCCTAGCATCCTCCGCCCGATTAAAACCCTCCCTTTCGACTACAAGCTCACCTTGGGGAAGGGCATTAAATTCCGCCCAAACTTTCACTTCTAAATGTTACAGCTCTAGTGTTAAGATTGTCCCCTCTTGTTCTAGAACTTCCACCAGAGGAAATAATTTCTCCACATCTACTCTGTCGAATCCCTTCAGCAATTGACAGGGATGGATTAGATCACTCTTCAGCTTTCTAAACTCAAGAGGATAGAAGCCAAGTTTATGCCCTTCTGCACTTTACGCTGCATTGGTGAGCTGGGCTCCCCCATCATTGAGGATGGAATGCCTTGCCAAAAGGATTAGTTGAGGCAGGAACCATTAAAGAAGCAGAAAAGAAAGAAAGAGCTAATGAGTCTGCGCTATATCCCCTCCAAAGCCAATGTATCTCTCCTGAAGTCTGGAGCCCAAAACTGAACACAGAACTCCATATCACCAGGGCTTGTGACAGTTCAATCACTTGAAGCAAATTGCAATCACCGATAAGGAAGGCATTTTCACTCATTCTGTTTAACTTGTTGAGAACAAAAAAATTATAGTCACCCCTCCTTCCTCACAGCACCCAACTGGTTTCCCTCTTCATGGCCCCAGGGCTGATTCTAATTTCACTGCCATTTTCTGGTTGGAATGCGGAAGCACTGAGACCACTATTAAGGTGAAAGATTTACTGCTGTCCATTGTGATCTTCGAGTGGGCTGGGGAGTAAAGCTCCAGTTGGAAGGAGGCAAGAGCCTCAGTCATGTAAAGTCCCTTAGTGCAATGGCGTTCTTCCCTGTTTAATCCTGGAACTCCTACATTCAATGGGAGAAGCGATGAAGCACATTGGGACTCTGCTGAGGCCAGACAGTGACCCTTGAGCAAAAACGAAACACTGAGATGCATTTAAAATAGAATGGGCAAATTGTAACCAAGGTGACTTCTCAGACTGAAATTTAGGAACTAGTTTCATTCTGAGGAGTCGGGTTTTGTGCAATCTCCTCAGCTAATCTCACAACAACATCTCTTTTGTGTCTTACTGAAGTCATGGGCTGTTTGAAGGGCCCCTTCAAATATGATCCTTCCTGGGCTGAGTTTGGGAAGGGGGAAGAGATGATGCATGGGACATGGCTTAACGTCCATAACATTCACACAAAGAGCTCTGCCTCCTTTCAGTTGCCTTGAAGCTTTGTAACTTTTCTTTCTGTCTCCTCTCCATTCGAACAGGCCAAGAAAATTATATTAGGCTCAGAATTCTGGCAGGGCCTCTGGAGGGGAAGCCAACGGGCATTCACAGAGCTAGTGTCACCTGCGATGCAGCGGGTAGCACTCTGAACTCTGGGTCAGAAGGTCGTCGATTTGATTGAAACGTACAGGATACTGCAAGGCCTGGATAGAGTGGACGTGGGGAAGATGTTTCCATTAGTAGGAGAGACTAGGACCCGAGGGCACAGCCTCAGAGTAAAGGGAAGACCTTTTAGAACAGAGATGAGGAGAAACTTCTTTAGCCAGAGAGTGGTGAATCTATGGAATTCATTGCCACAGAAGGCTGTGGAGGCCAGGTCATTGAGTGGATTTAAGACCGAGATAGATAGGTTCATGATTGGTATGGGGTTCAAAGGTTACGGGGAGAAGGCGGGAGAATGGGGTTGAGAAACTTATCAGCCATGATTGAATGGCGGAGCAGACTCGATGGGCCGAATGGCCTAATTTCTGCTCCTATGTCTTATGGTTTTATGATTCAAGTCCTACTCCAGAGAGTAAAACGCCAAATGACATTACAGTACAATGCTGAGAGGGTGCTGCATTACTGCAGCTGCCATTGCTGGGTTGAAACATTAAGCGAAGGCCCTGCCTTCTCTCTCAGTCAGATGTAAAAGATCCCATGGCTCTATTCTGAAGAAGAGCATTGAGAGTTCTCCCCGTGGTCCTGGTCAATATTTATGACTCAACCAACATCTAAGAATATACGTTATGTGGGAGCTTACTGGGCACTAATTGACTGCCAGGTTCCCTACATTACAACAGTGGCCGCACTTTTACAAAACATTTCATTGACTGCGAAGCACTTTGGGACACCCTGAATTCACGACAGGCGCTACGTGAATGCAGTTCTTGCTCTGATAGGCTGGGCCTGGATCTAGCCACGGGGTGTTTTGGATGTGAGCACTGAGATTGCAGTATCTGTCCCTGGGTGTACTATTGGTGTGACATTTGGGGCTGAATTTCACTGGCGCCCTGATGTCCGTCTGTAAGGGCAAGGGTGTGAGCCTGCACTTGCCAGTCGTGGAACCAGCTCAACAATTCTCATGCCAGCAGCCTGCAGGACCTCGGTCCGATCGAGTGGGCTCCCGATTCTGCCAGTTCAATCGGCTCCGAAGACCCAATGACGCCATCGGGAATGGTGGTCGCTGCTGAAAGAGACAGGAGTCATCAAGCCTCCGACGGCTAAGTTAAAAAAAAGAAGAGTAACGTGCCTTTAAGGACGCAAATTGCCTGTGGTCCTCCCGAGAGTGGGCAGCCTCTGCACCCCTGGTCCCACCGCTAGGAAAATGCCCCCCACCACCCCCCCCCCCGCCCAGGGATGGGGCTGCGTCGGGGAGCTGGTCCTGACGCCTCTCTCTGCCGTTGCCCGTCACCCACGGACCAAATAAAATGACATCCTTTGGGCTGCATCTTTGAGATGGTGGATGGAGCCTCGCCACTGGTAAAGTCAACAGGGAAGCACCACCCCCACCCCCCCACGCCCAACACCCCCACCCCCGCCAATGTCAGCTGCCCCGCAGCCACTCCATGGTGTTGTCCATTGGAAAGAGGCGAGTCTCCTGCCCCTCACTCAGGAGGAAGCTGTGCCTCAGAGCGCAACCGGCCAATCAGATCGGCCCCCAGGAGCTCTGTCGCCCCGGTAACACCCCACGAGTAACGGGGGCCACTGCTGGAATACACCTGGTCTCCGGATTCTGTCAGGAACCCCAACACCAGGTAGGTGAAGGGGGTGGGGGGGGGGTGCGGGGGCAGGGATAGTAGAGGAGGCCTCTCCGAGGGTAAGAGGGTGAGGGGAGTGATTGAGTTGATAGGGCCAGGCTTGGCAGGGAGGGTGGGTGGGTGGGTGCAAAAGGTGTCCCCACACAGGGTTGGTAGGGGGCAGACCTTGCATGGGGGGTGGGTGGGGAGGGAGGGGGGAGTGAGGGGCTAAGGGTGTTGAGAGGGATGGGGCCTGAGCAGGGTGATCGGCCAGGCTTCCCTCCTCTCCCCCAATCTTCTCCCGCTGGCCTCAGAATTGAGGCTGAGTGGGAGGCAGACCCTAAATGGCCACTAATTTGCCAATTAAGGACCTCAATTGGCGGGGCGGTGGGGGGGGGGTGTGGGGGGGAGGGTAGGTCCGGCGGGAGGTCTGCCCTAGGCCTCATCCACCCCGCCCCATGTACAATTTGAGGCAGGGGCTGGCAGAGAGGCCGGAGGAAGACCAGCCCGCGAATCTCCCGGGAGCCCCTGCCAGCGGAAGCCAGTGGACTGTAGAATCCTGCCCTTGATATCATTCCAACTTCCAATTTTTAACAAGCAGCTCCCCCACTGTGCCAATGTAAGACTACCTCGCCATCTGGTGGAAATCAGAGATATTAAATCAATATTCGCAGGGCAATTACAGATGAAGAGAGTCATTCATCGAAGTTACAGATGACCCCCAACGGCGACCTTATTTCAGCATCCGATTATTTATCTAATGCTTCAGGCCCACTGATCCATTTATCCCACCATATCTGGGCAGGTTCCAGCGTTTGGAGGTCAATAGTCTTTCAAGTAAATGCTTTCCAAATTTTCAGACTCAGCATCGAGATCAACATTTTCAGATCGTAACCACCATTCTCATTGTTTCACCCACTGGTGTTGTCCTTGGTCACCCTTTGCCTCATTGCTTGCTCTGTTACCAACCCCTTCTGCCTCGCACCTTCACCCTTTCTGTCGTTTAACCTCTTCTGCTCTCCACCCCTCGCATCATCCGCTCAGCGTTTCTGTTTTTAAAAAAAAAACATTGTTTGTGGGATGTGGGTGTCACTGGCTCAGCCACTATTTATTGCCCTTATTCAGAGAGTATTTTTTTTTTTAAAAGTAACCACACAGGAGTCACATGTAGGCCAGACCAGGTAAAGACAGCAGATTTCCTTCCTTAAAGGGGGTTTTTACAACAGTCGACAATGGTTTCATGGTCATCATTAGACTTTTAATTCCAGATTTTTATTGAATTCAAATTTCACCATCTGCCGTGGTGGGATTCGAACCCATGTCTCCAGAACATTACCCTGGGTGTCTGGATTACTAGCCCAGTGACAATACCACAATGCCTCCAATTCCCGGCTGAAGGTGGTTACAAATGCCTTGTATCTGTGCTGATGCGCTGGGTCCCACCATCACTCAGAACAGGGATGTTTGTGGAGCCACCCCTTCTGGTTTGTTGTTTAGCTGCCCACCACCAGATTTCCCTTTAATCTTTTATAGGTTGTGGGTGTCGCTGGCAAGACCAGCGTTTGCTGCCTGTCATTAATTGCCCTTGAACTGAGTGGCTTGCTAGGCTAATTCAGAGGGCAGTTAAGGGTCAACCACATTGCTGTTGGATCTGGAGTCACATGTTGGCCAGACCAGGTAAGGATGGCAGATTTCTTTCCCTAAAGAGCATTAAGGAACCGGATGGGTTTTCACAGCAATCAAAGATAGTTTCATTGCACCATTATTGAGACTGGCTTTACATTCCCGATTTTTATTAATTGAATTTAAATGCTACCAGGCTGCAATGGTGGGATTTGAACCCATGTCCCTAGAGCATTAGCCTAGATCCCTGGATTACAAGTCCAGTGACATCAGCACTATGCCACCATCACCCCGATGTGACAGGTTATGTCAGGACTGTAGAGCTTTGAGCTGATCTATTGGTTGTGGGATCACTTAGCTCTGTCAGTAGCTAGCTGTTTCCACTATTTAACTTGCATGTAGTCCTGTGTTGTATCTTCAGTGGGTTTATTTTTAGGTATGTTTGGTGCTGCTCCTACATTACTTACTGAACCAGTGTTGGCCCCCTCTCTAGACGGTAATGGTAGAATGGGACATGCCAGGAGGTTATGGATTGTGGTTGAATACAATTCTGCTGCTGCTGATGGCCCAAAGTGGCTTATGGGTAACCAGTTCTAGATCTGTTCTGAATATATCCTATTTAACACATTGGTAGTGCTACACAGCACGATGGAGGGTTTTCTTAATGTGAAGATGGGACTTTGTCCCCACAAGGGCTGTGGGGTGGTCACACCTACCAATGCTGTCATGGACAGATGTATTTGAGACAGATAGATTGGTGAGGAAGAGGTCGAGTAGGTTTTTCTATCTTGTTGGTTCCCTCACTATCTACCGTTGGCAGCTGGACTCAGCCAGCTTGTTCACACAAGGTGATGGACATTGAAGCTCCCCACCCAGAGTTCATTCTGTGTCCTTGCCACCCTCAGTGCTTCTTCCAAGTGTTGTTCAACATGGAGGAGCACTGATTCATCAGCTGAAGGAGCTTGGTAGTTAGTAATCAGCAGGAGGCTTCCTTGCCCATTTTTTACCTGATGCCATAAGAGTTCATTGGCTCCGGAGTCAACTGTGAGGGACACTCCTTCTTGACTATATATCACTGTACCAACAGCTCTGGTGGGTGTGGCCTCCTGGTGTGACAGGACATGCCCAAGGATGGTGATGGTGATGTTTGGGACATTGGCTGTCAGGTATGATTCGGCGAGTCTGACAATGTCAGAAACGTCAACTCTTTTCTTCTCCGCCAATGCTGCCAGACCTGCTGAGTTTTTCCAGGTAATTCTGTTTTTGTTTTGAATTTCCAGCATCCGCAGTATTTTTGTTTTTATTACTGTCAGACTGTTGCTTGACACGTCTGTGGGATGGCTCTCGTGGTTTTAGCACAAGTCCTGAGGACTTTGCAGGGTTAATTGGACTGTGCGTGTTTTTGTCATTTCTGGTTCCTGGGTCAATGCTGTGTGGTCCATCCAGTTTTATTCTTCAAAGTTTTTTTTTTGTAGCAGTCTGATATGACTGGATGGCTTGCTTATCCATCTCAGAGGACAGTTAAGAGTTAACCACATTGCTGAGGGATGAATGTTGAATGTAGGCCAGACCTAGTAAGGACAGCAGATTTTCTTCCTGAGAGGACACTAGGCCTGAGCCTAAATTTCCTTTAGCTGCTGTGGTGGGAACTGAACTTAAACCTCTGGAGAATGAGCCCAGGTTTCTGGAATACTCGGCCAGTACCATGACTATGTTACCGTTCCCCTTTTTTATAAATTATCTTCTGGCATCGGATGTTCCGTCTTTGTTTGTACTTACAGGGGAAATATTTTAGTTCCAGGGATCCTTCCTTTTTCTACAGATGAAAAATATAACGTCACAGGAAATTTAAATAAAAACGGAATTTTCCTGTCAGTATTAATCACCCCTCAAGCAACGTTACCCTCCCTGCTGATCCACTGCCATAACTGAAAAATGCCCTTCTCTTTCTTTAATAATAGACCTTTCTTGTCCTTTAAGCAACTTCTGATTGTGCGTACTTTCGATTTCTGATTGAGTGACATTCACAGTAACGGCAGGGCATTGCCTTACCTGGTGTGAGGTCTCCTCTCAGGTATTTCTATTAACTTTTAGAGAAAAAAGCACCCAATGTTGTATTTCCTGATTCTGTGACTGATTTTGCTCGGTGCATTCTCGATCCTGCTCTTTACTAGGCCCCACCAAACTCGTTCCACATCACAAGGCAGCCGTTTAGGATTGATCACTTGGCCACTTTGGCCATTATATGTCCAGTCTTGGTGGGTGAGGATCGCCAGTGTGGACGCCCGCACTTGTGGTTCCAAATTGTCTCAGGGCCTCCTATATGTCATCGGACCTCGACTTGCATGGATCAGTGAGGCTCCTGTCTCCTTCCAGCCAGGACCATGCACACCTATTTCCGGGCAACGCCAAGACTACAATGGTGTAGGGGGTGGTGGTGTGTGTCAGCTTCACCTCTGACCTCTGAGCGGTCCGAATTGCTCCCATTCCCTGGGTTCTAGACCTTGGACTTATATGGGGGTTGTGACAAAGTGCAGCAGACAATTGGTTTTGGTGCAAGAAAAAAAAACTGGGTTTATTGAAGTCACAAATGAATTTATAACATTAGGATTACACTGAAGTTATACAGACTTACAAAGTACACTTAGTCAAAAATGGGGAACACACGGCATAACGAGGGAAAATCACGCTACTAATCCCCGTACCCTTGTCCCACCCCCAAAACTAAACTAACTAAATTGAACTAGGAGAGGTCAGGAATCAGGCTCACCCACCAGGGTTCCTTGACAGTTGGAAATCCAGCCAGGTAAGCCGGTTGCAGTTTTGGGGTACGCTCTTTGTGTCCTCTGGGGCTTGCCATCCCCACGTGGTCCTGGTCTGTGGAATCTGCAAAGGTTCTTCAGTTGGGTGGAGGGCGCAGTTGTGGGTGGTCGATCTTCGTGGAGAGCTGGGGTTGTGGCCTTGTTGTCTTCGATTGAGCCTGCCACCCCATGCTCCTCGCTATGTTGCCTGTGGGCCTGCAAACATCCAGATCTCCTCTCTGCTTGGCTCAGCTCCCTGCTTAAACTCGGCTTCAACTACTTCCAACTGCTCACTGCCCTGTGTCAGCTTTCAAAACTGCTCACCCTTCTGTGTCCCTGCCCAACATCTGCTCACTCCAGATCTCCTGGCCCAGTTATATTGTTGTTTTTGAATTTTTTATCTCAATCCAAATCAAGGTTAGTTCTTTGTTTGATTTTGGTGGGCTTCCCCAGGCGATTGTTGTCTTTTAATGTGCTCGCATGGTATTTATCATTGTCTTCCTGCCCCCTGTAACTAGTTTTGAACTGAAAGCCATTGTATGTGTGGAGTATTGATGGGTTCGCATAATTGCATTGATTGTGGTCTTCCTGCCCCTGTAGTTAGTAGCAATTATTTATGCAAGATTTTGATGGGCTTTAGTTTCGTGTTGATTGTTTTAAAATGTGTATTCTGTCTCCTCTCATTGTCTGGTTTCAAGTAAAAGTCCAAAAGTCATATCCTTGTTGATGATATGAAAAATGTGGGAATTTTGAGAACCCTTCAGTCCCCCCTTGCTTCAAGTATCATATGGGAAAAAATAACAAAATTCCCGACCCTCCATAGTCAATCTTCCCCTGTAATTACCTATCTAAGATCTCATGACAAATACATTCCCCATTCTTTAAAATCTGGTGTACGTGAGCATGCATAGGCAAAATACAGTTATTTACATACATCCAAACATTTAGGGGGTCCAACACCCCACTTGGCGCACATGCATATTTATTAAAAGAAAACAACACGATAAAGTCTTTCTTAAAAATAACCGAACACAAAAAAAAAGCAACAATCTTTATTCAGGAACACAAAAAAAAAAATATGAAAGGATCAAACAGGTGCATCTCTCTCCACCGTAGCATAATGCTTCCTCCAGGTCCTTTCGTTTTGGAACTCTAGGATTTTGCCTTTTCCCTTGCACTGAGGGCACAACAGGTACAACACTATTCCCAGCTGGCAAACCACCAGGATGTGGGAAGCCATTCTGACCCATGAAGGGACCTCTATGTTTTCGAAAATGTCCCACCAGGGTGGGACTGTGATACCTTGAATCTCTCCCTCTATCTCGTGTATTTTCCAAAGTATAGAAATACTTTTGAGATAACTCTACAGCTTTTAGTTGTTTAGTAAGATGTTCTGGTAGAGGGGGAATTTCATAACCGAAATGTGTGACAGAGCTCTGCAGGTTGGTAATGTTTTCCCTAACAGTGAGCTGAACAGTGGAGGGTTCAGGAATGGGGACAGTCTGTTCCTGGGCCACTTGAACTTCTGCCTTGGGTTTAAAACAAAAACTGCTGTCACTTACCGGACACCGGATGTGCTGTTCAAGCTGGTAGTGGGGCACACTTGTGGTGACACAATATGTCCCACCCCCTATATATGCCACCTGGTGCCATTACTCCATGGTACAGTTTATAGGCCATGCACCAGCAGTTGTAAACCCACACTGTGGTCTGGAATAGGCGTTCAAGTGCTAGGGACACAGTACTACGTGTGCACCCTGGCTCCGGCACCCAGAGAGGTCTGTACCTGTCATCATGTGTTCCCACTTTATGACGTAAGGTGGAACCACTGTGATACGGACGTGTGCATCCCCTTGAATGACTCCAATGTTCTCCACCCTATATACTGGTGCAAGTCGGGCTGTCCCACCCATGACCGACATTCTCACTACTATACCCATGATGGTGTGGTTGGAGCGCCCACAATCTACTGGGAGAGGGTAGGCTTCAGAGGCTAGGTGGAACTGACACGGGCTTAGTGAATTCTCAAATGGGTGGAGGGCTGCGAGGTGCTTGTTGCTGATCCAGGAGGGGACTAAACCTTGCTTTAAATCCTCCAGGTTGCTGCAGACCTCGCCCAGCAACCATACCCCATACAGCACACACACCTCATTCTGTGCAGCTTGGTCCAATGCATTCCTATCCTCTTGAATGAATGCATTCATTGTTTTGGTGTGCCTTTCCAACTCAGCAATAATCTCCTTTAAATGCACCGTCATGGCCTGGTCCTGGTGTAGCTCTGAGCCTATCACTGTGTTCTCCTCTGTTAAGATTTGTCGTAATTGTGTTTTTAAACCATTTATTTGTGTCTGCAATTCTATATCATCCAGACTGTTTATCACAGAGGATCCTGTATTATACGCCGTGAAAACATCATTCCAGGTTCCCCTTCTTTGTCTCCCCGCATTGCTAAAGTACTCAGTGTGGGTAGTGTACAGTTCTGTTTTGTCTACATTGGCAAAATCAAACTCGTAGAATTTCCTGAACATTTCTCTAAACAGGGCCTGGTATATGGCCTGTCTCCTTGGGCCATCACTCAGGTAAGTGTACCCCTGTGAGGTTTAGAATCACAGAAGCTACCGCGTAGTGTATCCCCTGGTATAGCACCTTTTCGGTCGGCACTAGTACCAGCCCATTCCCTGGTCCTTTGGTGGTGGCAGGGCACTTCTCCATAAATGTCGAGTAGGAGTATGGCCCCCATCCTATCGAAATCCTTTCTGTAGGGGGACATAAGAGCGTATAGCCAGGTCCCGAGCGGATTCGCTGGCTTGGGTAAAGCATAGTCGAGTCTTGCGACCTCGACTCGATACAGACACTCTTAAACAATAATATTTAAACTACCAATCACCTTATTTAAAATTTAACTAAAACACCCAAACTTAACAATCTCAAAATTAAATAACAGAAGCTATGTACATCCACTGCCCAGGGACAGGCGGCCAGGTTAATCCCTGTCTGGGCTACAGCACACTACTCCCTTCGGTGTGGCCACCCTGTCCTGTACCTTTGTTCCCTCACAGCCTGTGGCTGCTGGCTGGGGACCTCTGTCCTCGGATCGATCCCTGACTTGAGGAGCTGCCCTTTTAAACTGGGCGGCCGGTGACCACGGTTTCTTTGGCTATGGCGTTCGTGGGGACCTTCTAGGGACTCTGGCTGGTGGGGGTTTTCTGGCTGGTGAGTCTTCAACCTGAGCCACTGTCCCCTCTTGTGCGGTCTGTGGAATCTCCACTGCCGCTGGCAGGGGATTTCTATCCCCAGGCTGTACCTCTTCTAAACCTGTGTCAGGGGCAGGTAACTCTCTGCCCTCAGGTCCCACCTCGTCTGAGTCCCAGATGAGCGGGGGATTGTCCCAAAGGGTGGGTGGGATGGCCCTTCCCTTAAAACAAGCCACTGCGCCTGCTTGTGCAGTCTGTGAGTTTGCTTCTGCTGCAGGCTGATGGTTTTTATCCTCAGACCTTGCCCCAACTGGTTGTTCCCTTCGCTCGGATTTAAGCAACTTATATTGGTTCCCATTCCTACCCGTGACTGCTGCTATAGGACGGGACCCATAGGGGTCCCAGAAAATGCCTGTGTGTGCACCCTCCTTAGCTAGCACCTCGACCTGCCGGTTTCCCTCACTCCGGGGTTCTGCGGAGGAATGGGCTTTCACCTTATGGATGAAAACCTCCCCTTCCTCCCCCACTGCTGCTGGCTCTAGTCAGGGTTGTGGGTTAGGTGGGGCTGATGGGGTCAGCGCGCCGGTGGTGGCTGCTCCCTTCCCTGGAATAGGGTTCTCATGGCGTCCAAAAATGACTCGACCATGGTGGGAGGGATTCCTGTCTCTGCCTTTTGGGATGGGGCTGAGGACTTCTTTCCCTTGTTATCTTTCCAAGGATTCTTACACTCCTTCCTCCAGTGTCCATTCTTCCCACACCCACATAACAGTTGAGCTTTGTGCTGGAAGGGTTATTCCCTTCCTGATGCCACTCCTTCCTACCCTGGATGCATGTTCCCTTTAGGTGGGTGTGCATCGGTTCCTTTACCATTTCGCTAAGCTGTGGTCAATTGTCTGATCACTGTGAGTTTGGTAAGCCAGGGGATTCTTTGGGTCAAACTACATGGCACGAGCAATCGCTAAGGGAGTGTGAGAGAGGGAAACACACCGAGGTCTCTATTGCACCCACTACAAAAGCCCATTTCATACCAGCTAAAACTTCCTATGTAAATTCTCACCAATTCGCACAATAGTGTCATTTAAAAAAAATCAACCAGGTCTAAAATCAGCACTTTCAGTCCAGATGGGAAAAATGCTTTCTAATCTTAGCAATGCAATTTTTCTAACCAGCAGCCTGGCCCTCGCGTCTTTTACCTCCTCACATTGAGTCGCTCCCGCTTGATAAGAATAAACGGACAATGACATTCATGAGCACATTCCAGCGTCTGTGACTCGTGTCAGTAGCAGTTTAGGGTTTATGTCATCTCACTGTCAAAGACGCAGTCAGGTCACAGTTTTACAAAGATGAGCTTCTGTGTACGAATTATTGTGCATATTGCTCAAAAATCATTTCTAAATCTCCCGGATTGCTTTCAATATCCACTGAGTGATTGATGCCAATTCCAGTGGACTCCTGGAGGGTTAGCAACCCTACGCCAATTAGATTACAATGTTGACAAATGTGAGAAAGAAATTAGAGTATGAGAGGAAGCTAGCTAGAAATGTTAGAGCAGACAGCAAGAATTTCTACAGATATTTATAAAGGAAAAGAATAAGTAACTTGAGCGTTGGTCCTCTCGAGAGTGGACAATGGGCAGTTAATAGTAGATTATAAGCAAATGGAGGATGAGCGGAACAGTTACTTTGCCTCTGTCTTCACTATAGAAGATACAAAAAACATTTCAGTAACAGCTATAAATCAGGAAGTGGAAGGGAGGGAGGAACTTGGTGAAATTACGATCACTAGGAAGCGGTGCTGAGTAAACTGATGAACCTGCGGACGAGTCTCCGGGTCCTCATGGACTTCATCCTAGGGTCTTAAAAGAGGTGGCAAATGAGGTAGTAGATGCGCTGGTGTTAATTTTCCAAAATTCCCTAGATTCTGGAAAGGATCCATCAGATTGGAAAGTGGCAAATATAACCTTTCTATTCAAGAAGGGAAGGAGGCAGAAAACAGGAAACTATAGGCCAGTTAGCTTGACATTTGTCATGGGAAAGGTGTCAGAATTGATCATTAAGGAGGCTATAACTGGGCATTTCGAAAAACTCAAGGTTTTGGGAAAGGGAAATCATGTTCAAGCAGTTTACTGGAGTTCTTTGAAGGAGCATCATGCATTGTGGATAAAGGTGAACCTGTGGATGTGCTGTACTTGGATTTCCATAAGGCATCTTATAAGGCACCACATGAAAGGTTATTATGGAAAATTAAAGCTCATGATGTAACATATTAGCATGGATAGAAGATTGGCTGGCTGGGAGAAAACAGAGAGTGCATGTAAATGGGTCTTTTTTTGCTTGGCAGGGTGTGACGCGTGGAGTCCTGCAGGGGGCAGTGCTGGGGCTTCAGCTTTTTACAATTTATAACAATGATTTAGGTGAGGGGAGCCAAAGCACGGTAGCTAAATTTGCAGATAACATAAAGATAGGCAGGAAAGTATGTTGTGAAAAGAACCATAAGGAGGTTGCAGAGGGATATAGATAGGCTGAGTGAGTGGGTAAAAGTCTGACGGATTGAGTATAACGTGGCAAAATGTGATGTTCTTCACTTTAGCAGGAAGAATAAAAAAGCGGAGTGTTACTTAAATAGAGAATGACTGCTATCCTTTATTACAAGAGGAATTAAACATAAAAGTAAGGATTAAAACAAAAAACTGCGGATGCTGGAAATCCAAAACAAAAACAGAATTACCTGGAAAAACTCAGCAGGCCTGGCAGCATCGGCGGAGAAGAAAAGAGTTGACAGAGGGTTGTTGAAGGGTCATGAGGACTCGAAACATCAACTCTTTTCTTCTCCGCCGATGCTGCCAGACCTGCTGAGCTTTTCCTGGTAATTCTGTTTTTGTTTTTGTTTTGGATTTCCAGCATCCGCAGTTTTTTTGTTTTTATCTCTTTGTTTCCACTGGAGTTTAGAAGAGTGAGGGGTGATTTGATTAACGTATATAAGATCCTGAACGGCCTTGACAATGTGGACGTGGAAAGGATATTTTCTCTTTGGGTGAGTCCAGAACTAGGGGGCACTGTTTTAAAATTAGCGGTCGCCCTTTTAGGACAGAGATGAGGAGAATTTTTTTCTCACAGAGGGTTGTGCGACTTTGGAATTCTCTGCCTTAGAAGGTGGTGGAGGCGGGATCATTAAATATTTTTAAGGCAGAGGTAGATAGATTCTTGGAAAAACTCAGCAGGTCTGGCAGCATCGGCGGAGAAGAAAAAAGTTGACGTTTCGAGTCCTCATGACCCTTCAACAGAACTGTTGAAGGGTCATGAGGACTCAAAACGTCAACTCTTTTCTTCTCCGCCGATGCTGCCAGACCTGCTGAGTTTTTCCAGGGAATTCTGTTTTTGTTTTGGATTTCCAGCATCCGCAGTTTTTTGTTTTTAATTTCTGTAGATAGATTCTTGTTGGGCAAGGGAATCAAAGGTTATCGGGTGTAGATGGGAACGTGGAATTTGAAACAGAAACAGATCAACCATGATTTAATTGACTGGCGGAGAAAGTTCAAGGGGCCGAATGGTCTACTTCTGCTCCTATTTTGTATGTTCATATGAGATCAGCCATTTTGGTCCTTCAGAAAAAGAATAAAACAGAATACTTTCAAAATGGTGAAAAATTAGAAACAGTGGAGGTCCAAAGAGGCCTAGGGATCTGGGTACATAGATTCACTAAAGGGCCATGAACAGGTACAGAAAATAATCAAAAAAGCGAATGGAATGCTTGTCTTTAGATCTGGTGAAATAGAATGAAAGAGGGTTTAGGTTGCTCCATTGGCTAGCTGGCTAGAGTGTGATGTAGAATGATGGTAACAATCCCCATAGTGACTGTGGTAGGTCTAGAGGTCTAGCTGCCTCCTCACTTTGCCCCATAGTTATATCATGGCATGAGCCATGGCTAGCAATCCTCTGGCAATGAAGATGCTACATGGAGAGAGAATGGAGTAAAAGGGTAGAAGTCCTGGTTCAACCGTACAGAGCAATGGTTAGGTCACATTTGGAGTGTTGCAAGAAGTTTGGGGCACCCCATAGAACAAAAAGGGAATGTAATGTAGATTTATTAACATGATAACTGGACTCCAAGGGCTAAATTATGAGGTGAGATTGCAGGTTACATTTCTCGAAATTTAAAAGATTAAGGAATGATTTGATCAAAGTTTTCACAATATTGAGGGGTACAGACAAGGTGGATAGAGAGAAACGCTACCCAGGAAATTTCAGGATTGGTGCTCAAGTGGACAACAGGAAATCAGGGGCTCATTCCCTGGGATTTTCAATGCATTCATTAAAATGAATCTTCAATCTCACGCTCCAGTTACAGGGACTTATCCACTAGGATGAGTCTCTGTACTTCACACCACCATATAGAGCTTAAAACTGATAAAAATACTGGCCTTCCTCTGCTGCAAACCCTACATCTTCGTATAAAAACACTGTCTTATATGAATTTGAATTTTCAAAGAAACCTCCTCAAATTTGTTGCCCAATCTGATTGTAGAGTTCACAAAGCATCCAGCAATACGAAGCACCATGGAAACTTGGAAGGATAGGATCCACTGTGTTATCTCCTGTACCATTTGCACAAGGAGGAGCACTTCACTCTGGGACATTCCTTGCACCCGCAAAGACACCTGAAGCTGTACGTGCAATCCTGACGCTATCCCATCAGCACATGATGCTGCACACCACCCCAATCCTCACCAGGCATATCCGAGAGGGGGGTGTGTCCATCTCCTCAGCTTCACAAGAGCACTGAAAGAGGAAACGTGGGTGACACAGAAGGGAAGAGGGGATGAGCAGGAGGAGGGAAGGGTTAACTGTCTGACAGTGAAGGGTTAGAGGGCGGTAATGGGGAGATTGCTGGAAATGTAAGGGAGGGAATTGATTGGCAGTGGATGGAAAGCTGGGAAATAAGTGGTAAAGAAGGGCAATATAACCCTCCTAATCTACCTAGCAGCTCATACTGGAAAGTGTGTATGTATCAGTTTTGGCTGAGGGCAAGACAGCCCTTTCAGTGAATAATCTCTGTCAGGCCTCACATTTGAGCAATGGGTCCAGAGGACGATTAATGTCCATAGGTTCAGATCTCCACAACTCTCAGGGCCGGTACTGAAGAGGTTTTGTCTTTTTGTTCAAGTATTTTTTTTCCCCTCACTGGCTGGGATATTGGAAAACCTGTTGTGCAAGCTGACAGCTGCATTGCACCTGTTCATAAATTCCGGCAATGTGTGTTGCGCAACTGTTGTGCTTTGCGTAACCTCAGTGAGGAAACCTGCGTGGTAGCTTGTCACGCAGATAAGTTTCAGCGTTGGAAAGGATAACAAGTTATAGGCATGAGAGCTGATTTTAAGAGTTGGACTGCTGGTGTTTGTGGGGTGGAGGGTGGTGGATTCAGGGCGAGCGGGGGGAGGGGAAGGAAGGGGGAAGGGCAAGAGAGGAGCCTTACTCCTTCACCACATATACCGGGAAATCCCAAAGCTGCTGCCCACAGCCTTCTGTCTGTTAGGGCTGGAGGCCAAAGAACTGTTTGTTGGCAGGATTTTTTTAAAAAGCTACTCTATAGACGTTCTGTTTACACTGCACATCTGGCAAAGTTATGACAGTGGAATGGGACCAATTCCAAGGGAATTCCCAATCAGGGAAACAGTTATATCTAGTTATATCTAATTAAATTGATGCCAGTTTTCTGAAAGGAATAGCATTTGAAGTATTAGATGTGAAGGTCTGTTTAAGTATTCTTCATTCTACATCGTCCCTTTTCCGATTACCTTTATTAAAGGAGGCTGGTCAACTATATCAAAGGCTACAATTAGGACAGGGAGGGATAAGGCATCACCATTATACACAAACCACAGCCGGGATTTTCCAACCCTGCCTTGGGTGGGACCAGAAAATCCCGGCCCAGATCTAAGGTCCGAGAGAAGGTGCAACAAAGATTAACAAAATTGATTATGGGTTGAGGGGATTATCCTTTGAGCAGAGGCTTAAATAGACTAGGCCTGTACTCCCTAGAGGTTAGAAGAATGAGAGATGATCTCATTGAAACACATGACGTTTTTAAGGGGCTTGGCAGAGTAGATGCTTGGGAGGATGTTTTTCTTGGCTAGGGTGTCTGGAACATTGGGCCACAGTCTCAGAACGCGGGGTCAGCCGTTTAGGATTGCGATGGGGAGAGATTCCTTGCTGAAATGGTTATGAAGCTTTGGAATTTTCTACCACAGAGAGTTCTGGATGCTTCCTTGTGGAATATATTCAGTGCGAAGATCAGCAGACTTTTGGGGCCAGAATTTTACGTCGTTTGAGCAGGCGTGCATCCGACCTGACAGAGCATGAAATGACGCGAGAAGGCGTCAAGGCCCGTGTCCAGGTGTCGTCGCAGACTCGTGCAATATTTCTCTTGGCAGGTGTGTGCAGCAGTTTGTAAACCTGCGATGACTCTTTTGCTATTTACTTGCTTCACAGAATAATTCCCACTCACAAAGTATCGCTTTCAATAAAATAGCACGAAATTAATGGAGAAATGAAGAATTTTTAATTATTTTTACTTAAGTTCTTTACCATGATACATTGGTGCTTGTATAAAGTACAAATTCTTACACCTCCGACATGTACAATTATTTCAATAAAATAGCAAAAGCAATAAAAGTGATAAAAATGTTTTTGTGGTATGTTGTTCTTAACTTGTTAATATCAACATTATAATGCCCTTATTGAGACATAAAGCTGAAAGCTGAAGGGGATACATATGACTCACCCCCATGGCAACATCAGAGAAAGAGTAAAATGTAGACATTGATGAAAGTGTAAGCAGGATAATTTCCTGCCTAATTTCATACAAATGGTTACAATGAAAGGCAAGACATTTTTGGCTTTGCATCAAATCACATTTGTAAATCAATAACACATTATTGCTGACTTTATCTTGCTAGCTTGACCAATATAAATTTTATTTAAACCATTCTGCATGCTCCTTCTTGCATCTTTCTCTTTACGGTCAAAATCAAGTCTCATTAAGTTGTGCCCCACTAATTCATTCTTTCCCAGAGTCACGGAGAACGGTGTAATTCCTCACTTCCCATAACCATTCTTTTCTCTTCCAAGCCGGCATCATGCAGTGACTATTGTCCTGACCCTACTCACTCTTATCCAACCTATTCAACTCTGCTGCTGGCCTTTCAGTGTGGGACTTGACTATTTGTTTCTCAGTTGATAACAAAAACTGTGTGTTTTTGTTTTATGCCAAGGTGCTAAGCAGAGCCTGGGCATGTGGCTGAGATAGGGAGCTCAGTGGAGCAGAGAGAATTGAACTTTCATTCCTCAGGGATAGTTCAATCGGGTTGTGCGACAATCTCAGAGACAGACGTTTTTAGCTTCAGGTCTTGTGCTCAGACTTTCATCCTTTCAGACTGGGAGAGTGTTATGTTGAAGACTTTGAGAAGAAAACAGGAAAATGCAGTGAGTGAACCGTGTTCGTTCCCCTGTTGTGATACCTCTTGGCTATTCAACAATGGAAACCATAAACCTGAGCACAATCAAAACTTTACTGTCTGTATAAAAACTCATACCAAGTCTCATTCACTCAACAGTCCTGCGATCGTTGACCTATGTTGCCTTGCAGTCCAGCAAGGCCCTGATTTTAAAAATCCTCATCCTTATTTTCAGACCCCTTCATGAAGCTGTGCTTCCCTATCTCTGTACCCTCACCCAGCTCCACAAAGCTCTGAAAGCTCTCCTTTCTGTCCGCTTACATGCACCTGATTTGAATCACTCCAGCCTTCAGCTGCCTCAGCCCTAAGCTCTGGAATTCCCTTCCCAAACCTCTCCACCTCTCTATCTCTCTCTCTCTCTCTACTCCTTTAAGAGGCTTCTTAAAATCTACCAGTTTGACAATGATTTTAGTTACCTGCTCTGATGTCCACATATGTGATGTATCAGATGTTGTTTGAAACCACTCCTGTGTGTCGCTTCTGGGTGTTTTATTGTGTTAAAGGTGCCATATAAATCCAAGTTGTTATTCTTGTAAATAGTGACAAATCAAGACAGATTATCTGCTTGGGAGACAACAAACAGCAGATGTAGCCCCTTTCTCTCATGCCAGTATCGCACCGGTGTGCTGATCCGTGATATGGTCTGCAATCCCTTTCTAATAAATTACAGTCGCTGCACAAAAGTGTCTCACATGAAAAAATGCTTTAGTGAATATTAGCGTGGAACGATGAAAAAAAAAAATCTTTTTGTGCCAATGGAAACATTTTCCTTCCTGCCAGATATTACCAGGTGCTTGGGATGAGCCTGAAAGCATTGCAAATAACTCCATCCAAAAGGACGGTCTTATTTGAAATGGATCTTGATAGACTCTCCCAAACTCTCAGTAGAGGCTCTCAAACGCCTTGCTCTGGGACCTTGTCAAGGTTGGGATACCCAACCCAGCAAGAGTAGCCTAGCAGGTAACGGTCGACCACTTGGCTAAATCTGGAGCTCTGAAGCTGCAGAGTGTACCCTGTGCTGCTGCTGATCTGAAGGACAGGAGTAAAGTGAGAGCTTCATCAGCAGCAGCAGTTTCAGGCTTCTAAACAACCCCCTTCAAACGAAAGCAGAAATTTTGAGACAGTTCAGCACTGTTAAAGACTCTATGAGGCACAAACTTAAGGTGTTCAGAATACCTTCGGTTATGATGCAGCCATGCTGCAAGAGAAGTCTAAAAGTAAAATGGCTGCCTACCATTCTGAACAAGCTGTCCCTTTGATCAGATCTAGTTGGTTGAAGAGTGTGACAACAATCTTGGACCAACGAACGGCAGCTTGCTGAGGAGTGTCTCTCTGAAGCGGTCACCCAGCATGAAATAGAAAATAGGATTTATGGCAGAGCTGAGGTAGGCAATGGGCCTTGTGACAGCATAGCCAGCCTTTATGGTCTTGTACGTGGCACACATTGGTCGCATTTTGTCCATTCTGGAAGCAATGCGAACATTGCGCATAATATGGTAAGGAGAAAAAAGTACCAAGAAAATGACTAATGCCAATATCACAAGCCGATGGGGCTTTTGAAGGTTAATATTCCTGCGACGTTGGGAGCTTATGTCCCTTAAGCTCTTTGCTGTTCTGATGGAGCAGAAACCCATAATGCAGAGCGGGAGGACAAAGTCAACAAGGGTGAGGAACATGCTATAAACCAGACTGTCTCTGGCATTCCCTGAGCTGGCATAATCGACACATACAATAGTTTGTTCGTCATTATCTGTGATGTTCTTGGGACCAATGAAAGTGAACATGGGTATCAGTTCCACAGTGACAAAGATCCACAAAAGGAAGCAGATGATGGTAGCTGTCCGCTTTTCCTGGAACCAGTGGAGCTTTGTTGGGTTTTTCACTAGCAAATATCGATCAACACTGATACAGGTCAGGTAGAGAACACTCAAGTAAAGGTTACAGTTGAGGAAATACCGAGTGAACTTACAACTCAACTCGCTGTAGAACCATTCACTGTCATTTGCATACTGGACCACAAACGTTGGAAGTGTGCAAATAAAAAAGAGATCTGTGATAGAAAGGCAGAAGAGATAGATGTTACTGCACTTCCAGTTCTTCAGGCAGAAGACGTAACCAGTTATCACGGTGACATTCCCTACTAATCCCAGCATGAACTCAATGGAATACATTGTTGTGAGGTAGTACCTTTCCACGTGGGAATTAATAGTTGTGCAATTCTTGTTCTTATCCTAGAAGTTAAAAACAAGTAAGAGTTAGCTGAAGGAGGGACATAAAGGCACACGACTAAAATACATTTAAGAACTGAGACAAAAGGTGGCAGCCTTGGCTCAATGGGTAGTGAGCTGTAATCTGAGACTCCTAGTACAGGGCTGACAGAATGTTGAACCACTCATGGACAATGTAGCAGCCAATTTGTGCATATGAAGGCCTCATAATTAGCAGTGCAATAATGACCAAGAATTATTTTTAATGATGTTGGTTGAGGGATAATTACTAGCTAGGACACCGGGGAAAACTCCTCTGCTACTCTTCATGATGCAGCCATGGGATTTTCTACATCCATAGGGTAGAAGGGAGCCTTGGTTTAATGGCACACCCCAAAAAATTTTAAAAAGTCATTCAAATGCTCATATAATATCAGACAACACGATCTTCAGGTTTAGGTTGTGATCCTCAGTTAGTCTACAGTTACAGTTCCATACCTAACGTAGGCCAGAATTCCCCGCTCTTAATGACAGCGGGCATGTTTGGCGGTGAGAGTGGACAATATGGCGAGAAGGCCAAAAATCGGTTTTACACCGTTGTGAAACCAGTTTGCAATTGTCCTCTCCACCCGTCAATGGTGGGCCCTGTTTCCCGCTGCTGCACATCAGGAACCTAATTTCAATACTTTAGCATCTCATTATAATCCTGCTCACCGGAATCACCCCACCCCCCCCACCCCACCCTGACCCTGCGCCCCCATGATGGATCATCTGGGCACACTTGGCAATGTGTTCATAACTTTACAAAAGCGACATGCACCTGGCGAAGGCTCTGGACTTCGAGTTTTGTTTGCCTACTTTGCTTCGGGCAGCGCTCGTGATCATCAGCGTCAGGCTTCATGGGCAGCACCACATCATTTTTAGGGGGCTCACGGGCACGTCTCTACCTACCTTACCAACCGTAAAGCGGTATTGGCTTTTCAATGGCTGCAGGGCCAGGGCTTGCTTGGGGGGAGGGGGAGAAGTGGCTTCAGGCAAGGGAAGAGGCTGCAGGGAGAGGGCTGTACTGGGGAAGGGGGGGGTACCCCAGGGTGTGAGTGGGGGCACATGCTGATCAGCGCAATTGGCCTTAAGATGGTTGGGGCTGAGAAGGCAGCCTCCAGAGGAGATGAGGCCAGATGGAGATGACAGGGTACGTGTGAGAGAGTGAGTGGCAATGTCCCTTGAGCTGGCAGTGAGTGAGATGCCAGTGAATGTGTGATGGGCTTGTGAGTGTGTGAGTTTAGAGTGATGAGATGGCAGCCTTTCCTTGGCAGCACAGGGGAAACCGTTCATCACCTTTGTGCACTGGGTAGCCAACCTCTTCCGTGCAGCACTGGCACTGACTGCCGCTGCCAGCACCTCCCAAGCCGGAGTGGTGAGATTGCCGAACCTCCTGTGGCCAGAGTGGGGGGGGGGGGTGGAGGACATCACAGCGGCCTCCAGGATACATTCCAGTGACATGGGTCACTGAGTCCTTCTTGGTTTTCAGGGCCATGTCTTCACTGGAGCAGTCCTGGGCTGCAAAGCAGTGAGAACTGTGTGCACGTCTGCAGGTTAGATATGGCACCCGGAGTGAGGAAACGGTGAGGTATCGGCGTGGCGGGTGATTTAGAGGCCACCCGCCAGCGAGACAGCGTGTTTCCTGTGGCTGCATAATTAATGAGGCAGAAAGTGGATGATCCAACACGAAGACCCACAGTTGCTGCCAACAGGTAAAACGTCTTTTCTCACACCCGCTACTGCACTTAGTGCAAATCTGGGACAATTCTGCCCAGTTTTATCAATTGTCAGCTGATCATTGAAATTAACACAGTTGTGGGGAATTCCTCTTGCACGTTCTGATGAAGATAGTGACCTGTTTATTTGAACCTGCTTGTGCTGGGGATGTTCTTCAGAAGATGTCGGGTCTGACAATCTGTAAGACCTCCAGTGCACTTCAGTTGCAGCTCCGCTAGGAATGTGCAGTAAAGGCCAGAAATTGATGAGGGCCCTACTGATAACATTGCTCCACAATTGCCAGCCGTGCTTTTCACTATCTAGGCTAGCTAGCTCTGGAATTCGCTCCTTAAACCACTCTACTTTTCTGTCTCTCCCCTCCTTTTTGATGACCTCCTTGCCCAAATGTTTGGTCACTGGTCCTGATATTTTCTAATGTGGCTCGATGTCAGGTATTGTTTGATAATGCTCCTGTGAAAACCCTTGGGGATTTTACTGTGCCAAAGGTGCTATATAAATGCAAGTTGCTTTTCTTCCTGTTGATTTCACAGATGCTCAACTTATCCTGACAAAGCCAGTGTTGTAAAAGGAAGGGGGTGGGATTCCCAATCCTTGGAGTTCCTATGTTGCTGGAGTCAAAGGGGCCAGGTGAATAATTGATGTGGTACAAGGTCAATAAGTGGGACAGATGGGTCCCATAAACTGAAAAATAAAGGGCCATTGCCAGGAGTGGTTCTGGCAGATCCCCTCCGCCTATTAGTTTTTTCATTCTTTTACAGGATGTTGCCATCACTACCTAGGCCAGCATTTATTGTCCATCCCTTATTGCCTTTGAGAAGGTGGTGGTGAGCTGCCTTCTTGAACCACTGCAGTCCATGTGGTGTTAGGGACACCCATGGTGTTGTTAGGAAGGGAGTTCCAGGATTTCAACCCAGCAAAACTGAAGGAACGGCGATTTATTTCCAAGTCAGGATGGTCTGTGGCTTGGTGGGGGGGTGGTGGTGGGGGGGTGGGGGGGGTGGGGGGGACTTGCAGGTGGTGGTGTTCCCATCTATCTGCTGCCCCTGTCCTTCTAGATGGCAGAAGTCATGGGTTTGGAAGATGCTGTCGAAGAAGCTTTGGTGAGTTGCTGCAGTCCACCTTGTAGATGATACTTGCTGCTGCTGACGTGTGTCAGTGGTGGAGGGAGTGAATGTGGAAGGTGCTGGATGGGGTCTCAGTCAAGCGGGCTGCTTTGTCCTGGATGGTGTCAAGCTTCTTGAGTATTTTTGGAGCTGCGCTCATCGAGGCAAGTGGGGAGTATTCCATCACACCCCTGCCTTGTAGATGGTGGACAGGCTTTGGGGAGTCAGGAGGTGAGTTACTCGCCACAGGATTCCTAGCCTCCGACCTGCTCTTGTAACCACAGTAATATAAAGAAACATAGGGGCATAGGACTTAGGAGCAGAAGTAAGCCATTTTTCCTTTTGATTCTGCTCCATGATTGGATAAGATCATGGCTGAGATCTCAACTCCACCTTCCTATCTGCCCCCCATAACCCTTGACTCCCTTGTCTATCAAAAACCTAACACAGCCTTCAGCCTCCACTATTTTCTGGGGAAGAAGATTCCACAAACTAATGACCCTCTAAGGGAAAAAAAATTCTCCTCACATCCCTCTTAAAAGGGAGGCCTCTCATTCTTGAATGGTGCCCCCTGGTTCTCACCTTCCGCAAAAGAGGAGGCATCCTCCAGTTATCCAGTCTACCAAATCCCCTCAGGATGTTATATGTTTCAATAAGATCATCTCTCAACCTTCTGAATTCCACTGGGTATAGGCCCAACTTGTTCAACCTTTCTTCATAAGTTAAGGATTTCACCCCCCCGGAAAGAGCCAAGTCAACCTTCTCTGAACTGCTTCTTATATCCTTTTTCAAATAAGGAGACCAAAACAGTACATAATACTCCAGATGTGACTTAAATTCAGTCCAATCTCCTGACTTCTCATTAACCTTCACGGAACCCTTTCAATTTGATGCCACCCTTTACTTCCTTATTTAGCCACAGATGATGCTCCTCCTCAAAAAGCCTTTCTTTCTCACTGGGATAAATGCTCGCTTAAAAGTCTGCCATGCATCTCTACTGCCCTACCTTTTAATCTAGTTTCCCAGTTCAATTTAGCCAACTCTGCCTTCATATCCTTATAATTACCTTTATTTAGGTTTAAGACTTGAGTCTTTGACCCGCACTTCTCACCTTCAAACTCAATGTGAAATTCTATCATACTAATGTTGCTGTCACCTAGAGGCTCATTTACTATGAGGCTATTTATTAATCCTGTCATTGCATGATACCAGGTCCAGAATAGCCTGCTCCATGGTTGGCTCTAGAACATACTGCTCTAAGAACCTTTCCTAAATACTCATTTTCCAGGCTACCTTTGCCAATAGGATTTACCCAATCGACATGAAGAATATAGTCATCCATGATTATTGCATTACCTTTCTTATATGCCCCATTTATTTCTTCCTGTATAGTCTGTCTTACTGTATGACTGCTATTAGGGCCCTATAAACAGCTCCAACAAGTGACCTCTTTCATTTCCTATTTCTTATCTGTACCCAAATTGATTCTACATCCTGCTTTTACAAGCTAAGATCATCTCACATGACTGTATTAATGTCATCCTTAATTAACAGAGCTAACCCACTACCTTTACCTAGATTCCTATAATTCCAAAATTTCAAATACCCATCAAAGTCCAGGTCAGCCTTGGCACCTTTCAACCATATCTCTGTAATGGCGATCAGGTCATACATGTTATGTGATAACAATTCATCCATTTTGTTATCAATGCTATGTGCAATCAGGTACAGGTCCTTTAACTCTATCTTTTTACCATTTTTGCAATCTCTGGCCTTATCTGTTGGTCCATCGTAAGCTTATACACTCTGTGCCTTCTCACCACACTCTGGTTAACATTATCTCTGCCCTGCCCTCTTACCTTGTTGTTTCCTTTGATTTATTACATCTCCTCTCACATGATCTCTTCCCCCAACTATTTAGTTTAAAGCCGTCTCTAGCACCCTAGTTATACAACTCGCCAGAACAGTGGTCCCAGCACGTTTCAGGTGCTCCCACTTTCCTGGTGCTGGTGTCAGTGCCCCATGAACTGAAACACACTTCTCCCCACACCAGTCTTTGAGCCACACATTCATCTCTCTGATCTTAATTACGCATTGCCAATTATCTCATGGTTGCTCAGAGCTTATTATCTTTGAGGTTCTGCTTTTTAATTTAGCTGCTAGTTGCTCATGCTCCCTCAGCAGAATCACTTCCCTAGTTCCATCTGTGTCATTGGTACCGATGTGGACCATAACAACTGGAACCTCTACCTCCAGCTGCAAGTTCCTCTCCAGCCCTGAGCAGATGTCCTGAACCCTGGCAACAGACAGGCAACACAGCCGTCTGGACTCTCACTCTAAGCTGCAGGGAGCCACATCTATCCCATTAACTATATTGTCCCCTACTAACGCTACATTCCTACTTACTCCCCCTGCTCGAATGGCTTCCTGTACCACAACCCTAGCCTAAGGGGTATGATTGCCTTCTTAACAAAGTGCCCAAGTAACATTCTTCCTTCCCTGATGCACTGCAGGGCATCCGTAGCTTGACCTCTACCTCGTCAACTCTAAGCCAAAGTTCCTTGTAGCTGCAGACACTTATTGCAGATGTAGTTGCTGTGGATCACACTGATGTCTATTAGCTCCCACATAGTACAACTGCAGTACATCACCTGCTTACTGCCCTTGTTATGTTTTAATTAGCTGTTTAATTCATTAGTTAATTCATTAATTTTTAAAATTTATTTTAATTAATGACTCTACCCACCAACCACTTACATTACTAATTCAAATCTTAGTAATACTAATGAACCTTCCACTTATAAGGGAGATAGCTGAGGGTTAAAAATGAAAATTTAACATTTTTCTAATTGTCCAGCTATTTACACACAAACCCTAAAAACAGTAACTCACCAACCAATGAACGTGTGGCTTTCCTAATAATGTAATTATTAGATTTTTCTTTCACTCCAAACCCAGCATGCACTGAATTCCAGCAGCAGCCTTAGCCTCCCTCTCCTGTCTCCTAGGTAACAAGGGTGGTCCAGTTCCATTTCTGGTTAATGATAACCCCCAGGGTGTTGCTCAACAGGCAGGTGACCAAGGTGTTAACAACTTTCATTGCTATGCAAGCAAAGGGACTTCAACTTTGAGCCCACGCACTGCAGTAGGGTCAGCAGCAGAGTCCAGTCTGGCACTGACAAAGTAATGTTTCCCCACCCTGACCCGTCATTAATTTTTGTCCCCATTAAAGCCTAGACTGAAGTAGTGCTGGAAAACACACAGGAGCTCAGAGAAGGCTGGACAGACCAAGGACCAAGGAAAGCCTGAGATTTGGGGTCCAGGAAAGAACAATGGGAAGATAGAGACTTATTTTTATCCGACATTTTACGGAGATGTGCTGTGCTGCAGTAGTGCAAGAATTCTGCTTCAATCTGCCATAGCATTGAAATCTTGCTGTCAGCTCCTGTGCAAGGAACAGGTACAAAACCAAGCTTGGGTGCGTCCTTACAGAGAACAAGTATAATATCATGGGGCAAAGCTCGATAGGTCATTGTTGCTTGCCCCCAAGCAATCTGCTCACGGTGTAATTGTAGGGGACCTGAAAACTAATTTTTCTTTTTATCCTTTCATGGGATGTGAGCATTGCTGGCAAGCCCAGCATCTATTGCCCGTCCCTAATTGCCCATTCTACCAAAGGGGCAAAAAGGCTATGAGGGCAGGGCACATAGCTTAATCTTGTGCTCCTTTGAATATAGAAGGTTAAAGGGTTCGCTAATCCAAGGCCAAAATTTTATGCTCCACCCTCGTCGGGTTCTGAGGTGGTGGTAGTGGTGGCGGTGGTGGGGGTGGGGGTGGGGGAGGGGAGAGTGTAAAATTGCACGAACGGGATTCCCTCCGGGTTCCTGCCCTCACTGACCTCGGAGCGATTTTATGCTGGGGAAGGGCAGAGCCTCAGATGGGAAGCCTGCTGTTGCCCCAGTTAAGGCCCTTCAGTGCCACTTAATGGCCGTTTCTTGCCCAGCCTCAATCTTTAGGTTGGCGGGTAGATGACAGCACGGGGCGGAGGGTGGGGGGGGGGGAGGTGGGGGTGGTGGGGGGGTGGGTCGGTGGGGGGGCTGGTGGTGGAGGCCGGTAATGAAGGGAGTTAGATCTTGGGTGAGAAGTGGGGGTAAGGACGGGGGTGGTGGTGGCGGGTGTGGCCTCCATCAGAAGCCTCCTCCGGACTGGGGGCACCCTCCCCTTAAGGCCTGGCGACCTGTAGGCATCCCTCCCCCTCCAGCCTACTCCCGGAGACCCCACTGCCCCGCCCCCCCCACCACCCCATGCCCCACCCAGGCCTTCCCAACCTGTTCTGCTTGGACCCCTGACTCTTTATCTTTTTCTCGGTTCCCAGGACTTAGGCTCAGGAAGCTTCTTGCTGTGCCTCTTCTGGCCACTGCAGCGCACTTCCTGGAGGGTCACTCTGACCAGCTGGCAGCTCTCCAAGGCGGGACTTCCTCCAGACTGAGCTGCCGGATGACCTGCCTACTGCCAATCAATGCTTGTTAGAGCATAAAATGGCAGCGGGGTTGTCGGGTCAATGGGGATGTGTTTCCCACTCACTGGCCAAGCCTCGCCATCCTAAAAATTCTGGCCCAAGTGTTTAAGATGATTAAAGGATTTCAAGGGTAGCTAGAGATTTTTTTCCTCTGGGCCAGGGGATTGGGGGAGTAGTGTACAGGAGAAAGGGAGATTACCTTCAAGGTAGGCTGTCAGGGCTGACCTGAGGAAGCACTTCTTACAGAGAGGAGCCTAGAACTCTCTCACTCCCAAAAATATATTAAGGCTGGTGGTCAATTGGAAATTTTTAAAAAAGGATTAATAGATATTTAGTTAATGTTTAGAGTCTGCAGGACTCTCCTTCAGAGCTAAAGAGAAGTGGAAATGTGATGGAATTTATACTGTTTTAAGAGGCACACGTACCACAAAATGACCATCTCCAACAAGATAGAATCTAACCATCACCCCTTGACATTCAATGGCTGAATCCCCCACCTTCAACATCCTGGGGGTGAACATTGACCAGAAACAGAACTGGAGCAGCCATGTAAATACAGTGGCCACAAGAGCAGGCCAGAGGCTGGGAATCCTGCGGAGAGTAACTCACCTCCTGACTCCCCGAAGCCTGTCCACCATCTACAAGGCAGAAGTCAGGAGTGTGATGGAATACTCCCCACTTGCTTGGATGAGTGCAGCTTAACAACACTCAAGAATTAAACTGCATGAGTAAAAGGTGCTTATTTGTTGAGCCATTGCCATGGAGAATGCAGCACAGAACTACTGTCCCCATGCTTTTATTTGAATTAATTTTTTGATATAAACAAAAGCATAGGGGACAATAGTTCCTTGATGCATTCTCCATGACAATGCCTCAAACAGTCAGGGTCAATTTGCCAATAAATTAACACTCAAGAAGCTCAACTCCATTCCAGGACAAAGCAGTCCACTTGATTGCCTGGAGGGGGCGCAGAGGAGATTCACCTTGTTGCCTGTTGCCTGGGATGAAACATATAAGTTATGAAGTGGGGTTGGATAGATTGGAGCAGAGAAGACTGAGGGGCGACCTGATCGAGGTGTACAAGATTATGAGGGGCATGGACAGGGTGGATAGGGAGCAGCTGTTCCCCTTAGTTGAAGGGTCAGTCACGAGGGGGCATAAGTTCAAGGTGAAGGGCAGGAGGTTTAGGGGGGATGTGAGGAAAAACTTTTTTACCCAGAGGGTGGTGACGGTCTGGAATGCGCTGCCTGGGAGGGTGGTGGAGGCGGGTTGCCTCACATCCTTTAAAAAGAACCTGGATGAGCACTTGGCATGTCATAACATTCAAGGCTATGGGCCAAGTGCTGGTAAATGGGATTAGGTAGGTCAGGTGTCGGTGCAGACTCGATGGGCTGAAGGGTCTCATCTACACTGTGAGATTCTGTGATTCTGTGATTTGCACCCCATCCACCATATTAAACATTCACTCTCTCCATCACTGATGCACAGTGGCAACAGTGTGTATCATCTCCAACAGTGGTGGCAAACCTGCGGCCCATGAGCTGCATGTGGCCCACCAGGGTTTTGAGTGCGGCCCGTGAAACATTTTGTCGACCGCTACCTACATGCAGGGTTGCGCTGCTATGGTTCAATCAGCACGTCCGGTGAGTTGTGGGTATGCAAGCACAGTCAGCAAAAAACTACCCTACCCTGGGAGACCATCGTGGTTACGACACTGGAGAACGTGAGAGGTTGCGTTTCTTAATGTTAGTATTGTCGGTAACCCAGAGTTAGAAGGTGAAATCTGGATTTTGGATGTGGCCTTTCTTGCTGACATCACTGGTCACCTGAACACGTTGGATGAGTCAGTGCTGGAAAAGCACTCAGATCAAGGAAGCGACTATGATCCATCAGTTCATATACATTTGGCAGAGCGTTTTGAGAACTGCTGTTCTGCTCTGAGTGACCTGAAACCCTAATTTTTGTTGCTTTCAAATCAGAGCAAATGTGGTACAGTAAATTGAAGGCTTGGGGTTGATAAAGGGAAGTTTGAGGAGGAATGAATTCATGTTCGAGCCCTGGATGAATGTGGGTAACACAAATGCAAATATTTCTTTTGTTTTTACCATTTGATGTTGATGACAGTTCTATTATTATATGAATGATTAAGCAATTTCTGTAACTAGTTATGAAATATTCGGTGTGTATTAAACGTATTTAATTCTATTCATGGGGTATTGGTTGGGGCACATGCCAGATTTCAATCTTGTGGCCCACTGAGATGAATGAGGGCCACTCGTGAGGCCCACTCACTATCCCAGGTTGCCCATCCCTGATCTACAAGATGCACTGCAGCAACTCACCAAGTCCTCTTCGCCAGCACCTTCCAAACCCATGACCTCTACCACCTAGAGGGACAAGGAAAGTAGTTGCATGGGAACACCATCACCTGCAAGTTCCACCCCAGGCCACACGCCATTTGACTTAAAAATATATTGCCGTTCTTTCACTGTCACTGGGTCAAAATCCTGGAGCCATCTTCCTAACAGCACGATGGGAGTATCCTCACCACATGGGCTGCAATTGTTTAAGAAGACAGCTTACCACCAGCCTCACAAGAGCATTTAGGAAAGGACAACAAATGCTGGCCTAGCCAGTGATGCACACATCCCATGTAAAAAAACACAAGAACACAAGAAATAGGAGCAGGAGTAGACCATATGTCGAGCCATTCAATACAATCATGGCTGATCTTGGGCTTCAACTCCATTTTCCTGTCTACCACCACCCCCTCTCCCCCCCCCCCCGCCCCCATTCGTTAATTCCCTGAGGCCAAAAATCTGTCTATCCCTGTCTTAAACATATTCAGTTTTGGAGCATCGATAACTCTCTATGGTAGAGAATCCCAAAGACTCACAACCCCTTGAGTGAAGTAATTTCTCCTCATCTCAGTCCTAAATGATTCGCCCCTTTTCATGAGACTGTGTCCCCGTGTTTTAGACTCCCCAACTGGTGGGAACAATTTCTCAGCATTTAGAACAAAGAACAAAGAAAAGTACAGCACAGGAACAGGCCCTTCGGCCCTCCAAGCCTACGACGATCATATTGCCCGTCAACTGAAACATTTTGCACTTCCGGGGTCCATATCCCTCTATTCCCATCCTATTCATGTATTTGTCAAGCTGCCTCTTAAACACCACTATCGTACCAGCTTCCACCACCTCCTCTGGCAACGAATTCCAGACACTCACTACCCTCTGCGTAAAAATATTTGCCCCGCACATCTCCTCTATAGTTTTCTCCTCTCACCTTAAATCTATGTCCTCTAGTAATTGATTCTTCCACCCTCGGAAAAAGCTCCTGACTATCTACTCTGTCCATGCCACTCATAATTTTGTAAACTTCTATCAAGTCGCCCCTCAATTTCTGTCGCTCTAGTGAGAACAATCCAAGTTTCTCAAACCTCTCCTCATAGCTAATAACTTCCAGACCAAGCAGCATCCTGATAAACCTCCTCTGCACCCTCTACAACGCCTCCTTATCTTTCTGGTAATGTGGTGACCAGAATTGCATGCAATATTCCAAGTGTGGCCTAACCAAGGTTCTATACAGCTGCAGCATGACTTCCCAGTTTTTATACTCAATACCCCTGCCAATGAAGGCAAGCATGCCATATGCCTTCCTGACTACCTTATCCACCTGTGTTGCCACTTTCAGTGACCTGTGGACCTGTACACCCAGATCCCTCTGCCCATTGATGCACTTAAGGGTTCTACCATTTACTGTATAATTCCTGTCTGTATTAGACCTTCCAAAATGCATTACCTCGCATTTGTCCGGATTAAACTCCATCTGCCATTTCTCCGCCCAAGTCTCCAACCAATCTATATCCCATTGTATCCTTTGACAATCCTCTTCACTATCTGCACCTCCTCCAACCCTAGTGTCGTCTGCAAACTTACTAATTAGCCCAGTTACATTTTCCTCCAAATCATTTATGTATAGCATAAACAGCAAAGGTCCCAGCACTGATCCCTGAGGAACTCCACTAGTCACAGCTCTCCATTCAGAAAAGCATCCTTCCACTGCTACCCTCTGTCTTCTATGACCAAGCCAATTCTATATCCATCCTGCCAGCTCACCTCTGATCCTGTGCGACTTTACCTTCTGTACCAGTCTGCCATGAGGGACCTTGTCAAAGGCCTTACTGAAATCCATATATATAACATCCACTGCCCTTCCATCGTCGATCATCTTTGTCACTTCCTCGAAAAACTCAATCAAGTTAGTGAGACACGACCTCCCCTTCACAAAACCATGCTGCCTCTCACTAATACACCCATTTGCTTCCAAATGGCAGTAAATCCTGTCATGAAGAATCTTCTCCAAAAATTTCCCTACCACTGACATAAGGCTCACCGGCTTGTAATTTCCTGGATTATCCCTGCTACCCTTCTTAAACAATGGAACAACATTGGCCATTCTCCAGTCCTCTGGGACCTCACCTGTAGCCAGTGATGATACAAAGATTTCTGTCAAGGCCCCAGCAATCTCCTCCCTTGCCTCCCTCAGTACTCTGGGGTAGATCCCATCTGGCCCTGGGGACTTACTCACCTTAATATTCTTCAAGACGCCCAACACCTCCTCTTTTTTGATCTCAACATGATCCAGGCTATCTACACACTCTTCCCTAGATAAATCGACCGCTAAGTCCTTCTCTTTGGTGAATATTGATGAGAAGTATTCATTTAATATCTTTCCCATTTCTTCTGGCTCCACACACAGATTCCCACCTCTGTCCCTGAGTGGGCCCACCCTTTCCCTGGCTACCCTCTTGCTTTTTACATATGTATAAAAGGCCTTGAGATTTTCCTTAATCCTGGTTGCCAGTGACTTTTCATGACCCCTTTTAGCCCTCCTGACTCCTTGCTTAAATTTCTTCCTACTTTCTTTGTATTCTCCACGGGCTTCATACCTTCGCTGTACTGCCTCCAGTACAAGTTTGAAATGTATCCCAGGCTGTTGCGTGAGGCAAGGGAGAAGATAGCAGGGGCACTGGCAATAATTTTCAATACCTCTCTGGCCACAGGAGAGGTGCCAGAGGACTGGAGGACAGCCAATGTGGTACCATTATTCAAGAAGGGAGAAAGGGATAAACCAGGGAATTACAGGCCAGTCAGTTTAACGTCAGTGGTGGGAAAACTATTGGAAACAATTCTGAGAGACAGAATTAAACTACACTTGGAGAGGCAGGGATTAATCAAGGACAGTCAACATAGTTTTGTTAAGGGGAGGTCACGTCTGACCAATTTTATTGAATTTTTCAAGGGGGACACCAGGTGTATAGATGAGGGCAATGGAGTTGATGTAGTCTACTTGGACTTCAACAAGGCTTTTGATAATGTCCTGCATGGTAGACTGATAACGGAGGTAAGAGCCCATTGGATCCAAGGTAATTTGGCAAATTGGATCCAGAATTGGCTAAATGGCAGGAAGCAGAGGGTGATGGTCGAGAGGTGTTTTTGTGACTGGATGCCTGTGTCCAGTGGGGCTCCACAGGGATCGGTGTTGGGTCCCTTGCTGTTTGTGGTATATATAAACGATTTAGACTTGAATGTAGGAGGGTTGGTCAGTAAATTCACGCATGACACGAAAATTGGTGGGGTGGTAAATAGTGAGGAGGATAGCCTTGGATTACAGGAGGATATAGATGGGCTGGTCAGATGGGCTAATCAGTGGCAAATGGAAATTAATCTGCATAAGTATGAGGTGATGCACTTGGGCAGGACAAACAAGGCACGGGAATACACAATGAATGGTAGGACTCTGGGAAGTACCGAGGATCAGAGGGATCTTGGTGTGCATGTCCACCGGTCCCTTAATGTAGCGGGACAGGTAGATAATGTGGTTAAGAAGGCGTATGAGATACCTGTTTTTATTAGCCAAGACATAGAATATAAGAGCAGGGAGGTTATCCTGGAACTGTATAAAACACTGGTTAGGCCACAGCTAGAGTATTGCGTGCAGTTCTGGAATCTGCATTATAGGAAGGATGTGATTACACTAGAGTGAGTGCAGAGGAAGTTTACCAGGGTGTTGCCTGGGCTGGAGAGTTTTAGTTATGAGGCAAGATTGGATAGACTGGGATTATTTTCCCTGGAGCAGAGGAGATTGACGGGGGGACATGATTGAGGTGTATAAAATTATGAGAGGCACAGATAGGGTAGACAGAAAGGAACTCTTCCCCTTGGTGGAAGGATCAATAACCAGGGGCCATAGATTTAAGGTAAGGGGCAGGAGGTTTAGAGGGGATTTGAGGAAGAAATTTTTCACCCAGAGGATGGTGGGAATCTGGATTCACTGCCTGAAAGGGTAGTGGAGGCAGAAATTCTCATAACATTTAAGAAGTATTTGGATGTGCATTTGCGATGCCATGGCATACAAGGCTGTGGGCCTAGTGCTGGAAAATGGGATTAGAATAGTTAAGTACTTATTTGACTGGTGCAGACTTGATGGACCGAAGGGCCTTTTTCTGTGCTGTAGACCTCTATGACTCAATGACTCTACATTCTTTCTTTAAATATGGAGACCAAAACCGCACACAGTATTCCTTGCAATAAAGGCCAACATGCCATTTGCCTTCCTAATGGCTCGCTGCATCTGCACACTAACTTCCTGTGATCCTTGTACAAGCACACCCAAGTCTCTTTGAACTCCAGCACTTACAAGTTTCAAACCTTTTAGATCAGTCATGTTGAAACTGAGTGGCGGTACAGGTTCAAGGAGCAGGTTCCCACCCCGATATGTCAATGGTTTAATCTATCTGTGAAGTCTAGGGGATGTAGAGAGCTGCTGAGATGACTGTGATGTGATACCCATATAAAAATCAGCCTGCAGAAAATGAAACAACCGACTTCTGCTTTTCACAGGTGAGGAATATTCTGTTGCACAAATGTATATTTTACAATCTCTGACTACAATTTACCCATTCCCAGGTCCTGGGACACTAAAACCTTCCCTTTTCGAATGCTCACAAATGACTCTAGCATATTTTGGAGTTCACTGAATCCTACCACCCACCCCCACCACCACCCCCCACATCCCCCCCTCCACCCCACCCCCTTCCTCCTTCCCTGTCTCAATGCTTTAAGATCCTGTCCCCTTTTACCAACTTTTTAAAAATTAATTTAAGAGATGTGGGTGTCGCTGGCTGGGCCAGCATTTATTGCCCATTCCTAATTGCCCTTGAGAAGGTGGTGGTGAGCTGCCTTCTTGATCTGCTGCAGTCCATGTAGTGTAGGTACACCCACAGTGCTGATGGGAAGGGAGTTCCAGGATTTTGACCCAGAGGCAGTGAAGGAACGGCGATATAGTTCCAAGTCACGATGGCGAGTGGCTTGGGGTGGGGTTGAGGGAGCCTCCAAATGGCAGTGTTCTCATGTGTCTGCTACCCTTGTCCTTCTAGATGGTAGCAGGTGTGGGTTTGGAAGGTGCTGTCTAAGGAGCCTTGGTGAGTTCCTGCGGTGCATCTTGTAGATGGCACACACTGCTGCCACTGTTCGTCAGTGGTGGTGGGAGTGAATGTTTGTGGAAGGGGGGCCAATCAAGTGGGCTGCTTTGGCCTGGACAGTATCAAGCTTCTTGAATGTTGTGGGCCTTGCACTCATCCGGGCAAGTGGAGAGTATTCCATCTTCCAGTACCCTCTCCCTGTGGCCCCAGAACAATTATCCTTATGAACTTGTTTGTTCTTCCTGTTGCTGATGGACTTGCAATCTACACCAAGCAGTTTTATGGTGGGTGTTTAATCTGAGATTATCAGAACAATTTGCTTTTTCTGGTCTCCTAGATAATATTTATCCCTCGGTAAAAAGAAGTAGAATATTTGATCATTATCATATTGCTGTTTGTTGGACATTGCTGTGTGCACATTGACTGACTCATTTCCTATGTTGCAACAGTGACTAAACTTCAAAAATACTAAGTTTTTTTATTGGGGTTATCGAATTTATACATTACTTAACCATGTTAATTCTCAGCATTAGGCAATCCATGTATTAAAAATATTGGTGTAGACAAATCGTTTTGCTGTAAAGCAAATAGTGGACATATTCCACTCAATAGAGTTTGCAGGACTGGTGTCTCCATTGATAACTATTTGAAACAAGTTAAGTTTTTGATTTTAAAAATTGCAAAGCCTGCAAATGCTGGAAATCTACAATACTTAATACGCAGTAATGCAATGACAGGCTCTTTGAGAAGTAGTAACTCAATTAATATGTTTTCTTTCTTTAGAGCCTCCTGTGCATTTTCTGTTTTTGTACATTTCCCCCTGAGCCTTGCCTTACCATTTTTACATTTAAATTACTGAAAGCTGCAAGATGGTCAAACATGTTAAAAGTAGATGTGACAGCAATTCTGCACCAACAATATTAAATATATTGCTGCCTGAAAAAAGGCTTAGGCTTTTGATTCTGAGGATTTAAGTGAGTTTTCAGCCAGAGATGGTTGTGAGAAGACTGAGATTGGTCTGAACTAATAATCCAGAGGGAAAGTGAAATTTAGAGATTTTACGTTTAAAAATCAAAAGCAGGCATCAGTGAAAGTGATTCTGAAGCTGCCAGATTGTCACAAACCGGTCTGTCAAAGAACAGGGAAGGAAGCCTACCGTCCTTACCCTACCCAATTTACAGACCCACGCAAACTCCTAACTGACATCTGAAGGGGTTTAGCAAACCACTCAGTCAGGGAAACTAGAGACGGGCCATAAATGCTGGCCTCACCAGCAATGCCCATATTCTGAGGATATGTTTTAAAAATCAATTTCTCTTAAAAACTGACCTAGGAGCGCAGAGCACTTGAGGGAAAATAGACCAGGGCACTGGGGTGAAACATCTGAGCATAGAACATGCTCGAGTAATCATTTCAGCAAGATTGCATAATTCTGCTTTGACTATTGTACGTTTCTAGCCGAGAATGAGGTGACTCTTGAATCATCTACCTAAAGTGACCTAATCAATTGGTGGATTTTAGTAGATGGTCATTTCTGGGACCAGCTATGCTGGATTGTACAGCCTATTGCTGGCCCTATAATTCTCCTGCACCCCCATAAAAACATTTCAAATCTACCTTTCCTCAGGTGCCAATACATAGTGGAGATCCCCAAAAAGAGGAAACAGAAGAATGCACTTACCATAACTCTGACTTGAAGGTCTGTGGCTCTGGAAATTGCCAGACTAACATGTGCTTCCTTTGATTGACACAGTTCTGCAATAACTGTGCTAATGCTGAGTGACCCACAGGTACCCACAACACATAAACAGCATCAGGCTTTTATCTATGTGCGTCAAGGGCTTTTGATTTGGAGAGTATATTTAGCCAATCAAAACCTATACTCACATTTCCCCTCCTCCAATATGAGGTTGGGAGCTATGAGGAAGAAGCGAAGGGTTTTAAAGTTGTTCTGTAAAGAAAGGAGAGCTAAACGGTGTGAAAGCTAGATAGTAGCACAATGGAAGTTTCGGGCCTTTCAGCCCATCTATCCCACCTAGCTACAGTATTCCCATGGGGCATTTGGAAAACTTTGAATCACAAAGATTGACCAGAACCTGTCTAGTTCTTTTTTGAAACCAGGTAAAGTTTCTTGCTGTTGGATAGGAAATAAAATTAAAGGTGTTTAAACAATGGACTGAGAGACAATGGTGGAGGTAGGAAGAACAGGGATAAGAAGAAAGAACTTGCATTCACATAGTACGTTTTACAACCTCAAACTGCTGAACTCTTAAAGTCATTCACTTAAGGTTATCTACCCACTCTGCGATGCCCATTACCAATTCAGAAACTTCTGAAGTGCAGCTATTGTTGTAATGTCAGAAACACAGCAAGAAAAGCAACGTGATAATGACCAGATACTGGCCAAAATCTTACACTCACTGCACGGGCGTGCAGTGATCCCGATTGTTTGTGAAATGGGGCACGATATCGTCGGGAGGGTGCCCTGATGTCATTGCGTCACCTTGCGTTATTTCGGTTGGCAGGCGAACTTGGCAGTCTGAAGCTTGCCCGCTGACAGTTAAAAGGCAGGTGAGGTGATTTAAATGTTAATTGACTGTAATTTTGAGTGGCCTGTGCGCCAAGCATAGAAGGATACTCAGCTAGACGGCCTTCATGTTTTTCATGGATTCTACATCCAGGGTTGGATAGAAGGCCCACAGGTAGGTGCAAAGGTGAGAAGTTGGGAGTTTGGCTGTGAGTGGTTTAGGTCTGGCTGATTGATAGTTTCTTGTATTTTTGTGTTGTTCTGGAGAGCTCTCCGCTTTGTTAGCGTTTACAGAGGCCTTCTGCCAATAAGCCCTTCCACTGCTGAAACCTGTGGAAACACCAGCACAGAAATGGGGACAGTGTACTCTGCTGGACGGACCTCTTCAGAAGAGGAGGAGAAGGCCAGAAGGGAGAGGAGACCAGTTGTTCACAGGTATCGTCCGAGAGTGGCACCCATGAGGTGCAGCCAGAAAGCGTGCAGGGCCAGCAGTAAGTGCAAGGCAGAAAGGTCTGGAGAAGGCGCCATTACCCAGCAGATGGATTAATCTACAGGCAGCGTTCCTGCTGCCTGGCGATGTCTGGGGTTCTCTGCCGAAGAAGCCTCCGCCTCCCCAGGGAGACTGTCAACTCCATATGCCGAATGATTGGGCCAGAGATCACCTCCAACTGTGTAGGTGGCCATCCTGTGCCAGTGACTCTTAAGGTTACAGTTGCCCTGAACTTTTACGCCTCAGGTTCTTTTCATGGGTCAGTGGGGGATCTCTGTGGTGTCACCCAATTGGCTGCACACAGCTGCATCAAGCTGATCGCTGACACTCTGTTCCGAAAGTCCAGTACCTTCATTCACTTGTGGACCGACGAGGCCAGCCAGGGTGAGTAATCCAGAGGCTTCATGGCAATTGCAGGGTTTCCCCGCATCTAGGGAGCCATTGACTGCACGCATGTGGCCATAAAAACGCCAGTGGGGGAGCTGGCTGCCTTCGTCAATAGAAAGGACCCTTAATATCCAGATTGCATGTGACCACAAGAGTCAGATACTGCAGGTTTGCACCAGGTATCTGGGAGGCGGTCATGATGCTTACATCCTCCGTTACTCCCAGGTGCCAAGGCTTTGAGTGGCTCCAGCTCGCATGGATCATTGGTTCCTGGGGGGACAAAGGCTATCTGCTGAAAAGGTGGCCCATGATGCTACTGAGATACCCAAGGACTGCAGCCAAGGAGAGCTACAAATGTGTCATTCCCCCACAAGGGCAGTAATTGAGAGGACCATTGTCCTGCTTGAGATGAGGCTCCGCTGTCTGGACCACTCAGGGGGATCACTCCAATATCCACATGAACGCGTTTCCTTTATTGTTGTTGTGCAATGGGGGCCCCATTGGAGGATGAAGACAGCGATCCTGCTCCACAGGCTGCAGAGGATGACTCTCAAGTGCTGGGTCTGAGAAACAGCAGGAGAAGACTTCCAAAGCAGGGAGTCAAGGTGAAAGCAAGGGGAACGCCACCTTACTGATCTCACCTGATAAGGCAATCTTGTCACCCTTAAGTCAAGGCCTGACCTCTGAAATATACTTTGCAGCACTTCCTCCATGTCACACAAAACTCCCAGGCTTCTTCCCTATCAAAAGCATGAAGCACACTAAGACCATTGAACATAGAGAGACATTTTTATAATGAAGGCAAATGTACAAGTGGACCTGTACACATGTGCCAAGGAAGCATAAATTACTCGTGACCACCCCTTATTTGATCATAGTGACTTAAACTTCCATTTGCGAGTGCTACACCTTGGTGCTCCCCTCTTGCCAGAGGCTGAATTGGCTCTGATGCCCCGTCAGCCTTGATGACCTCGGTGGGTGTCCTCTGGTCGCTGGAGCCCGTGCAGGCCCCATTTGGGTCAGAGAGTCCAGCGCCATGGCTGGGCACTCCTCAGTCCAGCGCCATGGCTGGGCACTCCTCGGTCCAGCGCCATGGCTGGGCACTCCTCAGTCCAGCGCCATGGCTGGGCACTCCTCAGTCCAGCGCCATGGCTGGGCACTCCTCAGACCAGCGCCATGGCTGGGCACTCCTCAGTCCAGCGCCATGGCTGGGCACTCCTCAGTCCAGCGCCATGGCTGGGCACTCCTCAGTCCAGCGCCATGGCTGGGCACTCCTCAGTCGCCAAAGTCTCATCAGATGCGATTGGCACTGACAGAGGGGTGGAGGAGCTGCTGCCATCGTCCAGAGCGCCCTGGGAGGAGCCCGCAGATGTGAATTGCAGCTCGTCTGCCAACATGAGGTTGGTTTGAACCTCCTTGCTCACCACTGCTGAGGTCACTGCCAGGGTGTGGGCTTGCAGGCCTGAATGCAACCCCAGAAACCCCCGACTGAGCTCCTGGAGCTGCCTCTCCATGAGAATCGCCACTCTCCCTAAAGACGAAGCTGTGCGTTCTGAGCTCTGCAGTGCACATGGACTCCTCCAACACTGAGACCGTGGCACCCAGACCCACAGGGGCCTTTACCAGATCCTCCCGCGCATCCCGCTGGGCATCCAGCATCTGCTGCCTGGTGGACGGCTCCGGAGGCTCAACATCTGCCTCGGACTCAGCATCATCCTGGCCTCCTGCAATCCTCTGACTGCTGGTGCCCTGAAGTTTCTCTGCCTTCCCCAGCTTCTCAAGTGAGAGTGATGCGCCTTCACTACTGTGCACTACCATCCAACTTGAGACGCTTATGTCCACTGACGTGTTCTGTATCTGCGTTGGACATGGTGCAGAGGGAGGATGGGACGTGGGTGCATCTGGCAGATGTTCCTCCTCGGGGGTCAAGGGCGGGCCCTCATGGACCCTTTGGGATCATGGTGATTAGGCATCTGAGGGACGAAGCAAAAATGTCAGCATGGACCATCATTACAAAGCCTGAGTGCATGCAGTCTGCTTTCTCATTAGAATTGACATGTGGCTGAGCAAGTACTTTCAAATAGACGAGCAATGGGAATAAATGCATTTCACATGTCAGTCTTACAACAACTGCCCCACATCTCTCATGCCCTACACCAATCTCTTCCCTTTCCAGTGGACTCTCACCCTCCACCTGACATCCCTACATCTCCATGACCTGTGGACCTGGCTCTACGCTCACAGGCCATTTCCAAAGCCTGCTGCTCCCCTTGACTGAGGATAAGCAGGTTTGGTAATCCCCAACCAGTCCGTCCTCACTCCAGTGAACTGTGACTCCTCTTCCGTAAGGGAAAAAAGAGCTTCCATTCGACTCCCCCACCCCTCCCCGCAACATGCCGCCACGTTAAAACCTCCCCACACCCAAAGGCACGGGCACACCTGTCCGTCCCATTGTCGCACATCACCCTGGCACACGTGACAGCCGTGGTCTATCCAGGCACATGATATGTCACATTGCGCTGTGCATTTCACACCCCTGAGCACCAACGTGTATGCTGTCACCCACAAAGACCCAAAATACCACCAGGAATCAGTCCCCACCCTGCCAGAGCGTTGAAGTTTATTGAACCTTTTGTGGCACTGGGTGCATGTTTGGCATACCACACCATGGCTGCTGACCAGGACCACCACCTCCATCCAGGCCATTTTGGTGATGTGCGGTGGCCTCCGCTTGCCGCCCCTTGGCAGCAGGATGTGACGGCAGATATTTACAGGAGGTGGTGGCGCAGTGGTATACCACTGCGCCACCACCTCCTGTAAATGTCCGCCGTCACATCCTGGGAATCCAGGCACCCGGGGTAATGCTCTGGGCACCTGGGTTCGAATCCTGCCATGGCAGATGGTGGGATTTGAATTCAATAAAAATCTGGGATTAAAAGTCTAATGATGACCATGAAACAATTGTCGATTGATGTAAAAACCCATCATGGTTCACTAATGTCCTTTAGGGAAGGAAATCTGCCATCCTTACCTGGTCTGGCCGACATGTGACTCCAGACCCAAAGCAATGTGGTTGACTCTTAAACGCCCTCTGAACAAGGGCAACTAGGGATGGGCAATAAATGGTGGTCTAGCCAGCGACACCCACATCCTACGCACGCAACAAAAAAAAATTTACTGCCCCCAGTAAGACCCTGAGGCACTCAGAGAAATGGGCAGCAGACCGGATCTGGGCATTCCCGTCATGCCTGGCATGGGATCCGGGCATCGATGCCACCTTGCACACTGGAGCAGCGCTTCAAATTGGGAACAGAGACCAAGCAAGTTGCCACTGCCAACAAGCTCCCCGGGGCGCTCGACGCAGACTAGCAGCCTGCAGGGAGCTGTGTTTAAATCCCCCCGCCTGCACCCTTCCTGGTCCCGGCACCTGTCCTCTTTCCGCTCCTGCCGGCAGCACCGAGCCTGTCTTAGCGCCTGGCTCACGCTGGCTGGGAGCTAACCGGCCAGCCAGCGTCAAATTTCGTTCGACAGCTAATATTGCGGGCGGGAGCTGACTCGACATCCGCTTCCCGGCTCTCCGATCGCGCTCACACGCCGCGCTGTAAATTTGGGCCACTGTGTTTTTTAGATGTTGCTCGACGGATAAATTTCAGCCAGGATGCTGGAATGGCCTAGCAAGTCATTCTGTTCAAGGGCAGTTAGGGATGGGCAACAAATGCTGGCCTTGCCAAGCGACACCCACATCCCATGAAAGAATAAGTAAACAAAAAGTGATGCTCGGTTGCCCCAGTGACAACTATTCCTTGAATCCGTTAATTCCAGCATGCTTCTGATCCTCCCTGCTAACACTTCCAGCACAGATGGCTAGCTCTTCCACCTTAGTGACCCATAAGACCATAAGACATAGGAGCAGAAATTAGGCAATTCGGCCCATCGAGTCTGCTCCGCCATTCAATCATGGCTGATAGGTTTCTCAACCCCATTCTCCTGCCTTCTCCCCGTAACCCTTGATCCCCTTATCAATCAAGAACCTATCTATCTCGGTCTTAAATACTCTCAATGACCTGGCCTCCACAGCCTTCTGTGGCAATGAATTCCATAGATTCACCACTCTCTGCCTAAAGATGTTTCTCCTCATCTCTGTTCTAAAAGGTCTTCCCTTTACTCTGAGGCTGTGCCCTTGGGTCCTAGTCTCTCCTACTAATGGAAACATCTTCCCCACGTCCACTCTATCCAGGCCTTGCAGTATTCTGTAAGTTTCAATAAGATTCCCCCCTCATCCTTCTAAACTCCATCGAGTTTTGACCCAGAGTCCTCAAACGTTTCTCATATATTAAGCATTTCATTCCTGGGATCGTTCTCATGGACCTCCTCTGGACCCTCTCCAGGGCCAGCACATCCCTCCTTAGATACGGGGCCCAAAAATTGCCCTTCTGAAGATGGTCAGTACTTAAGGCTTAGACTGTTGTAAGTTGAACCTGCTGCCAGTGTAACAGATTGATGTTGTACTGTACGTTATAAGTAATGAAGGGGTTAAGGTGGTCATTTAAAATTCCACCAATTTTAATGGAGGCTCATTTAAATAAGTGGGATAACCTAGGTAAAAAGCAAACAAAATCTGTATTATGTTTATTAGCAATGACACGTGATCTCAATCTATACATGTTAAAGAATGAAAGTCCAACTTGTAAAATATAACATAATTAAAACAGAAGGTGCTGGAAAATCTCAGCAGGTCCTGCAGCATCTGCGGAGAGAGAAATTGAGTGAATGTTTCGGGCCTATGACCTTTCATTAGTAAAATATGACACATCTTTCAACTAAAATTGTTTTGTGTTTTGAGCCTGGAATGAAAATCATGAAAAATGTGTCCAGTTATAGCAGGAGCAGAAGAGGAAAACAAATAAACGATCAAGTTGGAGTAAAAATGTCGTCTACAGTGAAGGTTCTCAGTCCCGGAGCTGACACCATGTCACCCTCAGAGGTCACAGACCTGCTCAAGAAATCAAGCGTTCGATTAATGAACTCATTGCCAGGGTTTTACGGCTCGTCCCTTCTGACGGGATATTATGGTCCTGCCGAACTGAAGGGAGATTTCAATGGCTCACCATGCCGCAGCGGGGGTCATAAAATCCCGGCCATTGAGAATTTGCCCAACACAAACTCGAGGAACTTTTGATAAGGCACTTTGCATACATTTGACCTTAACATCGAGGTCAGCAATTTCAGATCAAAACCACTGCTCCCAGTTTCTCAGGCAGCAGATGCTAGGAATGGTTCTGCTGTTGCCACTTACACCTCCTCCAGATCCATCTTTTGTTGTGTTATTTGGCCCATTATCTTCAACAACAGCAACTTATATTTATATAGCACCTTTAATGCAATAAAATGTCCCAAGGTGCTTCACAGGAGCAAAGCAGCAGCAAATCACAGAAGGTGAAATCAAGTCAGATGACCAAAAACCTTAGTCAAAGAGGTAGGTTTTTAGAAGTGTCTTAAAGGAGGAAAGTGAGGTAGAGAGGCCCAAGAGGTGTCAGGAGGGTATTCCAGAGCATGGGGCCTTGGTAAGTGCAGCCGCTAATGGGGGAGCAATTAAAATCAGGATTCAAGAGGCCGGAATCAGAGAAGCACAGATATCTCGGAGCGCTGCAGGGCACAAGCAGATTCCAGATATAGGGAGAAGCAAGAGCATGGAGAGATTTGAAAACAACGAGGAGAATTCTAAAACCCAAGGCGTTGCTTGATTGGGAGCTAACTAAGGTCAGCAAGCACAGGGGTGATAGGGGAATGAGACTTGGTGCGAGTTAAGGTATGGGTAGCAGAGCTTTGGAGGACCTCAAGCTTATAGAGAGTACAATGTGGGAGACTATGCAGCCAGCAGCGCATTGGAATACTCAAGTTTAGAGATAACGAAGACATGAATGAGGGTTTCAGCAGCAGATGAGCTGAGTCAAGGGCAACGTTACAGAGGTGATCTTCGTGATGGCACAAATCTGAGGGTGGAAACTCATGGTCAAATGTCAGCAAGGTTGTGAACAGGCTGGTTTACTCCCAGACCACTGCAGGGAGAGAGATGGAACTGGTTGCTATGGAATGGAGTTTAGACAAGGGACTGAAAACAATGACTTCAGTCTTCCCAATATTTAATTGGGAAAAATTTGTGTTCATCCAGTACTGGATGTCAGATAAGCAGTCTGATAATTTAGCAAGTGGAGGAGTCGAGAGAGGTGCTAATGAGGTAGAGCTGGGTGTTGTCAACGTACATGTGAAAACTAATGTTGGACCTTCAGATGATATTGCTGAGGTGTAGCATGATGATGAGAAATAGGAGGGGCTTAAAGAGAGATCTTTGGGGGACACCAGAGGTAATGGTGTGGTTGCCGGGAGATAAGCCATTACAAGTGATTTTCTGCCTATGATTGGAACCAAGTGAGAGTGCTCTCACTCAGCTGGACAACAGTGGAGAGATGATTGAAATCATGGAGGAGGATGGTGTGGTGAACCTTGTTGAGGAAGGAAAGGTTACCTTGGCCCCGGATGCATAGAGCGACATTTGTGACTTTGATAAGAGCCCACATTCACCTTGTACCAACATTTTTTTTGTCATTTAATCACTACTGCCAGTTTTGTTGAAAGGTCCTGATACATTAACTCTGTTTCTCTCTCCACTCACACTGCCTGACTTGAGTGCTTCCTGCATTTTCCGATTTTATTTCTTGTTTCATTAAAATCATAGCTGGAATATGTAATACCAGAGCGTAATGGCTTGTAGATAAACAATGAGCACTAGACTTGCAATGAGCAATGCGCACTCAGTGGGCAGTTGGCACTCCAACTCCTTTGGGGATTCTCCTGCTAGTGAACCGCAACTTTCATTTGAAAGAAGTGGCTAATGGAATAGTTGATGTGTTTGTTCTAATTTTCGGGGAAGGTTCCATTAGATTGGAAAATAGTGAATACAACTCCTTCATTCATAAAAGGAGGGAGGCAGAAAGCAGGAAACTACAGGCCTGTTAGCTTAACATCTAGTGAAAATGTTAGAAGCTATCATTAAAGATGTTATAGCAGGACACCTAGATAAATTCAAGGTAATCAGGCAGAGTCAACATGGTTTTGTCAGAGAGAAATCATGTTTAGCTAATTTATTGGAGTTCTTTGAAGAAGTAACATGCACAGTGGGTAAAGAGGAATCGCAGGACGAACTGTACTTGGATTTCCAGAAGGCATTTGGCAGAGTGCCACGCCAAAAGTTATCACAGAAAATAAAAGCATATGGCGTAGGAGGTAACATATTGGCACGGATAGAAGATTGGCTAGCTCACAGGAAACAGAGAGAAGGCATAAATGGGTCATTTTCTGGTTGGCAAGATGTAATGAGTGGTGTGCCACAGGGATCAGTGCTGGGGCTCAACATTTTACAATTTATATCAAAGACTTGGATAAAGGGACCGAAGGTATGGTTGCTAAATTTAAGTTGTCAAGAGAAGGTGGCATAGGGATATAGATAGGTTAAGTGAGTGGGCAAAGGTCTGGCAGATGCCATATAACGTGGGAAAATGTGAAATTGTCCGTTTTTGCAGGAAGAATAAAAAATAGGCATATTATCTAAATGGTGAGAGATTGCAGACCTCTGAGATGCAGAGAGAAGTAATTAGGAAAGCTAATAGAATTTTATTGTTTATTGCGAGGAGAATTGAATACAAAAGTGGGGAGGTTATGATTCACTTATGCAGGGGATTGGTGAGACCACATATGGGCCCGAACTGGTCTCTTTATTTAAGAAAGGATGTAAATGTATTGGAAGCAGTTCCGAGGAGGTTTACTAGATTAATACCTGGAATGGGTGGGTTGTCTTATGCGGAAAGGTTGGACAGGCTGGGCTTGTACCGGCCGGAGTTTAGAAGGGTAAGATGTGACTTGATTGAAAAATTCCTTGAGGAGTCTTGACAGGGCGGATGTGGAGAGGATATTCCCCGCTGTGGAAGAATCTAGAACTAGGGGTCATTGTTTAAAAATAAGGGATCACTCATTTAAGACAGTAAAAACTGTAAGTTTTTGGAACTCTCTGCCTTAAAAGGTGGTGGAAGCAGAGTCTTTGAACATGTTTAAGTCAGAGAGCCAGATGGATTCTTGATTAGCAAGGGGGTGAAAGGTTTATCGGGGTAGGCAGTAATGTGGGGTTGAGGTTATAATCAAGTCAGCCATGATCTTATTGAATGGTGGAGCAGGCTCAAGGGGCCGAGTGGCCTACACCTCCTCCTAATTCGTATGTTCGTAATACTTACAATATAGTAAAACCTCCCCATGTGCTTCACAGCTGTGACCCAGGCTGATTTAACCGATGTCAGTCAGGGGCGGGGGCGGCAATTGGTAAACCACCGTTTTCCATGACTTGGAGATGCACAATCATCCGGAGATCATCAATGACTCCTTCTGGAAGCATTTGGGTTTGGACACGCGAGGACGGAGCCAGACTTTGCAAGCAGAGGACACCAGTACCCTGGCTCACCAGGATGAGCGAGATCCCAAGAGAATTGCTAGGGACCGTGGGACTGCACTGTGGTACTATTAGCAGTGGAGGAGAAGGGGAGACAAACCAAAGAGTAAAACAAGTCGTGAAAGTGTATAATTTATGGCTGTGTGTAATGACATCATAAATGCAGGCCGTAATGGAGATTATTGGAGAATTCTCCCATCATCATGACTGGATACTACATTGCTGTAATTAGCTGGGATTGATTTTAAACACAGAGGCCAGGATTTTCTGGTCCAGCCAGCAGTGGACAACATTGCGGGTGGGGACAGGAAAAATTTGGAGAGCGGCCAAAGGTCAATTGGTGGGACCGGAAAATCCCACCAATAATTTGTATGTTGCTAGCCTTCATTCACTGCACTTTGTTGGAGAAATTGCCCATTGTTACCTAGGATGCAGTTTCAGTCATGAATTCTGTCTGCTGTAGTTCATAGAGACCCTGCAGACTGATTGCTGTAGTGCGCAGCTTAAAAAGATTATCAGTTAATAGTTTTTTGGTCTTACTCATAGCAAGGAGTCTAAATCTCACAAAGCTGTGCCTTCAACTCATTGCCTGTAAGAATGGTGTCAGTAGACACTTGAACCATTTATTGACAGGCGGTAACTCTATAATGGATTAACGCACATGCAAAAATAAAAGACCAATATGCTGGGATCTTTCAGTGCCGCCGAAAGTCAAGGGGCTTTTGGCTGGCTGTCCAAAGTTTCGGCTTCCCACCCACGATGGGTAGCACTGCGTTCGGGACCAGAAAATCCTGGCCCAAGTTACGTTGCTGTATGAAAACTTTCCAATTTGGAAATTCTTGTTACTCAGCACATGTCACTGGGGCAGATGTTTCCAATGAACTGCCTGCTCGTTGATGGATGCTAATGGTTTACCCTGCGAGTGTGGAATCTGGGGGTGTCTGATAATTTGCAGACATTCTAACGCCCCGGGGAAAGGAAAGAAACTGCAATGTTTCACTCTTCCATTATCTCGTCACAATTTCTCCCACAAAGTCTTAGGATTGACTCCAAAGATGGGCGGTTCTTTCTCCAAGTCTTTTGACAGCTTCTGCTTGATGCTTTGAATTAGATACACATCTTTGTGAATCACTTTCCCATATCTGAGATCCAAAGCTACTTGATGATATTAATGTAGGAACGAGGATTAAGGTTTGTAATCCTCAGTGTTTGAATTGTGTGGAGGAGGGTTACCATGTAGTTCAAAGAATGGCAGAAGTTTTATTTCATGTATTTCTCTTCACTGTTGAAAGATTAAAGTTGGGCCTCCCAAAGCTGATAACACCTGCATGCAATTATGCTCCAGACTTTTAAATAAAGCTAGTCTGGTGATAGCAGCTCGCATTTATATAGTGCCTTTAACACACCAAAATGTCCTTAAGATGCTTCAAAGGGGCATTATCAAACAACAATTGACACACTGAGGAGATATTGAGACAGTGTTTGGTCAGAGGTATAGGTTTTAAGGAGGGTCTTAAAGGAGGAGAGAGAGAGAGGCGGGGAGTTTTCAGGAGGGAATTCCAGAGTCGAGAGCCCATACAGTTAAAGGTATGACCACCGATGGTGGGATGATGAAAATTAGGGATGCACAGGACACCAGAGTTGGAAAAACGCTGAGATCTTAGAGGGTGCAGGCTGGATGAGCTTACAGAGATAGAGAGGGGTGAGGCTAGAAACTTACTCATACGCATCAAATTTCTCACTCTGCAATTTTATTGAAGGCATTAGCAGGGCAGCAGAGGGGGCAGGAAATCAGGTAGGACCCAGAAATGTCAGGGGAATGATTTTGACAGCAGTAGGGGTTTACATCTCTCCATTGAACTCAATGGAAATAACCATCAGGAGCGAGGTAGAATGGCGGCTGACACAGAATTGCCTGAATTACATTATCACACAAGATCAAAATTATCCCCCAGGTCTCTGCTCCAGCAAAAGAGAGGACATCCCATCGAGGGATGGGGCAAGTGCTCATGGAGGATGTGATGTAAGGAACAATGCAGAGATGGTATCCCTGTCAAAGTTCCCATGGCTCCCACAGCTTGACAACCAGTTACATGGCATTCCAGTCAACAGAGGCTAGCAAGCGGAAGTCACAGGGCGTTCAGGCCTGGTATATGTGTGGACTGCAAAAATCCCAGGTTGGCATAATGAAATCGATTCTCTTAGAGAGGGGAGCTTTAGATTTTCAGCTTGTGCAATCCACACTCAAGTGGCTATGAAGACCCTCAGCTTGCTCACAGACCCCTCTAAAACGCGCCCAAGATGCGCACCTCACTGGAGGCCTCCTGAATTACTGCCTTCAGCTAATCTCAAACTGAATCCAGGGGCTGGAGTTTACGGCTGCAAATCCAGTGCGCTGTGCTCCTGCGCTGACCTGAAATATGGCGTGATGACATCGGTTTGGCAATCGATATTATGGACGGTGAGCAGGAGCTGAAGTAAGAAGCCCACCCACCATTTTTACTAAACCAATTAACTGGCAACTGACCTTGTTCAAGGCCCAATCGACTGCAATTTTATGTCGCCCACCCCACTTTTCATTAGGTACACAGGAAAATCATTGGGAATGAGTAGCATTAGGTACGAGGAGGCAGATAAAAAGGTAAGCAGAAGCATGGCTGCATGTAGCAATAGACTCTGTTGGTGAAGGTGGCAGTGTTTGGACCTTATTAAACTTTATCTATTCACTGTTTTTAAGCTGCCATAACAAATAAGGAGAGAATGAGAGGGAATTGGGGGCCTAGAGACAGGGATATCTTGGAAGTTCAGGACTCCAGGAGAAGAACAGAGGAGGTCGCTGTGCCCAATGGGCATTGTGCACTTCGGAGGAGGCGTCAGTGAGAAGGAAGAAGACAAAGGAGGCTCGCTTGTCCAGGGACAGGTGCACCTTGCGGTCCAGCTTGGTGAGGGACCTGCTGCTGCGCAAGGGCCCGCACATGTCTTACAGCAACAGCAACCAGCCTGTGGTTGGAAAAGACACTGTTCTGAATGAGACACTGATGGCACAATAGTCATCAGAATGGGAGAACACTGCTGCTCCATGTTTTACTGTCTGCGATAGGTTCTGCCACCTTGGCAGGTTGATTTCAAACCCTGTGGATCACCACACGTGCCTTTCTCCTGCAGCTGCCGCCAACATGACACTGGCATTGGCATTCCTTGGCACGTGTGACCCTGACTGCCTTCCGGTTCATGGCCCACCCCCTCTCCCGCTGGACATCCAACCCTACATTCACGATTGGGCTCAGAGCCCCTCCCCTCTCACTTCGCAGCACTGATTGGCCACCTTCCCACCTGGCGGCCACTAAGAGGCCACGCGATGCTTGATTGTCTGTGTTGAGATGGCAGGGACGGGTACAAGTGAACTGTCCACTTCTTGTTCTGCCTCCCTCAACCCTCCCAAAACCGTAAAATCCAACCTCAGGATACTACAGCGGGATTAAATAAGAGCATAAGAACATAAAAAAGAGGAGTAGGCCATTCGGCCCGTCAAGCCTGCCCCGCCATTCAATAAGATCATGGCTGATCTTCTCCAGGCCTCAACTCCTCTTTCGCACCAGTTCCTCATAACCCTCAACTCCCAGATATTTCAAAAATCTACCTGCTCCTCTTTAAGTACTTTCAGTGATCTGGCCTCCACAACTCTCTGAGGTAGGGAATTCCAGACATTCACTACCCTCTGAGAGAAGAAATTCCTGCGTATCTCAGTTTTAAATGAGTGTCCCCTTATTCTGGAACCATGTCCCCTAGTTCGAGATTCCCCCAATTGTGGAAAAATCTTCTCAACATCTACCCTGTCAAGCCCCCTCAGAACCTTGAACATTCCAATAAGATCACCCCTCATTCTTCTAAACTCTAATGAATAAATGCCTAAGCTGTTCAGCCATTCTGGATAAGTCAACCCCTTCATCCCAGGAATCAGCCTAGTGAATCTCTTTTGAACTGACTCCAATGCCAGTATATCCTTTCTTAAATATGGGGATCAAAAATGTACACAGTATTCCAGGTGCAGCTTCACCAACACCCTGTACACTTGTAACAAGACTCCCCCTATTTTTAAACTCCAACCCCCCTAGCAATACAGCCAAAATTCCATTTGCTTCTTAATTACTTGCTGCACCTGCATGCTAACTTGTTGTGTTTCATGTACAGGAACACCCAGGTCCCACTGTGCTACACTTTTTTGGAATCTCTCTCCATTTAAATAATAGTTTGTCTTTTGATTTTTCCTATCAAAATGCATGACCTCACACTTTCCTACATTGAACTCCATCTGCCAAGTTTTTGCCCACTTACTCAACCTGTCTATATGCCCTTGCAGATTCCTTATGTCCCCATCAGAACATGGCTTCCCACCAATTTTTGTATCGTTAGCAAATTTAGATAAATTACACTCTGCCCCCTCCTCCAAGTCATTATTATAGCTCGTAAATAATTGAGGCCCTAGGACTGATCCTTGTGACGCTCCACTAGTTATGTCTTTCCAACCTTAGGATCGGAGGTTCATCCTGGCATTTCACCCCTAGAATGCTTAAGATTGTATCTTGTAAGGTGTTTGACATCCAATGGAAGAAATCTAGTCTTGGCAATAATATTCTTATTTACCTGGTAGTCGCCTGGCCAAGATGTAATATTTAAAAAAAGGACTTACATCTCCATCATGACTTTCACAAACCACAGGCTTCCCAAAGTGCTATGCAATAGGAAATGTGGCACCCAATTTACACACAGAAAACTCCAACAAACAGGTTGAGATAATGACCAAATTATCTATCTTTTCAGTGAAATTTGGTTGGGGGAATTAATATTGGCCACGACAATGAGGAGAACTCCCACACTCTTTCTCATTAAGCCAAGAGGACAGACGTGGGGCTGCATTATCCTGCGCCATCAGGAGTCCCACCACTGAGGCTGGCATTTCAGCAGCCTGAGCAGCGTCATTCTAGCGGTGGCCAGATCTGAGGCTACAGCTGCAGTGAGAGCCTCAACCCTCGAGGAGGGGTCAGGTAGGTTGGGCGAAGCTGGCGCAGTCAGGCCCCAGTGATAGGGGGAGGCGGGGTTTATGGAACATTGGCGGTACCATTGGCACAGGGCCTGCCGTTCTCAACCATAGGTTGGGGGGAGTGGGGGGGTGGGTGGTGGTGCGGTGGTGAACTTTCCATGGGTCCTGGGGTGCCTATGAAGAGGGCTTCCCACCTGAAGCTCACTGGGAGGCCATCAGGTTTCACTGGACAGCCTCTGCATGAAGTGGAGGTGGAGGGCCTTCCGGATGTGAATAAAATGCCCATGGAGTGGGGAAGTGGTCCTTACTCGGCCACTTGGTGGGAAGCCAATCTGCCAACTTTCATGCTGCTGGCAATATGGCATGGTGACAGGTACCCCTCCTGATGCCTTCCCCCACCAGCCCTCTGGTATCCCAGCCCGTTGCCAAAAAGACCTGGAAAATTCCAGACAGCTGTGGCCTTGGCTCAATGTCTCACCTGAAAGACAGCACCTCTGACCGTGCAGCTCTCCCTCATTACCTGCACTGGAGTGTCAGCCTAAGTTATGTGCTCAAGACCCTGGAATGAGACCCAGCCCCATAAGCTTCTGACTCAGAGGTGAGAGTGTAACTCAGTGAGCCACAGCTTACATCAGGTCAACAAGTTAATTAGGAAAAAAGACAGGACGTGCGAGTTTGCAAAGGGAGCAGTTTCTCTTCAGGTTTACAGTAATGCAGTAATTGGTCGTGAGGGCTAAACACCTGGGTTGCCTTCCTCTTTCCTGGGGTATAGGGAGTCGATTTTGTACAAACAATGAAAGATGATAGGTTGGGATGGTGGACAATACCATGTTCTTGCATGCTATTGTAAATGATTGGTTTCCACGAGAAACTACGATTTTCGAAGTCTGCCAAGTGTGTCCCTTGAAGATGTACTTTTACTGGATTTGGGGTCAGGCCATTATGAAGTTACTCTGAATTTTAAGAAGTTGAAAATGAAACAGCTGCAAACAAGGAAGCGGTTTTCGCCCTCTGAGATTTTAAGGTGTTTCTTGACATTAACCTAACTGTACTGTGGCTTGGTTAATAGTGTTTCAACTGTCATCTGCTCCCACAGGTTTGCTGCATTTCTACTGAGTCATTCTCTTACTATTTTTAAACTTCATACAAAAATGAATACATTAAAATCCCTTATATATTCCTAAAATTAATTTGTTAGCCTCTTCTGGAGCAGTTTAGGGACTAAATTGAGGGATTGATTGCAATGGGTAAAGTATGGAGCTACCAGAATTGTTTGGGGCAAATCCAGGTCAACTCTGCTTATATCAGTTGGACCTCAGCTTGCTTTGGATAATGGGAACATAGGACTTAAGAGACAGGGTAGACCATTCAGCCCTTCGAGCCTGCTCTGCCATTCGATAAGATCATGGCTGACCCGGTTATGGTCTCAACTCTACTTTCCTGTCTGCATCCCAAAAACCCCTAACTCCCTTGTCTGTCAAACATCTGTGGTTGCGAAAACGATATTTACCTCGTCAGAGAGTAGGAAGTCAGGAACTTCAAATCCCGACAGACCTTAGAGTTTCCACACATGTGCTGACCAGGCGGTGGGCTGCGCACGCACAGTTCTTACTGTGTAAGTTCTTTGGGCTGAGGACAGACCCACCACACCTGTGCATAAAGGAAATCGGCGCTAAAACCCGGTCAGGTGATGCCATTGAAAAGAAGAACCCCAGGCACGGAACAAGGCGAGGGAACAGTGGGGGAGGCTGCAAAGGGAGAGGGGACAGGGAGCGGTCCCAAAAGCGGAGTCCCACAAGGGGACAGGGGCAGGACAAGGTCCAAGTTCTGTTAGAAAGAGAGGAGCAGAGAAAAAGGCTCCAAGAAGAGAAAGTCTGCTAACCGCAAAATGGGGAGGCCTCAGGAGAAGCCCCAAAGATCCAAGAAGGCAGCAGAAGGTTGGTAACGCTGTGCTGTGGTCTGTTGCGGCGAAGGTACCCTTTTGGAGCTGTAGTGTTCTGCTTGGTGCAGCCAAAGAGCTGAAGCTGTGCTTGTGGGTTGGTGCTTGAGGGCTTCCTCGGGAGTCCAGGGGAACAGAATTCCAGGAGACTAGATTGAAACCCTACAAAGTGGGACATCACTGATGTTGTCTGAGTTGGCGTAATTTTTGGAGAGAATTCCAAGAAAAGATCTTTGAAGTTAAGCACTGGAATCACTTGTGAGAGAGAATGTCAATGAGATTGGTTGACTCACAGTGTTTACTGATGTCTGAGTGGATTTCTGAGAAATATGTGGAATCTGTCTTGGTTGCATATGGCAAATATCATGTAATGTGTTGTGTTTGACCTCAGGTTGCCTGTTAATTCACACGTACCTCATACTTATTCTGAATGTTAGGGTATAAATTGTTTTATCTTTCTGACCTTGTGTGGTATTGTTTGTTCAAAATCCGTGAAACCTTATGGCTTTATTCACTCAGGAAATGACTTGAATTCTCAAACTTTGCCTACCTTAAACATAACATTATTGATCCCTAACTGTATCTTACCAAAAACTTGGTCTGGTCAAGGATCATAACACTATCTAACTCAGCCTTAAATAAATTCAGTGAACTGGCCTCCGCTGCTTTCTAGGGGAGAGAATTGCACAGAATATTGACACTCAAGAAAAAAAAAATCTCCCCATATCCATCTTAAAAGGGAGACTTCCTATTCTTAAAATGTGTCCCCTAGTTCTAGTCTCCCCATAATATATCATCTTCCTGCAAACACAACACACAACCTAAAGGAATGGGATTTCTTTTTATATGTTAGTTGAACTTCATAAGGGGATTTAAGAGCAACAAATTCCACGTTTACTCTGTTCTCAGAAGCTAAAGGAGACGAGGGAAGAATGTTATGGGCCTCAAATGTTGATCAGGGGTCCTGGCCCACACATCTCCACTCTCTCCGTGATTTTACTGGCAGCCGGGGAGGCATTGGGTGGGTCACCATGCTCCCACCCCCAGCCCCATGGCTCAGTTAAGGCCCTTAATATGGCAATTAATGCCTAGTTAAGGGCTTCATCCCACTGCTCTGATATGACAGATGGGCAAGAGAGGTCTGAGCACAACATGTTAGACACTGCAGGCTGCTTGTCAATAAAAGGGGGAATGCCTGCTTTCTGGGCTCCCTGTGTCAACTGGAGGGCCCTCTCCCACAGTTTGCCTCCCTACACCCACTCTCCTCCTTTATCCTGTCCAACAGGATAAGGTCCCCACATCCCCATCGGAGCCTGATCTCAGCAGGATCTCAAACTTCACTGACTGTCCGCGTCCATCCCTGAATACCACATCCTTGGCCTTCCTGCAGTATCAGCAGTGGGCACTGCTGGTGTGCAGAGCCGCCAGCTCATTATGGTGGGATGTTCTCATGGCAGGCATCCTCCTGGAGATGGACAGAAGTTTCACCTCATACGAATTAAAGGGCCAATATCCAAAGCATTAAAATGGCCAAGGGTGGGTGGGCTTGCCTCTGAATATGCACTGCGGAAAGAGGACCCCACCCACAGTATAAAATCCAGTGCTGGGTTGCAATGATATTGGTGTCAGATTCAAATGTTTTTACAATCATCAGTATTAAACCATTACTACTGCCCATTAGTTCCGCTCATTGCTAGTGTTACACCATCATTATTGACATAACTACTGTAATTTCTGTGCTTGTGTGCTAAAGGTGTGCTTGCCCATTTCTGACCTATTACAGGCATGAAACTATAAAACCCTCATTACTTCCCCACATGGCCATTGTTCACGTGTGTTATTCTCTGGGGTATCACATCGAAACCTGATCATTTCCACATCTAATGAGCACACAGATCCAATACGTGCAAGGGACCCTGGCTAACAATCGAAAAACTTAGACTGAATCCAGCCTGTCTAAAGCTGGTAAGTGATGTCGGGGGAGTGGATAGTGATCTTTTTTTATTCATTCACAGGATGTGGGCATTTACTGCCAAGCCATTTCAGGGGTTATTTAAGAGTCAACCACATTATTGTATCTGGAGTCACATGTAGGCCAGACCAGGTAAGGGTGGCAGATTTCCTTGCATAAATGGCATTGATGAGCCAGGAGCGTTTTTATAACAATCGATGATCGTTGTCATGTGTTATCGAGACTAGCTTTTAATTCCAAATGTTTTGTTAATTTGAATTCAAATTCTTTCTGCAGCTCTGGTGGAATTTGAGTCCATGTTCCCAGAGAATTAGCCTCGGGCTCTGGATTACGAGTCCAGTGACATTACCATGACAACACTGTCTCCGCTTGAGAAGATTCTAGCTCATAATGACGCACCAGATTAAACCCAACATCCCCTCCAGTTCCATTGCTAATACTATTGAATTTGTGTCTTGTGGTTACTGTTCCTCTTGAAAGTGGAAACAGTGTATCCAAATTTTATTCAAAGATCTACCACATTGCTCCATGTCATACCACTTCTCCCTCTGTCAGGATATTTCTTAAACAAAGAGTAATTTAGCGGCTTTTACTGTACAGTTCCTGATTGCGCTAACTGCATACGGAGCTACTCCAGATTCTGTGCTTGTGAATTTTAGGTTCTATGAACTCATGTGCAAAGGTGCAGTGGCGGGGGTGAGGTGGGGTGGGGTAGGGTCGTGTGAGGTGGGGGTGGGCTGGGACAGGGTAGGGATATGGGGATTGACCCAATACTAGGAACAGTACTAAATCCAGTGCACTCCTTCTGATCACTGATGTCAGTTGACAACTTGAATGGGATTGGCGATGGTGTAATGGTTTTGTCACTGGGCTAGTAATGCAAAAACCCAGGGTAATGCTCTGGGTACCCAGGTTCGAATCCTAGCATGGCAGAATTTGGATTCAATAAAATTCTTGAATTAAAAGTCCAATGATGACCATGAAACCATTGTCGATTGTTGTAAAAGCCCATCTGGTTCACCAATGTCCCACTGGAAGGACAGACCAAGCAGAGGTACTGGCACAGTGATATACAATCGGGAGGGAGTTGCCCTGGGTGTCCTTACCATTGACTCTGGACCCCATGAAGTCTCATGGCATCAGGTCAAAGATGGGCAAGGAAACCTCCTGCTGATTACCATGTACCGCCCTCCCTCAGCTGATGACTCAATGTTCCTCCATAACGAACACTACTAGGAGGAAGCACTGAGGGTGGCAAAGGCACAGAATGTACTTGGGTGGGGGACTTCAATGTCCATCACCAAGAATGGCTCGGTAGCACCACTACTGGACAAGTCCTAAAAGACAGAGCTGCTAGACTGGGTCTGTGGCAGATGGTGAGGGAATACCATACTTGACCTCATCCTCACCAACTTGCCTGCCACAAATGCATCTGTCCATGACAGTATCAGTAGGGGTGACCTCCGCACAGTCATTGTGGAGACAAAGTTCTGTCTTCACATCGAGGATACCCTCCATCGTGTTGTGTGGCACTATCACTGTGCTAAGTGGGATCTGGCAACTCAAGACTGGGCATCCATGAGGCACTGTGGGCCATCAGCAGCAGCAGCAGAAATGTACTCAAACACAATCTTTAACCTCAGGGCCTGGCATATCCCCCACTCTACCATTACCATCAAGCCAGGGGATCAACCCTGGTTCAATGAAGAGGGCAGGACAGCATGCCAGGAGCAGCACCAGGCATACCTAAAAATGAGGTGCCAACCTGGTGAAGCTATAATACAGGACTGCCTGTGTGCTAAATAGCATAAATAGCAAGTGATAGATAGGGCTTAATGATCCCACAACCAACGGATGAGATCTAAGCTCTGCAGTCCTGCCACAATCCAGTCATGAATGGTGGTGGACATTTAAACAACTCACCAGAGGAGGAGGCCCCACAAATATCCCCATCCTCAATGATGGGGGAGCCCAGCACATCAATGCAAAAGATAAGGCTGAAGCATTTGCTACAATCTTCAGCCAGAAGTGCTGAGTGGATGATCCACCTTGGTCTCCTCTGGAGGTCCCCATCATCACAGATGCCAGTCTTCAGCCAATTTGATTCACTCCACGTGATATCAAGAAATGGCTGAAGGCACTGAATACTGCAAAGGCTAAGGGCCCTGACAATATTCTGGCAATAGTACCGAGGAATTGTGCTCCAGAACTTGTCGTGCACATAGCCAAGCTGTTCTAGTACAACTACAACACTGGCATCTACCTGGCTTTGTGGAAAATTGCCCAAGTATGTCCTGCACACAAAAAGCAGGACAAACCCAACCAGGCCAATTACTGCCCATCAGTCTACTCTCCATCATCAGTAAAGTAATGGAAGGGGTCATCAATAGTGCTATCAAGCAGCACTTGCATAGCAATAACCTGCTCACTGACAGTTGGGTTCCACCAGGGACACTTGGCCCCTGACCTCATTACAGCTTTGGTTCAAACATGGACAAAAGAGCTGAACTCCCAAGATGATGTCAAAGTGACTACCCTTGACATCAAGGCAGCATTTGGCTGAGTGTGGCATCAAGGATCCCAAGCAAAACTGGAGTCAATGGAAATCAGGGGGAAAACTCTCCACTGGTTGGAGTCATACCTAGCATAAAGGAAGTTGGGTGTGGTTGTTGGAGGTCAGTCATCTCAGCTCCAGGACATCACTGCAGGAGTTCCTCAGGGTAGTGTCCTTGGCCCAACCACCTTCAGCTGCTTCATAATGACTTCCCTTCCATCAGAAGGTCAGAAGTGGAGATGTTTGCTGATGATTGCACAATGTTCAGCACCATTCGCAGACTGCTTCAGTATCTGAGGATCATGTCCAAATGCAGCAAGACCTGGGCAATATCTAGGCTTGGGCTGACAAGTGACAAGTAACATTCATGCCACACAAGTGTCAGGCAATGGCAATCTCCAACAAGAATGAATCCAAAAATCACCCCTTGATGTTCAATGGCATTAACATCACTGAATCCCCCACTATCAGCATCCTGGGGGTTACCGTTGACCAGAAATTGAACTGGACTAGCCATATAAACACTGTGGCTACAAGAGCAGGTTAGAGGCTAAGAATCCTGCCATGAGTAATTCACCTCCTGACTCTTCAAAGCCTGTGTACCATCTACAAGGCACAAGCCAGGAGTGTGATGAAATGGATGGGTGGGTGCAGCTCCCACAACACGCAAGAAGCTTGATACTGTCCAGGACAAAGCAGCCTGTTTGATTGGCATCCCTTCCACAAATATTCACTCCCTCCACCACTGTTGCACAGTAGCAGCAGTGTGTACCACATACAAGATGCACTGCAGGAATTCACCAAGGCTCCTTAGACAGCACCTTCTAAACCCACAATCATTACCATCTAGAAGGACAAGGGCAGCAGATAGATGGGAACACCACCACCTGGAAGTTCCCCTCCAAGTCACTCATCATCCTGACTTGGAGATATATCACTGTTCCTTTACTGTTGCTGGGTCAAAATCCTGGAACTCCCTTCCCATCAGCACTGTGGGTGTACCTACACCACATGGACTGCAGTGGGTCAAGAAAGCAGCTCACCACCGCCTTCTCAAGGGCAAGTAGGAATGGGAAATAAATGCTGGCCCAGCCAGCGAAGCCCACATCTCGTGAAAAAAGAAACAGAAATGGTTAAGAGACAAGATAAGGACTCATAGATTTGGAGGTAACATATTAGTATGGACTGGTTAAAGGACAGGAAGCAGAATGTGGGCACAAATGGAGTGCTTTAAAGTTGGCAGGCATTTAATAATGCAGTGCTGGAAGGATCAGTGCTGAGGCCTCAGCTATTGCGATCTATGTTAATGGCCCATAACCTCTGAGCTTTTAGGCATTCTAACATGGGGGTATCCCAAAGATGTGCTGGAAAAACTACACCCCCACCCCCCCACCCCACCACCTCTGCTTCACTCCGGAAATCCTCAGGTAAGGATTGCCTGCTAATTGCCTGGGAAATTCAAATTTCCGTTGGGCAATTGCCCTGTAATCTGAACCATGCACCAGTGTGATTTAAACTGCAAATTTCAGATGGTTCCAAGTGTCTTACAGTAACAGTTACCCAGAAGACGTTAGAGCAATTAAAATCACTTCTAACCTTCCCCACTGATCCCCTGACTCCCAAACACGCGACCCACTCCACTGACCATCTGACACCCCTCGACCGAACCCCCCCCCCACACTGAACACCCAACCCCCACCCCCCCTGCTGACCACCCAACCCCTCCCCCGACCAACCAACGCTCCCTGATTGATCCCCGTCCTCAATCTGGCACCCCTCCCACTCCACCCCACCCCAATCCCATCCACTCACCTTCTCCCTGGCTTGAAAGTGGCTGGACCTTTAAACTTACCTGCTTTACCATATCAAGTGCCATAAAAAGGGAGCATGGGCTCCTCACCTCCATGACTGAAGGTCTCAGCTGCGGTCTGCCCTACACAGTTCTAGCCTGACTTGAGTCAGAAGGCTGGGTGGGAAAGGATTGCCTGGACTTTAAGGTAGGAAACCAGGAGTGGAGTGGCAATCAAGAGTCAGATTGCCACTCTGCTAATGTTCAGGCCCTATGATTTAGATGAAGAAACAGTGTACATGTATCTAAATTTGCTGACGATGTAAAGCCAGGTAGAAAGGTAAGCTGTGGGGAGGACACAGAGAGGCTGCAAAGAGATATAGGCAGGTTAAGTAAGTGGGCAACAAGATGGCAAATGGAGTATAATGTAGGGAAGTGTGAAGTTATTCACTTAGGTTGCAAGAATATAAAAACAGAATATTTTTTAAAAGGTGAGAAATTGTAAGTCTTGATGTTCAAAGAGACTTGGTACAAGGAGCGCAGGAAGTTAGCATACAGGTGCAGCAGCCAGTTAGGAAGGCAAATGGCATGTGGTCTTTGCTGCACAAGAATCAAGAAGTCTTGCTATAGTTGTACAGGGTTTTGGTGGGATCACATCTGGAGTATTGTGTGCAGTTGTGGTCTCCATATTTAAGAAATGATATATTTGCATTGGAGGCAGTACAACGATGGTCCACTAAATTAGTCCCTAGGATGAGGGAGGGGGTTGTTCTATGATGAGGAGCTGAATAAATTGGGTCCACTTTCTCTGTAGTTTAGAAGAATGAGAGGCGATCTCATTGAAACCTACAAAACTCTGAGGGTTTTGATAGGGTAGCTGCTGAGAGATTGTTCCTGCTGGTCGGGGAATCTAGACATGGGCACAGTCTCAGGACAAGGGGCTGATCATTTAGGACTGAGTGCAGGACAAATTATTTTATTCAAATGGTTGTGAATCTCCAGAATTGTCTACCCCAGAGGGCTGTTGATGTTCCATCGGTGAATACACTTAAGGCTGAGACAGATAGATCTTTGGTCTCTCATGGGATTAGGGGACATGGAGAGCGGGCGGGAAAATGGAGCTGAAAGCCAAGATCAGCTATGATCATACTGAATGGTGAAGCAGGCTCGGTGGATCATGTGGTCTGCTCTTGCTTCTATTTCTTGTGCTCTTGTCATTGTGTTCTTGGATACGCACTTGGAAAAGAACAACTTTGCAGGGGACTGGGACTAACTGGGCGGTTCTTTCAAAGAACCAGCACAGGCATGATGGATCAGGGGTCTCCTTCTGGGTTGCAAAGTTCAATGATTCTATCAAGTAAACTTACCTCGCTGAGTGTGGTGCAGTTTTCCATTGTCATTGGTTGGTGATACATTCAGAGTCTCAGGTCCATCTGCCATCGTGAATTCTCAGATTTGTCCCCAGCCAAGCTCTCCCAGTATAGCTGCTTCTTCTTCAGCTTTTGGCTTCTTCCATTTTCACTCGAGAGTCACCACAATGCTGGCTGCGCACGTTCCTCCATCTCCTCCTGTCATTCACCCAGTCTCTCGCAACCGCATCTTTCCATCTGACCTTAGGCCTTTCTCTTCTCCTTCTTCTGAGCAGTCCCATCTCCATCACTCACCTTGCCATTTTCCCTCTCTTTCTCTGACCAAACCATTTCAATCTCTTCAATCCCTTCAGTCCCTTCCCAGCTACTTTGATGCTCCCACAATCTTCATTGACCTCCTGATGTGCTGGTTTTTGGTGTTGCCCTTTCTCGTCCATACATCCATCTCATTAGTATCCAGTTGCTGTTCCTCTCTTCTTGATATAGCCCAAGTTTCTGCACTATATAACAAGGCTGGTCTCACAACATAAGAACATAATATAAGAACTAGGAGCAGGAGTAGGCAACTCAGCCCCTCGAACCTGCCCTGCCATTCAATACAATCATGGCTGATCTCATTTCAGCCTCAATTTTAATTTCCCGCCCTCTCCCCATAACCTTTCAACCCATTACTAATTAAAAATCCGTCTATCTCCTCCTTAAATTTATTCAGCGTCCCGGCATCCATTGCGCTCTGAGGTAGTGAATTCCACAGATTCAGGACCCTTTGAGAAAAGTAATTCCTCCTCATCTCTGATTTAAATCTACCACTCCTTAGCCTAAAACTACATCCAGTCCACATCTACTTTGTCTATCCCCTTAAGCATCTTATATACCTAAATTAGATCTCCTCTCATCCTTCTAAACTCTAGGGAGTATGGGCCTAAACTGCTCAATCTCTCTTCATAAGACAAGCCCCGCATCTCTGGAGTCAATCTAGTGAACCTCCTCAGAACCACCTCCAATGCAACTACATCCTTCCTCAAGGAAGGGGACCAAAACTGTGTGCAGTACTCCAGGTGTTGTCTCACCATTGTCTTGTACAGTTGCCAGAACACTTCCCTATTTTTATGCTCAATTCCTTTAGCAATAAATGCCAAAATTCCATTTGCCTTCCTTATTACCTGCTGTACCTGTATACTAGCTTTCAGCGATTCATGCATGAGGACACTCAGATTCCTCTGCACTGAAGCATTCTGAAGTTTCTCTCCATTTAAATAATGTCGCCTTTTTATTCTTCCGACTAAAATGGATAATTTCACACTTATCCATGTTAACCTCCATCTGCCAAATTTTGGCCCATTATCCTAATCTGCCCATATCAATTCGTAAATTTCTTATTTCTTCATTGCAACTTACTTTCCCACCTATTCTGGTGTCATCTGCAAATTTAGTAGTACCTCCTATCCCTGAATCCAAGTCATTAATATAGATTGTAAATAGTTGGGGCCCAAGGACCGAACCCTGTGATACCCCACTAGTTACAGCTTGCCATCCAGAAAAAGACCCATTTATCCCGACTCTGCTTTCTGTTGGTTAGCCAATCTTCTACCCAAGCTAATATATTACCCCTAACTCCGTGTGATCTTACAACTATCTTGTAGTTTCTCCCTTCCAATTCCAGTGATACTTTGCTATCGTATAACACTCCAATGTACTTCAATTCGAGCTAATCCATTGCTTAATTTCCATTTCCACACTTCCATCTTCAGCCATCACTGACCCCATTGAAACTACTCAATTTCTTCAAGTCTTCACACATAATCTTTATATCTTCACTCTGATCCTCTTCCCTGGGCTCAAGCTGACCATCCATAAATTTGGTCTTTGGTCTACCAATCTTCAGACCTCTGTCTTACAGTATTTTCCTCCAGTTGTCCACAAACGCTATCATATTATCATCTTTTCCAATAGGGCTACAGCAGTGGCATTTACCAATGTGGAAGTTGGTCCAGCTGTTTCCTGTCTACAAAAAATAGGATGAATCCAATCTGGCTAATTACTGTCCCATTAGTCCACTCTCAATACGTCACTCGAGGTGTGACAAGTTAAGGAGCAACATTCTTCAGCACAGGTCTTCAGCACGTGGACTGTGGTGGTTCATCACCACCTTTTCAAGGAAAATTTGGGATGGGCAACATATTTGCCAGCGACACCCGCATCCAGTGAAATAATTTTAAAAAACCCTAAAACTGGGATGCTGTCAGGGCCCATTGTCTTTGCCGTATCCAGTGTGTGCAACCATTTATTGATAGCATGTGAAGTGAAGTGAATAGGCTGAAGACTGGCATCTGAGATTTTGAGGACCTCAGGGGGAGACTGAAAGCAACCATTCGGAACTTTTGGCTGAAGATGGCGTAGTTTCAGCTTTGTCACTTGCCCAGCTTTGAGCTGCTAGTGCTGTTCTGAATTTATCCCATTTCGTATGGTGATAGTCCCACACAACACAATGGAGGATGTCCACAGTGTGAAGTCAGGACCTTGTCTCCAGAAGGGCTGTGTGGTGATCACTCCTACCATTACTGTCATGAACAGATGCATCTGTGACAGGTAGATTGGTGGGGCTAGAGTCAATAGTTTTCACTCACCTTAGGAACATCAGAACATACAAACAGGGGTAAACAGTTAGCCCCTCAAGCCTGTTCCGTCATTCAGTGAGATCATAGCTGATTTGTGATCCAACTCGATATACTGGCCTTTGCTCCATATCTCTTTATGCATTTCGATAACAAGAATCTATCAATCTGAGTTTGAAAGTTAGCAATAGATCTAGCATCAATTGCAGTTTGCAGAAGAGAGTTTGAAATTCAACCCCCTTTTGCATGTAGATTTTTAGTTTTGTGCCTTCTAGTCCAAAGCATCCGAACCACTGGAGATATTTTCTCTCTTTATTTTCTATCAGTTCTCCTTAATATGCTGAAAACTTCAATCAAATCACCCTGGTTTGTTTAATCTCTCCTTGTAATTTAACCCTTGGAGTTAATGTATCATTCTGTTAAATCCATGCTGCACTCCCTCCAAGGTTAATACATCTTTCCTGAGGCCTGGTGCCCAGAATTGCTCACATTGCTCTAGGTGGAGTCTAATCTGTTTAGTTTATGCATGACTTCTAACCACTTGTATTCTATTGCTGTAGATATAAAGGTCAGCATTCCATTAATCTTTTAGATTATTTTCTGTACTGATCTATGATATTTTCATGATCTATGTACTTGGATCCCCAAGTCTCCCTGGGGCCTCCACTGTTTGCAGCTTTCACCATTTAGAAAGCATCTTGTGTTATAACACAGTGCTTATTCTGTGAGTAAAGGATAAGTCTGGAGCTAGTCTTTCCTTAACATAAGTTCATTCACAAAACCTACAGATCACAGGCACAGACTGCCTTTTCCTCCCACTCCAAGTGGAAACCTTTTCTAATATACACATAAGAATAATGCCCTAACCTTTCCCCAATTAGTAAAAGCTGCTCTCACAACCAGAGCATGCACTTCATTGTGACAGGATTCCAACCTTACCGCCTTGCTCTATCCTCTTTAGGACTAATGTAAATTAACTCATATTGCCGATATTGAAATCCATTCCCCACATTTTCACCCATTCACTTAAAAAAAGAAAGACTTGTATCTCTATAGTGCTTTCACGACCACCAGATATCTCAAAGTGCTTTACAGCTGATGGAAGAACTTTTTGACACTGTTATAATGTAGGAAACCCAGCAGCTAACTTGCGCTCAGCAAACTCCAACAAACAACAATGGGATAATAACCAAACAAAAACCGAATTACCTGAGTTCTGTTGAAGGGTCATGAGGACTCGAAACATCAACCTTTTTCTTCTCCACCGATGCTGCCAGACCTGCTGAGTTTTTCCAGGCAATTCTGTTTTTGTTTTGGATTTCCAGCATCTGCAGTTTTTTGTTTTTAACAATGGGATAATGACCAGGTAATCTGTTTATGTAATGTTCATTGAGGGATAAATATTGTCAAGGACGCTAAGGATAACTCCATAGTTCTTTGTAATAATGTCATGGGATCTTTTACATCCAACTGAGCACGCACGTGGGGTTTAACATCTCACCCAAAAGAGGGTACCTCTGAGAGTGCAGCACTCTCTCAGTACGGCACTGAAGTGTCAGCCTTGATCTTTGTGCTCAGGCCCTGGAGTGGGGACTTGGACTTTGGATTCAGAGGCTAGAATGCTATCTTAAACTATCAATGCTTCTTTGTAATGCTGCACTTTTTAAAAATTCTTTCATGGAATGTGAGCATTGCTGGCTGGGCCAGCATTTTTATTGCCCATCCCTGATTGCCCTTGAGAAGGTGGTGGTGAGCTGTCTTCTTGAACCACTGCAGCTCAGGTGGGTGTAGGTACACCCACTGCGCTGTTGAGTAAGGAGTTCCAGAATTTTGACCCAACAACAGTGAAAAGCAGGCAAGGCCCTCAGGCCTAGGCCCTCCAGAGGATGCCTGTCAAGGTCATCACAGACCAACAGGACTCAGCAGCCAGCAGGCTGCCTCCACCTCTGCTGCGGATGTCGGGGATGCACAACGGTATTGCGGTAGGCTAAGGAAAATTAGGAAATATTGAGAACACAATGGCGGCACAGGTGTTCACTCACTGTATATACTTTGCATATCTGTAAATATATTTTGCTTAATCTAAAGATCTCATCTAGTGAATGGCTCTTCTATCTGATGCAATGCACCGAGGTTGGACAAGAGTAACAGGTGTTCCCCGCAATCCTCCACAAACAACAGAGCACTAAAATGATGCGTGCTTCTCCAACCCAGACCCTACTCTAGACTAGCATTAACATGGCAGCCCATGCTACACAGCTATTGGGTCTTAGAGTCACGTGGTCAATCTGTTCACATATTCTTAAAAGTGTATTAGTGCTTCAAATTACCACCTCCCTCCCCCTTTACTTGAATGTGCATTTTACAATATATTAACTATTTACAAAAATGGACTATTTACAATTCCGGTCTCTCAGGGGGCTTTTTCAAACGTGTTCACCTTCATAGTTCTACCACTTCGGATGGTTTACCTGAGGCCTCCCTCTCAAGAGTTACCTGTCCAATAGGCTCCCCAGTAGTAACCTGTACGTTTGCCTTGTCGACTGTCTCAGGTTCAATGGGTCCTACAGGTACTTCCAAAGCAGGAGGCGTTCCTTCTACCTGTGGTGTAGACTCCAAAGGGAATGCTTGGTGCACCTTTTTTTTGTGGATCTGTTTTCCTTTTCCTGAGGTGATCTACATGTCTCCTGATTATCTGACCTTCAGCTGCTATATGGTAGGGCAGGGGTCCTGTCTCTGCACTGACTTCACCTGATAGCCATCTGGGCCCATCTCCAAAGTACTTTGCAATAACTGCTTCTCCTACAGTGAAGTTTCTTTCATGACTGTGGTAACCGTGTTCATTTTTTGGGCCTCCTGACTTGTCTTTACCCTCCCCCCTAAATTTTTCCTTATGAGGCTTAACCATGCCCTGAGACGTCTCCTCATTAATAACTCCATGGGGGCAATACCGATGATCATATGTGGCATAGTCCTATAGCTGAGTAGACAGCATGATAATTTTGTTGTTATAGAGTTCCCCTCTAGTTTATTCATTCTGGCCTTGAAGATCTGGACTGCCCTCTTGGCCAACCCATTGGAGGCAGGGTGGTATGACGAGGTCTTGACGTGTGTTATGCCATTGAGACTTGTAAATCTTTGGAATCCCCCTGCTAGTGAATGCCATTCCATTATCAGACACTATTATCTCTGGTAAACTGTGTATCACGAAACCCTGACGCTATCTGTCTATGGTGGCAGCAGATGTGGGTAATCTCACCTCATATACATTCATCCATGTGGAGTGGGAGTCGATAAATAAGAGGATCATTGTGCCCAAAAAAGGTCCTATGTAGTCAACATGGAAGTGGACCCATGGCCTTCCTGGCCATTCCCAAGGATGCAGTGGAGCAGAAGGAGGCAATTTCAGCACCTGTTGGCACTGCTTGCAGCTCTTGACCATGTTTTTGATTTCAGGGTCCATCCCAGGCCACCATAAGTAGCTGCGTGCCAACATTTTCATTCTGGAAATGATGGGGTGACCGCTATGCAATTCTATCAATAATGGTTGTCTTCCTCTGAGAGGCACAATGACTCTCGCCCCGCCTCTCCCCCCCACCGCACCCCCACCCCCCCACCACTCCCCCACAGTAAGATGCCATCCTGGCAGGTGATCACGTACCTCCTGTTAAAATAGGGATTCACGTCGTTCGACTTTGGTTCGTTAGACCATTCCTTGTCAAGAAGATATAATAATTCTCATAATGTTATCGGAATTTATTGTAAAATAGGGTAATGGCGGGATGAGTCTATGGGCAGAATTTTCCGAGCCGGCTGGTGATGGGTGTGGTAAGTGGCGTGCGTGGAAAATATGGCGGGACCCACTCCATGACGGCGTGAAGGCAGGTCGCGACCTTCTGCTCAGCCTGCCAATGGCGGGCCGCGTTTCCTGGTCAGCAGGGGAGCTAATTGTGATTCATTAGCATATAATTAAAAGGCCATCCTGCCAGGCTCTTGGAACCCCGCCGTATCGTCCGTCCACGTTGGCTGGCCAGCCTCGGAGGTGACTGCTGAGTGGGGGTGGGGGAGTGGAGGTTGGGGGGTTGTGAAGTGCTGCCTTGGTGCTGCACCCCGCACACAGGCAATCGAGGTGGGGGAATGGGGTAAGCGAGGAAAGTGGCCACACATTAGGGACACCTGTATAAACTGACCATGCCTGCAATTGAGGCAGTTCAGGCGCAGTCACAGTGATATGATTGGGGTCAGGCTCCTAGCCTGCCCACCCATGCAAGCATCACGGAGGTACCAAAGAGCCACCAATCGCTCCATACCTTATCCCACCCCCCAACCCCCCCGCCCCACCCCCCACCCCCAGCACAGACTTCGAGTCCGCCACCACTTTATTGGACCGCGGAGCAGTTGGCCTGCACACGTTGTACAATCTCCTCGGCAACGCTGGCCATGTCACAGTCACTGCTGGAGGTTCACAGCCCCTTGCAATCTCAGCATCCTGGTTTGGACCAGTGACCCCCATTTCACAGGTTGACAGAGCAGCCATGCAGAGCACTCACCTCTTGCCATCCGAGGGGTGAACAGCACTCTCCGGGAAGTGTTAAGAGGCGGTCACACAGAGACTCTTAACGGTGCTAAGTACAGCCGTGATAACCACGTCTCTCTCTCTCTCTTTCATGCTGCAGGAGGACCACGTCAAGATCATGGATCCTGGTGACCTAGCTGTATGCCTGATGGCCTACAGAGACTGTAGTAAATAGAGGAGAGAGTGACTGAGGCACCTGGCCGCACAAAGGCAGGAGCAGCAACCTCATGAAGAAGGGTTGGCGGGGGCTCGTGTACAGACTGCCCAGGAGTGACAGTGAGCTGTGGCTGGTCGATGCCTAGCGGCACCCAGGGTCTATAGATGCCGCCTGTCGTTTCTGCAGATGACTGAGAACCAGTGTTTCCGATGACTGCGCATGTTCTAGGGACCTGGTGTCTCACATCTGCCACTTACTGCAAGACTTGGCGCCAAGGGGACATGAAGGGCATCTGCTGCCAGTGGCTGTGAAAGTGACCATGGCACTCAATTTCCATGCCAGTAGCTCCTTTCAGGGCTCCACAGGTGCCGTCTGTGGGATTTCACAATCCGCCACCCACAAATGCATCCATGAGGTCACGGATGCCATCTTCTCCATGGCATTTCCCCCGGGACCAGGACAGCCAGGATGCAAAGGGCCATTGGATTCACTCTGATCTCGGGATTCCCACAGGTACAGCGTGCAAGTGACTGCACTCATGTGGTGTTCAGGTCTCCATTGCTACACTCAGTGGACTTCATCAGCCACAAGGACCTCCGCTCACTGAATGTGCAGCTGATATGTGACCACCAGAAACGCATCCTGCAGGTTTGCGCACGGTTTCCAGGGAGTGTGCATGATGCCTACATCCTGAATCGATCTCAGGTTCCTGCAGTCTTCCAGGGTCCACAGAGGCTGCAGGGACGGCTCCCTTGGGGCAAGAGCTACCCGCTGAAGCCATGGCCGATGACACCCATGAAGCAGCCTCAAACTGCAACAGAACGATACTATCATGAGGCTCATGCAGCAGCTCGCAACTTGGTGGAGCTGAGCATCGGGATGCTGAAGATGTGGTTCCGCTGCCTGGACCAGGCTGGTAGAGCCCTGCAATACAGTCCACAGAGGGTCTCTAACCTGGTGCTGCAATGGGGTGAGAAGCTGGCTGAGGAGGAGATGGAGGAGCTGGAGGCCTCCTTGGATGAGGAGGACGCTGACGGGGATGAGCGTGAGGGTGTCTTCGGTGGTGATGACGTTGGGGTTGAGTCTCTCGCACTGGCTAGATGAGGCAGGCGCACTTGGGAGGCCCTCATAGCTGCCAGATTTGTGGAGGATGATGACAACATGCAGTGAGGTGCCCCCATAGATCCTCACATCGCAGTTGTGAACATTTAACTCCAATCTGGCTTATCGCAGCACCAATACCCTCTGAGCGAATGCTCCTGTCATGAAGATGCAGTGGAGGCCCCAATAGTCACTCGATCTCAGGAGGATGATGACAAAATGCAGTGAGGACAACCCATAGATCTTCACATAGCATCTGAGAATGTCTGACTCCTGTCTGGCTGAGGGCAGCTCACTTGTGCTCCATGATCAGGGCCATCGCAGAGACACAGCCATAAAACTTTAGATGCATCTGATGCTGTGTCTGCCTTCAGCACCTCAGCCCTTCAGGAGCTGGTGCACAACATCACTGGTCACAGATGCTGGTGTGATGGGGGCCAGCCCCATCTTAAAGGTGGTGAGAGCACACAGAGAGAATGAGAGAACTCTTTGGCGCCTGCCTATTTTATTCTGGCAGCAATGACCAGCACCGCTGAAGTGCAGGCATCAGTAATGTTTCCAGGGAGTGTGAGGCTGGACCATCATTGTGGTCTGAAGGCTGCACAGAGCACAGGGAAGAGGCCCTGGACTGAGACACCTGCCTTTATCTTGTGCAGAAAGATTTCACATCTGAGTGACACAAACACTGCTCATCAGAACAAGGAACCATAGGCAGGGAGACATTCTTGGGAGTTTATTAACAATAGTGAACACTATGTACAAGTGATTAAAACCCATGCCCAGGCTATGCAACTAATTCTCCTTAACTTTCCTAACCATGCCGCTACGTCTTGGTTCTCCCCGGACATCCACAGTGGAGGTGGAGCCAGCCTGTTGACTGCGACGCCCTGTCTGTGATGACTTTGGTGGGTGTCCTCTGGAGGGCCGAGACTTGGTGGGACCCGCCCTGCTTTTGGGGTCCTGCTGTGTGGCAGTGACACCCTCAATGGCCTGTGAAGCTGGATCTGCGGAGGTCACAGGAAGAGGGCAATCAGATGGGCCGGTCACACCCAGAGTCACCTGGGTGGATGACCCCAGAGCATGCCCCTCCCGATCCTCCTCCCTATGGTTGCCCGAGGGCCCCTGGCTGACGCCATGAGCCGAAGGGGTAGCCAGAGTGAGATTGAGCTGCCCAGCACCCCTCTCGTGTACACACTGTTGGAAGCCAACTATGGCATCAGCAATGGAGTTAAGCCAGCGCAGCAGTGCTGGAGCGATGTCCTATACCAAAGTCTCCGTGGCGGCTGCCAAGCTACCAGTGTTGACCTTGGTGCGTTGCAATGCTGGAGCTATCACCTCAGAGTGAAGACAGATGGACTTCTCTATCGTGCCTTGCAATCTGAGGAGTGCAGTGGACATCCCTTCCGAATGTTCCCAAGCTTGCCTTTGCAGCTCCAGCAACTGTGACATGACCGAGTCCAGAGGCTCGTCATCTGACTCGGACTCAGCAACGTTCTGGCCTCCAGCAGTCCTCCGAGTGCCGGGGACCTGGGAAGTCCCTGCCTCCACCTGCTGTGGATCAGACAGTGCGATGTGCTCCCCAGATTGTGGTCCCAAGGCTACACTAAAGCTAGGCCCCATTGTGGTGTGTTTCCTTGTGCTGGTGGAGGGTGTTGGTGAGCGCTGTGACAGGACTTCAGGGATGATGCTTTCAGGTTCCTCTTCGGAGCTTGCTTGGAGATTTGGGGTTGTGGACTCTGTCGGCTGTTTCCCAGATGTGCCTGCAAAAGCAAGGAGAGATAATTAGTGCATGGCAGTGGCCTGTGAAAGAGGACACATCACTCATGGCATGGTTGTCTGATGGATGTTGCACTACTGGATCCTCACTTGGTAGAGCAGTGCCAACCTCACTGTCAACACAGGACCGGTCCCGGTCATCGCCGGCCTGCTGGATGGCTCTGTTTCCAAATTCTGTGAGAACTTTGAATTCTGGCATCCCTCCACCTGTCTGCGACCTTTCCCTCCTGTTGTGAACCAGGTTGTCCTGCAAACTAGATAGAGATGGGGAGAGTATATCAGGACACCTGCCGAGCCAGATGATAAGTATGCCTGGCCTATGTGGATGGTCGGTGGTCCCATGGACGGGATGAGGATAATGATGGTGCGTGTGAAAGAATGAATGGTGATGTCTCTTGAACTGACAGAGTGAGGGCACCGTGATGAGTTTGTGAGTGGGTGAGTCAGGAGTGATGAGAAGAATGACTTAGCCTGGTGGAACAGAGGAGAACATTCATCCTTTTGGAGCACTGGGTGGCTGACCTCTTCTGAAGGGCGTTGGCACTGACCACCGATGCCACCACCTCCCAATCTGGGTTGGTGACATTGCTGCCCATGTCTCCAGAGGAGCGGTGGTCAGCGCTTTGCTGGGGGCTGCCTTTTCAAGATGGCGGCCAGCGTGATGCAACAACGGGCGAATGAGAACCCGCCTGTCATGGGAATGGCCTGTTTCGCAGGAGCAGCGAATATATAATGGGGCAGACTCGGGAAGATACGGAGTGAAAACCCGCCGTTTTCATCGGCGGGTAGGACTCCATTTTACCCGCCCGCTGCCGCACTCAGTGCAATTCTGGGAAAATTCAGCCCTATGTGTCTATGTTTCTGTGTTGGGTGTGAGATTTAATTGAATTTGAGGCAGCTAGGGGAGGTGGTGGTGGCATAGTTGTATTATCACTGGATTGATAATCCAGTAAACTCTGGGAATATGGGTTCAAATCCCACCACATCAGATGGTGGAATTTCAAGTCAAAGAACAAAGAAAAGTACAGCACAGGAACAGGCCCTTCGGCCCTCCAAGCCTGCACCGATCATATTGCCCGTCAACTAAAACATTTTGCATTTCCGGGGTCCGTATCCCTCTATTCCCATCCTGTTCATGTACTTGTCAAGCTGCCTCTTAAACACCACTATCGTACCTGCTTCCACCACCTCCTCTGGCAGCGAATTCCAGACACTCACTACCCTCTGGGTAAAAGCCTTGCCCTGCACATCTCCTCTATAGTTTTCTCCTCTCACCTTAAATCTATATCCCCTAGTAATTGACTCTTCCACCCTGGGAAAAAGCTTCTGACTATCTACTCTGTCCATGCCACTCATAATTTTGTAAACTTCTATCAAGTCGCCCCTCAATCTCTGTCGCTCTAGTGAGAACAATCCAAGTTTCTCCAATCTCTCCTCATAGCTAATAACCTCAAGACCAGGCAGCATCCTGATAAACCTCCTCTGCACCCTCTCCAACGCCTCCATATCCTTCTGGTAATGTGGCGACCAGAATTGCAAGCAATATTGCAAGTGCGGCCTAACCAAGGTTCTGTACAGCTGCAGCATGACTTCCCAGCTTTTATACTCAATACTCCTGCCAATGAAGGCAATAAATATCTGGAATTAAAAGTCTAATGATGACCATGAAACCATTGCCGATTGTCATAAAAACCCATCTGGTTCACTAATGTCCAATGGGGCAAGAAATCTGCCATCCTCACCTGGTCTGGTCAACATGTGACTCCAGACCCACAGCAATGTGGTTGACTCTTAAAATGACAATTAGGGATGGGCAATAAATGCTGGCCTAGCCAGCAATGCCCACGTTTCATGAGCAAATAAAAAAACAAGTCTGGGTGCCTTGATCTAAGAAGAGAGGTTATGTTTAAAATGATAATTAGTTAAACATGGGGAAGTTGAGAAACATAGATGTCAAGGAAACATTTGCATTTTGAAATAGACCAGATGAGAGTGTTTTCAAAGAAGGGGTGAAGTGTGTCACCTAGCCAGGTGAAGCTTAGAAATAGTGTGTTTTTTTTTCCCAAAGATTACTGATAAAACTTAGTGCTTTGAGAGTGTTTTATTATCAGGGAGATAAAGCCCAAAGACATAGTGAAACAATGGGTATTTGCATTCAAAGAGAAAGATATGTATAAAGAAGGAGCAAGGGCTGTGTGTAAGGGAAGGCAGTTTTAAGATCTTACAAATGTGAAAAAGCCTTCAGCATCTATGCCTTAAGCTGATGTATTCAAAGGACCGAAGTTAAGAAAACTCACTTGGAAGTCGACGTGTTCAGGGTATCATGTTTCTTTGCCTGGGTCTTTTAAAATCTGTGTGTCTTACTGTTGCCTTAATGAAATTGTAACTGGGAGTTAAATTGATTAGGGGATTCAGAAATTATTATAGTAGCAATTTGTAGATCTATGTATGTATATAAAGTCATTTCTTCTAGTAATAAATGTTTAATCTAGTTTTATAAAAACCTATAAGACTTGGTGGTCTTATTACTACTGAATTCAGGGCACACATCTCAAAATTTATACAAATTGCAAAACAAGCTCTGGCAGTTGTTTCAAGTTTACCTTTGAGATTTGAACAACTCAGCATTTACCATCGGCTGTGCCATAATACCCTGCAAGACTTGTTCCCTGATGTGAGACAAAACTGGATCATGGTCTGTCCACTCTCTGATCTGTTTGACATTGACCGGTGATGAATCCAGAAGGTTTAATAACAAGACAAGTTCTTGAGGGATGTGGACATTCACATTGGTGTCCTTTAGAGGTAATCAGGTTAGTGTGCTGGCATTGGCAATCTGGCTTCCTGGCTGATGGATAAAAGTATATTCATAAGCAGCTAGAATCAGGGCCCACCTTTGGATGTGTGCAGAGGCAATTGGGAGTATTGCCTTATCTTCCCCAAACAAACCTAGTAGTGGCTTGTGATCGGATGCTATGGTGAAGTGGCGATCATGGATGTATTTGGTGGAACTTCTTAACACCAAATAGCCTTCTTTTTCTATTTGTGAGTATCTTTGTTTTGCCACACTGAGTGTTCTCAAGACGTAGCCAATGGGCCGTTCGGAGCCATCCGCCATCTGGTGGAGAGTACTGGCCCTACTTGCATCGCATGCTAAAGTCAATTCTTTCTTTGGGTTGAAATGTAGCAACAGGGCCAATGAATGTAGTAACTGCTTTACTGCTGTAAAAACCTGTTGTTATGGGGCTTGCCAAATCCACTTGAGTAACCCACATAATGGAACCATTACTGTCGACAAATTTGGGAGCAAACAATCATAGTAGTTAACCATTCCCAAGAAGGACTTGAGTTCTGTGGCATTTTTCAGGGCTGGCACCTCATGAATAGCTCTCACCTTGTCTTCTACTGGGTGAAGGCCCTGCGAGGTGACCCTATGATCCAGGTAAATCACTCTTTTTGCTTGGAAGATACATTTTACCTCTTCCAAGTTAGCCTGGTGTTCTTCAGCAGTTAGCCCTGTTACTAGGATACCATCGTGATAAACCATCACACGGGGTAGACTTTGGAGCAAATTTTCCATCGTCCGTTAGAAAATGGCACAGACCGATGAGAATCCGAAGGGTGACTGGGTATACTGGTAATGCCCCCTATGTGCGTTGATAGTCACAAAATCCCGAGAGGCCGTTTTTAGCTCGACATGCTGGTAAGCGTGGCTCATGTTGAGTTTCGTATATGCAGTTCCCCCTGCCAGCTTGGAGTACAATTCATCAATTTTCGGTATAGGATGCCTATCAAGTCTGGCCACTTTGTTAACGGTCAACTTGTAGTCCCCACATATCCTCACACTCTGGCCAGGCTTTAGTACTGGAACTATGGGCGCTGCCCATTCAGAAACTTGTACAGGTTGTAAGACTCCCAACCTTTCCAGCCTGTCTAATTCAATATCCACCTTTTCTCGTAATGCGTAGGGGACTGGCCCCGCCTTCAAATATCAGGGGGTTGCTCCGGGGTCCACGTGGATTTTAGTTTGCAGTCCCTGAATCTTCCCGAGCTCTTCCCTGAACACCGGGGCTTATTTCTGTTTTCATTCTTGTAGATCTTTCATTCTGAGTTGAAAAACCTCAGTCCGCTCCAATTCCATTTCCGTAAGCCAGTTCCGACCAAGTAGAGTTGGACCCTCCCCTGCTACCGCTAATAGGGGTAGGTTAGCAGACTGGCTTCCATATTGTACTGGAACCTTGTGTATACCTTTTACTAGTATGTTTTCAACAGTATATGTCTTTAGTCTGGCATCTGAGTTTTCCAGTTTTAGTGAGTGGCCTCCTCCAATCAGATCCTTAAATGTTGTTCCCCAGTGGCTACCGTGGATGCTGTATCCACCTCCATTCGAATGGGTTTTCTGTTGACTTCTACTGTCAAGTAGATTGGCTCTGTTTTACCCATTTTTAAGTTGTATAGGGAGTGAGTATCTGACTCTGTTTCTTCTGGCTCCTCCATTATATAAATATCACGGCTTCTGCCTTTTTGTTTGAAATTTTGCCCCAATCTTTCTTTACAATATTGCATAATGTTCCCATTGTGGTGGCAGTAGGAACACTTGGTTCTTTTAAATTGTTGTCCATTTGTCAGCTGTCTGGTTCCAATTCTGCTGTTATGAATGTGGTTGCTTTCGGTTAAGCCATTGCTTTTTGCTGGTCTGTTAATGGCGGCTGTTTCCTGCCTTTCTGTGGAACCCTGCACTTCCGCACCATTTCCAGCCAGTGCCTCCCCCTCGATGTGAAGGTCGGTGCCATTTTGTGCTCCCTTGATTTCTTCTGAACCCCTGACAGCGCTTTCCATTGTGAGCGCCAACTCCAGCACCTTGCTGAAGTCTAAATTTGTTTCTGACAACAGCCTTTTTTCAACGGAAGCTTCATTAATCCCACACATTAATTGGTCTCTTAACATGTCATTAATCGATGTCCCGAACTCTCGGTCCTCTGTCAGTTGTTTTAAGGCTGTTACATAGCAAGCGTCTGTCTCTCCAGGGGCGCAACACCTCGAATTGAATTTAAAACACTACATTGCTACTGAGGGTTTCGGCTGAAAGCGCCCTTTCACAAGATTCACCAACTCATCAAAGATCTTGGCACCCGGGGTGTTGGGTGCCGTTAGATTACAAATTAGTTCATTACTGCCACATGTTAATAAGAGGATCACCTGTCTCCTCTCCTCCCCCGATATATCATTGGCCAAGAAGAAAAACATGAGGAGTTCAATATGATGTGACCAGACATTGGTGGTCTGATCAGGTGGCTCAATGAGGCCAAATTGTGGCATGCTGGAGGGCGATAAGTTCGACGACTATGGTGAAGGCTGTGCTTACAATCGGCCTGCAAGACATGGCTGAGTTTTCATGGCTTTCCTTGGTGTCATTGACTGGTTGTGTTTTGCCGTGTTGCCAGTTGTTATGTTTTACTGTGGGATCATTTTGCTCACGAATTGGTTGCACGCTTACCTGTTGGCAGGTGAGTCGATAACAATATACTGCAGACATGGAGGACTCCTCCTCGTCTCTGTGGAAAAATTAAATGGAGACATGATTAAACATAACCCTGCAATGATCACCATCCATCACCAAGCTAGGGAGCCATTGTGAAGACTTTGGGCGGCCCTCATTGCAGACATTCCATCCCCAGATCCTGCCTTGCAGCTGTGCCACAGCCCTAAGGATCACTGGAAGCTGAGTACCCCCAGCACCCCCCACACAAACACCCCAGGCGTGACAGCACTTTCACAGAGGGGTTTGGATCTAGATGAGTACAACCAGGCGCTATGAGCCTCTGTCAGGACATTGTCAGGCTGCCTCCTTTGGAGTAGACTAGAGCCCAACCTCGCACTAATGTAATGACTGTAATCATTGAGCTGTGTAAAGCCTGAACCTCTCAGCTGTGATGCCTAGGGATCTTTGGAACATTTTGCATATGTACTTTAGCCATGGCCCCTTTACAGTTGGATCCTCTGACCTTTGTGCATTGCTAAGAGAGGGACAAATGATCATTCAAACCCATTCAACATTTGGCCCCAATAGTAATCGATTCCTGTAGGAATGTACACCATGAGTTAAGGTGCCCAAATCCTTCAACTGACATTTGAGTCTTCCTAACATGCCTTGCTCTTCGTGTCCTGAAGAAGAAATGATTAGGTGCCCCTTCAATCGGAGAGTGGTCAACTCTTCCCACAATCCCTCAGATCCCTCCTCTGGCAATATTTTCCTAGGTTATTTTTCAACTGTGTCATTGCATTAGCTGTCGAAATGATGCTTCTCCTCTTCTACAATGAGACCAGTTTCTAGTCCTGTCACCGTCCAAGTCCCTCCTATCGCCCTGGAAGAGCATCGTGTGCAAGTTTCTCTCCCTCCGATCACTCTCCTGCCTCCCCCTTTGATTCTGGAGCCCATCATTATTCTAGTCCATTTCCCTGCCCTCCCCTCAAGCCGTTTCCTCTGGATGTCTCGATGCCCCATGTCGGCCTCACCCCTTCCCATCTTGAGGCCCTATGCACAGCGATCTACCGAGTTCCCCCTCATCCCCCGTGAGACCATCAAGTGCCCCACTCTTTGAAACCAATTTCCCATCTACAGGCCCCTGACCATGATTGTGCCAACTGTGGTCCAGTATCCAGCCACCAACCCCCAGGACCCAAACGTGTGAGAGACTGAGTGCACCCTGCACACCATACTGTGCACAACTGACACTGCACAGACAGTCCCCACCCCCTCCCCATCTCCCTGGACTGGGCCCAGGACATGCATGTCAGGCACAGCCTTGTAGCATGTTGCACACTGCCCCAGGACTGCCTCAGACTTAAGCCCCTGTTATGGCACGGCTGATGGTAAATGCCGAGCTGTACAAATTAACTTAACTACCCTCAGAGCTAACCTTCCCCCTTTCTGTTCAACAACTATCCTAATAAGATTTTAGTATCTATAGAAGTCCAATAATTTTTATCACACAGTGCTTTTTCCTTGGGGTATTCTCTGAGGCTGACAGCAACTGGTTCTTTCAGCCCGGCCTATTTCACACTGTCTTCTGGGAGCTCTGACCAGCTAACCTGCTGTCTTTTGTCTATCCAAGCAGCTACCTCCTCACCTTGGCTTCAGCATTTCCTTAAATACATTCCTTCCCTTTGATTTCTATTATCTTAACCAGTCTCTTCAGAACTACTTTCTTCCCAGGCTTGATTAAGTTGCTCTTAACTTTAGCTCTTAGACTTGTAAAAGCAAACTTACCCTATCTTTACCTCACTTCCTTACACATTTTTACAACTTGCATATATACCCCTCCGAACTAAAACACCTCAATTCAACTTAACCTGATTATTCCTTTATGTAAAACTCTGATTGAAGTTCCTTTTGGCTCATTAACATATCAAAACCACTCCTTACTGTTGACTTCAGATCCTTTCTGTCACTCTAGCTCTTAGTCCAATTACAGCCCGATTTCCATTACATAAGAAAATATGCCAGGGTTATTACCAGAAAAAAAATGACAATTTCTTGTTTTCTTGACACCCCTCTTCCTTTCACCACCCCTCCCCTTCCAGATATGTGTTTCTATTAACCCCTTTCCCCCTGGGCTCCAGGTAAACCATCCCCACCCACCCCAGTCAAGTATATACCTCCCAGCCCCTTCCCTTGCCTCTGTCTAGTCTCAACCCCCAACCTCAAGTCAAGTGTGTGCCTTCCAGCCCCTTTCACTTCCCTCTGCCTAGTCTCAGCCCCCAACCCCGAGTCAAGTGTGTGCCTTCCAGCCCTTTCCCTTCCCTTCCCTCTGGTCTTGGCACGGAGTTGGAACAGCCATGAGTGCAGCGCAGTGAAAGTGAAAGGTAGGCGACCGCTGCACGGACAAACCTCGAAGTCAGAAGTGAAGTGCAGTTCACCAGGCGCACCTCAGTTATCCCCGGCCTAACTATCCGCCGGCGTGGCCATTCCGTTTCGAGTGGAACGTGATTCCGGTGAGCTGATCTTTTAATGAGCATACATAAGATGCAAAGGCACACAAATACTGTTCCCAAAATGTCGCAGCAGAAACCCCAACCCGCCATGAAAACTGGGAGCAGAAAATTGCAACCCCTTTTTACGCTAGTGGGAAACTGACTTTTGGCCGCAGTCCTAATTTTCCTGTTCCCCCCCCCCCCACCCCCCCCCCCCCCCCCCCCCCCACCTCACCCCCCCCACCCCACCCCACCCCCTCCCCGCCACGGTGCCCTCTGCTGGTGGGACAAGGAAATCCCACCCCATGTGCTCGTTATTCTGTTTTTGGCTCTGCCCTTGTGCCATTTAAAATCTGTTTTTAACCCATTAAATTGGTCTGTAATTACCTTGTTATCCTTCACAATACAAGTCAGTGGGTTCACAGTTCACAGCTTAAACACAGAAGCTGTCTTCAGTAGGTTCTCCCCCACAGCTACACACCTTTCCTTAAATATCTTTTTTCCATTTTAATCTCAAATTCCGTTGTCCTCACGCCTCTTTGAGCTCAAATTCTCCAAATATGAAAATCTGTTATGTTCTCCTATTGTCCCAGTCATGGGTCAATAAAATTTAATATACTTGGAGGAAGTATATGTTTATGAAACCTTTGTAAATTGTAAAAGTTCCTTGTCACATCTAAACTTCCCTTTGAATTAAACAGCTGGAAAACCAAGACTCTACTTACCTTATAATGCAAATTTTAAATCCAACATATTTACTTGTAAATTCAAACTCACCATAACCTCTCATTACAAGTGCATGAACCTAACTCCTCCTCTAACTCCTTTTATCTCTCAGTTCTCATAAGCAAGGTGTCCTTATTAACCGCCCCCAGTTTAATTAATCATGGGCACACACACACACACACACAAACCTTCTATACAGAATAACACCATATTCCCAAAAATATATTAAAAAAAGCATCCATTATCACACCTGGATCTATGCTATTTTTGGTTTTGATTCTCTCATCAACAGCTGGAGGCCCAGCCTGACATATTTCTCCCTCAGGATTAGGAATGTTCAGTCAGTATTGGTGCTATCATGTTATTCTTGGTGAAGGACATTGAAGTCCCCTACCCAGAGTACATTCTGTGCCCTTGCTACCCTTAGTGCTTCCTCCAAGTGATGTTCAACATGGAGGACTATGGTAGGTGGTAATCAGCAAGAGGTTTCCTTGCTCATGTTTGACCTAATGCCATGAGACTTCATGTGGTTTGGAGTAAATGTTGAGGACTCACCAGGTCACTCCCTCCCGATTGTATGTCATTGTGCTGCCACATCTGGTGGGACTGTCAGTGGGACAGGACACTCAAGGATGCTGTGGGAAGCATCTTGGACATTGGATGTATGGTATGAATTGGTGAGAATGACTATATCAGGCTGTTGCTTGACTAGCCATGGGGGACAGCTTTCGCAATTTTGGCACAAGTCACCAGATGTTAGTGAAGAGGACTTTGCATGGTTGACTGGGCTGAGTGTGGCGTTGTTGTATTGGGCACCTGGGTTGATGCTGGGCAGTCTATCTGGTTTTATTCTTCTTCAGCTTCTCTGTAGAAATTTGATACAGTTGATTTGATACAGATGGCTAGGCCATTTCAGACGGCAGTTAAGTATCACATTGCCATGGGTCTAGATTCACAGATTTCCTTCCTTAAAAGCTGCTAGTGAACCATTTGGCTTCTACAATAACCCCATAATTTCATGGCCACTATTTCTGATGCCAGCTTTTTACTTTAGATTCAATTGAATTTAAATTTCCCAGCTGCTTTAGTGGGGTTTGACCTCACATGGCTGAATTATTAACCCATGCCTCTGGATTAGTCACCCAGTACATAATCGCAATGGTACTACTCCTAGCATCTTGGCTAATTATGCTGCAGAAAAATAGACTGATAGGGTTCAAGGAAGAATGGTGGGAAGAAGCTCATGTGGAACATAAAGACCTACAATTGGGTTGATCTGTCCCTGTGCTGGAAATTCTTTGCAATTCTAAGTAATGCTTGCAGCTAACATCCTCACAAATTGTCATCCAGCAGAGGTCACTTGTTAGCAACCCAGAGCCTGAACTCTGACTGATTTATGCTGAGTGTGAGTGACATGTTGCTTCGGGTGAGGAATACCCAAGCGAATGTGGTGCTAAGTTCACGCCACTCTGTCCCAGCTTCTGAAGAGTGTCTTCCAACTCTGTAACATTTTCCATTTCCTCATCAGCTTCTCTGACTAAGGTTTCTGAGAGAGCGACAATTTGTGTCACATTATTGGTACATTATTGCACAGTAGGTTCACATCCTGTAAGAGTTCTGCTAAGAACGAAGCTCTTGAGTCTGCCTTGTTGAATATCAAGTTAGGAACAAGGGAAAAGAGGAGGCCATTCAGCCCCTCAGGCCTGCTTCACTATTCCATTAGATCATGGATGATTTGTACCTTGACTCCATTTTACCTCGCCAACCTCCTGACTTTGTTCCATATCCCTTGATATTCCAACACAACAAGGATTTGTTAATCTCTGTTTTGAAAGCTCCAACTGTCCCTCAGCATCCACATCCTCCTAAATTCTCACCCTGGTTTTCCAATCTTTCCATCCTGAACCCTCCATGCTTTCTGTCTGTCTGACCCCGCCCCTTCTAATCTCAGCCCTTGCCACGTATTCACCATACCCTCTGATCTTGCCCTCTTTGATGCTAAATGTTCTGTACTCAGCAAAGGATTCAGTTTCTTCCCCTTACGCCCTCACCTCAATGAATGTCGAGCTTGGCATGATGCTGCACTTTGCTTTCGTCGCCTTCGTCTTTGTGCTCACTTCTTTGGGCAGATGTCCTCCCCTGTTCAGCGGATTTTTTCATCCGACTTCAGTATTCTCCCTTCACCTGAACCCCTCCCTCTAGATTCTTACTTGCTCTTAATCTTTTCTTTGAGAACTGTCAGCGTGACATTGGCCATCTCAATTTCTCTGCTCCTCTCACCCACTCTAACCTGTCTCTTTCTGAACTTGCTGCTCTCTGTTCTCTTAGGTCCAACCCTGACTTTGTTATCAAACCTGCCGACAAGGGTGGTGCTGCTGTTGTCTGGCTTCCTGACCTCTACCTCGCAGAGGCTGAGCGCTAACTCTCAGACACTTCTTCCTACCTCCCCCTGGACTATGACCCCACCACAGAACATCAAACCATTGTTTCCAGGGCTATCACTGACCTCATCTCCTCTGAAGATTTTCCCTCCAAATCTTCCAACCTCATAGTCTCCCAATCCTGGACAGCCACTTCTACCTCCTTCCCAAAATCCACAAACAGGACTGTCCCAGTAGACCCATCGTGTCAGCCTGTTCCTACCTCATGGAACTCATTTCTTCCTATCTTGACTCCAATCTCTCTCCCCTTGTCCATTCTCTTCCCACCTATATCCGCAATTCCTCTGATGCCCTATGTAATATCAACAATTTCCAGTTCCCTGGCCCTAACCGCCTCCTCTTCACCCTGGACACCCAATCCCTCGACACCTCCATCCCCCACCAGGATGGTCTAAGGGCTCTCCGCTTCTTCCTTGAACAGAGGCCTGAACAGTCCCCATCCACCATCACTCTCCTCCGTGTGGCTGAACTTGTTCCCTCACTGAACAATTTCTCCTTTAACTTGTCTCACATCCTCCAAATAAAAGGTGTGGCTATGGGTACCCACATGGGTCCAGAGTTATGCTTGTCTCTCTATGGGGCATGGGGAACATTCCTTGTTCCAGTCCTACTCAGACCCCCTCCCACAACTCTTTCTTTGATACATCGATTACTGTTTTGGTGCCACTTCATGCTCTCATCTGGACCTGGAAAAATGTTTCAATTTTGCTTCCAATTTCCACCCCTCTATCACCTTCACATGGTCCACCTCCGATGCTCCCCTTCCCTTCCTTAACCTCACTGTCTCCATTCCTGGTGACAGACTGTCCACCAATATTCATTACAAGCCCACCGACTCCCACAGCTACCTCGACTACAGCTCCTCATGCCCTGCATTCAGTTCCTCCACCTTCGTCGCATCTTTTCAGATGATCCCACCTTCCAAAACGATGCTTCTGGCATATCTGCCTTCTTCTTTAACCAAGGTTTCCCACCCATCTCCCGCGCCTCTACCCTCAGGCCTTCCCCTCCCTCCCAGAACCATGATGGGTTCCCCCTTGTCCCCACTTTTCACCCCACCAGCCTCCGCATTCAAAAGATCATCCTCCGCCATTTCCTCCAACTCCAGCATGATACCACCATCAAGCTCACCTTTCCCTCACACCCCCATCAGCATTCCGTAGGAACCATTTCCCTTGGGACACCCTGGTCCATTCTCCATCAACTTCCACATCTCACCCCCTTCCCACGGCAACTTCCCATGTAATCGCAAAAGGTGCAACACCTGCCCCTTTATTTCCTCCCGCCTCACTGTCCAAGGGCCCAAACACTTCTTTCTGGTGAAGCAGCTCTTCATTTGCACCTCCTTCAACTTGGTCTACGCATTCGCTGCTCCTCTACATTGGGGAGACCAAATGCTGATTCTTTGAGGAACACCTTTGGTCTGTCCACAAGCATGATTCAGACCTCCCTGTCGCTTGCAATTTCAACACACCATCCTGTTCTCATGCCTACACGTCTGTCCTTGGCCTGCTGAAATGTTCCGGTGAAGCCCATCGCATCTCATCTTCCAATTAGTCACTTTACAGCCTTCCGGACTTAACATTGAGTTCAACAACTTCAGACCATGAACATTCTCCTCTATCCTCACCCACTTTTTAATCACCTTTTAAAAAATTTAATTTTAATTTTATCCACTTATTTTCACTTTTATTTTTATTCATTTACTCGTTGTTTTATCACCTTTTCTATTACCTTTTTAAATCCCTTTTTCTGTCCTTTTTCCCACAACCACTGCTCCCTCCCCCCCAACCCCACCTCCAAAAGGGCCATCTGTTACTTGTTCCATGTTGTTCTTTCACAGAGCGCTGACCCTTGTTCTGCTATTAACACATTCTGCTTTCTTACCTTTATGCCACTATCCATACCTTCTTTAGCCCTTACCACTACCATTAACACTCCCTTTGTCTTTTTGTCCATAACATCTTTGTCAATCTCTCCTTAGCCCTCAACTAATGCTGGTCTTCTATCCAGCTTCCATCCCCCCCCCACCACCCCTTAAACATTATAATTTTCAACACATTTCTACTTCTCCTTAGCTCTGAAGAAGGGTCATACAGGCTTGAAATGTTAATTCTGTTTCTCTCTCCACAGATGCTGTCAGACCTGTTGGGTTTTTCCGGAATTTTCTGTTTTTAACTCAACAGCACCATGTTCTGGTCACCTTGGTACAAACACTCAGGTCTTTAGCATGCCCACATTATTCACACTGCTTTTAGGTTTCAGTCCCTTTCAGCTCACTTGCATATTGCTTCACCAAGAACTCCAGTAGTTCTGTGTATTCTTCTTACTGTCAATCAGAAAACTGTAGGGTTTTGCTTCTTCTCCTGAGCATCAGTTCTGTCTGTTCGTTCCATCATGAGCTGAAATCCGAGCCTCATTGCACACTTAGCTTCTACTTGGCTTTTTTGGGTTGCATAGCTCTTATCTCCATAGGAATCATCAGGTTCACTTCTCAGAAGTGGTATCACAGCTAGGAATTCCAATTATGAATTCCCTTCATAAAGCTAGCTTAGTTTAGTTTTGATTTTGGTTCAGAGGATGTCTCATAAATACAAGCTTTTTACCGAATGCGGAGTTCATCACAATAATGAGAAAAAAAAGCAGAATATTTTTTAAAAGCAGAAAGCTCTTAAATCTTGATGCTCAGAGACACTTGGATGTACTTGTACAAGGAACACAGAAAGTTAGCATGCAGGTAGAGCAAGAAATTAGGAAGGCAAATGACACGTTGACCTCTATTGCAAGGGGATTGGAGTGCAAGAACAAAGGAGCCTTGCTACAATTATACAGGACTTTGGTGAGACCATGCCTGAAATATTGTGTGCTATTATGGTTTCCATATCTAAGAAAGGATATAGAGCATTAGAGACAGTACTGTGAACGTTCACTAGATTGGTTCCTGGAGTAGAGACTGTCCTATGATGAGAAGCTGAGTAAATTGGCCTGTATATACTCTGGGGTTTTTAAAAGAAAGATATGCGATCTCACTGAAACATGGAAGATTTTGAAAGGGTTTGACAGAGTAGACACTGAGAGGTTGTTTCAGCTGACTAGGGAATCAAGAACATGGAGGCACAGTCTCAGGATCCCTAGATAGAAAAACACAGTGCTCAATAAACTTTTAAAAAAAATATTCATTCAGGGGATGTGGGCTTCGCTGGCTGGGCCAACATTTATTGCCGGTCCCTAGTTAGCACTAAGAAGGTGGTAGTGAGCTGCTTTCTTGAACCACTGCAGTCCATGTGGTGTAGATACATCAACAGTGCTGTTAGGAAGGGAGTTCTAGGATTTTGACCCAGCGACAGTGAAGGAACGGTGAAATATTTCCAAGTCAGGATGGTGAGTGACTTGGAGGGGAACTTCCAGTGGTGGTGTTCCCATCTATCTGCTGCCCTTATCTTCACTAGTGTTCAATTTTAAGGTATACAAGATCAGTTCAGACCGTATTCTTATTTCCCAGTTTTTACTGTTTTTTGCATTCTGGGTTAAGAGTCAATCATTTAGGATCCTGGTGAGGAGAAATTTCTTCACTCGAAAGGTTGTGAATCTTTGGAATTCTCTACCCCAGAGGGTTTTGGATGCTCCATTGTTCAGTATATTCAAGGCTGGGATGGATAGATTTTTGATCTCTCAGGAAGTCAAGGGATATCGGGAGGGAGTGTGAAAGTGGGATTGACTCAGAAGATCAATTAGGATAGTACTCAATAGCAGAGCAGGCTAGAGGGGCTGTATGCTCTACTCCTGCTAATTTCTTATGTTCTTATACTCTTATGTGGTCTTTGATTTCTTCTTCGTTTCCCTTGATGTCAGGTATATAACATAAATAACATATTAACCTAGGAACAAAGCCTGTATCTACCCACGTGGCCCAGGTAGACAAAAAAAAGGCAGATTTCTATACAAAACAAAACAAAGAACAACATATACCTCTAGCCAGAAATTCAGGGAAGAAAACATATTTTCCATTAATATAGGTAGTAAAAGGAAGAATTAATTGATACAATGATCCATAACTAATGTTATGAGTTTGACATTGGAAACATGCTCTGTGTAAGCCTTTTGAAGTGTGGTGCTTTGAACTAACAAAGGCAGTTAGATTTTCTCTGCAAAAAAGTTATATTTATCTTTAACAATGCTTTACTGAACTACAGAAAAAATTATTCACAATGTATGTCAAAATAAAACAATTCTGATTTCATGATAAATAACTCTCGGGTTCCATCATATCAGCCACAAATATGTTTTTCTCAGTTGTGTTACCAGCACTGGATGGATCTGGAAAACACTGGCATCTTTCCCATTCTTTCTTATCTGCTGACCCAGTGGTGATTTCTTGACAAGCCATGAATAGGCCAACATCCAGGATTTCCCTGGTGGAGGAAGATCAGCTTCAGGGAAATTCCCAGTTTTAGTTTCCCTGTTCTTTCCTTATAACCCAACCTACTGACAATAGCTAGAAACAAAACTTCAAAATAGAGAGTTGTCTTCTTTCTGGCACTGCCAGTTTCCATGACGACCGGTCAACACATTTTAGACCTGGAGTGATGAGTTTGAAAACCCATCGCCGTGAACCAGGAGATCAAGTCAAACATCCTCAACTATTGGCAAGTCTCTGTGACAGCATAATTAAACTTTGAACATCCTAGCCTTTTGGGGCCACCGTTCTCCCAACTAAAAGCAGGAAGTCCTACCTCTGCCCAAAGTGACGGGCCTCTGTTATTAGCGCAGCCTTATTTTGCACATTGCAGTGGATTTCTTAAACGAGACTTTATGCTGCTCATAATTGTTTCTCTGAATTTATCTCCGGAAAGGAAGTAGAAAATGGAGTTTGTGATAATGCTGAGGAAGGCAACAGGCCTTGATATAGTGTAAACTGCCTTAATGCCCTCAATAGTGCAATGTGAAAAGCTGATATTTTCCAACCTGGACACCATGCGGACATTTCGCATGATATGATAAGGAGTGAAAAATATGGAGAAGATAACAATTGCCAATATAACTAGCGTGAGAGGCTTTTCAAGAGTAACGCTTCGGGTTTGGTCTTGACTTAATTTCTTTAACATGCGAGCGGTTTTCACACAGAAGACTCCCATGATGCACATTGGGAGCAGAAAACCGAAAATGGTGAGACACACGTTATATATCAAATTGTGGATGGCATTTCCAGCACTCGCATAATCGACACACTTGATGATGGTATTGTTATCATAAGCAGTGGCACCTATGAATGTTAACATAGGGAGTACTTCCAGGGTGACAAAAATCCACAAACCGATACAGATGATAATGGCAACCCTTTTCTTTTGAAACATGTGGACCCTCATTGGGTTGCTCACCAGCAAGTATCGGTCAATGCTAATGCAGGCCAGAAACAGCATACTTAAGTACATGTTGGTGTAAAGAATGTATCTGTTCAGCTTGCAGAGAAGACTGCCAAATATCCATTTTTTACCATTAGCATAATAGACCACAAACATTGGAAGTGTACAGATAAAGACCAGATCCGAAATGCAAAGATTGAAGAGGTAAATATTACTGCACTTCCATTCCTTTAGGCAGAATATGTAGCCACTTATCACAATGACATTCCCTATCAATCCCAAGATGAACTCAATGGCATACAATGTTGTGAGGTAGTAGGTGTCCAAGAAGTCATTAATCTTTGAGCATGTCTCATTCATTTCCTATAATTTCAAACAAAAACAAGCGAATAGGAATATTGTGAGGTAAGGAAAAAAATCACAGTCTAGAAGCATTAATAAAAACAATTGCAGCTTATCAGCATTTTTCTAATCATTCGCCTGATGTGGCAATCACTGGCAAACCTGCATTGATTGTCCGTACTCAATTGACCTTGAGAAGTTGGTGGTGAGCTGTCTTCTTGAATACAGCTAAGTGGCTGGCTATGCAGTTTCAGAGGACAGTTAAGAGACAGCCAAATTGCTGGAGTTACATGTAGGCCAGACTGGTTAAGGATGGAGGATTTCCTTACCTATAGGACATTAGATAACCATAGGTGTTTTACAACATTTTGGTAGTTACCTGGTCACCATTATTGAGACTAGCTTTTTTCTCCCTAGATTTATTTAATTAATTGAATTTACATGCCTCAACTGAAGAATGAGATTTGAAGCCTTGTCTCTGGGTCATTAGGTCAGGCTTGGGATTACTAGCCCAGTAATATAATCATTATGCTACAATACCATTATTTTACAGATAGCAAGTGGGTGTACAGAGAAACAATTATAAGCAAGTCGCATTTAAAGAATTTAAAACAAACTTCAAAGATTTTCTCCCTTAAATCATTTGCTATTTTGATGGTGAGGCTTGATGTTGTAATTTTAAGTGAATTTCCTCTATTGTCTATCCAAGGTGACCCTATGTAACAGAGCAAGTGACACTTCTTGTACTATTAACACTTTTAATTGTGATGAATATCTAGTTCATGGTTCATGTTAATATTTTCGAGGTAATTTTTAGTTCTGGGAAAAATAAAGTTTAACTGCAGGAAATGGGACAAGTATAACTAAAGCAGCTTGGAGTCTATTAATCTTAAAAGGTTAAGGCCATTTTGACTTAGGGGGTTAACAGCTAGAAAGGTAAGAGGCATAAAACTGCAGGTGGGCTTACTTAGCTGGAGAACTGGAGTCATAATGTCTACACTACTTGCAAAGAAGTGCAATCTAGAGAAATCTTTTGTTTTTGGAGTTAGAGCTAAATTAATTTAAAAACATTCAGTAAACCCTGAAAGGCAGCATTGTCATAGAGATGGCTGGAGCTTAAGAAAGTTCTCTAGTTTCAATTTATCTGTGTGTTTGCTGGGAGTGGGGGATGGCTGCAGTTTGGACCTCATGTGGTTTGTAGCTTGCAGAGAAGCCCTGGGTTGGCTCCTGGCAGTTAGGGTTCATGTAAATCCTGGGGAGCTAAGATGGTTGTAGAAGGTCACTGGTTCCATGCCAGGCAGTTGGGCTTAGAGAAGTCCTGAGAACCCTTTATGGTTCTGCACAGCCCGGAGACTGGAATTCGGAGAAACCCAGATGCAGTGCCAGTGCAGTGAAGCTAGAGGTTTGTGAAAGAATGATAAGTGTGCTGGTAATTGGAGGTGAGAGTACAGCTTTGTGAATTCTCTGGAACATAGTCCCAGGAGAAGAGATTGGTGTTTAGTCATTGAAGCAGGCTGAGTCAGGGTAGCCTTTGAAGGACTTCAGAGACTAAAACTTGGAAAGTGAAGAGCTGAATTTCCTCATGAGGGAGGTAGCGTTTTAGTGAGATATTTTGACTCACAGTGATCACTGGCATCTGGGTGGGTTGCTGAGAAACCTGTGGGATCTGTCTTTGTTGCATTTGCTATTTAATGTGCGATCTGGTGTGATCGACAACAGTTTGCCTGTTAATTTATATTTATCTCATTTTAATCCTGAATGTTAAGAGTATATGATAGATATAGTAGGTTGCTTTACTTTTCTGACTTTGTGTAGTAAAGTTTATTTTCTTTGTTTAAAACTATGGACTCTTATGACTTTATTCTCCTTGTGGGTAACTGGGATTTCAAACTTTGACTGTTCTAAACAAAAAGTTAACCAGACCATAACACCAGTCAGCTTGGAACTCCCTTGCTACCAGGACTGTGGGTGTACCTACACCACATGAACTGCAGTGGTTCAAGAAGGCAGCTCAACACCACCTTCTCAAGGGCAATTGAGGATGGGCAATAAATGCTGGCCTATCCAGTGATGCCCATATCCTGTGAAAGAATAAATAAAAATAAACTCTCCCTTTGAATTAATACCCATAATACTACGTTGGTTGTGATCAATTATCTTAGGGCAAGAGCAAGGATTGAACCTGGGTCTTATCTCTCCTCATTTGTGAACTTTAGTTACTGTTTTAACTGGCCAATGTATCAGCTGAAGTGACTGACATTGCAGAGGAGGAACTGTCTTCTGCTTTGTACTTCCCATCAGTACATTATCAAGGGTTTAGTACCTGGGTAATCCAAGTGAAAACAAATGTGTCATCATAGACATGGTGTTCTGATTGTCATGAAGCTATTAATGTATATAATATTATTGGAAAGTATTTTTCTTTTAAAATAGAGGTTTAGTCTCTGGGTGTGTCTTAATTTGATTAAAGCCAGCTAGTCTGGGTGCTTTGATGTGTACTAGTTTTGAGAACAGAGAGGTAGAGTGCATTTGCATTTTTTGAATAGAGCCTTCAAGAAGGGGAGTGAAATCTGACACCTAGCTAGCTGAGACCAAGCAATGTTTATATTACTAATAACATTATGAAAAGGGTTTTACTGTTAGAAGAGGCTGGCGATACAATGGGAATTTACATTCAATGAGATATGCTAGGTATGTCAGAGGGCAGTTTCTTGTGTGCGGACCAGAGACAATGTAAAATTGAAGTAGCTGTAAGCCTATAACTGTCTCCACAGGATCCAAAGTGAAAGGAACCTCACTTTGAATTTGAAAGGTGAAAATGCTTTGCCTGGTGTCTTGTTAAGTCTATGGGTTGCTGTTGCCTCAATGGAGATTAGTTTGGGAATTTGTTATAGTATATAGTATATATTATATATGTTAGTAGTAATTTGTAGCCATGTGTATATATTTAACTTGTGTAAGTTAATAAAATGTTTCATTTAATTTAATATAAAACCTCTAGAGAACCAGTTGTCTGAATCCTGAATTTAGAGTTGCATCTCAAACATACCACTGAAAAAATAGGTTATGACAGTTGTTTAAAGTTTCCTTCTGGGATTTTTAAATAACTCAGCTCTACCGAAAGGCTGTCTCGTGACAGATGTCTGGTTCTGTTTATTTACATTATTTGGCTTATTTGCTTTTAATTTCTTTGAGGAACTTCCAAAAAAAAGATCGAGAAACATCCTATATAGCTGTGTAGTTGCTTGGAACAAAAGCCAAAGGGAGTGGAAACGGGTAAACTAAAACAACAACAAAAACTGAGCCTAAACTAATGAAGTGCAAATGGCTGGATAGCAGCTGTCTGAATGCTAAGTAAAGAAATAGAGAAAGAAGCAAGAAAGAACTGAGTCAGCTGTAAAAAAAAACTCAAAACAAAATGGAAGCAGAGGTTATGGGCTAGAGCTGTTGAACTCAGTGTTGAGTCCAGAAGGCTGTAGAATGTTGAGTCAAAAGATGAGGTGCTATTCCTCGAGCTTGAGCTATAACATGGGCCTGAATCTTCTGTTCAGCATTTGGGGGCGGGTCATGCACACTGGCATGTAAAATGACGCACAGTGACATCCAGCGTGTGTCCCGATGTCACCACATGTCATCCCGATCTTCAGCCGAACTGTCAAAGGCCAATTAAGGCCATTATTAAATGACGCTGTCACATGAGGGGCCATGTCTGAACTTTTAAAAACTCTTCTTTCAACTTTTCATAATCAAAGGCAACTCCGTGCCTCAGGGAGATGTCTTCGCTCTTTCACGCGCACGCCCCGACTCTGCCTCCTCCCCATACCCACACAGGTAGCGCTGTGTGCTTCTGGGTGCACATCACGCAGGGCGGGCCTTCATTGGCCCACCCACGTAAGATGGTAGCTTGCAGCCGATTGCGGGCGGCGATTGTCTGCTCGCCTGCCCCACACCCACTCTTGCCCAGCCTGCCTGACGGGGGGAAAATTCTCCCCATGAAGTTAAAAGGTCCCTGGGAGAAAGGGCGGAATTTTACTCCGGTGGGATTTTACATTCCTGCCGAAGTCAATGGACTTTTGAATGACTCGCCTCATGCCACGATGAAGCCTAAAAATTGCACCCAAAAGAAACAAAGAACAAGCAGGTAAGTCAGTACTTATTTCAGAAGAGATAGAAATAGGAAGTTCTAAGGGAAATAAACAGTTAGATTTATATATTTGAAGGACAAGCCAGCTCAATTGAATACTCACAGACACAAATAAATTGGGATTACTTTCATTCATTTGAGTATTTTATTCACAGCCTGAGGGAAAAAAAAAGAATAATGGTTATTATCTGTGACATATACATAGCATGTCTAGGTTAAAAATGACTGAATGGAGTTCTACATGTGAATGAATGTAGTCAGCTTGTTACTATCACCCAAACTTCCATCCCAAACTGGTGAACTCTACCATTTAGAAAGACAAGGGAAGCAGATGCCTGGGAACACCGCCACCTCTAAGTTAAAAACAAAAACAGAAACAGAAATACCTGGAAAAACTCAGCTGGTCTGGCAGCATCGACGGAGAAGAGCACAGTTGACGTTTCGAGTCCTCATGACACTTCAACAAACAGCCACCTCTAAGTTCACCTTCAAGTCACAAAACATCCTGACCCAGAATTATGATAGCAGTTCCTACCTCGCTGCTCGGTCAGTACTCCCTACCTGACAGCACTGTGGGAGAACTTTCACCACACAGATTTCTGTGACTTAAGAAATTAGCTCAAGGGCATCTAGGTATGGGCAATAAATACTGGCCTTACTAGTGATGCCCACTTTACATGAAGGAATATTTGAAAAATCGTATACATTTGGAATTGAGACAACGCTTAAAAAAATAAATGCTTCCATTTACATAGCACCTTTCATGACCTCAGAACCTCCCAAAGTACTTTACAGCCAGCAAAGTACTTTTGAATGTGTAGCCACTGTTAATAGTGCAGGATACTCAGCGGTAAATTTGTGTACAAAGTTCCACCAAAAAAAAACCAATGTGATAACTGCCAAATATCTGTTTCTGTGATGTTTATTGAGGGATCAACATTGGCCAGGGCACAGAGCATAACTCTCCTGCTCTTCTGCCACTAGTGCAGTGGGATCTTGTACTTTCACCTGAGAGCAGTCAGTGCCTCCTCCTAACATCCCTTCCCACTACCGACAGCGCAGCACTCCTTCGGAACTGGACTTGGGGCGTTAGCTTTTGATTTTTATGTTCAGGTCCTGGTGTGGATCTCTGCAACCTTGGCCGGGATTTCCCGGCCCCCTTGTGGGTGGGACCCGCTGTGGGTGAGGTGGCACCCCAGCCAGAAGTCTATTGACTTGCGGCGGGACTGGAAGATCACAGCGGCGGGTGTGGAAAATCCCACCCCCTTGACTCAGAGGGAGAGTGCTACCTGCTAAGCTATGGCTGACATGTGTTGGATACAGTACCAGATCCACTACACATTCACTGGGAGTCACTCCCACTCTGCCAATGGCTTCATTGCCTGGCATCGCTGCTAAAGGCCCCCATACTTCTGGCTATGTTACAATGGAACCACCCATTCGTACAACAAACTGCAGGTTTGTGTGGAAGTTCAGGGCTCATTTTTCTCCTTTTTGGTCAGAATCTCTCTCCATTGCCTTTACAAAATCTCTGATTGAGGTACTTATTCCCTTTCTTTACATTATTTGCCTTTCTGCCCCTTTTAAGAATGGAACTTGACGAAAAATAACAGGAGAAGCACCTTTTTATAGGAATTGCTTCAGTTTTGCTACCATTTTCCTCCCCAATTACTTCATCGACTTCAACAGAATTACCTGGAAAAACTCAGCACGTCTGGCAGCATCGGCGGAGAAGAAAAGAGTTGACGTTTCGAGTCCTCATGACCCTTCAACAGGGTTGAAGGGTCATGAGGATTCAAAACGTCAACCCTTTTCTTCTCCGCTGATGCTGCCAGACCTGCTGAGTTTTTCCAGGTAATCCTGTTTTTGTTTTGGATTTCCAGCATCCGCAGTTTTTTGTTTTTATTACTTCATCGACTTGTTTGTTATGCTTTGTTTATGCAGAAAGAAATGCTCCCTCTCAATGCAGTTGAATAGCTGATCAAGGGATTAACTCCATGACACAACATTAGCTTTCATATAACAAAAGGATTAAATTGATTTCCAGAATAGCAGGTAAGTGGCACCACCGACTCGAATATCATTGTAATTTTGGAACAAATTGTTTTAAAGGGACTGGACTTTACATGTCAATGGAAAGCAGATTTGAATTGAGTGTCCCAAAGACATCTATGGGTCAGATAGATGGACAATTTCTGCTTGTACAGAGGCAGTTGTATATACTGATGGTCACAAAATACATCTCCCTGCTCTGGTAGGGTAGTTTGTAGGAGAGAATAGCCGCTTTTAATTGATGTGCTGATGGGGACTTTCCTTTCACATAATTGGCTTACATTTACAGTTAGCCTTGCCAGACATAAAACCAGTCAATATTTATTCCTCAACTAACATCACTGAAAAAAGATTGCCTGGTCATTATCACATGGCTTTTTTGCGACCCCTTGCTTGGCACTACAGTGACTACATTGTTGGCTGTATATTGTTCTCGGACATCCTGAGGACGTGAAAGGCTCTAAAACAAATAGGAAGGCAAAGAGGAATGATGTAATCAAATTGGCAAGGAACATAAAACAAAATAGCAAAATATTTTACAGGCACATTAATAAATACATGAAGGCTGTGATGGGAATAGGACTATTAACAGATGGATAGGATATCATAGATAACAATAAAGAGATGGCAGAAATATTAAGCAATTATTTTGCTTTGGTATTTACATGGAGATAGAACAGGTAGACGTGGCATTGAATGATGAGTTGAGCAATGATATAAGTGCATTTAAAAGTAAAATAAAAAGGATGTATTGTATAAACAAACTGAAACCCTGGGGTCTGGATGATTGCATCCATCTATCTTAAAAGAATCTTGGGTGGAGATTGCAGAGTCATTACTACATATATTTAATAATGTATTAGTAAAAGGTGCAGTGCCAGAGGATTGGTGGATAACTTATGTAATCTCTATATTTAAGAAGGGGGACAGAACATGTCCAGGGAATTATAGGTCAGTTAGCTGAACTTTAGTGGTAGGAAAATAATGAAATCCTTACAAAAGGAGAACATAGAGGAACATCTAGAAATGAGAAATATAACAACACATAGTCAGCACGGATTTCAAAAGGGAAAATCTAGCTGATCCACCTTATTGAAATTTTTGAGCAAGTGACAGAGTAGACACAGGTAATACAGCAAATTTTATTTATCTGGACATTCAAAATAATTTGATAACGTGCTCCATGACAGATGGATAAGGTCAGAGAATGTCAAACAGGAGATAAATAAGTGACAGAATGGATTGCTGGCTGGCTCCAAGCCAGAGAGCAGAGACTGGGTGTTAAGAGTTGTAAGTGGTGCTTCACAAAGATCAGTGCTGTGGCCACTGCTGTTCAAAATTTATATAAGTGATTTGGCCTCGGGGATTAAAGACATAATTTCTAAATTTGTGGATGACAACAGATTGAGGGGGATAGTCATACCGAGAAGAGGTGCAACAAATTACAGCAAGACCTTGGTAAACTTGCTGAATGGGCAAATAATTATCAAATGAGGTTCAACACAGATGTAAGGTTGTCCATTTTGGTAGAAAGACTAGGAAGGTCCTATTACTTGGAGGTCAAGGTGGGGTAGAGGAGCAAAGGGATCTCAAAATACAAACACACGAACTACTAAAAATAGTGTCAGAGATTAGCAAGGTCATGAAATGAAAAAGCAAATCAAGCACTATATTTACTTCTAGAGGGATAGAATTGAAAAGCAAGGAAATTATGCTAAACCCGTCTCGAACCTAGGTTAGATCACTCTTAACATATTGCATGCACTTCTGGTAGCCATAGTATAAAAAGGATATAGACTGGAGAGACTGCAGAGAAGATTTATAAGATTGGAACCAGAAATGTGTGGGTGCACATATCAGAAAACGATTAGCAGGATGAGTTTCTTTTCTCTTGTAAAAAAGAAAGCTGAAGGGGTTAGCCTAATAGTCTTTTAAATTATGAAAGGTTTGGATAGAGGATGTTTTTTCTTGTGGGGAACAGCATAACTAGAGGCCATCAATATAAGATAGTCACCAAGAAATCCAGTAGGGAATTCAGAAGAAACTTCTTCACCCATAAAGAGTGGTGGAACTCGCTGCCACAAGGAGGGTTGAGGAGAATAGCATAGGTGTATTAAAGAGGAAGCTAGACAAGTACATGAGGGAAAATGGAATAAAGGGTTATAATGGTAGAGTTAGATGAGGCAAGATGGGAAGAGGCTCGGGTGGAGCATAAATGTTGGCATGGACTGGTTGGGCTGAATGGTCTGTTTCTGTACCATATATCCAATGCAATATATAAATGTAAGTTTAGAGATTGGGACACAAGAAATAGGATCAAGAGCAGGCCGTACAACCACTTGAGTTTTCTCTGTCATTCATTAAGATCATGGATAATGTTCTAACTCAACTCCACCTTCCAGCCCTATCCTTCAATTCACTTGACTCCCTTAGTTCTCAAAAATCTATTGATCTCTGGCTTGAACATGCAGAGTGATGGAGCAGCCACCTTTCTGGGAAAGAGAATTCCAAAGACACACAAACTACTGAGTGAAGAAAATTCTCCTTATCACAGCCCTAAATGCTAACTCCTTGTTCTGGGAATAAGTTCTAGACCCTAGTTATAGACTCTCCAGCCCCCTAGCATCCATCCTGTCAAGTCCTGTAAGAAAGTTTTACACTTTAATGAGGTCACCTCTCATTCTTCTAAAGTCCAGGGAATATAGGCCCATTTTACTCAGTCTCTTATTATATGACAATCCTCTTATCCCAGGAAACAATCTGGTGAATCACTCTCCTCCTTTGGTGTATGTAGCTTTTCTATATCGAGGAACTCAGTGACAGATATGCATCAGCTATACGGTACTTATAGGCAATCCAGGCAACATTTCTTAGTGTCAAAATAAAATGAGGCTCAAGATTGTCCTTTCAACTTTGATGTTGACAAGATTGAGTGTTGCTTTTTAATTTGAGGCTCCAGAGCGTGAAACTGGGTGTTACTTGTTACCAAAATCACCCAGTTTCCACTTCTTTTGGCTTGATTAAATTGGGCAGTTTCCATAGTGGCCTGTCAAACTGGATCGGCTATTTTAAAAAGTATCTAGGAAGGTAAGCTGATAACCTACGTCCCAGGGAATCTATGGGCAGGACCCACCACAGGCGAGGCGACGGCCCAGCCAGAGGTCCATTGACTTGCAGTGGAGGGTGGGTGCGGCAAATCCATGTGGAGGGGTTATTTCCTGTCACAATATCAGAGCGGGATTTGCTACTGTCAAGGCAGTATGCCTTCATTTGTTCACCAGCAATTTTCCAGGACAGGGGAAATTTAATCAGCCACCCAGCTTACAGACATTTAAACTTCATGGTCTCTCCGTCCACATGCCCAGCACAGCGCTGGTATCACCAATAGGAGGTGCTGCCAGCACCCACCTTCACACTTGTCAATATGGAGCGCTCATCTTCACTTACATAGGAAAAGGAAGAGGCAGTTCAGCCCATTGAGCATGATTCCCCATTCAGCTAGATCACGGTTAAGCATTAAACCATCTTTGCCTGATATTCTTTGACATTCTTACCTTATCAAAATCTCATCGATCTCATGCAGGCTTGGAATGAAAGTTGACTCAGCGCCATAGAGCACCAGGTGTCCTCTATCTTTTGTATTCTCCCACAGGGAATTCTCAAAGTGAGCACTCTGGCTGATTTTCCTCTCAATCCCTGCAACAAAACAAAGAGGAGGTACTTAGAAGGTTGGTAGCACTCTGGTTAGAAAAGTCACCTGGCCTGGATTGCTGAGGGAAGTAAGGGTGGAAGTTGTCGAGACTCGGCTCACAATCTTCCTGTCATCCTTAGATACGGGGGTGGTGCCAAAGGACTGGAAGATTTTGCAAATGTTACACCTCAGTTTAAAAGAAAGCGAGAGGCATAAACTGGTAATATGAACATGCGATCATACATATGAACATATGGAATAGGAGCAGGAGTAGGCCACTCAGCCCCTCGAGCCTACTTTGCCATTCGATAATATCATGGCTGATGTGTTTGTAACTTCAACCCCACATTCCTGCCTACTCCCAATAACCTCTCAACCCCTTGTTAATCAAGAACCTCTCTAGCTCTGCTTTAAAAATATTCAGAGACTCTGCTTCCACTGCCTGTTGAGGAAGAGAGTTCCAAAGACTTACAACCCTCTAAGAAAAAACATTTCTCCTCATCTCTGTCTTAAGTGAGCGACCCCTTAATTTTAAACTGTGACCCTGTAGTAATTATAGCTTTGATAAACTTAGGACTGGACTTTAAGAATATTCCTGTGTTGTAAGATAAAATGATCTGTGTAAACCAATGAGTTAGCAGTGCAGGGAACCTCTAGAAGAGATTTCTTCTTTAGTTATTGAGTTAGATGCACACATGTTGCTGCTACTGTCTTGTAAATAAAGTTCAATGTTTCCAATAGGAAAAGTTGCCTGGAAAATCAACTCTATAATAAATTGGCGACAAGGGTAAATCAGATCTGGTACTGTTCCTTGCCCAGCAATTGTGAGTATATAACATAATTAAAAAGAAAGGAAGATATACTCATCTGAGATACCACAGTTTGGCAGAATCGATCCCTTTGAACCAGCCACAGACGACTGGTCTCACTATATAGAAAGTCTTGTGTTCTACTTTCAATCTAACAAAATCATGGGGTGGAAAAGAGGAGAGCAATTCTCCTGATTATTTGTGGCAGCAAGACCTCCAGTTTAATTCGAAGCTTGAGGGCCCCCAGTGTCCCTGATTTGAAGAATGTCAGTGAATTAGTAGACCTCGTTAGGGGACATTTCCAACCCAAACCCTCAGTCACAATGTGGAGGTTCAGGCTCAATTCATGGAATAGAACCTTGGGAGAGACCATTGCTGCCTACATGGTGAAATTAAAACAATTCAGGGAATATTGTGATTTCGGTGAAACCCTGAATGACACCCTCAGCGATCATTTGGTATGTAGCGTGAAAGAGGATGCTATTCAGAGAAGGTTGCTGGCTGAAATGGGTCTTGATTTTAAGAAAATGTTAGAAATAGCACTTGCAATGGAAAGCGTTGTAAGAGATTCACATGCAATTCAAGGTGTGCAAAATGGTGCTGTTCTCCTAATTGGGTGGGAACAGTCAGCCGAAGGTGGTGCAAAAAGCCGGGACTCTGCCATGTAGCAGGAAACAGACCACGCTAACCAAAAATTTAGAAGAAGCAACTTAGCAGCAAAATTGAAAACTAATTTTTATCCACATGACAACAATCATAGTACTAACGATTGGCAATTTAAAAACGTAGAGTGTTATTTTTGTCACAAAAGTTGACATACATGAAAACATTGCAAAGCGAGCTTTAAACAGGCTTCTCGGCAACAAATGAAGCCCAATTAAATATATAGTGTGGAAGAGTCAGAAACGACCAATTCTGACATTTATTCATTATTCAACATGAAGGTTGGGAAGACAGCCAATTATTATCATAGTGCAATGGTAAACTATTAAAAATGGAAGTAGACATGGGTGCTTCTACCACCGTAATAGAAGAACACACTTTCAGATATTTAAATAAAGGTGCTCAACAATTAAATTTGGAACAAACCTCTGCCAAGTTGAAAATGTACACAGGCAAAGAAACCCAAGTAAAATGTATCTAAGTAACTGTTCATTAGAGAAACCAAACAGCACATCTACCAGTGATGGTGGTAGAAGGTGAAGGACCAATCCTTCTAGGTCATGATTGGTTGGGGGGAATTAAATTAAATTGGCCCGAAGTCTTCCAGTTGCGAGCAAGCGGGCTGCCAGAGCTGCTAAAATAAATGACGTTGTCTTCAAGGCTGAACTGGGAAAAATCCAAGGCCTACAGGCCAAGATTTACGTGGACCCAGGAGCAACTCATTGCTTCTTGAAAGCAAGACCAGTGCCATATGTTCTGAGGGAGAAGGTTGACCTGAGTTGAACTGGCAAGAGAAGCTGGGTTTCATAAAAGCAGTTCAGTTCTAGAGTGGGCAGCACCCATAGTCCTTTGTCCTTAAAACAGACTGGACCCTCCGCATCTGTGGGGCTATAAACTAACTGTCAAAAAAGCAGCCAAGCTGGACAGGTACCCTATTCCCAAGGTTGAAGACTTGTATACTAAACTAGCAGGAGGGACAACGTATAGAAAGCTTGACATGAATCGCGCATGTCACGCTACAAGGACTACCTCAATTTATGGTCTATCTGAATGATGTGCTGATAACTAGATCTAGAGAAAAGGAACACTTGGCTGACCCAGAGGAAGTCCTGAAATGATTTTTAGAAACAGAAGTGTGCCTAAAGAAGGAAACATTGACTTTTCAGGCAAAAGAAGTCATTTATTTGGGCCACCGGGTTGATGCCCAAGGATTACACCCTATTGAATAGAAGGTTAAAGCAATCAGAGAGGCACCTGCACCTAAGAACATCTCTGAACTTAAATCATTTTTAGGGATGGTAAATTATTATGGCCGATTTCTATCAAATTTATCAATGGTTTTAGCCCCTCTACATTCACAGCTAAAGAAAAACCAACGTTGGTTTTGGAAGTCGCCCCAAGAAGAAACTTTCATGAAAGTAAAACAGCTCTTGCACTCTTCAAATTTGTTAGTGCATTACGACCTGAAAAAGGAATTGGTGCTAACCTGCAGTGCAATCCCCCTATAGAGTGGGAGTGGTACTATCTCACAACATGGACAACGGTACGGAGAGGCCAATAGGCTATGAATCCCGAACACTTACCACAGCTGAAATAGGATATTCTCAGATCAAAAAGGAAGGTCTGTCGATTATTTTTGTTGTAAAAAAAATTCCACCAATACTTGCATGGGCATCATTTCATGATAGTATCAGACCACAAACCACTTTTGGGTCTGTTCAAGGAAAAGGCCATACCTCCCATAGCTTCTGCACAAATTCAAAGATGGGCTCTAATTTTGGCAGAATATGAATACACCTTTGCGCAGCGACTGGGAATTCATACAGCCAATGCCGATGCCCTAAGTCACCTTCCTTTGCAAGAGAACAATGACCATGCACCAATTCCCCAAGAATTTGTATTAGTGATGAATTTCCTGGATTCCTCACCAGTCTGTACCAGGCAGATAAGATCCAGTCCTGCCTCAAATGAGAGACCAAGTGTTACATGGCTGGTCTCAGTAACCAGTCTCTGATGAATTGAATCCATTTTTTAACCGAAGACGTGAGTTGAACAGATGAGATGGTATTCTGTTATGGGGCGCACAAGTAGTAATTCCTTCATAAGGAAGGGAACCACCCTTGGTAGAGCTACACAGTGCCAACTTTGGTTTTTCTTTAGCAGTGAATGTAGAGGGGCTAGAACCACTGATAAATTTGATAGAAATCGGCCATAATAATTTACCATCCAGGAATCTCACGAATGAAAACGATAGCGCAAAGTTATCTTTGGTGGTCAGGGATGGATGGTGATATTGAAAATGTAGTAAAACACTCTGTACAATATCAACAACTACAGAAGTTGCTAGTGGCAGCCCCATAACATCCATGGGAGTGGCCTGGTAGACCCTGGGTGAGATTGCACATAGATTACATTAGTCCTTTCCTTGGAACCATGTTTCTATTGATTATAGATGCTCATTCCAAGTGGTTAGACATTTATGAGGTAAAGTCACCAACGTCAGGTGCTACTATAGAAAAACTATGCTACAGCTTCGCTATCCATGGATTGCCAGAGGTTTTTGTCTCAGATAATGGTACTGCGTTTACGAGTGCTGAATTTCAACGGTTTGGCAGCCTAAAGGGTATCAACACCATGAAGACTGCATCATACCATCCATCATCTAACGGACTGGTGGAAAGGGCAGTACAAATTTTTAAGGCGGGAATGAAAAAGTTAACAGGTGAATTGTTGGAAACTAAACTTGTTCATTTCCTATTTTGTTACAGGACAACCCCCACAAACTACGACAGGTGCAACGTCTGCAGAATTACTGAGGAGACATTGTTTTTGAACAAGACTAAGCCTGATACTTCCCAATTTGGAGGGTAAGGGGGAGAAAAATTAAGGGAACCAAAAAGCGTCTCATGATTAGCATAGTCGTGAGTGACAATTTACTGTTGGAGAAGTAGTATATGTAAGGAATTTTGGTGGAGGACCGGTGTGGTTACACGGTAAAGTAAGCTGTGTGACCGGACCATTGTCATACCATGTGGAAGTGGAGGGTTGGATCACCTGTAAGCATGTGGATCATTGAAGAAGAAGGGAGATACCCCAACAAAATGATATTCCACCTGTAACCATTGCTGAACCTGTGGTTCCTGTTGAAGTTGCTCAACCAAGGATGGATATCCCAACATCTCTGTTGGAATAGAAGACCCTGAACTGCCTATGACTAATGAGGTACCTGTTGTTAATGTGGTTCCAGAGAATGTGTTTCCTGCAAAAGAATCGCAAGTCATGGAGCTACAACGTTCCACATGGATCAAGAAACCACCTGAAAGACTGAACTTCATTTCATAACCTGTGTAAATATTGTAATGTCATGAGATAAATATCCTTGTAAATACAAAATGTACAGAAAAGTTAAAGGGAGAGGAATGTAATAATTATAGCTTTGATAAATGTAGGACTGTAGCTTTAAGAATAATCCTGTGTTGTAAGATCACGTGATCTGTGTAAACCAATGAGTTAGCAGCACGGGGAACTCTAGGAGAGAGTTCTTCTTTAGTTATAGAGCTAGATGCACACCTGGAGATGCTGCTGCTGTCTTGTAAATAAAGTTCAATGTTTCCACCAAGAAAAATTGCCTGGAAAATCAACTCTATAGCGGGCCCCCAATTTTAGATTCTCCCACAAGAGAAAACATCCTCTCCATGTCCACCCTGTCAAGACCCCTCAGGATCTTAAAGGTTTCAATCCAGTCATGTCTTCTAAACTCCAATGCATGAAAGCCTAACCTGTCCAATCTTTCCTCATAAGACAACCCACCCATTCTTGATATTAGTCTAGTAACCTTCTCCAAACTGCTTCCAATGCATTTACTCCTTTCCTTAAATATGGTGACCAATACACAGTACTCCAGATGTGGTCTCACCAGTGCCCTGTACAATTGAAGCATAACCTCCCTACTTTTGTAATCTATTCTCCTCACAATAAACAATAATTGAGGGCCTATCAGTGTCAGTGATGGGAGACATTAACCTTGGACAAAATTATTTGGCATTTGGAAAGATATTGGTGAACAAATTAAAATCAGCATGAATTTGTTAGTTAATTTTGTTTGACTGACTTGAATAAGTTCTTTAATAAAGCAACAGAAGTGGATGAGAGCAGTGTAGTTGAGGTTCTCTGTCGGGACAAAGCAAAATTGGAGCCTGGGGATTAAAGGGCAGAGTGGCTACATGGATATAAGGTTGGCTAAGGGACAGAAAGCAGAGAGTAGGGAAGAATGGTTATTTTTCAGATTAGATTTCAAATGTGAAGTTGTGTCCCTCAAGGGCGATGCCAGGACATTGTTCTTTTCTGATGTATTTTAATAACCTGGACTTGGCTGGAGGGCATCATTTCAAAGATATAAAACTCCAAAATGCAGTAAACAATCAGAAGGATGGTGACAAACTTCGGCTGGATATAAATAGACCAGTGAAATGAGCAGACACATGCCAGATGAAATCTAAGAGAAATGTGCAGTGATTCATTTTTGTAGGAAGAATAAGGAGAGGCAATCCAAACTAAATGCAACATTTTTACCAGGGGACAAGAACAGAGAGACCAAGGGACTCTGCCTCCGCAGGTCCTTGAGGAGAAAGTTAAATGGAGGTATTCAAAATCTTGAACAGAGGTCTGGGTTTTCAATGCCAGAAGATTCCATAACCAAAGGACTAAAGTGTGTTGCAAAGAAACTAGAGGTGACATGGGGAAAAAGAAAATGTCACACAACAAGTTGCTGGGCTAAGGGGGAAAGGAGAGTGAGGAGTTAGATCATAAGATGCAGGAGAGGAAGTAGGCCATTCGGCCCATCAAGTCTACTCCGCCATTCAATGAGATCATAGCTGATCTAATAGTCCTCAGCTCCACTTTCCTGCCTTTTCCCCATAACTCTTGATTCCCTTACTGATTAAAAATCTGTCTATCTCAGCCTTGAATATACTTAAAGACCCTGCCTCTACAGCCCTCTGCGGTAAAGAATTCCACAGGTTCACTACCCTCTGAGTTAAGAACTTCCTCCTCATCTCTGTCCAAAATGGGTGACCCCTTAATCTGAGGTTATACCATCTAGTCCTAGACTCTGCCACACGGGGAAACAGCCTCTCAGCATCTACCCTGTCAAGCCCCCTAAGAATCTTATGGGCTGAATGTTGCCCCTGTCGGGGGTGGATGTTGATGGGCGGGCGCGCTTCCGATCGGTGCCCCCGATCGGAGGTGCGCCGCCATTTTATGTGGGCAGGCCAAGTAAGGCTATGCGCTCCCTGTGCGGGCGGGGGAGGGGGGGAGAGTGCGCTCTTTCGCGCATGTGCATGAAAGAGCGCGTTCATCTCCCTGAGGCTAAGTGCAGCCTCAGGGAACTTGGCTCTAAATGTGAAAAAGACAAAAATAGAAAAATAAAATTTCCCTTTCATGTCCCCTCATGTGACAATGTCACATGAGTTGGGACATGACAGTAATTTTCACAAAACCTTGATTTAAATTTTTTAAAGCCTACATGAAACCTCATCCCGCCTGTGGATGAGGTTTTATGTTTTGTCTAGTTCCCACCGGGGCTCCTGGCCTGCCCACCAGCCTTAAAGTTGGACGGTCAGGTCCTTTAATTACTTACTTGACCCTGTTGATGGCCTCAATTGGCCACTGAGAGGTTGGCGGCCGCGCATCTGATTTTGCTGCACTCCCGCCTTCCTGAAAATTTAAAAGGGGCGCCGTGGTGTCGGGGGTTCTGCCCGACGTCACCGCGTGTCATTTTACGCGTCGGCAAGTGGGCCCCGCCCCTACTCGCTGACTCGTAAAATTCTGTCCCATAAGTTTCAATAAGCTCGCCTCTCATTCTTCTAAATTCCAATGACAAATTGTAATTGGGGGACAAATTGGATAGCTCTCTCAAAGTGCTGGCACAAATATGATGGGTCAAATGGCCTTCTCCTATGCTGTAAGATTCTATTATGATTCTGCGGTTCTCTATTATCCTTACATTCATCCCGCTCAGACAAAATAGAAGAGTAAACCCATCTTTCCATCTCTGTGCTGTGGCATTGTACAAGCTTATTGCATACCGGGTGAGATCAATAATAAAATAAACTCAAGTAACAAGCAGGATAACAGCAGTTCATAAACTTTGTAAGTATATAGCATCAGATTCACAGAGTTTCATCAATAATTTTTTGTTTAATTTGCAATTGTGCCAATGTCCTAAGGTTACAGATACTGAATCTATAGGATGCGTGTAGAGAATTACATTGCACTTCTATTTCGCTGGAATATAAATCATGCAACTATTAATGTTTCTTTCATTAACGTAGTTCAGCAAACAGGTTTGATCAGCCTGTTATTTGAAATCTGTTCATGCATACATGGTTAGCCATGGCATGCTTTGGCGTATTCCCAAGCAAGTTTGGCATGATTGCGAATATAGTGAAGTTAGCTGTTTGGCAATAAAAAGTGTTAAACGTGTGTAGGAATCAACTGCCAGCTTTTTTATTGCTTCTAATAGAATCTCGTTTTCTGAAATTGGTGTCAAATCATATCCCAACATGCTTGTCAGTTTATTTGTTGAGTTCCATAAGCAGCAAGCAGCTCATTTGGTGGAACAACACAACCTGGAAGTTCCCTTCCAAGCCACTCACCATCCTGACTTGGAAATATATCGCCGTTCCTTCACTGTCGCTGGGTCAAAATCCTGGAACTCCCTTCCTAACAGCACTGTGTCTGCATCCACAAAAATTGGACTGCAGCGCTTCAAGAAAGCGGCTCACCGCCACTTTCTCAAGGGCAGTTAGGGATGAGTAATAAATGCTGGCTTAGCTAACGATGCCCACATATCATGAATAAATTGAGAAACATTTCTTCTGCTTAGCAGCTGGGTACACAACAATTTGCATTCATATAGCACCTCTAATTTAATAGAACCTTATCAGCCAACATTTTGACAGCCAGCCACATAAGGAAATGTTAGAAGTGGTGACCAAAAGTTTGGTCAAAGAGGCACCTTTAAAGGGGCATCTTGAAGGAGAAGAGAGATGAAGAGGCGGAGAGGCTTAGGGAGGATATGGGTGTTCCTAGACACTGGACTCAGGACAGTTAGTCCCAGTGTATTAACTGACCAGCATTTTAAAAAAATTCACTTTCTGACTGACTGAACAATATAGTATTGAATCTACAATATCTTTTAATTGTTTCACTGTTGCTTTGCATGACATTATTGAACAAATCCCTGGGGTGTAATTCCTTTTGACTGAAATTTTGCCACATCAAACAATTAGTTCATATAAAGACCTGTCCCTGTATTTATGTATCAAAATAGTGCAGACAGCAAGTTATGTGGGCAGATGATGCATGGATGCAGGATATAAGCCCATAAATTTTGAGCCATCATTTCCAGCCAGAATATCACACTTACCCCCCCTATCCTCATTTGTCAACTCACACTCTTGCTGAGAGATTCTTTCCTGGATCACTTTTATAAGATGCCATTCCCACTGCCATTCTCACCTCAGTAAGTCGAGTAACCAAATGGTAATACAACATTTAGACCCTCACCTTTCTGCTTGTAGTGACGCCCTAAAGCCTTGCATACCATAAGTAACCATATACATTCTGGGTTACATGTTGAAAAATAAACCACGGTGTTCTACATGCATTTAAAGCATATTGGTATGAAAATTATGGGTGCATTCAGTTGATTTAATTATAATTTATCATTTTGTCAAAATGAAAGACACACACTTACCCTTAAGAAACGTATCCTTATTTGGAGGCTTTTGAGGTTATGGTGCCACCTGTAGCGGTGCAGGTTTAAAATGAATAGCCATTTCCTCCTCAGTGTTGTGTTGAGTCAGAGCCAGGTCTATTACCATAATTATTCGACCCAAAATGGAACATACCACACTGTCGTTTATAGTAGATCGAGAAATTATCTTTGAAAGAGGTGTGCCATATATTTTTGACTTCACATTTCTTGTTTCCTGAATTGTTAACATAGTTCCTCAAACAATTCTTACATGATGAATGCAGGGTAGCAACCTTTGTATTAAACAAAGAACAAGGAAACAATAGTCAAATGTTATGCAAACAATCAAAACAACGAAAAAGTTTCACACTCTGCAGGGTGTCCCATGGGTAACTCCCTGAATCTTCTTTAAAATAGTACTGTGGACTTTTTTTTACATCCACCTGAAAGGATGGGCAAGGCCTTGGTTTAATATCTCAGTGTGAATCCCTGGCTTGATATCCAACTTGCTGCCTGGGCATGAAGCTGGCAATGTGGAACTGCCGCCTGGCATAGAGACAGCCCAATTTTCATCAGCTTGGTTTGGATTGCTTGGACAAGTGACTGGCAGAGACCCGCCTATTCTTGCGGGAAAACACAGCCCGGTGTTTCAGGTGGCAGGTCGCTGACATTGGGGCTGGCGAGGTGTGGTGCGTTAAATGGGCAGCCTTGTGAGGCCTGTGGTTTTTATTCTTTAACGGCAGGTGGGCATCGCTATCTAGGCCAGCATTTATTGCCCATCCACAATCGCCCTTGAGAAGGTGGTGGTGAGCCGTCTTCTTGAACCACTGCAGGCCACGTGTTGTAGGTACATCCACGTTGCTATTAGGGAGGGAGTTCCAGGATTTTGACTCAGTGACAGTAAAGGAACTGCAGAATATTTCCAAGTCAGGGTGGTGAATGGCTTGGAGGGGAACTTGCAGGTGGTGGTGTTCCCAAGCATTTCCTGCCCTTGTCCTTCAAGGTGCTAGAGGTCATGGGTTTGGAAGGTGCCGCCGAAAAAGCCTTGGTGACTTGCTGCACTGTATCTTGTACATGGTACACATTAGGCCCAATGTGCATCAATGGTGCAGAGAGTGAATGCTAAAGGTGGTGGATGGGGTGCCAATCAAGCGGGCTGCTTTGCCATGGATGGCGTCAAGCTTCTTGAGTGTTGGAGCTGCACTCATCCAGGCAAATGGAGAGTATTCCATCACACTCCCAACTTGTCAGTTGAGTTATTCGCCACATAATTCCCAGCCTCTGACCTGCTCCTGTAGAAACAGTATTTATATGGCTAGTCCAGCTCAGTTTCAGGTCAATGGTGACCCCCAGGAAGTTGATAGTGGTGTCTTCAGCAATGGTAATGCCATTGAAGGTCAAGGACCGATGGTCAGATTTTCTCTTGTTGGAGATGATCATTGCCTGGCATTTGTGTGGCACGGCTGTTACGTGCCATTTATCAGCCCAAGCCTGAATGTTGCCCAAGTCTTGCTGCATATTGATACAGACTGTTCTGTATCTGAGGTGTTGCAAATGGTACTGAATATTGTACAATCATCAGTGAAATTTGCTATGTAAATGCATGTCTTTCTATCTTATTCTTTCCTTGGAACAGTCCAGGTGAGGGCACTTCACGCTGTTCCAAAGAAACTCTCACACTGGCTGCAGCAATTAAGATTGACTCCCTAAACTGAAATTTGCAAACACATCCTGAATTCCAGAGATTGAAAATCAGGAAGGAAAACTGGGTTCTTGCCAGTGCCATTGGGACTGATGCAGGAACTGAATTCTCACTGGTATTTGATTTCGTTCCCGCCCCAAGCAGACATATAATTTTGCTTTCTTCATTTACTTAACTTAAATACAGAATTTGCATTGTTGTCAATGGATCTTCCTTTCTTTCTTTTTTCCCCCTTTCCCTCTTTCTTTCTTTCCCTCTTTCTTTCCTTCCATCCTTCCTCCCTGCCTCCTACCCTCCCTCCCTTCCTCCCTTCATCCTTTCCTCCCTTCCTTCGCCACTCCTTTCCTCCCTTCCTTCGCCACTCCCTTCCTTTGATCCTCCCTTCCACACTCCGTCCCTCCCACAATTGCCCCCACTTTCCTTTGCTCCCATCCTTCCATCCTCCATCCCTTCCTTCCTCCCATCATCCCCTCCTGTCCTCCCTTCCCATCCACCCTCCCTTCCTCCCTTCATCCCTCGCTCCCTTACTACCTCCCATCCCCCCGTCCACCCATCCTCCTTCCCTCCCTCCCTACCTTCCTTCCTTCCTCCCCTCCTCGCTCCCCATCCACCCTGCCTCCCTCCATCTCTCCCTTCCTTCCTTCCTTCTTTCCTTCCTCCCTCCCCCTCTTCCCTTCCTTTCTTCCTTCCTTCCTTCCTCCCCTCCTCGCTCCCCATCCGCCTTGCCTCCCTCCCTCCTTCCTTCCTTCCTCCCTTCCTCCCTTCCTCACATCCTCCTTTCCCATCCTCCCTTCCCATCCTCCCTGCCTTGCTCCCTCCCATCCTCCATCCCCATTCTCCCTTCCTCACTCTCCATCCACCCTCCCTCCCTCCTTCCTTCATTCCTTCCTTCCTCCCTTCCACCCACCCTCTCTCCTTCCTTCCTTCCTTCCTCCCTTCCTGCGTTGCTCCCTCCCGTCCTCACATCCCATCCTCTCGCTCTCCCTCCCTTCCTTTCTCTCTCCCTCTCTCCTTCCTTCCTTCCTTCTTCCCTCCCTTCCTCCCTTCCATCCTCCATTCCTCCCTCCCCTTCTCCCTCCCTCCCTCCCTTCCTTCTTGCCATCCCTCCATTCCTCCCACCCATCCTCCCTTCCCGTCCTCCCCCACTTCCTTCCTTCCTCCCCCCTTCCTTCCTTCCTCCCCCCTTCCTTCCCGTCCTCCCCCCTTCCTTCCCATCCTCCCCCCTTCCTTCCCTCCTCCCCCCTTCCTTCCTTCCTCCCCCTTCCTTCCCGTCCTCCCCCCTTCCTTCCCGTCCTCCCCCCTTCCTTCCCGTCCTCTCCCCCTTCCTTCCCGTCCACCCCCCTTCCTTCCCTCCTCCCCCCTTCCTTCCCTCCTCCCCCCTTCCTTCCTTCCTCCCCCCTTCCTTCCTTCCTCCCCCTTCCTTCCTTCCTTTCTTCCTTCCTTTTTTCCTTCCTCTCTTTTTCTCTGTTTCTCAGTTTCTTTCTTTCTTTCTGTCTCTCTTTCTCTCTTTGTTTCTCTCTCCCTTTCTTTCTCTCCCACTCTCTTTGTCTTTCTCACTCTCTTTCTCTCTTTTTCTCTCTTTCTTTCCCTTTCTCTCTTTCTCTCTCTCTCTTTCTATCTTGCTCGTTCTCTCCTTCTTTCTCTCTTTATTTTTCCCCCTCTTTCTTTCTCTCTCTCTCTCTTTCACACTTTCTTTCTCTCTTTCTTTCTCTCTTTATTTCTCCCTCTCTTTCTTTCTCTCTCTCTCTCTCTTTCACACTTTCTTTCTCTCTTTCTTTCTCTCTTTATTTCTCCCTCTCTTTCTTTCTCTCTCTCTCTCTCTTTCACACTTTCTTTCTCTTTCTTTCTTTATCTTTTTCACGCCAAGCCCCACTGATATCCTAGCTCTCAGTGTACTGATCTTTTTTCATTTCCTTCCATGTTTGGTTCTTCTTTATTTGGGACACAGTCCGATAGCTGTATTTCCCAGGCCCTTTCCTTCATTCCCCTAACTCTGTATTGCTGCTCATTTGGTATTTCTTCTGTTCCATTATAGTGGGTCAATCCTTCACTTATTATGGCCCTGCACAGTCAAACTCTTTCTCAAAACCTGTCTAATGTCAAAGTACTACAGTGATCATGGGGGATTTCACTATGCAGGTAGACTGGGAAAATCAGGTTGGTAGTGGATCCCAAGAAAAGGAATTTGTGGAATGTCTACGAGATGGCTTTTTGGAGCAGCTTGTGGTGGAGCCCACTAGGGAACAGGCAATTCTAGATTTAGTGATGTGTAATGAGGCAGATTTGATAAAGGAGATTATGGTGAAGGAACCCTTAGGTGGAAGTGACCATAATATGATAGAATTTGCCCTGCAATTTGAGAGGAAAAAGCTGGAATCAGATGTAACGGTATTACAGTTGAATAAAGGCAACTACAGAGGCATGAGGGAGGAGCTGGCCAGAATTGACTGGGAGATGAGCCTAGCAGGAAAGACATTGGAACAGCAATGGCATGAAGTTCTGGGAGTAATTTGGGAGACAGCAAAAATTTATCCCTGGGAAGAAGAAGCATACTAAAGGGAGGACGAGGCAACCATGGCTGACAAGGGAGGTCAGGGACAGCATAAGAGCTAAAGAGAAAGCATACAATGCAGCGAAGAGCAGTGGGAAACCAGGGGATTGGGAAGCCTACAAAGACCAACAGGGGACAACTAAAAAAGAAATAAGGAGGGAGAAGATTAAATATGAGGGTAAACTAGCCAGTAATATTGCAAGAATGTTTTTAGATATATAAAGGGTAAGAGAGAGGAAAAAGTGGACATTGGGCTGCTGGAAAATGATGCTGGAGAAGTAGTAGTGGGGAACAGAGAAATGGCGGAGGATCTGAATAGGTACTTTGCGTCAGTCTTCACGGTGGAAGATACAAGGAACATCCCCAAAGTTCAAGAGAGTCGGGGGGCAGAGGTGAGTATGGTGGTCATTACCAAGGAGAAGGTGCTAGGAAAACTGAAAGGTCTGAAGGTGAATAAGTCACCTGGACCAGATGCATTACACCCCAGAGTTCTGAAGGAGATAGCTGAAGAGATAGTGGAAGTGTTAGTGGTGACCTTTCAGGAATCACTAGAGTCAGGGAGGGTCCCAGAGGACTGGAAAATTGCTAATGTAACCCCCCTGTTTAAGAAGGGAATGAGGCAAAAGAAGGGAAATTACAGGCCGATTAGCCTGACCTTGGTTGTTGGTAAGATTTTAGAGTCCATTATTAAGGATGAGATTTCAGAATACTTGGAATTGAATGGTAAAATAGGACAAAGTCAGCATGGTTTCATCAAGGGGAGGCCATGCCTGACAAATCCGTTAGAATTCTTTGAGCAGGTAGTGAGTAGGTTAGACAAAGGAGAGCCAATGGATGTTATGTACTTGGACTTCCAGAAGGTCTTTGACAATATGCAGCACAGGAGGCTGCTCAGTAAGATAAGAGCCCATGGTGTTAGAGGCATGTTACTAGCATGGATAGAAGATTGACTGTCTGGCAAGAGGCAGGGAGTGGGGATTAGGGTGTCCTTCTCAGGATGGCGGCCGGTGACTAGTGGAGTTCCGCAGGGGTCAGTGTTGGGACCACAACTTTTCACTTTATACATTAATGATCTAGATGAAGGAATTGAGGGCATCCTGGCTAAGTTTGCAGATGATACAAAGATAGGTGGAGGGACAGGTAGTATTGAGGAGGCCAGGAGGCTGCAGAAGGATTTGGACAGGTTAGGAGAATGGGCAAAGAAGTGGCAGATGGAATACAACGTGGGGAAGTGTGAGGTCATGCACTTTGGGAGGAAGAATAGAGGCATAGACTATTTTCTAAATGGAGAGAGAATTCAGAAATCTGGAGTGTAAAGGGACTTGGGAGTCCTAGTCCAAGATTCTCTTAAGGTTAACTTGCAAGTAGATGCAGTAGTTAGGAAGGCAAATGCAATGTTGGCATTTATTTTGAGAGGACTAGAATATAAAAGCAGGGATGTGCTGCTGAGGGTTTATAAGGCTCAGTCAGACCACTTTTAGAATATTGTGAGCAATTCTGGGCCCCATATCTCAGGAAGGATGTGCTGGCCCTGGAGAGGGTCCAGAGGAGATTCACGAGAATGATCCCAGGAATGAAAGGCTTAACATATGAGGAACGTTTGAGGACTCTGGGTCTATACTCGATGGAGTTTAGAAGGATGAGAGGGGATCTGATTGAAACTTACAGAATACTGAAAGGCTTGGATAGAGTGGACATAGGGAAGATGTTTCCATTAGTAGGAGAGACCAGGAGCCGAGGGCACAGCCTCAGAGTAAAGGGAAGACCTTTTAGAACAGAGATGAGGAGAAACTTCTTTAGACGGAGAGTGGTGAATCTATGGAATTCATTGCCACGGAAGGCTGTGGAGGCCAGGTCATTGAGTGTATTTAAGACCGAGATAAGATAGGTTCTTGATTGGTAAGGGGATCAAAGGTTACGGGGAGAAGGCGGGAGAATGGGGTTGAGAAACCTATCAGCCACGATTGAATGGCGGAGCAGACTCGATGGGCCGAATGGCCTAATTTCTGCTCCTATGTCTTATGGCCTAACTGTACTGGGGGATAGGCTGTAAATACATGAAGCTTCATTCTTGAAAGGAAGTGAGGAGCAGGGGCATCTTCAAGATAAAAGAGACACGAAGCAGATTAGAAAAGTTGATTCCAAGCCATGTTTTGAATTGAACCTTAGTTTTGAGCCCAGGGATTGTTGGCAAAAACTGGATAAAGGTGAGTTCAGAATTAATACCATAAGACCATAAAGCATTGGACCAGAAGTAGGCCATTTGGCCCATCGTCTCTGCCCTATCATTCAATGAGGTCATGGCTGATCTGATAATCCTCAATTCCACTTTCCTGCCTTTTCCCCATAACCCTTGATTCCCTGACTGATTAAAAATCTGTCTATCTCAGCCTTGAGTATACTTAACGACCCAGCCTCTACAGCCCTCCGCGGTAAAGAATTCCACAGGTTCACTACCCTCTGAGAGAAGAAATTCTTCCTCATCTCTGTCTTTAATAGGTGACCCCTTACTCTGAGATGATGCCCTCTGGTCCTAGGCTCTCCCACAAGGGGAAACAACCTCTCAGCATCTTCTCTGTCAAGTCCGCCAACAATCTTGTATGTTTCAATGAGTTCACCTCTCATTCTTCTAAACTCCAATGAGTATAGGCCAAACCTACTCAACCTCTCCTCATAAGAAAATTCCTCCATGCCCGGGATCAACCTAGTGAATCTTCTCTCAACTGCCTCCAATGCCAATATATATTTCCTTAGATAAGGGGACTAAAATTGTTCATAGCATTCTAGATGTGGTCTAACTAGTGCCTTGTATAGTTTAAGCAAGACTTTCCTATTTTTATGCTCCATTCCCTTTGAAATAATGGCCAACATTCCATTTGCCTTCCCTATTACCTGTTGAACTTGTATGTTAGCTTTTTGGGATTCATGCACAAGGACTCCCAAATTCCTCTGTGATGCAGCCTTGGCCAGTCTTTCCCCATTTAAAAATTTTTCATCTCCTCTATTCTTCCTGCCAAAGTGCATAACTCACATTTCCCCACATTATATTCCATCTGCCAAGCTTTTGTCCATTCACTTAACCTGTCTATATCCCTCTGTAGACTCCTTGTGTCATCCTCACCACTTGCCTTCCTGCCTATTTTTGTGCATTCTGCAAACTTGGCGATAGTACATTCACTTCCCTCATCTAAGTCATTAATATGTATTGTAAATAGTTGAGGCTCCAGCACAAAGCACAAAATACCACAAATCAGTTCTTCATATGAAGAAAGAAAGACATGGATTTATATAGAGCCTTTCACAACTACTGGACATCTCAAAGCACTTTAGAGCAAATCAAGTACTTTTGAAATGGCATCACTGTTGTAATTTTGGAAATATGGCAGCTCATTTTAACACAGCAAGATCCCACAAAAAGCAATGTGACAATAACAAGATAAGCTGTGGTTTTACGGGATTGGTTAAGGGGTAACTAATGGCCAGGATATTGGAGGTGATTCTCCTGCTCCTCTCCAAAGCAGTGCTCTGGGATCTTTTATGCCTGCTGAAGAGAGCAGGCAGGGCCTCAGTTCAATGTCTGATCTCAAAGGCAGCACAGCAAAGTATTAGCTTTCACTTCTGTGCTCAAATTCTCTACTGCAACTTGAACCCACAACCTTCTGAATCAAAGCCACAAATGTGACTAACCGAGCCATGGCTGACACGGAGTGTGTGGTTAATAATTGAAGTGGCCTACCACATAGAGCAACAAAGGATGACACAGGCTTCATTTGCATTCTAGTTGCAGCGTTGGTGAAAATTAGTATGGCTTTGCATTGATACTGCAGTAGGGTTGCTAATTTAACCAGAATCAAACATCAGAGATTGACAGTGTGGCAAAGTTGGCTGGGACTTCCAGCGGAGATCACTTTGGGTTTTATCAGCTGACCTCCATTGTGTGGGTAACAACTGTTTGCACTGATAATAAGTTTGCATGGCAATTGTACCCTTAGATGATGTATTGGTAGGTCTGGGGAACTGTAGGGGATGGCAGAATGAATGTGTGAGATGGGTTAAATGGCCTCCATCATTATTTCTTATTTTTTTGAATTCAGGCTGCTCTTGGGATGAAATTTGCCCTTATCTCTTGCTCTTGCAAGTGAGGTCTCTATCCCTCACTGAAGGGCTATAAAGTCCTATTGAATCAAACACATTCAAACAATACAGCAGTCCATTGCTGTTCATATGAATGGTGAGGGTCCCTATTTAACACCCCGCTATTAAACAGGGTTTAGTTACATGCTGTAGTGCAGGTGATGTGTCATATTATTATGGTCTGGTCCCAGTATAAAAAGGCATATAACTATGGCTACAACAGGGGAGTGAGGACATTTAATAAGATATGAGAAGTGAAAAACAGATTGTTAAACAACATGTCCCACAAGTAATATTAAGCCTAAATGAAAAGTCAGTAACTTTCCTTATGGATAACTTCATAAAATGACATTTTGCAACAGGATAAGGACAGCTGGATTTTTCTAATAATCATTTGCAGATGCACATGTTGAAGAGTTGAGAGAGGCTGAAATCACTCTCAATGTGTTATTAGTAAGAATCTGTATCAAAATCGTATGAAATGCTCCAATCTCTCACAGAGTGCCACCCAACTGTGAACTGTTGCCTCTGTCTCAGCCCATCTGCTGCTGAATCCCTCATCCACTCCATCACTCTGAACACAGTTATTTCAATTCACCTCTAACCTGTTCTCCAAATTGTGTAAGCTTTAGCTCATAACATACTATCTTGCTCATCCATCATCCCACTTCTTGCTGACCTATATGGGTTCTTGGTTTCCGCCCATCACCCCTCTTTCCCTAGAATGACTTCACTCCCACCCCACCCTTCACTCTGCCCATGGCTGACTCTGCCCTCTTGCCCATTCATGACCTTAGGTGCCTGTCATTGGAGGCTGTGCCTCCATCCTCTGGAATTCCCTCCCTAAATCCTTCTATCTCTCTGCCTCTCTCCCCATCCTTAAATGTCCTCCTAAAACTCACCACTGTGGCCCACCCCTCTTAATATGTCCTTTCTTGTCTCCACCTCTTTTTGTCTGATTACGCTTCTGCAAAGTGCTTAGAACCATTTTTCTGTCTTAAGGATGCTATATAAATGCACTTGTCATTGTTAAGGATTTACAGATCTGAAAATAATAAAATAAATACTGCAATGGTGATAATTGCTTTCAAATATTTGGCTGCCACATTACTGTAAATGCCAAGAAAAATTGCACTTCAGAAGTACTTCATTGGCTGTAAAGATCTTTGCGATGCCCTGAGGTCATGAAAGTTATCATATAAATGCAAATGATTTCTTTCTTCTTGTTGTAGATCAGAATGAAAAGCTTCAATGTGCCATATTCATTGTCCTACAACTGACGTAAGCATGGGAAAAGTTGAAATTAGTAAGTAATTGCATGATGTATTAGATTACCCCCCCCCCCACCGTTAACTTCTCAGAATGGGATTTATTTTTATTATTGGGTTCAATTTGCTGGGATTAAAGTTTTCCCTTTTGTAATGGGATTCATGGTGCTGAATCCAGATATGCAGGTCTGGTACAACCTGGGGATCCACAACATGAACCTAATGAACTTGCCAAAGTCTTTGTGCCTGGTCTTATTGGATCTGACAGGTCTAACATAGACCTCCAGATAGCTCTTTAAGAATGGCTCATTTGGAGCTGGTGTCACTCTCATGGGTGTCTTGTGGCTTAAGGATCCTTTGTGAACTTAGTTTAGATACTACCCATTCTTATTCTCCAACTGAGCACCGAGTCAACCTGTGCCCAATCTATACAGACGTTGGTCTGTTAGTTCCTCTGCTAAATTCATGGCCTTGTATTTTTAGGTGCCCAGGTTGAAGCCTTCCCTGCTCAGAATTTTCAGTAACCCCGCCAGTCAGCTATCAAAGATAGGCAGTGACATTTTCTTTTTAAATTAAGCAAAAAAATTCCCAAACAGTGGCAGGATCATGAGTGCTGCCTTGACTTTGCAAGCTTCACAATTGCTCCCACTGTCCTGGTAGCTCACTTCCACCACCCCAAACCCCTTCCACACAGAATGAAGTGCCTCAACATAATACTCTGTTATGACGTGGTAGACGATATGTGCCAGGTGGACCAAATCCACAAGGGAAACTTGGCCACACTGTCACAATGGTTTTGAAATTTGTATTTATTACAAGAAGATGTGTGCACTGAATTCAGAAGTAACATGTCCACTAAGATCTTTAGAGATTTTAAAAACTAAATTGAAGTATTTATTAACAAAATAAAAGCTATCAAGCACAATTACCTAACACTATAACAGCTCCTAAAACTCCCAATTAACCTGACTGCCAGTTACACACCTCCCTTAAGGCAAAGTCCAAAATAGAGTTTAGATTTAAAAACAAAACAAGCGAATTAACTCAGTACCCATTTGACAGTGGAATTCCAAATGGCTTTCTCCAACTTTAGTTACTGGACGCAACAGACTTATGCTGGAGGCTCCTTCAAGGCTGTTTCATATACTCCTGTTAGATCTTTCATGACCCCCAAACAGGGCCTTTCATTCTTCTTTATATATGCTTCTCTCTCTTTAATATGTAAATTCAATTGATCCATATGTCTTTGGAACTGTACCTTTCCCACAATATAAAAAATTTCATGCTGCCAATATTGTCAGTAACCTTTGGGAAAAATAAACACACTGCTTAGCCTTGCTCATCTGGCTAGTTATAAACATACTAATAACCCTTTGAAATCCAAACAACCCCTTCACTTATCTAAAAATGCAAATTCCCTTCACACCTTACATGCTAAGACAGCATCCATGTTTACTCATTAGCATTTCAAGTACATTTCTACACCTGGCTTCTTTTGATAATGTCAAGCTTGTAGTCTACTTGACTCCAAGGTAATTAAATCACACAGACAGAACCATCTACACTCACACCCATAAATCTACTTTACAATAAACCAGAAAAATATTTTCATAATAACTCTCACAGAGGGACAATTTACCATAGCCAATCCACCCAACCAGCACCCATTTGGATGGTGAGAGGAAACCAGAGCACCCAACAGAAACCCACACAGGCACCACAAAAACATACAAACTCCACACAGACAGACACCCAAGATCAGGATTGAACCCAGGTCTCTCAAGCTGTGCAGCAGCCAAACTAACCACCATGCCGCCATGATGCCCCCAGAAAGTAGGCAGTGCCCTTAATATTGCTAAATTTTAATTTCTAAGTGGGAAATTAGACATCGACAGATGTTGATCCAGCAGCTGCCTTTTAACAGATGCAAACTGATACTAATTCAGTCACCTTCTCTGAAGATCTCTTCCAGGTGCCCACTATCCTTTGAAGATACAGTGTGTTCCTTTTCTTTAACTGCGTTTGAGATGATGTAGAATGATATGGATTACGTTGAGTTCACTACAGGATAGGTAACTCATGAACTCTGGAAAAAAACAGGTTGCCTGCATCAAACAGCCTTTCCTGGTCCCTAAAACTCTTCTTAATGTAACCAAAATAATTATGCTCAGACACAAATAATACTCCACACCACCAAATAGCAAATGATCGTTTATTTGAATTCAACTGCATAATAGTTTCTAGGATCATGCTAACATTCAAATAACTGAGTTAGAAAAGTAATGCATTGCACTGCATATCAAAATATTTCCAAATAGAAATCTTCAAATTGCAAGAATACTCCAATCTTAAATGTTATTTACACTGTGGTCGCCATACCAATGGGCAGGGTGCAAAGAAGATTTACAATGAATGATAGGAGAAATGCGGGGTATACTTATCTGGAGAGGATGAACAGGCCAAACTCCCTCACTTTTGAAAAGAGATGACTGGGGTGAAATGGTCACCAAGAAATCAAATGGCGAGTTTAGAAGAAGTGGTGAAAATATGGAATTTGCTACCACAGGGTATGGTTGAAACGTATAGCATAAATGCATTTAACAGGAGGCTAGATAAGCCTATGAAGGAGAAGGGAATAAAGGTCAACGCTAATAGAGTTAGATGAGGAAAGGAGCTCAAGTGGAGCAAAAACACTGATAAAAACACAGGGGCCAACTGGATTGTTGCTGTGCTGTATATCGTATGTAAACATAGATACTTTGAAGGGCAAGAGAAACTAACTCTGGAACTTGGAGACCAAAACCAATACAGGACAATATCTACCGTCACAAAGCTTTGTAGGACTGCATGATACAACCTGTCTTGTCATAACACAAAATGATTTGGCATTGCTGCCATATGATTTACATTAATATCACGGGGTGGATTTTGCAGAGGGAGATACTACCTGCCCACACCCCACCACCTCCCCCCTCACCCCCGAGCTAAAGGTTCATTGGCACCTTGTCGCTGAGCAGAAATATGACAATAGGCTGGGGGGGGGGGGGGGTGGGAGGGGGGTGGCCTTAATAGGTGAGAGTGGGACTTCTGCCCCTCAGGGACAGGAAGTCCCGCCCTAGAGAGCTGCTGGCCAATCTGATTGGCCAGCAGCTCTGTTGTCCCAGCAGTGCCAGAAGGGAGCAGTGGTCACTGCTGGGACTAAACATAGTCCACAGGAAGATGAAAAGATGGATACTGGACTTGGTAACCCCTGGGATCTGGGTGGGCAATTTTTGGAGACCGCAGAAATGGGGGCGAGGGCGCGGTGGGTGGGGTTGTGGGGGTGGGGGCTGCGAGTTTGGAGATTTGGTTAAGAGAGACCAGCAGAGGGGGGTACAGAGGTGGGTTACTATCTTGGGGAGGGGGTGCCTCTAATTAGCAAAGCGGACCACCCCTCCCCTCCACCCCCCCCCCCCCCACCCCCCCTACCCCCCCCAAAGGGGGTGCTCTCCCTACCTTCCTGCCAGCAGGCCAAGCAGTGGAAGCTGCCGAGCTGTTAGTTTTCCTTCCACCTCCCCCTGCAGATTGAAAAATTTACGGCTGAGGCAGAATGAGGCACTTAGGCAGTTCACTGTTGCCCACCCCCCCCCCCCCCCCCATAATATGGGGGGGGCAACTCGGGGCTGGGCAGGAAGGCTGACCACCGAATTCATTTTATGTGCCCCTCCACCTTCAAATATTCTGGCAGGGGTCCGTAAAACGCACCCCCTATGTCTAGCTGTTGCTAACCTTTTGCGCCATGACTTAGTTTGACTGTCAAACCAATGTGATATATAATAAAAAAAGGTGCAGTGCTTAATATAGTTTTTGAGATGAATACCAGTTACTAGTCAATGGCACGACAGTGCATTCTCCTTCGAAAATGCTTGTGTTTATTCTGTTCAAAATACTTGTTTTTTTATATGCCGTGTGAAAGGGGCACTGTGTTCGTTGAGATTGTTTGCAAACCTGTTTTTATCTTCCAGTGGTGCTCCTGTCTTTCATGAAGGTGCTAATTCCTTGCAGGGGAAGGATTCCACATGAGTTAGGACTCACCTTGGCCAAATGCAGACCAAGCCAGCGATGCCCACATCCCATGAATGAATTAAAAATAAAGGCCATTGTTCACATTGATATGTATTGATGACTATTCATCTGCAGGGACCATCACGTTTTGAAGTGGAGAAAATTGCAGGTTTATGGGAAAAGAGCAGGGGAGTGAAACTCATTGGATAGCTCTGTGAAAGAGCCAGCACAGTTACAATGGACCGAGTGGCTTCCTTCTGTGCAGTAAGGCTCTGATTTTACGGTCCATGGTTTCCTAACAATCTTTCATGTGGAAACCTGGGTGCGACTCATTACTGTTATCAATCATGCTCTCAAAAGCCTCCAGTGATGGACGATTGTGGCCCTGGAAGAAAGCTTAATATTAGCAAACAGTGAAAGTCCCTCTATGGGCCAATGCAATTCCACACTTGTCCACAGGGTGGTTAGGAGTTTTTGTTTTGGTCTACATTGGCTGCCAGGGCATCAAACTTACACTGACACTGGACTGGTTAACCATCATTTCCACTGAAATCAATGGAAACTCCAATAACAGCTTATACATAGTGCCTTCAACACAATAAAACATTGATCCACTAAGAAAGATATTAGGACAGCGAGCCAAAAACTTAGTCAAAGATGTAAGGAGCATCTTAAAGGAGTAAAATGAAGTAGAGAGACGGGGAGGTTTGGGGAGGGAATTCCAGACTTTCGGCAACTGAAGGCACAGCCACCGCTGGTAGGGCGATAAACATCAGGGATGAGCAAGAGTGCGGATTTGGAGGAATGTAGGGGTCTCGGAGGGCTGTAGAGCTGGAGGTTACATACGTAGATAGAGAGAGGGACAAGGCCAAGGGTTTGAATACAAGGGATGTTTACATTTTTACATCAAGTCGCTGAAGTAGAATTGAGCAGCTTCCATAATGGGTTATTGATCAGCATCTGCGGTTTAGGCATGAGCAGCAAAACTAGAAAATCCCACTTTGATTTCTGTCTACTAAAGGGACAGAATGTTTCGGTCCCGTGGGCGGACGCGTTCCTGACCTCACTGCCATAAAATCACGTGAGATGACATCAGGCGAGCGCCCTGACATCATCACGCACTCGTGCGATATTTCACTCGGCAGGCGCTGGCAAAAGTCGGAAGAGCGCCGGCCGACAATTAAGCGGGCAATTAAGCCCATTAGCGGGCCAATTGTAAGCGATTTTTTGTGGCCCGTCCAACCTGATTGGTGGACGAGCCCATCAGCCAGGTGAGCGTTACGTTTTTGCTGAAATCTCCGTTAGGCATGGACACTTTTCTTGCAGCGTTTTTTGTGCTTTCTTTTATTATTTGGAGGTCTGCAGCTCCCTGGGGCGTCTGTCTGCCTTCAGGGAGCTCAGTGGAAGGGCCGGCCAGCACTCGCGGTGACATCAGCACCCGCCCTCTTCCCGCTCCCACCCGGCTGCTCTGAGCCTTTCTCAGGGGGCGTTTTGTGAAATCGCGGCTGGGGGGGGCTGGTTCCTCTCTGTTCCTGGGCCTGCTGATTGTGCGCACCTGACCCATGCAAAATTCGGGCCCAGGTATTGTTTTCAGACTACTCAAAAAAACAACTTAAAAGCATTAAAGTACCCTGGAGAAATCTTGTCTCTTGCTGTATTAAATGTGGTTGGCGTCTATTGGATTACAGTAAAAAAAAATGTGTGCGCCCTCCTTGTGGGAACCATCATTATGTAGCAAGTAAACTGTAGCCCGCATCTTCTGAGCAACACGCGGAAGTTCCCTCAACTTCCAAATGCCAAATGTGGCTGCACATTTCTAGCGGGCCATTCCGAACCTGGCTTCCACCAAATGTGCAGCACAGCGTCTGTCGGAAACCTCCGTAGGAGCAGGGTAGAGTTGGGGGGAGCTCTGGATATGTCCCCTTTTTATGGCACCAGCTGCTGAATGGTAAGTTTAATGTTTCAGTTTGAGCTTCAGTGAATGGTGACGAAAGGGTAAATGGGTAAGTGAGTGAATGGGTAGGTGAGTGAGGTAAGTAAGTGGGTAAGTGGGTAGCAGGTAGATGGGTGAGGTTGATAAGTGGGGAAGTGGGTAGAGGGGTGGGTGGGTAATTGGTAAATGGGGAAGTGGGTAGGAGGTGGGTAAGTGGGCAAATGGGTAGATGGATGGGTGGGTGGGTGAGTTGGCTAGGTGGGTGAGTTGGCTAGGTTGGTGAGTTGGCTAGGTGGGTGAGGTGAGCTAGGTGGGTAGTCGAGTTAAGGCGTAGTTGGGTCAGGTCGGAGGGCTTGCTGGGTGGCCAGGGGGTAGTTGGGTCAAGTCGAGTGGTAGTCGGGTCAGGTTGGAAGGGTGGTCAGGTTGGTGGTCAGATCAGGTCTGGGGGGGCTAGATGGGTTGGGTCATTGGGGCAGTTGGGGGGGGGGGGTCAAGGGGGAGCCGGGAGTCGGGGGGGGGGCATGACTGGGCTGTGTGTTCTGATGTTGGATGTTAGACTAAGCTTAATCTGTTTAAACATTTCCTGGGTCACGGAACTGTCAGTCGGAAACATTCGCAGAGGGTCCCTGGGAGTAGATGAATTGCCCATTGGAAGTTGGAACTTTCTGGGCAATTCCCACTGATGTCAGAAGTTCAGGACTTTCATAGGGCCCGACATACATCTTTAGTCGTATGCTTGACCTACAATAATACGGAGACCAGACAATTTGGCCCTATGTGTTTTATGCTTGAAAACAAGGGCCAAAGTGATCCTATCAAGATCACAACTTTTGATCTGGAGGTAGTGAGCAGTGGGTAGTTTATTATTCATTCTATGCATATGCATGTTGTTGACAAAGTTGGTATTTATTGGTCATCCCTAATTACCCTTGAGAAGGTTATGGTAGGCCATTTTCTTGAACTGCTGTAGTCTGTGTGGTGAAGGCACTCTCATGACGCTGTTAGGTATAGGTAGCTCCAGGATTTTGATCCACCATGAAGTAAGGAAAGATATATGTGCAACCTCAAGATGCTGTGTGAATTCAAGAGGAGCTTGGAGGTGATGGTGAGCCCCAGCTCCTTCTGCCTTTGTTTTTCTAAGTGGTGGAGTTTGTGAATCTGGGAGGTGCTGACGATGAAGTCTTGGTGAATTTTTTGAAATGAATCCTGTGCTTAGTACTATCCAGAGGTTCACCATTCTCTGAGTGAAGAAGTTTCTCCTCATCTCAGTCCTAAGTGGTTCACCCCATATCCTGAGACAGTGACCCCATGTTCTAGAACCCCCAGCCAGAGGAAACATCAGCTCATGCAGCCAGTCTGTCCAGCCCTCTCAGAACTTTATACGTTTCAATGAGATTAATTACACAGTAACATTTTCTGTAATGCTTGTTTCATTCTACATTGAATGGTCAGCAATGCCAGTTCATACAGACACACAGATGCATTCTCTGTGACATTAGGCCTATTAGGCCAATAGGCCGGGAGACCCCTTGACTTGATGCAAGCCCACTCCAAGCAATGATCGGTGCCAATGAGAAAATGGTAGAGTACAGTGGGCCAGTTGACAACTGATAAGAGGGAGATGGTGAGCAGCTGAGAATAAGCATGTATTGCCCTGACGCTGACGGCACTTGTAAAGGTAAAGGGGCTGAAATTCATCAGAGGATCATTTCCAATACAAATAGGAGGCCTTATAGACTTGGTCCTAAATTGGGCATCTCACCTTGTTAATATATCTGTGCCGGTCACTCCTGAACGGACAACTCAGTTGTTGAGGATGACAATTTTCAGGATGATTGCCCCATTTTGTAATTGACTTTACACTGGTTACGTATCTTAAATTATCCATTCCGAATGTTGCTGTTGTTTTACCGTGACTCCCTTTCAATGACAACTTGCATTGGCATTTCAGAGTGTGTTTACACTCCTTCCCCCTGTTCTGTTCCTTTTTCTAAAACATTGTTCATCTTTCAGTTTTGAGGAAGTTTATAAGCTATTTGCATGCTCTGGACCGCTGTGGTCTGGCAAGGGGTATCCTGTTTTGGTTGTAAGTATAATCTATCCAGGAGAAGGAGGAATGTCACAATACACCTGGTGAAAATCCAGACATTACAGGAATACTTTAACTGCATAGACCACAGTGGAAGAGCAGCAAAATGGATGCTAATATCATAACTTTGTTATATTTTGACAAAGGGCGAGCTTTGCAATAAGGGAGCTGTTGTGTAAAGGAATAGCAACATTAGAATTACTAGATGGAAAAAGACCAAGATTCATCTATTTTTCCTTCTAATATCCTGGCACATGTTAAAAGGAGTTTTTTGACTAATCATAGCAATCAATCTCTATCAATTATTAGACCCAGACCATGAGGTGAGAAAATTTCACCAGTCACGGAGAGCTTTATGAGCCATAGGTTTTATTTACAGGATTATTGCCTCCGAGCATGTATTTAACCCAGTGGGTCTGGTGGAACTGTCCTCGTTCTGATTGGAGCTGACTGGTTTTCTGAAGAAGATGCTTTTCAGTTTGTTGAAAAATAGCTCCCTGAACTTGTCCCCCAACATGAAGTAGAAAATGGGGTTTGTGATTGAGTTGAGGAAAGCTATGGGCCTAGTGATGGCGTAAACAGCCTTTACAACCAATTTGCCACATTCCGACATTCTGTTGTTCTCTATTCTGGAAGCAATGCGAACATTGCGCATTATGTGATAAGGGGTGAAGAATACCAAGAAAATAACAATGGCCAAAATGACCAACTTAAGGGGCTTTTCCACCTGAATCTTGGTGCGTTGTTGCTGTATTTTTCTAAGGCCGCGCACAGTTTGGATGTAAAAGAAAAGCATGACACTGAGCGGTGCAAGAAAACCAAAAACTGTGAGGTACAGGCTGTAAATCAGATTGCGGGAGGCATCTCCTGAGCTGGCATAATCTAAACATCGGAGGATGGACTCGTGGTCTGTGCTGTTGTCAGTATTAATCTGAAGAAAAGTGAATATAGGCACTAACTCCAGTGTTACAAATATCCAAATACCAAGACAGACAATGACGGCGTTCCACTTTTTTTGAAAGGAGTGAAGTTGCAGTGGCCTCATCACCAGCAGGTACCGATCGAAACTGATGCAACAGAGAAACAGGATGCTTGTGTACATGTTAGTGTGAAGGATATATCTATTTAATATGCACATTACCTGACCAAAAGTCCACTTGTTGCCTCGGCCATAGTAAGCTACTAGCATGGGAAGGGTGCAAATAAAAGTCAGGTCTGTGATGGAAAGATTGAAAAGGTAGATGTTGCTGCATTTCCATTCCTTCAGACAGAACATATAGCCCCATATCACGGAGATGTTGCCTATGAATCCTAAGATGAACTCTAATCCATACATGGTTGGAAGGTAATACTTCTCCAGCTGAGGACTGATGTTCAAACACGTGTTATTCATTTCCTAGAAATTAAAAAAAAACAACAGACATAACACAATAGGGGCATGGAAAATCTGTTTATAATATATGATAAAAACATCTTATAGTTTTAGAGAAATAGTTGTGATATTGCAGACTGAATTATGTTGAACTATGTTTACCATTTCAATATTTCCATTGTACAATATGTATCAGGAGATAATTGGCTCACCATTACTCAGTTGACAGATTCACGTGTTGGAGGACAATCAAGATCAGTTACACTCAACAATTGGCTTGACTAAGTCAGAACCGCATGGAAAAATAGAAATGTACATAACAGAAGGAGGCCATTTGACCCACGAAATCTGTACCAGCTCTCTGCAGCAATCTAAAAACTAATCTCCCTGCCCTGCTCACCCTGTAATTTTATCTTCTGCTTCAAACATTTACCAACTTTGCTTTGATTCTTGTCTCAACAATTCCCTGTGACAAGACATTCTGTACTTGGCCAAGCCTCTGAGAAAGGAAAGCTTACAAGATAAGGGTTCAAGGTATTGGGGGCAATTTATTAATGTGGGTTGAGGGTTGGTTTACAGACAGAAAACAGAGAGTAGAAGTAAATGGATAATTTTTGGGTTAGCAGGCTGCAATTAGTGGGATGCTTGGAGCGCAGCTATTTACAATATCAATGACTGTGATAAGGAGATGAGTGTAATGTATCTAAATTTGCTGATGATGCAAAGCTAGGTGGAAAAGTAAAGGGATATAGACAGGCTGGAAGGAAGTCTTAACTTGCCTGGGGGGCAGTGACGGTGTTGATGTGTGCAGGCGGTGTTAAATACAGGAAAACTGCTAGTGTGTCAGAAATCTGACTTGACCCATCTACTTTGGGATTTAACTGGTGCAACACATAAGAAATCCCTTCGGACAGACAAACAATTAGAAAGTAAATTGTATGTTAGCCTTTATGTCAAGGGGTTAGAGCACCATACAGGGCTTTGGAGAGACCACGCCTTTTGTTTTATTCATTCCTGGGATGTGGGCGTCATTGGCTGGGCCAGCATTTTTATGGCCCATCCCTAATTGCCCTTGAGAAGATGGGGGTGAGTTGCTTCCTTGAAGGGCTGCAGACCATGTGGTGTAGGTACACCCATAGTGCTGTTAGGGAGGGAGTTCCAGGATTTTAACCCAACGACAGTGAAGGAAGGGCGATATATTTCCATGTCAGGATGGTGAATGGTTTGGAGGGAAACTTCCAAGTGGTGGTGTTTCCATTTATCTGCTGCCCTTGTCCTTCTGGATGGTAACGGTCATGGGTTTGGAAGGTGCTGCTGAAGGAGTCTTGGTGAATTCCTGCAGTGTATCTTGTAGATGGTGCACACTGCTGCCAATGGTGTTGGCAATGGATGGAATGAATGTTTGTGGAAGGGGAGCCAATCAAGTGGGCTGCTTTTTCCTGGATGGTGCCAAACTTATTGAGTGTTGTGGGACCTGCACGCATCCGGGCAAGTGGGGGGTATTCCATCACACTCTTGACTTGTGCCTTGTCAATGGTGGACAGGCTTTGGGGAGTCAGGAGGTGAGTTATTCACCGCAGGATTCCTAGCCTCTGAGATAAAAGCAAAATACTGCGGATGCTGGAAATCTGAAACAAAAACAAAAAGTTCTGGAAAAATTCAGCAGGTCTGACAGCATCTGTGGAGAGAAAGACAGAGTTAACGTTTCAAGTCCGTATGACTCTTCTTCAGAACTGGAAGACTAGAAGAGTCATACAGAAGAGTAAGACTCTTCTGAAGAAGGGTCATACGGACTCAAAACGTTAACTCTGCCTTTCTCTCCACAGGTGCTGTCAGACCTGCTGAGCTTTTCCAGCACTATTTTTTTTTATTCCTAGCCTCTTACCTGCTCTTGTAGCCACAGTATTTATGTGGCTAGTCCAGTTCAGTTTCTGGTCAATGGTAATCCCCATGATGTTGCTAGTGGGGGATTCAGCAATGGTAATGCCATCTAATGTCATGGGGTGATGGTTAGATTCCTCTTGTTGGAGATAGTACTTGTCTGGCACTTGTGTGGTGCGAATGTTACTTAGCACTTGTCACCTTAAGCCTGGATAATGTCCAGGTCTTGCTGCGTTTGGACATGGACATGGACTTGCTGCAGAATTCCCAGTTCTGGCCTATTCTTGTAGCCACAATATTCGTATGGCTGTTCAGTACAGTTTCTGGACAATGGCGTCCCCCAGGATGTTGGTAGTGAAGGATTGATTGATGGTAAAAAATTGCGGATTCTGAAGTTGAGTTATATTCGACTTGAAATATTAACTCCTTTTGTCTCCCCACGGATGTTGCCTTACCTGCTGATTAATTCCAGCATTTTCTATTTTAATTCAGTGATGGTAATGCTTATAGCAAGGGGAGATGGTAAAATTCTCTCTAGCTGGAGGTGGTCATTGCCTGACACTTGTGTGGCATGCGTGTTACTTGCCACTTATCATCCCAAGCTTGAATATTGTCCAGGTCTTGCTGCATAAAGGCACAGACTGTTTTAGTATCTGAAAAGTTGTGATTGGTACTGAACATTGCGCAAACATCAGCAAACATTTCCACGTCTGACCTTATGCTGGAGGGAAGGTCATTGATGAAGCAGATGGTTGGGCCTAGGACACAATCCTGAGGAGGTGTAGTGGGACAGAGATGATTGACCTCCAACAACCATAATCATCCTCCTTAGTGCTAAGCATGACTCCAACCAACAGTTTATTGCTGTGTGAGTGCCACTTGATGACACCTTTGATCAAGTTGCTGATGCTCAAGAAGGGGCTGATGGGAAAGCAATTAGCCAGATTGAATCTGTCCTGCTTTTGTGGACAGGATATAGCGGGTCAATTTTCCACATGGTCAGGTAGATAGCAGTGTTGCAGCTAATACTGGAATAATGACTACTCCTGGAGCACAGGTTTTCTGTACCACAGCGGAGGTGCTGTCAGGGGGCATAGCCTTTGCCGTATATGTCATATTTTTGTAATTATATGAAGGCACCAATCACTCATAAGCATTAGGTAAAAACATTGAGGGCAGAAACTTTCGCTCTGTGAGCAGTCGCTTGCCTGACCTGGTTGAGCATGAAATGACGCGTGTTGACGTCAGCCGAGTGTGCCGATATCAACGCGCAGTCACGGGATAGTTCAGCTGGCAGGTGTGTGCTGGAGTCAGCAGCGCGCCCGCCGGAGTTGGCAGCGTGCCCGCCGGAGTTGGCAGCGCGCCCGCCGGAGTTGGCAGCGCACCCGCCGGAGTTGGCAGCGCGCCCGCTGGAGTTGGCAGCGCACCCGCCGACAATTGAAAGGTCTGTTAAGGCCATTAATTAACTAAGCCAAATTTTTCACTGCCCATCCAACCTAACGGCTGGTGGGCAGGAGAAAAGACCAAGTGGCCTTTGTCTGTTTTTTGGAAACCTTATCCATGGGTGGGATGAGGTTTCCAAAAGCAAATAACAATAAAATAAAAGTTTTGCAATTGAATTAATAACATGCCCCTGCTCATGTGACAGGGTCACATGAGGGGACATGTTTTATTACATTTTTACTTTCTTTATTTTTTTTTGTTATATCTCTTCACTTCCCTGAGGCACAGAGCTGCCTCAGGGAGATTATGCAGTGCTCACTCGCGCGCATGTGTGAAGTTTGCCCTTGGCTCACTTGCCCCCCTCCCTCTTCCACACAGTCAGCGCTCAGTGCTGCCGCTTGCGTTTCACGCTGTGCAGACCTTAATTGGCCAGCCAGCGTGAAATCGCGGTGTGGTGCCGATTGTGGGTGGTAGCCGGCTTCCCGACTTTCCCTGCCTGCCCATACTGAGCCCGCCTGCCAAGGGAAAAATTCTGCCCTGTGGGTTCACTTATTTAAACAAGACACATGAGAACATATATACATGGATAGAAAGCTTGAAGACACTCATCTAGGCAAGTGGGGATTATTCCATCTGACTCCTGACTTGTGTCTTGTAGATGGTGGACAGGCTTTGGGGAGTCAGGAGGTGAGTTATTCACCACAGGATTCCTAGCCTTTGACCTGTTCTTGTAGCCACAGTATTTATATGGATAGTCTAGTTTCTGGTCAGTGGTAAGCCCCAGGCTGTTGATAATGGGGGGATTCAGTGATAATAATGACAAGAATGTCATGGGACGATGGTTAGATTCTCTCTTGTTGAAGGAGGTCATTGCCTGGCACTTGTGTGGCATGAATGTTACTTTCCATTTGTCAGCCCAAGCCTGGATATTGTCCAGGTCTTGCTGCAATTGGACATGGACTGCTTCAGTATCTGAAGAGTTGAGAATGGTGCTGAACATTGTGCAATCATCAGTGAACATCCCCACTTCTGACCTTATGATGGAAGGAAGATCATTGATGAAGCAGCTGAAGATGGTTGGGCCAAGGACACTACCCTGAAGAATTCCTGCAGTGATGTCCTGGAGCTGAGATGACTGACCTCCAACAACCACAACCATCTTCCTTTGTGCTACGCATAACTCCAAAGAATGGAGTGTCTTCCCCCGATTCCCATTGACTCCAGTTTTGCTAGGGCTCCTCGATGCTATACTCGGTCAAATGTGTCCTTGATGTGAAGGGCAGTCACTCTCACCTCATCCTGGAGTTCAGCTGTTTTGTCCATGTTTGGACCAAGGCTGTAATGAGGTCAGGAGCTGAGTGTCCCTGGTGAATCCCAAACTGATTTGTCCTGCTTTCAGTGTACTGGATATGCCTGGGCGATTTTCCACATTGCCAGGCAGATGCCCATGTTATGGCTGTACTGGAACAGCTTGGCTAGGGGAACGGCAAGTTGTGGAGCACAAGCCTTCAGTACTTTAGTACTATTGCTGGAATAATATCAGGGGCCATAGCCTTTGCAGTATTCTGTGCCTTCAGCCATTTCTTAATATCATGTGGAGTGAATTGAATTGACTGAAGACTGGCATTTGTGATGCTGGGGACCTCTGGAGGAGGCTGAGATGTAGCACTGTGTACAGTTTTGCTCTCCAAACCTATGGAAGGATATGATAGCCTTAGAGGGGTAGAACCAAATGTTCACCAGATTGATTCCAGGAACGAGGGGTTGCCCAATATTGAGACATTGGAAAGAATGGGCCTATATTCACTGGGCTTTAGAAGAATAAGAGATGGCCTGATAGAAATGTGTTTGAATGCTTGGCAGGTTAGAGGGGGTTGCTTCCCCTGACTGGAGAGTTTATAACTAGAAGTCATAGCCTCAGAGTAAAGGGTCGGTCATTTCAGACTGAAATGAGGAGAAATTTCTTCACCCAAAGGATTGTAAATCTTTTGACTTCTCTTGCTACCCAAGAAGGTTTTGGATGTTCAGTGTTAAATATGTGTGGGGGGCTGCACAGATATACCTGAATAATACCTGGACTAAAATTATTGAAGTATGACATCCTGTTTCATAGACTAGGCTTGTATTCCCTCCAGTATAGGAAAGTAAAGGGTGATCTCATTGTTTAAGATAGTAACAGGATCTGATAGGGTAGACAGAGCAAAACTATTTCCTCCGGTGGACGAGTCCAGAAGGAGGAGGGCACAATGTTAAAATTGAAGCTAGTTTTTTCAGGAATGGCATCAGGAAGTGCTTCTTCATGCAAACGTTAGTAGAAATCTAGGGTGATCAGTCTAAAAAGCTGCTGAGATTTGAGGTTCACTGAAACTGATAGATTTTTATTGTATTGAATTTTACAATTACAAGCTGGGTAGCTAGAGCTAAGATGAAGCTCAATCATGATCTCATTGAATGGCAGATCAGTCTTGAGGGGCTGAATGGCCTCCTCCTGTTGTTATGTTCCTTCCAAATGTCCCAAATAACCTTGACCTGAAGCTTCATTCTCCATGAAGTCACTTCGATGATTCCTTTTCCTATTTTCATCGTCCCCCCCACCCCCCCATCACCCCCATCCCCCACCACACCGCCCCCAACCCCATCCCCCAACCCTCAGTTTTCTCCCTTTCTTTCAGGAAAGCTGTGACCTCACTCCAGGTACAGTTCCTCTGCTGCCGCCTTCTGCTTCAATGGGTTGTTGATCCGCGTGTCAGCCTAGGCTTGTGAGTGTGTGGGCAGAGCCTTCAACTGAGGTGGAAGTTGCAAGTTCGGCATCAAACCCAAGTCAGATCCTGGATCTCCACCAGAATCCTTTGCTGCAGGGTCTCTATCACTATCAGAATTCCTGGGGCAGAGTTTTACGCTGGTGTAATTTCACTGTGCCCCCCCCCGCCTTCCTGAAAATTTAAATGGGGCGTGGTGACGCCGGGGGCTCCTCCAAACATCTTCCCGCGTCATTTTACATGTCGGCGAGCGGCAAAATTCAGCCCATAATGTGATAACTGACCGGACAACCTGGCCAGAATTTTCCAGCCTCCCCACTGCCGGTTACTCCGCGAGCCATTGAAATCTCTATTCACACTGGCGGGACCGGAAGATTCCACCGGCATGAGGGGCTAGAAAATTCTGGCCTTTGTTTTAGTGATGCCAGTTCAGAACTTGCCTGAACTTAAAATTCAAAATAGTGCCATGAGGTGTTTCACATTCATTCATGTGAGAGGGCAGAAGGGGCATCAAAAAGTAATCGCAATAGTTAAGGTGGAGAGACTTGACGTATCCAATGTAAGGTTACTAACACTGCATCTTGGTAGACGCCTCGTTGTTCATGTCCAAGCTGTAAATGATTTCACTGTCTTCCGTGAGTCATCTCACGACTGAAGAGTCTGATGCGGGGTCGGCATGGACATCCTCAGAACTGGCAGCTCATGTTGTTGTTGTTGTTGGTGTTTGGGGGAACTTCTGCATCTGCGTCATCTCTGGTCTTCCTCTGGGCATGTCGGATGTTGTGAATTTGGTGCCCTCAAAACACGCTGAACCAAATTCCAGTGCTTGCCTTCACAAGGGCCAGTGGGTTGCAGTGTTTGCCCAAGAGAAGTGGTCTACAATTCAGGAGTTTGCAAGACTTTTTTTTAGGGTGTCCCTATATCGTTTGTACTGACTAACTTGATGTCCTGAGGGACAGTTCTCATAGAAGCTCTGCTTGGGGATTCTTTAGGCTACCATCTCTCCAGACTGTGTGTCTCCACCATAGACACAGAGGTAGTAATCAGAAAGGTTCTGTATGTAGACAACTGTGCTCTAGCTACCCACAACAAGGAAGATGTCCAGACTATTGCAAACAAAGAGGCATGGCCTGCTCACCGAAATTGAATTTTCTGGAGGGCGATCTCCGTGCTGTTGAGCCCATTACAAGGATGGACCTCATTGTTTATTGTTTTGTCCTGCCAGCAAGTTCTCATGATGGACCCCGCGTCTCTTTGGTGGAAGCTTTCCACAGCTTTGATGTGCCGCCTATAACAGACCCAGGATTCAGCGTCAATAGCAGGGTGGGAAGGAGAGTGGCCTGGCAGCATTTGATTTTAGTCTTCAGTTCAATGCTGTGCTGCTTCCAGACATGGCTATGGAGTTGGCCTTTGGCAGAACTTGTTTCCTGTCTCTGTGGATTGATATCTTCATCAACGGTGGCATCCATGGAAAGTGCACTGTCAATGTAAGAGAATTCTTCTGCAGCCTTCAGGGTAGTGCCATCAATGGTTATTTCCTGTGTTTCATAGCGTGTGCGTGGTGCTGGCTGAAACATAACCTCCATCTTGGAGACACTGATTTAGAGACCAAAGCTTTTCGGCAGCAATTGAGAATTTGTTTGCAATAGCCTGGACATCTTCCTTGTTGTGGGTAGCTGGATCACAGTTGTCTACATACAGAATCTTCCTGATTACTGCCTCTGTGTCTAAGGTGGAGAGACACAGTCTGGAGAGACAGCACCTAATGTTGATGTTTGCAGGCATTCCTCTGGTGGATTCTTTAAGCATTGCAGCAAAGAAGAGATTTTTAAAAATATTCTTTTACAGAATGTGGGTGTCGTTGGCTAGGCCAGCATTTATTGTCCATCCTTATTTGCCCTTGAGGGGGATTGAAGAGTTAGGAGCCTTGATGCATCATTGCTTTACTCCACTGTTTACAGCAAAGGCATCGGACATCTCAGCACAAACACCAGTATGTCCAACTATGCCATCATGCAGCAGGCATGGGATTTCGATAAATTTGTTTGGACAAGCTTGGAGAGCAAATGCCATAGACCAGGTCAACTCACATGGTGAAAAACTTTAGTTAAGTCTATGTACATATGAACATACAAACATACGAAATAGGAGCAGAAGTAGGCCATTCAGCCCCTTGAGCCTGCTCCACCATTCAATAAGATCATGGCTGATTTGTTTGTGTTTCAAGTTCCACATTCCCATCTACCCCTGATAACCTTTGATCCCCTTGCCTAAAACGAATCTATCTACCTTGGCCTTAAAAATATTCAGTGACTCCGCCTCCACTACCTTCTGAGGCAGAGAAATCCAAAGTGGCACAACCCTCTGAGAGAAAAAAAATTATCCTCATCTCTGTCTTAAAAAGAGTGACCCCTAATTTTAAAACAGTTCTGGACTCACCCACAAGAGAAAACATCCTTTCCATGTCCACCTTGTCAAGACCATTCAGGATCTTATACACTTCAATCAAGTCACCCCTCACTCTTCTAAACTCCAGTGGAAACAAATCTAACCTGTTCAACCTATCCTCTTAAGACAACCCGCTCATTCCAGATATCAATCTGGTAAACCCCCTCTGAATCATCTCCAACACATTTGCATCCTTCCTTAAATAAGGAGACCACAACTGCACACAATATTCAAGCTGTGGTCTCATCAATGCCCTGTATAACTGAAGCATAACATCCTTAATTTTATGTTCAATTCCTCTTGTAATAAAGGATAGCTTAACCTTCTTAATTACTTGCTTCACCTGCGTACTAACTTTTTGTGATTCATGCACTAGAGCACCGAGATCCCTCTGCAGCTTGGAATTTTGCAGCCATTCTTTGTTTAAGTAATACTCTGCTTTTTTATTCTTCCTGCCAAAGTAAACAACTTCTCATTTTCCCACATTATATTCCATCTGCCAGATTTCTGACCAATCACTCAGCCTACCTATTTCCGTCTGCAACCTCCTTATGTCCTCTTCACAACATACTCCCCTATCTATTTTTGTGTCATCTGCAAATTTAGCTATTATGCCTTCACTCCCCTCATCTAAGTCATTGAAATAAATTATAAAAAGATGAGATCCCAGCACTGTGGGTCTCCACTCAGCACATCCTACCAATCAGAAAAAGTCCCATTTATGCATACTCTCTGCTTTCTGCCAGCCAGCCAATCTTCTATCCATGCTAATATGTTAGCTCCTATCCCATGAGCTTTTATTTTCCGCAATAACCTTTGATGTGGCACCTTATCGAATGTCTTCTGGAACTGCATATATAGATGCCGATGCTGCTCTCTGCACCTTTATTCTAATTGTCTTACTATAAAAACAATATTGCCTGTGCCATGGTTAGCCCTGAAAGCTCACTGTGATTCCGGGAGTACCACAAGGACATCCAGTAGAAGGTCTGATAGGATCCTTGTAAGGATTTTTCCTGTGATTGGGAGAAGACTTATTACTCAACAGTTGCATCAATGATGTAGCAGAGGATTAAGTACAGTGGTAATGAAAATAGATGGATGTGATTGAACAGGCTGAACGCCTTTCCCCATTCATATCTATCTTGTGATTTTAAGCCTTCATTAAATTGGAAAGATGCATATTGAAAGAGATAATTCTTCTATATGATAAAGGTAATAAGGTGTTACCACAGTGCTGAAGCTGGAATATGCCAAATGTGTTATCTTACCATACGGGGATGCGGATTCCCCCACTAAGTCAGAAGCTGTGAGGTTGAAAATGTATAGTGAGTGGGTAGACCACACCGCGCTCACTGTGCCCGACTTTAGGTAAGAAGCTCTTGTCCTAGATATTCACAATCTCCTGGTTTCATAAACTGGACGGATGTGACGTAGACTTTGCATTCTGAAAAGTAGAAGGGAACCAGATTCAGTTGGGTGAAATGACAGCTTTCTGCTGACAAAGAGATGGAGAAAAAATGTGCAAAGTGATTGAGAATTGAATCGTTTGCTGTTGGCAGTTACTGCTCAGTTTTTTCCTTTCTCTCATTTATTCCAGCGAACTAACACAAGAGTGGAGCCTATGGTTCCCTAACGGTTTAATCATCAACATCATTGTTACTGGCATTGCTGCTAAGAAAGAAGAGTTTGCATTTATATAACCTTTCACAAACTCAGACGTACAAAGCGCTTTACAACTTTTGAAGTATTGCCACAGCTATAACGTAGAAAACACGTTTGAACAATTCTGAGCAACGCCCACAAACAACAATATGATAATGACCTAAAAACCTGTTTAAGTGACATTGTTTGAGAGATGAATGTTGTCCAGGACACCAGGTGAGCAGCTTTGTTGTAATAGTGCTATGGGATCTTTTATGTCCGCCTGAGAGGGCAGACTGAACATCAGCGTAACATCTGATCCAAAAGTCAGCAACTCTGACAGTGCAGCACTCCCTCGGCTTTTTAAAAATTCATTCACGGGATGTGGGCTTCGCTGGCTGGGCCAGCATTTATTGCCCATCCCTAATTGCCCTTGAGAAGGTGGTGGTGAGCTGCCTTCTTGAACTGCTGCAGTCCATGTGGTGTAGGTACACCCACCGTGCTGTTAGGAAGGGAGTTCCAGGATTTTGACCCAACAGCAGTAAAGGAACGGCGATATATTTCCAAGTCAGGATGGTGAGTGACTTGGAGGGGAACTTGCAGGTGGTGGTGTTCCCATCTATCTGCTGCCCTTGTCCTTCTAGATGGTAGTGGTCATGAGTTTGGAAGGTGCCATCGAAGGGACCTTGGTGAATTCCTGCAGTGTATCTTATAGATGGTACACACACTGCTGCTACTGTGCGTCGGTGGTGGAGGGAGTGAATGTTTGTGGATGTGATGCCAATCAAGTGGGCTGCTTTGTCCTGGACGGTGTCAAGCTTCTTGAGTGTTGTGGGAGCTGCACTCATCCAGGCAAGTGGGGAGTATTCCATCACACTCCTGACTTGTGTTTTGTAGATGGTGGACAGGCTTTGGGGAGTCAGGAGGTGAGTTACTCGTCACAGGATTCCCATCCTCTGACCTGTTCTTGCAGCCACAGTATTTATATGGCTAGTCCAGTTCAATTTCTGGTCAATGGTAATCCCCAGGATATTGATAATGGGGGATTCAGTGATGGTAATGCCATTGAACATCAAGGGGCACTGGTTAGAATCTCTCTTGTTGGAGATGGTCATTGCCTGACACTTGTGTGGCATGAATGTTACTTGCCACTTGTCAGCCCAAGCCTGGATATTGTCCAGGTCTTGCTGCATTTGGGCATGAACTGCTTCAGTATCTGAGGAGTCGTGAATGGTGCTGAATATCATACAATCGTCAGCAAACATCCTCACTTCTGACCTTATGGTGGAAGCAAGGTCATTGATGAAGCAGCTGAAGATGGTTGGGCTGAGGACACTACCCTGAGGAACTCCTGCAGTGATGTCCTGGAGCTGAGATGATTGACCTCCAACAACTACAACCATCTTTTTTGTGCTCGGTATGACTCCAACCAGCAAAGTTGTCCCCCTGATTCCCATTGACTTCAGTTTTGCTTGGGCTCCTTGATGCCACAATCTGTCAAATGCTTGATGTCAAGGGCAGGCACTCTCACCTCAACTTGGGAGTTCAGCTCTTTGTCTATGTTTGAACCAAGGCTGTACTGAGGTCAGGAGCCAAGTGGCCCTGGCAGAACCCAAAGTGGGCTTCAGTGAGCAGGTTATTGCTCAGCAAGTGCAGCTTGATGACCCCTTCCATTACTTTAGTGATGATGGAGAGTATACTGATGGGGCAGTAATTGGCCGGGTTGGATTTGTCCTGCTTTTTGTGTACAGGACATACCTGGGTAATTTTCCACATAGCCGGGTAGATGCCAGTGTTGTAGTTGTACTGGAACAGCTTGGCTAGGGGTGCGGCAAGTTCTGGAGCACAAGCCTTCAGTATTATTACCGGAATATTGTCAGGGCCCATAGCCATTGCAGTATCCAGTGCCTTCAGCCATTTCTGGTGGAGTGAATCGAATTGGCTGCACTGGAGTGTCAGTCCATATTTTGTTTACAAGTCTCTAGAGCAGGGCTTTAACCCCCATCTTCTGACTCAGAGGCAAGAGTGATACCAACCGAGCCATGGTTGATATCTGTGTGGTTTAACTGGTTAAACTTCAGTTCCATGGCCTCGTTTGGGGTGGATTGGGATCTCAAAGCCTCTTGATAGCCTTTCCCCAAATGCTGAGTTTAGGCAAGGTTGCATTTGTCCCTCTAGAAGAGGTTGTGCACTCAGTATCAGGTGGACTAAAAACACTTATCTGGATTTGTCAGTAACTTGGTTAGCAGAATTTTATGACTGGTGATGGGGTTTTGCATGTGTCAGACATTGATTGATCAATAACTATATAACAGCAACAACGTGTATTTATGTAGTATCTTTAAAGTAATACAATGTCCTGAGGCACTCGGGAGGAATGTTAGAAAGTAAGATTTGATGCCAAGCCACATTACGCAATATTAGGGCAGATGGCCAAAATATTGTTTAAAGAAACAGTTCCCAAGGAGTGTCTTAAAGGAGGAAAGAGAGGTAGAGAGTTAGAAGGGTTTAGAGAGGGAGTTCCAGAGCTTAGGGCCTAGACAGCAGGAAACGCGGCCAGCAGTGTTGGAGCAATTAACACCAGGGAACCTCAAAAAGCCAGAATTAGAGAAGCACAGATATCTTGAAGGGGGAGATGGTGGTTGTAGGGGTAATGTTACTGGATGGATAATGCTAGGCTAATGCTCTGGAGGACAGGTTCAAATCCCACCTTTAATAAAAAGTGGCATTGAAAGCTAGTCTCAGTAATGGTGACCATGAATTAATTGTCACGAACATCCATCTGGTTCACTAATGCCCTTTAGGGAAGAAATCTGCCATCCTTATCTGGTCTGGCTTACACGTGACTCCAGGCCCACAGCAATGGTATTAGGCCACTCAGTTCAAGGGCAATTGGGGATGAGCAACAAATGCTGGCCTCGCCAATGACACCCAATTCCTATGACATGAATGAATACATTTTTCAGGGAAGGGTTGAGGAGATGGAGCAGCCAGGTCACATTTTTTGACTGGGAGCCAACGTAGATGAGCAAGCCCAGGGGTAACAGTGGAATGGAACTTTGTGTGAGTAAGGACAAGGGCAGCAGAGGCCCGGATGATGTCAATTTTGTGAACGCTAAAGTGTGGAAGACAGCCAATTGTGAATTGGAATAGTCAAGTCTAGAGGTAATGAAGGCATGAAAAAATATTTCAGCAATGGATGAGCTGAGGCAGAGTGAAGTCGGGTGTTAGATGACTTTGGTGATGGCCTGGATGGGTGCTCAGAATCTCATGCTGGGGTCAAATATGACACCGAGGCTGTGAATAGACTTGTTCAGCCTCTGACAGTAGACGGGGCGTAAAGAGCCAGTATCGAAGGAGCTGAGTTTGGAACTAGGGACCAGAAGACAATAGACATCAATGAATTAAATTTGTTTTTGAGTTCAGAAAGGTTGAAGGGCAATCTTACTGAGGTGTTCAAAATGAGAAACAAATTTGATAGGGAAGATGCAGAGTTACCATTTCCTCTCGTATTGAAATGCAGAAGAAGAAAGGGGCATCTGTACCTTTGGAGCTCAGCCGTTCAAGTGAAATAAGGAAGCTCTTTGGGGCGAGGAAAAGAGATGTTGTGAGTTCTAATCCACAGCAGGTTGTCAGATGAATAGTGCTTCTCCGCCGCTAACCTTACTAAAATGGTAAAAATTACTGTCTCACCGTCAACGTCCCCATTGTGTGTCACCTTCCTGGATTTACGCTGTTAATAGGAATTAAACTCACTGCAGCTGTTTAGAGTTTGTAGTTCATCTTACAAGGGTCTTACTAATGTTTTGATTTATTTTGCTGCAGTACCGCTCAACCTTGGAGGCCCAGAAAGAAGCAACTGAAGTTGTGAAATCTCAACCCTCGATAGGCACGCTGGGTCGCAATCTTGCCTCTGAGGCCAGCAGCCCTGGGTTTGAGTCCCATCCTGGGACTAGATGGTCAAGGAAGGTATGTTCACAATGCAACCAAGCAGGTTGAGTATCAAATCCTTCCCACACACACCAATGGTGGGTGGTAAGAGTGGGAGAGATTCCTGGTCAGCTATGTGTTGGAGCCTCCACCGTTATGATCCGCAGCTCCAGACTCCAACGTGTATGTGAAAGTGTACGTTGCCACAGCAACTTGGACTTGCTGAGTGAACTGTATCATAGAACCACCAATCTCATTCCAATTAGGCAGTAACTAGAAAATTCCTTAACACCTAACTGGTGTGAAATTTGTTGGGAAATTTTGTGCTGTGGATACTTATCCTTGAGAATCTCTCCTGAGGTTAGTCCAACTCATTTCAAATAGGATCTTTTACAAGCATTGGGTTTGCCCATGTCTGCACTTAATCGATTTTGTACCCTTGAGCTGAAAGGAAGAATTGTGTATTGACCTAATCTATGCCAAGCTGTCAGCTATGTTGTAGTCTTGGTGGTCCTGATGCTCATGGTTAAAAAAAGCTTGAGTGAGCTGAACTCTGCCAGGATGTGAATGCTGGTTAGCATGCTGCTTGTTCAGTCTTTTTAACATTAGAATCCCATTGTACCCAGAGGTGGCATCACAACTTTCCAGCCGGTGGTGCCACCCTCTGTTCTCTTGTGCTGAAAAGAAGCAAAGGCCACTATTTTTTAAAAAATAAATGCATTTTTTTCATGGAAGTGAGATAAACACATGGAACAATGAGGAACAGAGGGTGCAGTGATCAGGTTAGACGAAGCAGTGTAGGAGGGAGTTTGTGTGGAACATAGACAGCAGCATATGCTAGTTGAGCTGAAGGGGTAGTTTCTGCCAAATAAATTTAACATAATTCTGTGACTGGCTACCGACTCCAAGTTCATAAAGATTTCTCTAACTTAGCTCTTTCACTTGACGCTTGTTTGTTTATTTATTCTTTTTAAATTTGTGCACGGGATGTGGGCATCACTGGCTAGGCCAGAATTTGTTGCCCATCCCTAATTGCCCTTGAGAAGGTGGTGGTCAGCTGCCATGTCCATCTGGCCTCCTCAGCCCTCACCATCTTGAGGCTATTTGCACAGATCAACATGGTTTCCCTCACACGCACCCTGGGATATCACCCTGCACCCCCACCCCACCTTCCCAAGTACAGCTGCCTTGCCTGAGGCCACTTCTCCCCCTTCCCCAAGCAAGCCCTAGCCCTGAAGCCATTGAACAGCCACCCACATATGGCTGATCTGGTAGGTAGAGACCTGCCCGTAAGCCCCCTAAAGGTGATGTGGTTCTGTCTGTGAAGCCTGGCGCTGATCACTGTGAGCGCTGACTGAAGCAAGGTAGGCAAACAGACCTTGAAATCCTGATCAAAGTGCAGACGCCAAGTGCACACCTTATATATGCTGTTGTGAAACACATTGGTGTGTTTTCCCGCCGATGTGGGCAGACGATCCAGCTGGGGGGGGTGGGGGGTGGGGGGGTGGATGGGTCCAGCGGGCTGGTCTAATAATGATACGCTGATGCATTATAATGAAGCTCCTGATGTCTGATGGGAGGAAATGCGGGCTGAGTGGACAATCGCAAACTGTTTTCATGATGTCGTGAAACCGATTTTTGGCCTTCTCGCCATATTGTCCACTCTCGCCACCAAACATGCCCGGCATTGGCCGGCACGGAAAACCCCGGCCCACGCCAGGAGTACTGTTCTCATTTTAGGCCTCCTTACCTAAAGGGAGATATTCGTACCTTAGAGGGAGTGCAACAAAGGTTCGCTAGATTGATTTATGGGCTGAGGGGATTATCCTATGAGGAGGCAAAAAGTGGACCAGGACCCAAATCTTCCTGTATCCGTTGTGGAAATCTAGACTGAAGCTGGGAGATTCACGTAGGACCCCACAGAAGTTCTGACCCACACACACTGGCTGAAATTGCCCGAGGAGTTTAAACTTCCGATGGGCTGATTTCCTACCTGGAACTTTCTGCAAAGGTCTATGACACTAAGCTCAGAGATGTGAGCCAGATATGCGGGAATTACCCAGGAAACATTGTGCTGGTTAACACCGGGTCTAATTCAGTGATGCGCCACCATTGACTGAACAGAGCAGCACTGCTGACCCCCAATCACCGCCAGCCCCCCCCACCCCGACCCAACCTGATTACCCCCCCGCAGCTGACTACCCCAACGTCCTGACCCAATTACCCATCCCAAACAAATCCGACTGCCCACCTAACCGGACCCAACTGCCCCACAATCCGACTACATGCCCAACCCCACTCCAACTGTCCATCCGATCAACCTGACTACCACTCCAGATCTGTCCTGACCTGACTAACCCTGACTTACCTGAACCACCCCCGACTCAACCCGACTACACCTTGACCCGACCCAGCTACTCCACCGACCCGACCCCAACTTGATCTGACCACGTCCTGGCCCAACCCGACCCAGCTATCCCCGACTCAGTCCAACTGCCCTCTGACCTGGCCCGACTACCCTCTGACCCGACCCAATTACCCTCCAACCTGACTCGACTACCCACCCCCCTCGACTCGACCCAACCCTCCCCTGACTCGACCCAACTAACCTCTGATCCGACCCGATTACCCCCAACCCAACTGCCCCCCCCAGACCTGACCTGTCTACCCCAACCCCCTCCCCCCCCACCGACTATCCCCCGACCCAACCCGAATACCTCCTTGATGCAACCTTAACTACCCCTGACCTAATTCGTCTGCTCCACCCATGACCCCACCCAGCTACTCCTCAACCCAACTACCTCCTGACCCAAATGACTACTCCCCGACCCACCGACTGCCCCCCCCGTGACCCCACCCGACTATCCCCCAGCCAGACTACTCCCCAATCCCACCTGACCTAATTACCCCCCACCCTGACCTGATAGGGCTGTCTCCCCGAACCCACCAGACTACCCTCCGACCCGACTACCGTCCCCCCCGCCGACCTGATCCAGCTACCCACCCAATACAATCAGGCTGACCTCTTGACCTGACTTGATTGCCCACCCGAGCCGATCGAACTACCCCCACTGGACCACCCCCCAATCCGGCTGCACTCTCACCCAACTCCACCCCCCTGCTCAAAACCCTGACCACACCCTTGACCTGACTGCACCCACTCCGTGAACCAACCACCTCCTGGTGTGGAAAAACTCAGCAGGTCCGACTCAGCATCTGCGGAGAGGGACACAGTCGACATTTCGAGTCCGCGTGACCCTTCACCAGAACTTCAGTTCGACTGTGTCCCTCTCCGCAGAAGCTGTCGGACCTGCTGAGTTTTTCCAGGTAATTCTGTTTTTGTTTTGCGTTGTTTCCTAAATGCTGCTTTCTCACCTCAGCTGGGAGGACGCGATGATCTCAGCCAAGGTCATCTTTACCTTGCTGCTCTCCGCTGCGATTTATGTAAAAAAAAGCATGAGTTGCTGCCAAGGGATCGTTCCTCCTTCAGTAGATACAAGCAGCCACAGAAGCTCTCGTGTAAATAAAGCTCATTTTGTTTGACTAAGGATCTTCCCAGATCGTGTTTCTACAGGATTTGCTCTGGAGAATCTACCATGGCTCATTTCAGCTTCAACCAGGATTCAGAGGTCCTGGCTGAAAATGGGCAGAATGGCTGGATTTCGGAGAGTTTTACGGGCAGCACAGTAGGCACAGGTATGAGTTAATTTAGTGGCTTTATGAGAACTAGTGAAATGTGTTGAAGGTGAAGTTAAGTGAAGCCAGTGGTCAGACTCAGAAACTTCTGTATTAGGACTTTTCTACAGCTGGAGAGTTGGAATAGCCCCTTGGCCTCTAGGCCTGACTGTCCACTCGACCCGACTTATCCACTCACTCATACACTCACCAGCCCCCACTCCATCGTTAAAAGACAGGCCTATAAAAACTTACCTGGAAACAAACACCAGTGTCATTTAAAAGGGAGGCATGTTCTCTCGTCCTCTTCTGTCTTTTATTTTGACCATTGGATTTGTGATGACTGTCACTTTGAGATCAGTCCGACTGAGTAGGGGGTCACGTGATTTGCTCAACCAATGTGTGGCTAGTGCGGGGGGTGGGGTGGGAGGGGCGGGGTGGGGAATAAATTCTAGGGAGGGGTTCCCTGGGAAACAAATTGGCTGCAAGAGGCGCTAGCTAGGTACAAGCAGCCACGGAAGCTCTTGTGTAAATAAAGTTCATTTTGTTTGACTAAGGATCCTCCCAGAGCGTGTTTCTACAGGATTTACTCTGGAGAATCCACCATGGTTCATTTCAGCTTCAACCAGGAGCAAAGGATCTGGCTGAAAATGGGCAGAATGGCTGGATGCAGGCAGCAGCAATGCGCCCAGACAGTTCTGACGAAAGGTCATCGACCTGATCCATAAACTCTCTTTCTCTCCACAGATGCTGCCTGACCTGCTGAGTATTTCCAGCACTTCTTGTTTTTTTCTTTCAGGTTTCCAGCATCTGCAATAGTTCGCTGCTGCCTTGTTGTAGGAAGAGGAACAGTTTGTCACGCTAAAGGAATCCAATAGGTTAGACGTGGAAGAAGAATTTCCTCTTGTATGGGAATCCAGAACCATGAGGCACAATCTCAAAAAAAGCGGAATGAGGCCAGGGCAGAGTGAAACCAGGAAGCACTTTAATCACGCATAGGGCAATGAGAACCTGGAACTCGGAAACCCAAAACTGTTTATTGGACAGAACAATTAAAATGTTTTAAGACTGAGATTGATGAAGGTTTGTTGAATAAGGATATCAATGGATATAGGGCAAAGGTGGGGAAGTAGAGTTCCAGTAACAACACCAACAACTTATATTCATAACTCTTTTGAGTCAACAAAATAAACTCAATTAACAAAATGAGGGATAAAATAAACACAGCCCCTAAATTAGGGAAACTGCAAAAAACAAAGACAAGTTTTAAAGGAAACTTGCAAACATTAAACCAAAATGTGACTAACAGGGTCAATAAAACGCCCCAGTCCCCACAGGGACCACCAAGCATGAAAAGCCTCGAAAGTGCCAGCAGACACCGCGCAACAACTTATATTTATATCGCACATTTAACACAATGAAACGTCCCAAAGCTTTTCACAGGAGCAATATAAAACTAAGTGTGACACTGGGCCACATATTAGATCAGATGATAAAAAGCTTGGTCAAAGAGGTAAGTTTTAAGGAGCCTCTTAGAGGAGGAATGTGAGTTAGAGAGGCAGAGAGGTACAGAGAAGGACTTCCAGAGCTTGGGACCTAGTCAACTGAAGGCATGGCCACCAGTGGTGGAAGAATTATGATTGGGATTGCACAAGAGACCAGATATAGTGGAGACTCGTCAAGGAAAAATCTTCGATACGCCACATTTCCCCTGCCCACAGGCAAGTGGGAATTCAGCACTGGGCTCTTCCCTCCTCACTTGCAGTTACTCAGGGAATCCTTGAATCCTTGTTAGTTTCTTTCCCTCCGCTTCGTTATAGGCTTAAGTTCATTGGGTTGCCTCGTCCGATTAGAAGTCACAGAAACCTCAGAGGCGCTGTGGGATTGGAGGAGTTTACAGAGATAGGGAAGGGTAAGGCCATTGGGAGATCTGCCCTGATGTAATAGAGTGGTGGATCAGGCTAGAAGGGCTGAATTGTCACCTGCTGCACTGAGTAGCAAAGCCGACATGAAGGAGATGGTGTAACTTGGGGTAACTTACTCTTTATCCAGTCATACTCCTGCTCCTTACAAGACTTAGACATGCCATGGTAGTACAAATGTAGCTGCTCAATTCCTAGTGAACATAACATAAGGGCAAGTCATACACTTTGGCATGTCAGGGGGTAGCATTTTGCATTAATTCCATCAAAAGGAAATATCATAGGTGATTCCGATCTCAGGCCTTTTTGCCTTGACAGTTGATGGTTGATTGAAAACAGTGACGCAAATTTTTAAAAAAAAATGAATATTTCACATTCCCCATGTTGTGACAGATTCTTTTTCAAATTGGAATGTGTTACAGTGTATATGAAGGGCACCTTCATACTGTTTTCTATCAATGTTGAGGTGAAGATTCACTGATTTACTCCCATGGCCTTCCTTCAAATGGATGCTATGAATTGATATACCTGAAAAACTGATCAGTCCGGTTTTAGATTACGGGTAGCCAAATAACATCTGATGGGAAAGCGATCAACACCAGGAAGTGCACAACACTTGTAAAAGGAACCTTCACAAAAAACATCAGAGCTCTTTTAGAAATAAGAACATCCTTATAGGAAACAGAATGAGATTAGTAAATTGCCTCACCTGTTCAACGTTACTATAGGGATGCCAAAGCTGGAATATAAGCAAGACCAGCGCCGGTTCCTTGGTGTAGTGGGTATCACGTTTGCTTTACACGCAGAAAGTCCTGGGTTCAATCCCCCGTAGGACAGAAGCTGTGCTTTGGCCGCATAAATGGCAACTGAAATTCAGCAAGGATGATTGTGAAGAGCAGCTGGTTCTCACTGATCCCTCTTCATGTGTTCCTCACAGCCAGCCTGCTATAAGCAAGACCATGACAGATAAATTAAAGGCAACAAAGATATAAGGGAGAATTTTCTCCCTGTCAGGGTGGGCCAATCAGGAGCGGGTGGATGCTGAACCGCCTGCGATCAGCTGTGTGCTGCCATTTTACGTGGGCGGGCCAATTAAGTCACGCCCAGCGTGATGCACACCCGGAAGCGCTCAGTGCTACCTGTGCGTTCGGGGGGGTGGGGGGGGGAGGGGGAGGGGAGAAGGGAGAGCCGAGGCCTGTGCCTTTTCGCGTACACACGCGAAAGAGAGCAGCAATCTCCCTGAGGCGCGGAGCTGCCTCAGGGAGATTAAGTCCAGTCATACAGATGTGAAAAATGAATCAATAAAATTATTCAGACGTGTCCCCTCATGTGACATTGTCACAATGAGCTGGGACATGTTTATGAATTTTCATTAAAACCTTCATTGAATTGACAAACCCTTCATGAAACCTCATCCCAACCGTGGATGAGGTTCCATGAAAAATGCCAAGGCCGCCTGGGCTCTTCGCCTGCACCCCCCCCCACCCCCCCCACCCACCCCACCGACCTTAAGGTTGGATGGGCAGCCCTGACAAGTACTTCAATTAGTTGATTAATGGCCTTAACAGGCCTTTGACAGTTTGGCGGCTGTGCAGCTAACTCTGGTGCGCGCCCGCCGAACTGAAGGTCACAATAACGTGCGGTGACGCTGGGATGCACGCCCGATGTCACTGCGCATCATCTTACGTGTCAGCGTGTGGGGCCCACCCCCTGCTTGCCGAACAGAAGATTCTGCCCAGACTTTCTGAGATGTATGATGAGGATTAGTTGGACAATGCACATAACGTATGAAGTTTTGAGGCTTTCTGCGCAGGAGGATACCATGTAACTGTTATGATACATTCTGCCTGCCCATGTCCAATTTCAAACACTTAGATTCTTATGGTTTAATCAGCGTCAGCCACCTTTGGATACCTCCTAACATTCAACATCACTGCCTGTGTGGTAATGGGGACAGAGTGGATCATCTGCCCATTACGGAACCCACATGACTTGATCAGCATCATAATCAATTGAAATGAAAACCATCTGCGTTCAATTATGGGCAAACGATACACTCCACCAGTGAAGAACACAAGAATACAAGTGCTGAAGGTGAACATCACGCTTGACAATTTTGTTGCACGTGCCCACAAACTGGGTGCCAGTGAGCTATTATGCCAAGCAATGGGGGCATCACAGAAAATAGCTCATCTTATCTTTTTGCCTACAGCCCTCCAAGATTGCTGTGCTCCTCCGATTCTGGCCTCTTGGGGCATACCCAATTTTAATCACTTTGCCATTGGCTGCCTAAGCCCAGACCCGTGGAATTTGCTCTCTAAACCTCTCCACCTCTCAATCCTTCTTTAAGACACTCCTTAAAACCAAGATTTTAGTCACCTGCCCTGATATCTCCTCAGTGTCCAATTTTGTCTGATTAAACTCCTTTGAAACTCTGTTTCATTCTGCAAAAGGCATTAGTTGATTATAAGTTGTTATTGATATCCACACATGTTAACAGTTCTGCATGATATTTGAAAAGTTATCTCAAAATCTAATTTGGTCGTTATTCCTTTGGCTCTCCAGTTAATCTTTCTGCCTGCTCGGCATCAACATTCCTTTTTCTACCTTAAGGTAAGATGTCTTTAGTTGTTGCCTTGCAGGTGGTAAGCGCTGAGTAACTGCAATTTATTGATGTAGCAGTTACAAGATATGGGAATTGGTCATTTAGAATACAACAACAATTTTGAATTTATATAACACCTGAGTATTGCTGTATAAAGAGACATGTCTAAGCTTTTCGTCTTCTACCCATCAGGACACTGCAAGAATACCAATATAATGGGAAAACAACAATTTATACTGCATGTAAAGAGAGTGCTGATTGGTTGGCAAGTAACATTTTGGTTGGCAAGTGGCGTTGCCATGGAGAATGCACCAGTGATGGTGACTGACAGTTAACTGCCAAGCATTGTTTGAAATTTAAACCAAGCATCTTGACCCTGATTGGTCAAGGCATTGCCCTGAGGAATGAGTTAGCGAATGGCTGCCACTTATTTTGTCTAGCTGAAACAGGCATAGTGTATGTACATGTTATTTCTGTCTGCAAAGAACAGGGCCTGAGTATTAATATATGTAGCTTCCAGGACACGCAAATGTGCCACACTGCGAGCCCAACTAACAATCTTAAATTGGTTGTCAGCATAATTCTTAGCACACAGAGGATAATTTAGCGAATATTGTTCAATTGCGGAATCACATTTAATGTTGGGCACTGTGTTTTGAGTTTTGCAGGAACGGTCTGTACCCTGCCTGTTGCGGACAGCAGTTGGGACATGCTGTTTGATAAAATCTGCCAGTCTTTGGGATGTAAGGCCTACATACTTTTAATAGTAAGACATCCCACAGCTCGCCATAGGAGCATCTCGGGCAAAAATTGAAACTGAGCCAAATATGGAGACATTAAGACAGGTGACAAAATGCTGGGTTAAAGAAATAGGTTTTACACATATGGGGAAATGAGAGTTAGAGAGGTGAGCATGTTTAGGGAGGGGGCTCCAGAGCTTAGAGCCTAGACAGCTGTCCGATTAAACTCCTTTGGCCGCCAAACGAGGAACAAAGAAAGCTTCCTTAACCAATGCAAAATAAAGGCTGTGTTGGTTTCCATTTTGAGCAACTCTTTTTTTAACCCTTTAATAGAGTGAAGTACCCTCCCTAGGAAATTTGTGTTTTTAACTTGGGGCTGGAGGAAGTAGTCTTCGTATAGGTCTTTGTCGAGGCAAAATAAAAAAAAAGCTTCAATCTGGAGCAAGCTTATAACAGATTGGGGAATTCTTGCTGCTGGCAGTGGGAGCCGGTGAAATCATTCCATTCCTCAGCACAAAGAGTCCTCACTTTGACAAACTCAAAGGATTAAAATTGAGAAAGGTGTTTTGTAAATTCTTCATTTTTGGCCCTGTGCCCACCATTTGCATTGGTTTTGTTGAACAGTGGCCTCTGGTGGAATCCAATCGTATCTGAAGTTGTGGCAATTTTACAATTTGAGAGGAAATATGCAAAGTGCACTTGACCCAGTGTTTGCATGTTTGTGCAAGCTTGAGTACGATTGTTCCTGAGCACCAATTCATCGTCTTGTTATGATTCCCATTGGACTGTGAGGCTGAACTAACTCTTTGTGAACCACATGCGAACATCATGCTCTGGTTCACTAAGATAAAAGCAAAAAAAAAGCTGTTCACTGTTTGCTATTTAACGGACAGATGCTTGTAAATACATGGAGTAATCGGTTCCAGCTCTTCCACTCCCTGCCATCTGAAATGGTTTCGCTTCTAAGGGTAGAATCTTACCTACGGTGGGCGGGCTGGGTGGGAGTGAGCGGGGGTGGGGACCGGAGCCGATCACCTCCCACGATTGGCTGCATGCCGCCATTTGATGCCAATTAAGGCCGGCCCAATGCGTGGCCGGTAGCGCTCAGCGCTACCTGTGCGGGTTGTGGGGGTGGGAGGATGGAGAGTCGTGGCCTGTGCTCTTTTACACATGCATGTGAAAGAGCACAGAAATTTGCCTCAGGGAGATTAAGCGGATAATAAAACTTATTAAAAATTAAAGTTAAAAAATTATTTGAACATTTCCCCTCATGTGACCATGTCACATGGGCTGGGACATGTTTGTGAAGTGGGCAAAATTTATTTATTAATTTTATAAAACCTTCAGGAAACCGCATCTCACCCGTGGATGAGGTTTCCCGGAAAACACGAAGGCCGCTTGGGCTCTTCGCCTGCCCCCCACCCCCCCTCCCCCCCCCGCCAACCTTGCATTGTTAATAGGGTAAAGTTCCTCCTTAATGGCTTTAATAAGCCGTTGACAGTTTGGCGGGCGCGGTCCTACCAAGCGCAAAATTGAAATGACGCGCGATGATGTCGGGAGACATGCCCGACGTCACCTCGCATCATTTAACGTGTTGGACCCACCCCCCCGCACGCCAATGGCAATATTCTGCCCTAAAAGTTTTGTTTTTAAGTGAATTGGTTGGACGTCAATCCTTTCGTTTCTCCATTGTGAAAGCATTTCCCTTTAAAATAAAAGCAAAACATCTGCTTATCAAGGTTGTGTCACACATACCTTTCCAAGCTTTTGGATGTTGAAGATTTCACGCTGATATGTATTTAGATTGGCGAGCGGGAGGGGGAGTGGGTGGTGGGGGCAACGCGTAAAATGACATGGGATAATACCAGGCGGAACTCACGATGTCACCGCGCCTCATTTCAATTTCCAGGTCGCAGGGGGTGCAGCCGACTCAGCTGTGCGCCCGCCGACCTGTCAACGGCCTATTCAGCCCATTTAAAAACCAATTGAACTAGTTAATGGACCTGCCCGTCCAACCTTAAGGTTGGCGGGCAAGCCGGGAGCCCTGGCGGGCTTTAGGAAAAGCATGAAAACCTCATCCAGCGGCGGGATGAGGTTTCGTGAGGGTTTTTAAAAATTTAATAAGTGTTTAATTAAAAGTGATGGACATGTCACATGAGGGGACATGTCAGGGAAATTTTATTTTTGCCCCTTCACCATTTTTAAAATTTGGTGCTGATGTCCCTGAGGCAGCACTTAGCCGCAGGGAGATGAGTGCACTCTTTCGCACGCGTGCGTGAAAGAGCGTACTCTGGGCTGAGGGAATCCCCCTCCCGCCTACACAGGGAGCACACAGCGCTTCCTGGTGGACGTCATGCTGGGTGGGCCTTAATTATCCCGCCCATGTAAAATGGTCGTGTGCCCCTGATCGGGGGCACCAATCGGAAGTGCGCCCATACGCGCCTGCTCCTGAACATCCCCCTCCCCCACCGATGGGGGAAAAGTTCTTCTCATTAAGTTGCTTCAGCATTACTTCAGCAGGAAGCTCTCTTGCCTCTCATTTTGACTGTTGCAGGTTCAAATCCCCATCCGGAGACTGGAGTGCATAATGTAAGCTGATTCGGATATAATAAAGTGAAGCCCTGTCTGCCCTCTCAGGTGGATGTGAAAGGACCCCATCACACTATTTGAAGGAGTGTGCCATCAATATTTATCATTCAACAAACATCATAAAAAAAATAGATTATCTAGTCTTTTATTTCACATTTGAAGAGGAGAGGTAAGAATGCAGAAGCCAGTCTCAGGAAATGTTACAAAGGACAGGAGAGTGATGGCTGAAAGATCGCCACATATCATTGTAGTAATTGTAGTTTTAAGGAATGTAGTGACTGTAGCTTTAAGACTTATTGTATTGTACAGTATCATGTGACTGTGTGAACGAATCAGCTCTAAGCTGGGGTACCTTAGAGTGGGAGTTCTTCTTGGAGTGACTTCCAAATCCGATGCTGGTTTTTTTTAATAATGAGTGTAGAGGGGCTAAGTTGATAAGTTGGGTAGGAATCGACCTTAATAATTAACCACACCTAAGAATGACTTGAGTTCAGAGACATTTTTAGATGAAGGTGCCTCCTTAATAGCTTTAACTTTTTCTTCTCCTGGCTGTAAGCCTTGGCCATCCACCCGGTGACCCAAATAAACAACTTCGTTTGCCTAAAAGCTATACTATTCTTTTTTTAAGCGCACTCCTGCTTCCAACAACCATTTCAAGACTTCCTCCAAATTAGCCAAGTGCTCAGCTTCCATGAGCCCCTTTTTAGGACATCATCCAGGTAGACCATGGCTTGAGGTTGTCTTTGCAGCAAACTCTTTGACCGTCCCTTGTAAAATTGCACAGGCTGAAGAGTTGCCCAAGGGCAGACACGTGCATTGATATAACCCTTTGTGGCTGTTTATAGTCGCAAACTCTCTGGAGGCATCGTCCATTTCCAGCCGCTGATACGTGTGACTCACATCTAGTTTAGTATAAGTCGTCCCTCCTGCTATTTTAGCATAGGGATCCTTAATCTTGAGGATAGGGTAATTGTTCAACTTGGCAGCTTTGTTTACTGTTAGTTTATTGTCCCCACAGATCTGGATGGTCTGATCGGCTTTAAGACCGGGGCTATAGGCGCTGCCCACTCTGAGAACTGAACCGGCTGTAAGACCCCCAGCCTCTCTAAATGGTTCAATTCGGTGTCAACCTTCCCCCTCAGAGCATATGACAGCAGCCTTGCTTTAAAATAATGAGGAGTTGCTTCCGAGTAGATCTTAGCCTGGAGGCTTTGATTCAGAATTGGTGGTTTCTGGACCTTCCTCATTTTGCACTTCAGTTAACTTAGTTTGCTGCCTGGGAGTCTGTCTCGATCTTGCTTGATTGTCTCGAAAAGCCTTCTCATGTTTCTTTAGCAGTTCTGGCAGTCCTCCTGCTCATAGCTGAAAAATCTCAGACCAGCTTAGTTTAATTTCTTTCAACCAATCACGACTTAGAAGGCTTGGTCCTTCGCCTGCTACTATCATCACTGGGAGTTGTGCTGTTTGGTGCCTGTAATAAACAGGTACAGCGGTAATACCCTTCACTTGGATAGCTTCGCCAGTAAACGTTTTCAATTTGATTGAAGTCTGCTCCGAATTCAATTGCTGAGCGCCCTTGTTTAAACATTTGAAGGTGTGCTCTCCCGCTACAGTGATTGAAGCACCATTTGTCCACTTCCATCATTAAAGGTTTTCTATTTACCTGCAGAGTAACAATGATTGGCTCTGTCTTCCCTACTTTTTACATTAAATAGGGAGGAAATATCAGAGTTGGTGGTTTCTGGATCTTCCTCATTATGCACTTCAGTTAACTTAGTTTGCTGCCTGGGCGTCTGTCTCGATCTTGCTTTACAATGCTTCAGTACGTGATCTCTTTTATGGCAACATTGACACTCCACCTCTTTAAAACGGCAAGTTTCAGGAGTATGATTGCTTCCACATCGGTAACAATTCAATTCATTTTCAGATTTGCTGTTGAGCTGTTTCCCTGGTATTTATTTAAAATTTTCAGGTAGCGGGGACTGTCTCCCTCTTTGTGGCGGAGTCCCAGCTTTTTGTGCCACACCCACCTGACCATTCCTGCCCCAACAGGAAAACGGCGCCATTTTGTGTACCTTGGATAGCCTGCAAGTCCTGTTTGGCGCTTTTTCATTACGAGCGCTATTTCCAATGCTTTTTTAAAAATTGACGCTTACTTCAGATAATAATCATCATTGAATGGCATCATCTTGCACACCCGCAGGCCAAATTACCCTTAAGCATGTCACTTAGGGTCTCCCACGTATGTAGCAATGGTCTCCCCCGGGACTCTAACCCTCAAATTAAACCTAAACCTCTGCATGGTGACTGAAGGTTTGGGTTGAACGTGTCTCTTCGTGAGATCTTCCAATTCACCAAAGGTCTTTGAATTGGGGACGTTTGGGGCCATCAAACTTCAAATTAAATCATAGGTTTTACTCAGCAAACGCTTAGGAGAATTGCTCTCCTCTTTTCCTCCCTCATTATTTCATTTGCCTGGAAATAGAACCCGAGGCATTCTACATATTGACACCAATCCTCTGTGGATGATTCAACGGGGTCATTCCTGCCAAAATGTGGCATATTTGGTGAGAATATCCTCCTTTTCTTCTGTTTAAACAAGATACTCACAGTCGCTGGACGAGGAACAATGCTGGACCCGATTTATCATCATCGCCAGTTTGTTATGGACTTGATTTTTAAGACAGGTTTCTCATTAGAATCATCAAACTTTATTTACAGGCTGCAGCAGCAGTTACATGCTTCTATCAAGCTCCACAACTAGAAGGTGAATTCCCTCTCTAAGGTTCCCTGTGCTTAGAGCGGATTCATTCATACTGTCATGTGATACTATACAACACAATAAGTCTTAAAGCTACAGTCACTACATTGTTTAAAGCTACAATTACTACAATTCATCAGAAGAAACAGAGGGTGCAAAATGCTATAACATAGGGATTAGAGGATCTGTATGTACAAATTGTCCTCAGGAAATCAAAGGAGTAAGGGTTTGTGATAGGATGATTGGACCTTGTCTGAAGCCAGAATGGGTTTGAGAAGCTAACTAGCACTTTCTTCATAATGTAACAGATATCTCTGGCATGTGATTTGATATAATAATCAGCATTTAATATTTCTGCACTCATTGACTGATGATCTGGTCCCTTTCTCTTTTTATTCCCCAGTGATTATTCTCCTGGGTTTTGCAGGTATCTGAGGTTGATTTTTAATTCCCGAAGAGCCCGGGGCAAACCTGGAAAGTTGTTAACGCCGGACTGGAGTTTAGGGTCCAACTAGATTGGGATTTCCTCCTGCCTGGGGTCGGGTACCAACGAGAAATTTCACTGCCCACCTGGGAAAAAGTTTTTAAAAAGTTGGTAAAAATATCTGGGACATGAGAACAAGTTTAATGAATTCAGCATTGAGTCATGCAATGATTTCAAATAGCCTTGTATTTGAAAGGTATATTGTCCTCTGGCAGGCAATCCTTGAGCTTTCAATTTCACAGGCCAGAGTTTTGCGTTGCTCGTGTGGGCCCGCGCCTGACCTGAGGCAGGATATTGAGTTCGGCGAGTGTGGGGGGTGGGATCCGCTCGCTGACATGTAAAATGATGCAGGATGACGTTGGGCGGAACTCCTGAAATCACCCCGCGTCATTTCAATTTTCAGGTCGGCGGGGGTGCAGCCCAATTACCTGTGCGCCTTCCGACCTGTCAGCAGCCAACTGAGGCCGTTTAAAAACTAATCGAAGGACCTAAAAGGACCTGCCCATCCAACCTTAAGGTTGGCGGACAGGCGGGGATCCCTGGCGGGCTTCAGAAAAAACATGAAACCTCATCCACGGGAAGGATGATGTTTCATGTAGGTTTTTAAAAGTTTAATAAAAGTTTAATTAAAAGTGTCACATGAGGGGACATGTCAGGGATATTTTATTTTTCTATACTTCACATTTTTGAGTTTGACGCCGATCTCCCTGAGGCAGCGCTTAGCTTCGGGGAGATGAGTGAGCTCTTTCCCATGCATGGGGGAATCCTGCCACTACCCCCCCCGCCCCCCCCACCACCCCCTGCTCACACAGGGAGCGCATAGCACTTCCTGGCAGGCGTCACGCTGGGCAGGCCTTAATTGGCCCACCCATGTAAAATGGCAGCGCGTCCCCAATTGGGGATGCCGATCGAAGGCACGCTCACACAGTATGGCCTTATGGAAAACGAACACCAGGTAAGTCAGTGTTAGTGTAAATGCTATTGTGGGATATTGTTTAAAGCAGAAAAAGAATCTTGATATGGATTGTTCCATTTCTTAAGGACGATTGTTCATAGTAAGATCTATGTATGTACTTAAAATCATTTATTCTACTAATAAAGGTTTAATTTAGTTTTGTAAGAAACCTATGAGACTTGGTGGCCTTCTTTTTACTGAATTCAAAGCCCGCATCTCAAAATAGTACAAATTCCAAATAGTTGTAGCAGCTACTTCAAGTTTCCCTCTGAGATTTGAGCAGCATGGCATTTACCACCTGCCTTCTATAACAGAAATAGGGGGCTTGTCCTGGGTATATTTGAGATTCCCTGATTGGTTTGGAGTTGGTGAATCTTAAAGTTAGGAGTATGAGAAGCACTTTGAATTCAGGAATTGGTGTGAGGCGCTTATTTTAGCGGTGAGACTGCAATATGGCTTTGGCAGTTGCTAAGATTTGTCTGGGAGTTGAAATTATAACTTTGGTTGGTTTACAACAGGTGAATAAAGTTAAGTTAATCAAATTGATGGATAAGTCACAACTGGGGTTACCTGCAGGGGCGAAGAAAGCAGGTATGGCACAGCATTTAAAGTTGGAAGTGATACCTGACACTAGTGAGTCACAGCTGGAGGTAGTGAGACTTAAGTTAGAAATGAAGAAGCTCGAACTTGAACCAGCAAAGGAACTGGACAAACTTGAAATAGAGGCAGCAGAGAAAGAAAAAGAAAGAGCAGGAAAAAAAAAACAGCATTTCAAAGGGAACAGGCAGAAAGGAAGGAGCGAGAAAGAAAACAGGAAAGGGAGTTAGAAATGGTGAGGTTAGAAAAGTAGGAAAGAGAAAAAGAGAGAGCGAGAGAATTTTAGCTTAAAATGCTGGCAGTTAACAAAGAGACGCCAATAGTTGAGGAAGGACTTATTTCCAGATTAGAACCCAGTGGGGAGATATTTAAATTTGTACAAGCACTTCCAAAGTTTGAAGAAGGAGATGCTGAAGCTTTTTTAATTTCATTTGAGAAGATAGCTAAAGAGTGAAATGGCCGCAGGAAAACTGGACATTGTTGTTACAATCCAAGTTGGTGGATAAAGCACATGAGGTTTATGCTTAACTGTCAGAAGAAATGTCGGTGAACTATGATATGGACAAAAAAAACACGCTATTTTGAGCGCATATGAGTTGGTTCCTGAGGCATAAAGGCCGAAATTTAGGAATATGAGACAACAGCCTGGACAACTTATATTGAGTTTGAGAGAGTAAAACAAAGTAATTTTGACTGGTGGATTTGCACATTAAAGATAGAGATGACATATGCAGCTCTTAGAGGGCTAATTCTTTTGGAAGAATTTAAAAATTCAATTCCTTCAGTAGTGAGAACTCATGTGGAGGAACAGAGGGTTGAAATGGTCAGACAAGCAGCAGAGATATCTGATAGTTATGAGTTAGTTCATCGAGCTAAACCTTTTTTGACACCCTTTTAAATCAGAAAAGGATAAAAAGTGGGAAGATGAAAGGAAGGTGGGTGGTCAGGAAGAGAAGAAGGTGGAAATCTCCAGGAATTTTTTTTTAAATAAAATGGAAGGTGCTGAGGGTAAAGGTGCAACTCGCAAATGGAAGTGTTTTTATTGTAATGAAGTTGGACACATGAAGTCAGTATGTTGAAAATTGTAAGGAAAATCTGTTGTAATTATTGGGATACAGAAAAAGGTAAATAAAAGTTCTGGAAATAAAAGTACTATGAGTTCTGAGGTTCAAGCAGAGGAAAAATCAATGGCTTGTGTACAAGTAAAACAGGGAGAATCAGTGATAGGTAAAGAAGTGGGAATGTGTTCACAATTTACCCAAGAGGATCCTGAGGAGCAGGTTGCAGAAAGGTTTAAAGATTTTATGTGTGAAGGGAAAGTATTTCCATGTGTACAGGGTGAAATAGGTAAAGATGTTAAAATGTTAAGAGGCCCAGGGGCTGGTCAATCCTTAATGTTGAGGGATGGTAATGTTTGTTGTTCAGAGGGTGTATTGCAGGAACAGGGGATAATAAGTGGGGTTCACTGAGATGCTAAACCTATTCCATTGTGGAAGGTGAATTTGAAGAGTAAGTGGAAAACAGGTGAGGTGATTGTCGGAGTAGTGGAAAAATTGCCCATTGCAGGGGTTCAATTTATTTTGGGTAATGAAATAGCTGGATCACAGATGTGGGTGATGCCTATGGTGGTTGAGCATCCTGTAGGAGTGTTTTCAACAGAGGTGTTGCAGAGAGAGCTTCCTGGATTGTTTCCAGATTGTATGATAACAAGGTCACAGGCTCATTGATTGAAACAAGAAGAACAGGAAGTTCAAAGGCAGGGAGAAGGTGTGGGAATTGAAAAATATCGATATAGTATTTTTCATGGAAGTTGATGTACAACAGAAAAGATACTCAACAATCGAAAAGGAGACTTTGGTGTTGGTATCAGCATCGCAGCATTTTGAAATCTATGTTGCAAACAATTCATCAGAAATAATTGTTTATACAGACCACAATCCTCTAAAGTTTCTGGACAAATTTCAAGACAGGAGTGCAAAGTTATCCAGGTGGAGTTTATTACTGCAACCATTTAATCTACAAATTATACATGTGGTGGGATGAGAAAACCTGATTGCAGATGCATTGTCAAGGGTTTGAAGCTTAAAGGGAAAATTGGACATTTAAAACCTAGACACTGGACTGGAATGATTTCTGTTCATAACAAGGATTTATATATATATTATGTTAATGCATGCCCCTTGGGGGATGAACATTTTTCCCAACATAAAATAAAAATTTCAAAAATGTAATAAAACAGTCTTAGAAGGAAAGGTTGGGCAGGTTAGGCTTATATCCACTGGAGTTCAGAACAGTAAAGGCATCTTGATTGAAACATGTTAGGTCCTGAGGGGTCTTGACAGAGTCAAAGTGAAGAGGATGTTTCCTTTTGTGGGACAATCTAGTACTAGGGTAACTATTTAAAAATAAAGGGCCATAGGACGGATGAGGGGAAACTTTTACCTCAGAGGATTTTGTGCCTTTACAACTCTCTTCCTCAAAAGGCAGTGGAAGCAGAGTCAGTGAATGTCTTTAAGGCAGAGGTAGATAGATTCTTGATAAGCAAAGGGGTGAAAGTTTAATAGGGTTGGCAGGAATTTGGGGTTGAGATTATAATCCGATCAGCCATGACCTCATTGAATGGCAGAGCAGGCTCGAGGTACCGAATGGCTCTAATTCATCTGTTTGTATATAAAACTTACACTCAAACACAATCTGTAACCTCATGGCCCAGCATATCCCCCACTCTACTATTAACATCAAGCCAGGGGATCAACCCTGGTTCAATGAAGAGTGCAGGAGGGTATGCCAGGAGCAGCACCAGGTATACCTAAAAATGAGGTATCAACCTGGTGAAGCTATAACACAAGACTACTTGCATGCCAAACAGCATAAGCAACACATAATAGATAAGGCTAAGCGATCCCACAACCAACAGATCAGATCTAAGCTCTGCAGTCCTTTCACATGCAGTCATGAATGGTGATGAACAATTAAACAACTCACTGGAGGAGGAGGCTCCACGAATATCCCTATCCTCAATGATGAAAGCCCAGCACATCGGTGCAAAAGATGAGGCTGAAGCATTTGCTACAATCTTCAGCCAGAAGTGCCGAGTGGATGATTCATCTCAGCCTTCTCCGGAGGTCCCCAACATCAAAGATGCCAGTCTTCAGCCAATTCGATTCACTCCACATGACATCAAGTAAAGGCTGTAGGCACTGGATACTGCAAAGGCTATGGGCACTGACAATATTCCGACAATAGTACTGAAGACTTGTGCTCCAGATCTTGCCTCACACCTAGCTAGACTGTCCCAGTGCAGCTACAACACTGGAATCTACCCGGCTATGTGGAAAATTGCCCAGGTATGTCCTGTCCACAAAAAGCAGGACAAATCCAAACCGGCCAATTACTGCCCCACCAGTTTACTCTTCATCATCAGTAAAGTAATGGAAGGGGTCATTAACAGTGCTATCAAGCGGCACTTGCTTAGCATATAACCTCCTCACTGATGTCCAGTTTGGGTTCCGCCAGGGTCACTCAGCTCCTAACCTTGTTACAGCCCTGGTTCAAACATGAACAACAGAGCTGAACTCCCGAGGTGAGGTGAGAGTGTCTGCCCTTGACATCAAGGCCACATTTGACCGTGTGTGGGATCAAGGAGGCCCAGCAAAACTGGAGTCAATGGGAATCAGGGGGAAAACTCTCTGCTGGTTGGAGTCATACCTAGCACAAAGGAAGATGGTTGTGGTTGTAGGACGTCAGTCATCTCAGCTCCAGGACATCACTGCTGGAGTTCCCCAGAGTCGTGTACTCAGCCCAGCCATCTTCAGTTGCTTCATCAATGACCTTTCTTTCATCTTAAGTTCAGAAGTAGGGATGTTCGCTGGCAATTGCACAATGCTCACCACCATTCGTGACTCCTCAGATACTGAAGCAGTCCATGTCCAAATGCAGCAGGACCTGGACAATATCCAGGCTTAGGTTGACAAGTGGCAAGTAACAATCGCACCACACAAGTGTCAGGCAGTGACGATCTCCAACAAGAAATAATCCAACCATCGCCTCTAGATGTTCACTGGCATTAACATTGCTGAATTATATCAACATTCTGGGGGTGACCATTGACCAGAAACTGAACTGGACTAGCCATATAAATACTGTGGCTACAAGAGCAGGTCAGAGGCTAGGTATCGTGCAACAAGTAACTCACTCCTCTGACTCCCCAAAGCCTATCCACCACCTACAAGGCACAAGTCAGGAGTCACTTGCCTGGATGAGTGCAGCTCCCATAACATTCAAAAAGCTTGACACCATCCAGGACTAAGCAGCCCACATGATTGGCACCCCATCCACAAACATTCACTCCCTCCATGACCAACGCACAGGAGCAGCATTGTGTACCATCTACAAGATGCACTGCAGGAATTCACCAAGGTTCCTTCGACAGCACCTTCCAAACCCACGACCATTGCCATCTAGAAGGACAGGACAGCAGATAGGTGGGAACACCACCACCTGCAAGTTCCCCTCCAAGTCACTCACCACCCTGTTGCTGGGTCAAAATCCTGGAACTGCCTTCCTAACAGCACTGTGGGTGTACCTACACCACAGGAACTGCAGAGATTTAAGAAGGCAGCTCACCATCACCTTCTCAAGGGCAATTAGGGATGGGCAATAAATGCTGGCCCAGCCAGTGAAGCCCATATTCCACGGTTGAATAAAAAAAAAAGCTGTTTTGAACTGTTTGCAGGAAGAAGGCTTGACACGCAATGATAAAGGTGATTTCTCCCAAATGTCCATTTGATTTTTAGGGCTGGGGTCAGGTCCTATTTCAAGAGCAACCAGCCGATTGTACGTCTCGGGCATTATCTGACACGGAAATAAGTGCCTGAATCTTCTGGTTGGCATGCGGGGGTGGTGGGGGTCTGCTCGCCGACGTGTAAAATGATGCGCGGTGAGGTCAGTCGTGTGTCCCGATGTCACCGCGCGTCATTCTGATTTTCAGTTTGGCAGGCGGGTACCAGAGTCGGCTGCCCGCCCGCCGAACTGTCAAAGGCCTATTAAGGCCATTTAAAAACTAATTGAAACAATTAACAGGGCTGCCCATCCAACCCTAATGTTGGCGAGGGGCAGGCAAAGAGCCCAGGCGGCCTTCGGATATGTCGTGAAACCTCAACCACGGGCAGGGTGTGGTTCCATGAAGGCTTTATAAATCAAATAAATGTTTTAATTAAAATTCATTGACATGTCCCAGCTCACGTGACACTGTCACATGAGGGGACATGTCTGAATAATCTTATCTAGATTTTTTTTGACGTTTCGATGAAGAAACTATTCTCCCTGAGGCAGCTCCGTGCCTCAGGGAGATTTCTGCGCCCTTTCACCTGCATGCGTATGCGCGGAAGATGCAGGCCCTGACTCTCTCTCCTCCCCCTCCCTGAACAGGGAGCGCCCAGCTTAATTGGCCCGCCTACGCAAAATGGCGGCGTGCAGCCGACCGCGGGTGACGGAGGGCTGCATGCCCGCCCGTGCCCGCTCCCGCTCTGCACCCCCCTCCCCCCGATGGGGAGAAAATTCTCCCCAAGGTGTGCCGCTATAGAGAAAGAGGCTCTCTCAGTCACGTGGGCGTGTGAGAAATTCTCCGATTATATCATTGGCCTGAACAATCCCCATCCACCGTTACTCTCCTCCGTCTAGCTGAACTTGTTCTCTCACTGAACAATTTCTCCTTAAACTCCTCTCACTTCCTCCAAATAAAAGGTGTGGCTATGGGTACCCGCATGGGCCCCAGCTATGCCTGTCTCTTTATGGGGTATTTGGAGCATTCTTTGTTCCAGTCCTATTCCGGCCCTCTCCCACAACTCTTTCTCCGGTACATCAATGATTACTTCGGTGCTGCTTCATGCTCTCGTCTGGACTTGGAAAAATGTATTAATTTTGCTTCTAATTTCCACCCCTCCATCATTTTCACATGGTCCAACTCTGACACTTCCCTTCCCTTCCTTGACCTCTCTGTCTCAATTTCTGGTGATAGACTGTCCACCAATATTCATTACAAGCCTACCGACTCCCACAGCTACCTCGACTACAGCTCCTCACACCCCACTTCCTGTAAGGACTCCATCCTATTCTCTCAGTTTCTTCACCTCCGTCACATCTGTTCTGATGATGCCATTTTCAAAAGCAGTTCCTCTGACATGTCTTCTTTCTTCCTTAAGCAAGGTTTTCCACCCACAGTGGTTGACAGGGCCCTCAACTGTGTCCAGCCCATCTCCCACACATCCGCCCTCACACCTTCCTCTCTCTCCCAGAACCATGACAGGGTCCCCCCTTGTCCTCACTTATCATCCCACCAGCCTCCTCATTCAAAGGATCATCCTCCGTCATTTCCATCAACTCCAAACACATCTTCCCTTCACCCCCCCTGGCAGCATTCCGCAGGGATCGTTCTCTCCGGGACACCCTGGTCCACTCCTCCATAACCCCCTACACCTCAACCCCCTCCCACAGCACCTTCCCATGCAACTACAGAAGTTGCAACACCTGCCCCTTTACTTCCCCTCTCCTCACCGTCCAAGGGCCCAAACACTCCTTTCAAGTGAAGCAGCATTTCAATTGCACTTCCCTCAATTTAGTCTACTGCATTCGTTGCTCCCAATGTGGTTTCCTGTACATTGGAGAGACCAAATGCAGACTGGGTGACCACTTTGCAGAACACATTCGGTCTGTCCACAAGCATGACCCAGACCTCCCTGTTGCTTGCCATTTCAACACTCCACTCTTCTCTCATGCCCACATGTCCGTCCTTGGCCTGCTGCATTGTTCCAGTGAAGCTCAACGCAAACTGGAGGAACAGCACCTCATCTTCCGACTAGGCACTTTACAGCCATCCGGACTGAATATTGAGTTCAACAATTTTAGATCATGAACTCTCTCCTCCATCCCCACCCCCTTTCTGATCCCGCTTTTTTCCAATAATTTATATAGATTTTTCTTTTCCCACCTATTTCCATTATTTTTAAATGTACTTCCATCCATTGTTTTATCTTTGCCTTTTAGCTTATTTCGATCCCTTCCCCCCACCCTCACTAGGGCTGTCTGTACCTTTATTATCACATTCCTCAGATAATATCACCAGCTTCAACACCTCTTTGTCCTTTTGTCTATGACACCTTTTGGTTATCTCCACCTATCACTGGCCCTCTACCCAGCTCTACCTGTCCCACTCCCACCTTAAACCAGCTTATATTTCACCTCTTTTCTATTTTTCCTTAGTTCTGTTGCAGAGTCACACGGACTCAAAACGTTAACTGTGTTCCTCTCCGCAGATGCTGTCAGACCTGCTGACTTTTTCCAGGAATAAACAATTGTTGGTCTTTGCTAAGAAGCTAATCTCCATTGAACTAGTAGCAAATCAAGCAGCTATTTATCAGATAGAGCAACCTTCCTAGTTGGATGGCAGCCAGAGTGATTTACCATGACATAACTGTTTAAAAGATCATATCTCCACAAGTGTCAACATCACCTTCAGTTACATTTTGAAATCAGTTAATATCGTGTGTGTTCATGTGTAAAACAGCGATTGTTTATGTTTATTCTCATTACTTCTTGGTATCTATGTTGATTATCTGATGCTACTGTGATCAACAAAGCTAGCTCTGTGACATTCGGTGATATTTATCTAGATGTTTTCGCACTGGGCAGGTCACAGAAAATCCCCCAATCAGTGGAAACATTGGGTGCCATTTTCCGCAGGAATTATCTTGAGCAGGACTGGAAAATTTGACAGACCAGCGAAAGGCCCATTGACTTCAGATGGGGCAGGACTGGAAAATTCCCACCCATAGTTTGTTACAACGTGGACTGGCAGAGATTCGAGGAAATTCCGGTCTCACTGGGGGTCCCATATCTTTTTAAAAAATATATAATCTTCTTCTCTGAGATACCGAGGCGACTGTAATTTAACAGTCATGACGAGAGCCTTATGTCAGGAATACCTACTGCTTTCTTAGTCATGCGTGTTACTGAAATGAGCTGTAAGCCCAACCCAATAACTGGATCAGATTTCGAAATATACCCAGCCTCTGTCACAAAACATTATTTCAGAATAAAGCAGTTTTGGATTACACAACCTGACCCAGTTCTCAAGCAATATGGCCTGTATGACAGATTGCCCAGAAATGATTCGGCCTGCAGGTGTGCGCCTTCAAAAGGAACACACACACACTCCAAGAGAATTTGAATCTGTCCCGAATATCATTCCAACATAAACCTTTTGTGGTGTTCAACCAAGTCTTGACGCACTCAATGGGTGGAATTTATTGTCCCCCTAGTGGTGATTTTGGAGGCGGGGTGGGTAGGGGGGGTGTGGGGGAGCGTTTCATTGGATGGAAGGATGCTGGATGGGGACTGCACTGTCTTCCCGCCTTCCACTGACTAATTCCAGGGTGGGGGGGGTTGGTGGTGGGGGGTGTGGTTGGTGGGGGGTGTGGCGAGGGTGGGGGAGTGGTTTGTGGATGGGGTCCCTGCAAGACACTAATTGAGGCGCTCAAGTGGGCAGTTAATACCCACTTAAGGGCCTCACCCCATTGACGCTGGTATTCTCACAGCTGTGGGTGGGGTCTCACCATGTGGGAAGTCTGAAAAGCAGACTCTTGCCGGGTTTGTTTGTGGGGTCCCCTGGGTGGTCCCCCCCATTCTAAGACGCTCAGTGCATAATTGAGGGACCTGGCATCAGGGAGGGCGGGGAGGCGCTGAAAGCCTCTGATCCCCACTTCTGTGACCCCCATCACATGCACCCCCACTCCCCCTCCAACCCCCCCCCACCCCCCCAACACCACCACCCCACCACCCCCCACCCCATCTGTCCTTACTTAGCTTGGCCTCATGTTGATTCTAATCCACTGGTGGGGATGTTTCCAGCAGCTGCAACCACCCCTGGTAGTACTGACTGCAGTGGAGAACTGCTGGCCTCTGATTGGCCAGCAGCTCTCGGGTTGTGTTAGGGTCGGTTGTGGGGGGGGGGGGGGGGGGGGGGGGGGGGGGGGGGGGGGGGGGGGGTGCGGGGTGGGGGGGGGAGGGGGGGGGGAGAGTGTGGGCGGTGGTGGGGGGGAGGGGGGGTGGTGGAATGTCTGCCCCCAAGGTCCTTTAATCCTGGGGAAGGCTTGATAGTGGCCACTTAACATGACAGGCTTTCCCAAGGGAGACGTTGTGGTTCTCTCGTCGGCCCTCCAGTCGGTGGGTAAGAATCCCGTCACCTGGATTTAATCCACCCAATGACCCCTAAACGGTAGTGATACAAAAAAATAAATGCAATTACCTAGTTTTCCTTTGAGTGGAGGCATAGCCTTCATTGAGCATTTCATTCTTGTCCCTCTCGACAAATTGTGATAGCAAGTTCTTGGTCTTTATAGTCACGCATGCTGTCCTAGATAGTTCGTTATGGCATGACAAGTGTTATTGTGAGCAAGACGTCCCAAGATGGGCTGATTCCTACAAAACACCAGGTGTTAACTCTTTAACTATTAAACACATAACTAATCATCTTGTTTTGATTATTCGGTTTCCCATCTCAAGACTTCTGTGGCTTTCTGAATGTTTCCCAATAGATTTGCAAAGCCAAGTTAGCAGACAGAAATCACACATCCTGTTTTTCAACAGAAAGCAAACATCACATTCAACTAAATTGTATTATGATGCATTGCAACATATCAACACAAGAAATAGGAGCAGATACTGATTATACAGCCCATCAAACCGGTCCTGCCATTCAATTAGATCATGGCTGATTGTTTACATCAACTCCGCTTCACCGCCCCCCCCCCCCCCACCCCCCTCAACACCCCCATATCTGTTGATTCCAGGTGTGTCCAAAAATCTATCGCCCTCCATTTTCAACATATTCAACACTTGTTAAACCTAAACAATCCTGGGAATGAGAAATATCTTTACTTCAAGCGAAAAATCATCAAGGCAGCCACAAGTTGAAAGAAAATTAAAGCCTAAATCATACGGAATAAAACCAATATTTAAAATTGATTCTTTCATGGGATGTGGGCATTGCTGACAAGGCCAGCATTTGTTGCCCATCCCTAATTGCCCTTGAATTGAGTGGCCTACTAGACCTTTGCAAAGGGCTGTTAAGAGTCAACCACATTGCTGTGGATCTGGTGTCACATCTAGGCCAGACTGGGTAATGACAGCAGATTTCCGCCCCTAAACGACATTAGTGCATCAGATGGATTTTTACAATAAGCGATAACCACAATACTGAGGAAGATGGTAGATAACATGGATCAGGGTTAAAGGTAGACTTGTCATTAGTTGATTGAGGGTGGGGTAACTGCAATGGTCACCATTGCTAAGGCTAGCTTTCTGTTCCTAAGTTGAATTTGAATTCCACCAGCTGCCATGGTGGGCTTTGAATCATGTCCCCAGGGCTTTAGCCTGGGTCTCTGGATTACTAGTCCAGTGACACTACCATTATGCCAACATCTCCCCCTGTGCATTAATGTTTATTGCCAATTCCCAGTTGCCCTGAGTGGTTTAAGGAGGCACTTCAGGGGACAGCTAAAAGTCAGCCATGTTGGTATGCAGCTGGAATCACAGGGTAAGGTCCAGACCAACTAAGAAGTGCAGGTTTCTTCCCTAAGACCATATTCATTTTTACACCAATCCAACATTTTCATGGTCACTTTTATCAATGCCAGCTATTTATTTCCAGATTTAAGAAAAACTGAATTCAAATGCTCAAACTGTTACTGTGGGATTGGAACTTATGTTCTCTGGATTATTAACTCAGATTTCAAGATTACTAGCTTAGTAACATAACTACAACATTACAATGTACTTCTTGGTAAGCATACAATACAACACACCTGACCTTTCTCTTTGCACGCCACCCAGACAATTTATCTGTTGAATCAAATAAAAAGAAAAAAGTCTGTACCAATAAATAACATTTATTTTTTATTGTGTAACGTTCTAGGATTTTTGCAAGTGCTTTAGGAATCAAATTCTCCAATTCTTTCATTTTTTAGTGAAAACTATTAATGAGTGTCCTGGATTATTATAATGTTCCATTACCTGGTTACTTAATTTTGACTTCCTAGCCCACAATACTCAGGAAGATGGCAGACAACATGGATCAGATTGAAGGTAGGTTTATCAGTAGTTGGGTGAGGGTGGTTGAGTTGCACTAATTGTGAGGAGATAACGGGTGGTCCGGGGCTATGGCAATAGTATGGGCGGGATTTTCCGTTCCCATCTACAGACAGGATTTTCTCGTCCCATCGAAGGTCAGTGGGCTTTTGGCTGCCTCCCCAAATTTTCCATTACCACCTGTGATGGTTCCTGCCATGGGCAGGCCTGGAAACTACCCACCTACAAAGAAGCAGTAAATTCGACTGAAATTAAAATCACTGTTTCTATAAGATGCCCAGAATGGACCTGTTGTGCCAAATGGCCTCGTTCTGAGCCATAATTAGTCTTGATTTTATGATGTGATCCTGGAGTGGCAGAAGGAATTAAAAAATCTACCCTCCAATATGTTGGTTGTGACTGGCCAAAGAACGTTGGCTGAGAGACAGGTATGTCTAAACTATAACTGGTTTATTGAATGGACATAACTATATACAGATGTATGTCATGAAACTATATTATTTTCCAAAATATTATTGTAGGCTTATGGGTGCAAGTGTGGATGGCTCTGTCTGTGTGACTGATTTAGTTGAGTTAGAGCCAGAGGGACTGTGGGCAGAATTTTGCCGTCAGCGAGCACGGGGCAGGGCCTGCTCGCCGACGCTTAAAATGACGCGGGATGATGCCTGGCGGAACCCCTGATGTCATCGCGCCCCATTTAAATTTTCAGGAAGGCGGGGGTGCAGCAAAACCAGCTGCGGACCCGTCAACCTGTCAACGGCCAACTGAGGCCATTGACTGGATCATTTATACAATTACAGGACCTGCCCGTCCAACCTTAATGTTGGTGAACAGGCCAGGAGCCCCAGCGGCAAAGAGAGAAAACATGAAACCTCGGGGCACGAGGTTTCATGAAGGGCTTTAAAATTTTTAAGAAAGTTATTATGTTAATTATGAATATGTCCCATCTCATGTGATGAGGGAGACATGTTAAAGAATTTTTCTTTCTATTTTTAATATTTTTAAGTGTCAGCGATCGCCCTGAGGCTGCACTTAGCCTCAGGGAGATGTGTGCTCTTTTGTGTGCATGCGTGAAAGACCGCACTCTCGCTTTTGGGGAATCCCCACCACCAACCCCCCCTGCACCCGCACATGGAGTGCATAGCGCTTCCCACTGGACATCACGCTAGGCTGGTCTTAATTGGCCCATTCACGTAAATTGGCGGCAGGACCCGCTTCTCCGGGAGGGATCGGGTCCCCACCCACCAGAAATTGGGTCGGGTCTGCGCGCCCAACAGGCAGAAAATTCTGCCCTGCAATGTTGAAATTATCAGAAGAGTTAGGGGTAAAGCAGACTTTTGAAATGGAGATGGACAAGCGAGGATGAGGGTTCCACAGATAAGGTGTGAATGAAATTTGAATTTTTAGCTGAGTGAAGGGGTTATTTGATTTTCAAAAGGATGGTAGGATGTGTACAACTAACAGGATAAGCAAGGCCAAGCAGTAGGTTTATTTTTCCCAAAGGTACTGACCATATTGGCAACATGCAAGATTTTTATACTGTGGGAAAAGTAAATTTCCAAAGACATGTATATAACAATGGGATTTTACACATTAAAGAGTGAGAAACATATATAAAGAAGGATGGAAGGTTATGTGGAGCATGGCTGTGTAACGTCTTGAAAAGCACGCTGTGTAACATAGCCTTGGGGAAAAGCGTCTAGCCAATTTTGCAGAAATCTGTTGTGTCTAGTAATCAAAGTTATGTTAAAAAGCCCTTGGAATTCCACTGTTGAGTGGGTGCATGTGGTAACCTTGCTGGATTGCCTATGTAACCTTAAAATCTATTTTGGACTGTTGCCTTAAAGCGGGTGTGTAGTTGGGAGTCAGGTTAATTAGGTATTCTGGGTTTTCTTATAATATCAAGCAATTGTAATCTTATGTAATATGTAAACATTTCACCTCGAGTCATCTAGACAAGTACTCAATAATTATAAGGAAGGATTTCCCATTGTACATAAATAGATCCATTCCCAGGCTCACTTTGGTCTGGTCTGTGCACTGCACACACCTGGTATTGAGAAATCATTTCCTATAGAAAATAATTTTCTAGGTGGGCCCCTAAAAATTGAGGATGGGCAGGAAACAGCCCTTAAGTGGTCAATAATTGGCCACTTAAGGGCCTCAATTGGGTCAAGGGCGGCAGCCCGTCCTAGGCCTCGACTGCCCCAGGGTAAAATTGCTGGGGCAGGAACCCAGTGGGAAGCCCATCTGCAGAATTTCACGCGTACCCTCCCCCCTCACCTGCCAACCCGCCAGAGAGGGAAACATGGAATTCAGGCCATGATCGAGCCAGGAGAACACAAGATGATTGAATTCTATGTCCACAACAGAGAGGAGCTAACCAAAGGTACTGGGCAATGCCGCATCATCACACGTGGCATGGACTTCCCCCTGTCGTGGGTAGGATACCAGTGGGGCTGGAATGAAGCCCTTAGTGTTAATCAATTGGCCATTTAAGCCTCAATCAACCCAAGGGCGGGTGGTCTGCCTGACTTGTCCACGCCCCCCCCCACCCTGTAAAATTTCATGTGGGTCCAGGACAGGCAGGTAGCTGGTGGGAAGGCCAAGCACTGGAGTTTACCGTTGCCCCCCTACATCCCACCACTGCCACCCGCCCCCCCCCCACCCCCACACCCCATCCCCCCACAACTGCCTCCAAAGCTGCCGATGAGGGAGGGTAAAATCCAGCCCTTTATGTGAATTCTCCATATTTCTGCCCTTCAAACGATGTACAAGAATAACAGTATGGAGAGCAGATTAATATCAGAATATCAACCATTTGATGTTTTGATTCCTAGAATAGTCTTTATTACTTTTCCGAGTTACTTCATTCAGATCTGAAAACACACCAGATTTGTGCTAGAAACCAAGAATGGAATTTGAAACTATTGGAATACATTACGTGAGATTGGGCCAAATTAATAAGCTCCTGACTCTAACATACATGTTTCAGTCTTGTGTGGTAATACCATCAGAAGTACAACAAATACAATTCTTATATCAAACCTCTACCACAGCAATACTAACTAGCAACGGGCACTCCCGCCCATCACCACCATGATCAAGTCAACAAGCATCCTCACCAAACACCCGTTGCTGCCATTAACCTCCAATACACAGTGATATTTCCCACCAATTATCACAGGTATCAAGGCCAGAACTTTTAGCTCATCAGGTGGATGCATGCCTGACTTGACCGAGCGTAAGTGACGCATGATGACGCTGGGCGAGGACCCTACATCATCGCGCACTTGCACGATATTTCAGTCAGCAGGCACACGCCGGAGTCAGCAGCACACTTGCCGACAATTAAAAAGCTTGTTGAGGCCATTAAAAAGGCAATTGAAATAAATTTTTCACTGCCCGTCCAAACAGTTTGGGTTCCGCCAGGGCAACTCAGTGCCTGACCTCATTCCAGCCTTGGTTCAAACATGGACAAAAGAGCTGGACTCCCGAGGTGAGGTGAGAGTGACTGCCCTTGACATCAAAGCAGCATTTGACAGAGTGTGGCATCAAGGAGCCCTAGTAAAACTGGAGTCAATGGGAATCAGGGGGAAAACTCTACGCTGGTTGGAGTCATGAAGGTGGTTCTGGTTGTTGGAGATCAGTCATCTCAGCTCCAGGACATCGTTGCAGGAGTATATCAGGATAGTGTCCTCGGCCCAACCATTTTCATCTGCTTCATCGATGTCCTTCCATCGTAAGGTCAGAAGTGGGGGTGCTCGCTGATGATTGCACAATGTTCAGCACCATTTGCAACTCCTCAGATACTGAAGCAGTCCACATCCAAATGCAGCAAGACCTGGACAATATCCAGGCTTGGGCTGACAAGTGGCAAGTAATAGTCACGCCACACAAGTGTCAGCCAATGACCATCTGCAACAAGAGAGAATCCAACCATCACCCCTTAATGTTCAATGGCATTACCATCACGGAATCCCCCACTATCAACATCCTGGGGGTACCATTGATCGGAAAGTGAACTGGAACTGGACTAGCCATATAAATACAGTGGCTACAAGAGCAGGTCAGAGGCTAGGAATCGTGTGACGAGTAACTTACCTCCTCACTCCCCAAACCCTGTCTACCATCTACAAAGCACAAGTCAGGAGTGTGATGGAATACTCCCCACTTGCCTGGATGAGTGCAGCTCCTACAACACTGAAGAAACTGGACACCGCCCAGGACAAAGCAGCCCACTTGATTGGCACCACATCCACAAACATTCACTCCCTCCACCACCGACGCACAGTAGCAGCAGTGTGTACCATCTACAAGATGCACTGCAGGAATTCACCAAGGCTCCTTAGACAACACCTTCCAAACCCACGACCACTACCACCTAGAAGGACAAGGACTGCAGGTTGATGGGAACAGCACCACTGGAAGTTCCCCTCCAAGTCACTCACCATTCTGACTTGGAAATATATCGCCGTTCCTTCACTGTCGCTGGGTCAAAATCCTGGAATGCCCTTCCTAATAGAACTGTGGGTGTATCTACACCACATGGACTGCAGCGGTTCAAGAAGGCAGCTCACCACCAACTTCTCAAGGGCAACTAGGGGTGAGCAATAAATGCTGGCCCAGCTAGCCAAGCCCACATCCCATGAATGAATAAAAAAAAAGTTTCAATGGCACACTTCCTAGTATAAGCTTTGTCCTTTTAACTTCCACTTTCTTTGTTGCTTTGCTTTTTTTCCCCTAGTTCCTCTGTTCTTCTGGTACTGGGGATTCGCCATTACCTGCTGTTCTTCAGTGAGTGGTGACAATCATAGTGGTGTGATAATGACCAAACCTGGCATTCACACAGCCCTCAGCTTTCAACGACAGTGAATTTGCAATCCTCTCTTTCCTTAATCCTAGGAAACTCAGAATAATTGTCCTGACAGTTTTCCTTTGGTAGCAAGCATGGATCTGATAGTATGCCTAGCTGCTTCCTGCTCATCCTCACTCAGTACAACAGCGCATAACCACTCAAAATTTCATTTTAGTGTTTTTTTTAATTTCATCGATGCTTTTGACCATCTCTATCACTGAAAGGGATGATAACTGCTGTCTTGTTTTATTGCCCATGTAACTTTATGGTAGGCTGCAAAGAGGCAGGCATTCCAACTCCCTGTGGATGGTTGGTCTACCCATTGCAGAGGTCTTCACAACAGCAACGCTAAGTGCAAATGGATGGCAACATACTGAGATGTGTCATACCTGATGTCATGTTGTTACCTAATACACAGGTAATGTGAGGAGGTAATTGTCACCATTTTCTGATGGAGCACATCACCCACTATAATAGTTCCAGTTTGCCTTTCATTGTATTTAATATGGCCAATTTACCATATAAAAAATATAAAAATGCTCCCACTGATGTCGGGAGCCATGACTCAGTGGTAGCAACCTCACTTCCGATTCAGATGGTGGTGGGTTCCTGGAACTGAAGATCAAAATAAAGGCTGATACACCCAGTGATGTACAGTCAGTTGGATGTCAAAAGCTTCCAAGGCACAGAAGGGCAGGGAAGTTCAGTTCTCCCTGGTATCATGGTCAAAATTTATCACTCCACCAGCGTCACTAAAAACAGGTTATTTGGTCATTATTGCACTGCTGTCTTGTAAGATCTTGCTTTGTGCAAATTGGCTGCCACAGGTGAACCAGAGTCTTGGTTTCAAAAATACTCAATTGGCTACAAAGCGTTTTGGGATGTCTTGAGGTTGTGAAAGTTGCAAGTCATTTCTTTATACCAAACTGGTGTCAAAGATCTCCACCTGAAATATACTTCCAGCTTCCAGAAGAATTATCACGTATTTTCTGCCCTTTAAAAATAAAGTCAGCAAAGCAGAGCATGTAGCAAAGGATTACTCACCACCCCAGGACAGACCCTAGAAGGATCAAGCAGGTTACTCCAGTATGACTATTAATCAGCTGCTGTTTCAGTCCCGTTGTGTTAGAATTCAAGCTTCACAGTGCATCTGAACAAGAGAAGGAAGTGAGGGGAATACCAGGCCAGAAGAAAGAGGAAATGGATATAATGCATCTGGGGAATGCTCTGTAAGTGATCTTTGTGAGCTGGTATCTAGGGACTGTCCCTGTGTAATAACGCCGAGCCCAGTGCTCTCAGGGTGCAGCATAGTCCTGAAGTGCAAAGAGCTGATGTCGTAATACACTGCAGATCATTTCCTTTGCATCAATTTGCGGAACCACATAGCGTATGGTGAACGAAGAACTAAGAGCATCCTGGGATCAAGGAGCAGAAGGCCTGGCACCAGCCGCTTTTCAAGGGGTGCTGGTCACCTCTGAAGCTGCCCTGCTTCCAATCATTTTCAGCAAAGCGACACCAATTAATGAAGCAGATTTGGAGGTGCTGCCGGCCGATGGTCTTCTCTGGAACAGAGGCCCGGCTTGGAGAAGGGGAGAATGAAAGCAGCTAGTTTGGAGGTGACTTTACCCATGCACCCAAAGCTGGAATCAGATGAGGGAGACATTTGAAATAAAAACAGGAAATTCTGGAAACGCTTAGTAGTCTGGCAGCATCTGTGCCGAGCGAAACAGAGTTAACGTTTCTGGTCTGTGAAGTTCCCAGCATTTATTACTTTTTACCTCAGGTTTTCAGCATCTGCAGCACTTTTCTCTTATATTAGTGAGGATGACCTTAGTTGGGTTTAGGAACATCAACAAAAGTTTTTCCCACACTTAACTTAGTTTTGTATTGTTCACTTTCGAGGCACCTTAACAGTGCTTCAGTTTAAGTTTGGAGTGCAGCAGGAGGATCCTCAACACTGTGCTCACTACTGATGTTCTTTCCAAATTTTGTGCACCTATGTTTTACCAGGGCACTGTCATAGCAATGACTTTTGTCCTGCGGCCCATTGCACATGGCAAGCAACAGGCACCCAAATACACAGCCAAGATAAGTTACCTGCATGTTGCATAATCACACATTCACATACTGCCCAGGGCACTTGAATGGCCTCTATTTTCTCTCAGGTTCCTCTTTACCAACTGCCTACAGAGGAAAACTAAACAAAATTGGAGGCAGTATTTGAGGTTGGTGAAGGGTCACCTAATGTATGTGATAATGTATGTCCCTTGACTTCTTGCAAGGTGAGAAAAAATGTGGGCATGAGCACAATAAATAACTTTCCTTTATATAGCACCTTTTATGGCCTCATGATATCCCAAAGCTCTTGACAACCAATGAAGTGCACTTTGTAATGCAGGTGTCCTGAACACTTTAATCACAGAAATGGTTCAGCTTCAGGGACTAAGAACATTCTGGAAGAACTTGTGTCATAAAAGGCACAGTCCCTTAAAGGATTAATGCAGGACACTGATTGCTATTCCTGGGGAAAAATAACATCCTTTTACAAGAACAGGTAATTAAGCAGTTGTAAAGAAGCCAGCAACCTCTTGACCCCGGTGGACTGTCTACAAAGGTGGGGGTGGGAGGGGGGAGTCACATGGTTTTTATGGCTCTGAAAAAACCATGACTGGAAGACTGTGTTTAAAAGTTGGTTTTACTTTTGAGAAGAGAAGGACCAACTGCTTATGAAGGAAGACAGCAGCCTTTTTGCAGTCCAGAGCAGTCTACGGCCAGAAGTGAACATCAGCTGCTCCTAGGTTGCTCTACGTGTTGGAATTGAGTACCTGCAAGTGTTCCTCGAGTCTGCCTGAAAAGCAATGCAAGAGTTATCGATTGTTTCATGGATCAGTGCTGAGAGACCAACCGTATCTCCCAGGCGCCATTTCAAGGACTCCACCCTCTATCCTTTTGCCTCTGAACCACTGACTTTTAACCTTTGGCAGAACTCCCCTCTTCTTTTTTTGGCGTGTGTGGGTGCAAGTCTACATTTAGTCTTAGGAAATGAAGCTGGGCAAATGGATGAAGTAGCAGTGGGTGGGGGGTGGGGGGGCACTTTGGAGATAGTGACCATAACATAGTTAGATTTAGTATTATTATGGAAAAGGACAAAGATAGAACAGGAGTAAAAGTTCTAAATCGGAGGAAGACAAATTTTACAAAGCTGAGAGGTGCGCTGGCGAGAGTGGACTGGATACAGCTAGTAGAAGGAAAAACTGTCAAATTTGTGGGAGGCTTTCAAAGGTGAGATTCTACGGGCACAGTGCAAGCATGTCCCTAAAATCAAAAAGTTTGAC